>NC_140563.1:47347660-47947660 GCF_057381845.1 Rhamphochromis longiceps
CTATAGTAACTATTTATAGAGTGTGTTTCATAGGCAAAAAAAACCCTTAAATAAAACCCTTAATTTATTCTTACTTTAATAAGTGAAGGAGAGGAAGGAGTAATTATGTAAAGTTTAATTACGGAGTGCTTTTCACAGACATGTTACATTTACTGATCATGCATAGCCTTTGAATCTAAACATCAATCCTACTGAAACAAAATGTCTACATCTAAAAATACTTCTTCTGTGTAGTAATACTAACATCACATTACCACAGCAGTAATGGGATTGCATCTTATGATAAAAAAGAAAAGTGTAGTGAATGACTTCATTGCAATTTTCTCACCATGCAAAGCCATTGGGTTGAATATGGTCCCCCGGGGCTGCATGTTCGACACCCCGGTTGTGCAGTTTTAAAATCAGGGGCCAGAATTACTCACAGTGCAACTTAACCACCTACCAGATGGGTGCAAGTTTTTGTCTGTACGAAGCATATGGGGCTCATTATTTTTTAATTCTTTTAAACCTAAAGTCTGCACATCCAAACAATGCTGATTCATGTGCCTTCAGATGGAGGCACAAAAGAATTTACATAACTATTTTTTAACAAATATTCCATATATTAAATGACCTGTGAAAAATGTTGAGCTCACCTTTAAACAGCGTGTAGAAACATGCAGCTGCAAGTATGGGAACTAGTTTTCTAATCACAGATCTTATCTTAGCCTTTAAACCTTGAGCAGTTGTCCCAGGACTTAAACCTTCATATTAAATATTAATGATTAATGATTTACTTACTATGTAATATTATTATCTTTTTCCTGTATAAGCCAGTGTAGGTGTACTTAAACTATGTTTTTTAAGCATGTGTGTGTTGCTTATGGTTTGGGATGAGGTGTAGAGTTGCTGGAAAAAATTGCTCTTACTTTTTTGGTGTTCAACAATATGTCTGTTTGCAGTATTTGCAGTACTGGTTCACCTGTCATAACAGAAAGCATTGGTTTTATTTATTATGGCCATTATAAAGATGCTCAGTGCTTCTCACACAGTACTACTGAATAATGACACTTCTTTACACCTGCAACACACACATGCGACACAAACTGTAAGGTGTGTCTGCACCTGGGTGTGCTCAACAATTCAGTGAAAACAATATGCCATATATGCTTGGTGATTTTTTTCTGTACAGTAGTTTGACAGTTAAGTTTTCCTGCTTTGCAAACTATGTGCTTGAAGTTACTTTCATCCTAGAATCCCACAGAAATACTTCACTGCTAGTAAAATGTATATTTTCTACATTCTAACACTCATTTACATGATCACATAAGTTCATTTTAAAACGAAGGCTGTGCTAACTCTTTATTGCATTTCTTATTCTCCATAGGTGCTGCTGCTTGCTTTTTTTGCTGTTCTGTTGCAGTCTAAACAAAATTTGCTCACGCCACAGGTTTATCTCTCGTTTTAAAATTTAAAAACGAGAATTAAAAAATGTCTTCACAAAATCGAAGCTACTAAATCAAATCAGCATTTTCTCTATTTATGAAAAACAACGTAAAATCCAAAAACTCCTCAATTTATAAGTCGTGTTTATTTATCTGGAAATGTGTGATCAGAAATGATAGAAACTGAAGAAGCTATATATAAAGAATTTGCTAAGTCAATTCAACATTGATTGTTGACTAAAATAAATGAGATATAAAAAAAAGTGCAACATAACAGTCAAATTATAGGAGATCCATCACAAAGACTAAACGAACCTAGTCAGAGACAAAAAGCTAAGTCAGTGCCACAAATGAATTAAAAAAACATAAAACAGGAGCATAATGCTGACTGAAAGAGTATATGAGGACAAACAAAAGAAAATCTGTGGCAGGTAACACGGTGTCTTGAAAGAGAAGATTGACAGATGAATAGGATAAACAGACCAGCTTCTCCCACTAATAGGAGAAACACACTTTTTACCTCCTTGTTTTTACCTCTTTTCCATTTTACTTTGCAGCCCCCTCCTCCCGCCAAGAGCCACTTTGCTTTGATTCAGCTCTGTATCTGTATTTTAAATGACTCAATTACACGGGATCCCGCAGTGAAAATTACGGATGTTTTCCACTATTTCTCTCCACTGGGACACCATGACCCCTCCTCAACTCCAATAACCCTCCCCCCCATCCTCACCCCTTCTCGTCTTTTCTCCATCCCTCTCTCCTGGCCTCTCTCTTCACCTGTCCTATTTTCCTCCTCTCCCACAGTCGCCCATTTTTCTTGATAAACATCCGTTTTGCTGTGTCTAACGGATACTGAGAGGAAATAATAGCTAAATGGTCTTGTTTGTGAGCTCTCTGCACACTGAGCTGACAAAGAGTGTTTTGCAGGTAATTCTTCTGCTGTCACCACAAAACAAGCCGGTGAAAAGAGTTTCATAAGGATGACACGAGGCGCCGTTCAAAGCCAAACACCAGGCATGACAGAAATAAAAGCATATCAGCAGGCAGAGCTGCAGAAATGGACTGAATGTTTTTTTTATTCACCCAAAGCAAAGCAGGGTTGCAATTCTTTTCGGCACTTTAAACCCACAGCTTATGGGGCCCCGAGGCATTTTAAAAGCGGAACCGACCGTTGATGTCCTCGGCTGGTGTTGAATCTACTTTCGAGATAAAACCCTCACCTACTGCTGTGTTGCTCATACTCACTGAGGTGCAAAGTATCACGTAATGCTCAGCCAAGGCATACAGCTGGATCAGCTTTGAGGTGGCAGCACATCCCTGAATACTGCACAGCAAAACAAGTGTTCCTCATTTCATGCATACAAAGGCGCATAGATCTTCCAGGGCTGTCCAAAAAAGGAAAAAAACCCAACTTAGCATGCATAATTTATCACCATCTCACAACTTTTCAAACCTATTTTTCACAACTGGTTGCATGCCTTTCTTTATGGTTTGCAAAACACGTCACATGAGTCTTTTGTACAGCATAGCAGCCCTGTTAGTCTCACACCAAAGCTAAAACACTATGTGTACACTTTGTGGCCACTTTATAAGGTATACCTGTTCAAAGTCTCATTAACGCATAGCATCCAATCAGCTGGTCACGTGGAGGCTCAATGCATTTAGCCATGTATACATGGTCAACACAGCCTGGTGAAGTTCAACCCGAGCATCAGAATCGAGGAGGAAGGTGAGAAAGGCTCCCTATTAAATTCAGATTAAATTCAAAATTCTTATCCTTACACACAAAATCTAGAATTATCAGGTCCCATCATATTTTAAAGACCTCATAGTACCATCTTATTCTACTAGAGCAATTCAGTCTCAGACCGCTGGCTTACTTGTGCTTCTCAGAGTTTTCAAAATGACCTTTAAGATTAGGCTCAAAATGGGTGTTTTTTGATAAAGTTTATACTTAGGGTACAAGACCTGTGTGATGAGTATTGCAAACCCACTTTCTACAGTTTTCTTCCTGTAGAAAGGGTGTTTTTTCCTTCCTACCGTCACCAGTTGCTTGTTCATAATGGGTTGTTTGGTTGTTGGGATCTCTTTCTAATATTGTAGTATCTTTGCCTCACAGGCAGTCAGTTATGAAGAACAGGAAACTGTTTGCCTCAGTTTGGGCAATAGAATATTGCAAAAATGTTGCCAGAGTCTCAATTTCTGCTGCAACATTCGCACAGTAGGACCAGAATTTGGTGTAAACAACATGAAAGGATGGATCCAAAATTTGTTCATCATCAACCTAAACTTTGTTAGTGACCTGATAACTATCTTTACAAATCAACAATATTCTCTTTGAACTAGTTGTTTTTCCAATAGAAAATTGCACTCCTCCACTAAATCAGTCATACTGTACAAAATTTAATTTGCATAAATGAAATGCAATTTGTAACTGTGTTGTGTAATGTAGTGCATTATTTACATGTAGATCATAGGTGTCAAACTCTGGCCCGCGGGCCAAATTTGGCCCGCAGCCTAATTACATTTGGCCCGCGAAGCCATACCAAATTACTATCAGAGCTGGCCTACTGGTATTATACAGCTAATATATATATTGTTTAGTGTTAAGCTTTGCTTGTTCCATATTCAGTTTTTCAGCAAAACGTGTTTGAGTCCATAAGAAAAGATTCATTCTTATATCTGGATGAATAAATATATTTCAATAAATATTAACGTTAGCCCGCGACTTTGTTCCAGTTTTGAATTTTGGCCCACTGTGTATTTGAGTTTGACACCCCTGATGTAGATGATAGCTTCAGGATTTATGATCCATTTTCAAGATTTAGCACAATGTTGTAAAATTACAATAATTTTCTGTCAAATTAGGTTTCAAATGTAAATGTGTCAGCTTTAAAATCTACATGTAAACATGGAGAATACAAGGCACACAAAACGTTTAAGCTAGGTGAGTTGGAAGACATTTATATGGGATGAGAAAGATGTGGTCACTCAGTGCATTTAGTATCAAAGCAATAACAAGAAAGCTAGAGTGAAGTTACCATGTTTAGTAGTCAAGACGCTGTGCAAAAATGACTTAAAATGACTACTGAAGCAGAAAATACTGCAGCAGCTTGAACTATAATTTCAGAGCATATTTGCAAAGTTCAGTAATGAAAGCCAGTTAAACACCCAGCCCAAATAGCCTGCATACCCTGCGGTGTAATTCAGGCACCATCAGAAAACATTGCATTACCATCCATCATAACACACGCCATAACAACCGAATAACCAGCGCCATTAAACATTTACATCATCCAGGGGATTCACTGAGAATGAGGCTACCAGCATCCACCTTGAACCCCTCATCCAGTCACCTCCTCACAGAGTAACAGATCGAAGAACATAAAGAGCGTGTGCCAGCAAACAAACCTCGCCAGCAGACCCCCAGGGAGAGGAGGGGAAGGGAAGCAACACAGGGAGATAAATCTATTGATTTGAGATCAACATGCTGCATTGGCGCTTCCCAGAGGGACCTGCAAAATTGAGGGCATTGTAATGGTGTGTGTGTGTGCGCTTGTGTTTGTCATAACTTTGATAGGTTTGGATTCAGTGAAAGTACGGCAGAAGTTTCAAACCAGTTTCAAAGAATTATCCAAACACAGGAGTTTAAAGGTTTTAAATGAAGTCGGAAAAAACTCATTGTCAAAGCAAAGATGTTACTTTAAGCTATAATGTAGCCAATAAAAGTGTACTGAAGCTCCAAGTAAAGAGAATCACAGTCAGTACGCTCATCTCAGTATTGATCTGTGCGATTAGTGTGCTAAAAAGAAGCAATTTGTGCAAGTTTGCGGAAAAAATCCACAAATTAGTCAAATACTTAAGAAACCTGTAGGTAATATATGATGTGATGTATATTTCTACCCTTAATTACAGATTAAGAAGCATACGTTGACTTAAATTGACAGTGAATGATCAGTGTTTCTATCACTGTTATATTAAACATGACCCTACATGACTGGGAGTTAGTCCAGCTTATCATAAGAAGGGGAAGCAAGAGAGGTTGGCTCAGTTCAGCTGGAACAAAATCCACCACAAAAGGCAACAAACATGTTACAGTTTGTTTGCTTAATCTGTGCAAAGATAAAAGTGCAAAAACCTCAGGCTAGGGTGGATTTTGTTACGTCTGGACAGAGCCAGGCTTAGCTAACTGGCAGATGGTTGTGGCTTTATATTTACCAGACAGAAGTGAGTCTCACTCTCAGCAAGAAGGAAAATAGGCAAAAATCTTTTTAATGTCCTACTATTCTGATCTTTTCAAAGACGGACAATATCCAAAGTTTGTAAAATGCAGGCCAGCGCACTCATCAGTCAGGATTCGGCTACTTGAGCAATTATACCCGGACTTAATCCGGTATTGAAAAAGGTTATCGATTCTTGTTAGGCCCACAGAGCCTGCAGACTCCGGTCAATGTTAGTGAGTAGTTGAGCTACATTTGGTTGTAAGAGGAGACAGGGAAGTCCTCACACTCATTAACCCTTTTAGATGAGCAACATTGAGCAGCGGGCAAAATATTTCTATTTTTCCATCAATATTTCATCACCGACTTAGGACAAACAAAGCCAGGGGCTTTGACCGTAATGGTCCCATCTGTCTATAGATCTTCAGGACATCATGTATGGGTGTCCTTTGACACCAGAAAATAGGCTTTGACATCAAGGTAAAAACACGCACGCACGCACGCACACACACACACACACACACACACACACACAGGAACCGTGGATGTTAGCTAGCCTGGAAGGTTTTATTTTGATGGTTCCTCACAGATGGTCGCCTTGATGTTGCAGCAGGAGATCAAGTTTCAGGAGTATGAATGAAGCGCACATCTGACCCATAAAGACACATCAGTGCTTTCAGACTAGCCTGCATAAGTGGCACTTATACCCAGCACGTGAACCACAGAATTAGATAATTTAGATAATTAATACAACAGGTGTCAGAAACTTTCACTCCCATCTCAGTTTATTCAAAGTATTCAATTTAATGGCCCGTGGTTAAAACAGATACTTCACATCTGTATAGAAAACAATGAGGCGGTTATCCTCATATATGTGCTATTAATACTGTCCTGTTCAATTTGGATCTTCCAGTGAACACAGAAAATATTAATATAAATAATGTATTCATAGTAGCCCAGCAGAATGTTTACTGTGTGCTGCAAATCACTTATTGTTTCTTAGCTGGGAATGACCTCATCATCTTTGCCAAGCCCATAAGCTTTCTACACTAACCTCAGGGGACCAGTCCATTAACCCTTTACCTGCTAAGTAAAGCAGTATTAAGTGAAATGGTAGAGCACAAAAAGCAGCTGCCAGTTTATTCAGATACAAGCGGGTGTTTATTAATCCAGGTAGGTATAAAATATGACGTGATGGTGGTAAGAACAGTGCGTGTATGTGGTGCTCTGGAGGCAGGTGAAGGAACAGACACAGCGGGACAGCCGTCATGCGGCTTCCTGGGCTTGGGTTACACACAAACCATAGTGAACAAGAGCTTCTTTGGCCTGTAATTGGTGGTAATTAACGGTCTTTGGTCATTGTTCCTGTCTTACTGTGCTGAAGCGGACAGGTCAGTGAAAAAAAGGATCGCTCTCTCTCCACACTGACAGGCAGATGAGGAGCGCAGATTGAAGGGGGGGGGGGGACAGCAGACATTCTCGTGCGCTTTGTTCTGTTAATTCCTCAACAAATTAATATCACAATAGATGGGTAAAAACCTGACGATTAACTTAGCTTCCTGCAAATTCAAGAAGCAAACTGCAACATGACAACTTAGAGATAGCGATGGGGAAATATTAAGTCCTGAGAGCAGTTTGCTAAAGCAGTGGTTTGAAGCAGGTAACAAACATACATCCATCCATTCTTAACTGCACGTCCAATTCAGGCATGCAGAGGGGGCCTGGAGCCTATCCCAGCTGACATAGGGCGAGAGGTAGGGTACACTTTGGAGAGATCATGCATTAGCAACACCACCCATCCCTTGTCTTGCACTTAATCACTGTACATTTCAAACATTTGCAGCTGAATTAATACTAGATGGAAGTGAAGTTTGGACTTTCATCCAAAGAGATTTTAGTATTTTGCATAACTGGTCTATAAATTATTAGTAACTTAGAATCCATTTAAAAGTGCTGTCATCTTAGAAAGCTGTACCAAATGGTTAAATAAAGTTAAACTAAACCTTCTTATCATCACCACCTTTGAGTATTTCTTTTCCAGCTTTTGTTGCCGGCGGCCCTCTGCACTTCAGCTCAAGAGGTCGCGGACTGTGATCCGGGACAATAGCCTCCTTTGTACATGTGCTGCGGAAGAGTGACAGGGAGTGGAAGGCTAGTCAACCTGGCCTCCTGAGAAGACACAGTCGCACAGAAGTGTCCATTAGGAGTGTCCATCGGTCCTGTGCTACCGCTGACTTTCATGTCACTCTATTGTCACACAACTCTCCCCTGAGAGGAAGACATAGTGGGTAATGAGGGGTAATTGGTCCAGGGTCAAGGATGATTAATTCCCTTGGTCAGGTGTGGGACAGTTTTCATACCTGCTTGGCCGGACAGGCAGGTAGAAGGGAGGGGGTGGCGGATGGGATATGACATGTGATATGGTAAGTAGACACACACACACACACACACACGTACAGAGTTGTTGATAGAGCAGTATTCACCTAAGTAAAACTTCAATACGCAACCTTGTAATTCTGAAAAGAAATGCATGCAAGCTATTATATCAGTAAAAAAAATTCCACAGGATCATATCTTTCTAGAAACAAAACAGAAAGGTCACCACAATCCTCCCCCTCTCCAACCACTGAAGCCAGATTGAGATTGATAGCTGTCCCCATCCCTCCTGCCACCCCTTCAGCTTGACTGACTAATCTGAATAACTCTCCTTCCATCCCTTCATTCTAACCGGGCAATTTTGGACACTGATTATCTTACAACCTGTGCGCGCACAACAGTAAATGCAGGGACTGGCTGGTAATTGACCAGGCAAAGACTGAGACGCCTGCCGTGTAATTGTGCAGTGGCTGAGTGGCTGCTGCAGGACTGAAAGGGTCCGAGAATTCCTCTTTGCCCATTAGACCTGGCAGGGGGTCTCCTGTGCCTGTGGACCCTAATATGAGGCCCACAGCGTACCCAGCACTTCGATACAGGACTGACATCTCTCAGTGGTGGGAACTAGGGAAGAAGAAGAGAAACAGCTACAGCATAGAATTATTTTTACATCTAACCATAAAAGGAAATTGCAAACACCTAAAACGTAGAAAGAGAAGCCTCTATTATGATGAGGGAGAGTGCTTTCCAATCACAGTGTGTCCACTGTATTTACTTTGAAGGCCTGATGCTCTATGGAAGAAGAGACAACTCCCATCAGAATAGAAATGATTCTTCACAGGGCAGAGGTCATCGCTCAGTGTAGTAACATCTTCCTTTAAGGGTTTTCAAAGCCAATCCAGGGGGGCAAGCATATGCTTAAGGACTGCACATCAAAGACTTTTAAGCTGTTTTTTTTTTTTAACATGAATTTTGCAGTTTTGTTTTCCACAGCTGTTCCACATGTAGGAACCACAAATGGTCCATTTCAGATGTATTCACACATCAGTGCAATCCCACATGACATAGACTTTATAATGAGAAGCCGGTAGGCTGAAGACCAGCTAACATTTGCATTCTCACATGCACTTCTGCTGTGTGATTAATAGAAATGTTCAGGGCTGCAGTGCATCTCTTAAAACGGCTTAGACAGTGTTTGTTTTGCGCCTGTTTAGACCCCAGTGGTTTATACCAGTAATGGTGTTTGAACAGGCTGCAGTTATCCAGGTTAAAAAAGTGAACGAGAAAGTTTAAACTGAAGAGAAATGCTCTTCACTGCTTTGTCATGGTATAACATGAACCTTGGTTTAATGAAATGTAGTGTAGAGGACCTTTTCCTTCAGAGTATCCAGGCTGCGAGGGAGCAAAGGAATGAGGTCAACAAGTCAGTATTTCCTTTAATTTGTCGACCTCCAAAATGTTGTCACAATACAACATCGACATCTTAAGCACTTAGTATCTGCTGCCACATTTCAGTTGATTCAGAAAAGCCGCTGTAACAATAACCCGCCACATTAGCATACACATATTTTACTCGTGTTTTCAGCAGTACAGTTGTAGTTTTGTTCCCTAATGCCTTAATCTCCACATTAAAGCTAATTTTATAGATTTCCTTCCTAATCTTGTTAATTCCCGTTCAAGTCTTCCTGTTGAGCGACACTGCACCACGTTCACCTATTCACAGATCTTTAAATAGTCATCCAAAAGAGCGTACCCATTTTTCATCCATTTTCTCCTTTTTATCCAGTTGAAGGTTGCAGGGGAGCCTGTCCCAGCTATCACATGGCAAGAGGCAGGGTACACCCTGGACAGGTCGGCAATCTGTCGCAGGGATAACACACAGAGCCAGACAACCGTTTCCATTCACACCTACAGTCAATTTAGAATCACCAATTAACCTAACCACATGCATGTCTGTGTGGATTGCGGGAGGAAGCTGGTTTAGCTGCAGAGAACCCACACATGCACAAGGGGAACCTGCAAACTCCACGTAGTAAGGCCCCAGATTAGATTTGATCTCAGGAGCTTCTTTCTATTAGGCAACAGTGCTAACCAATGTACCACCTTCCAATTTAAAAAAAAGAAAAGAAAAAAAGCTGTAAGTGAACCTTACAATACCCCCTCCTGCCTCTGTCGTGTAAGCGTGGGGACGCCATGCTTGGCGAATATACATATGTATCGCGTCCAATTGGTTTTCCTTCCATCTGACTTGTGCCATTTGAGCTCAGAAATGACCTCATTGCTTCCACTTCAGTGTCTATCACTGAACCATTATGCTCACTTCTGCAGCGCTCCCCTTACATCTGCATATTGTAAAATATGACACGGCTTCCTCGGGGCACCGAGTGTGGCCCCAAGACTTAAACAGGCATGCATTAAAACTAAAAAACAAATACACAGTCTGCCAAAGACATAAATGACTTGTGCTTTTTATAATGAAACACCAAAAAGTGGAAGAGAAACAAAGAAAAAGGAAATTTCACCCCTTTTTATTTGAATACAAACAGTTCATGGTATTAAAATAATGATGCCAAGAATAGAAAATTCCAGGGAACCAAATACTAAGAAATACATATCAAGAGTTTATCCACAGTTCATATTTTGGAGTGAGCCAATCCTGCTGTTACGTGCTTTCAACTATGAAAATGATGTGCTTCCTATTGTGCTAATACAACCAACACTACATAATAAGGCATAAGGTAGATACTAGAGGCACAAAGACTAAAATTTGTTGGTTTGTAATATGTCATGGAGAGAGAAAACAAGAAAAGAAGGTGTTGTTCCACAACTGACACCAACTACTGCTTGGTGCTGGACAAACCCTGCAAGCGGTGGTGTTCCCTTAACCTGTGGCAGAAAAATATACAAAGAAGGATGAAGCATAGGTGTGAGCTGGCTTTAATAAACAGTCACTCTTTGGTTTTAAGGCGAACGCTAACCTGACGGCATTAATCCTGATGAATCCAGAGGCATCACACGGGTCGTAGTCTCCCTGCACGTCCATGCTGAAACAAAAAGAAGTCAGAAAAGAAGCAGGTGAGCCAACAGGGAGCAATCTTCAAATCTGGGATCAGTTAAGGAGGGACCAAACACTGAAGGCAAACGTTAGAGGACAGTGGGGTAACAAACTGATTGAAGTGTTTGCCGTCACTGGCGTGAACATAAAGAGAGACAGAGCCTCATCAACCGCTGGGATAACTGGATCATTGATAATCTTTTGAAACAGTGTCCCAATTGATTTTCCTCTGAATGCTCTTTAGTTGCTTGCGCATCAACACAGCAGAATGAAAACACGCTCACGCATACAAGAACACAAAAGACGCACATAACCCATTTACAAACAATCCCATCATATCAACTGTGAGCTAAGTGTTGAGATGATTTTGTAATCTGCTGTCTGTCTTCCAGTTTATCCACTTCTTGTGAAAAAGTAGTAAATCTATAACTTGCGGCGGTGCGTTGTCCCATGTTGTCGAGGCTGCTTGTTGTGTAGTCATCTCTTCTTACTGTGTCTCACAAAGAGTGCCCGTGTGCTGTGTAATTACAGCAGTTTCTACCTGCAGTGTTTAATACACTCCCTTACTGAGTCCTCTCCTTCTATGACACCCCCAACTCCCGGTGTACAGCTTGCACTCATTCTTCAAAAGCACTTAGCAAAAGAGGAAATTGCCAACAAATGATAGGATAAACACTATAAAAAGAAAGGCCGACAACTAAATCATCAACTCTCAATACAAGGCTCCCTGCCCAGCACCTGAACACCATTATGAGTGAGTGGCCACAAAGAATACAGCACTTTGTGCCTGTGTGTCTGCAAGCATGTGATTGTGTATTCCTTTAAGAAACCCTGCAGTCTAATTGAGAGCGGAGACTGCTGAGAGCGAGGAGGGTGACATTTCTGTCTCAGATGGGTGCGGCGAAGGGCTGTATTACCACTGTGTTAATGACGCCGTTTACTGTTGCCTGTGGAGAGCCAACAGGATGTCAGCGGGGGTTTCATGCCTAATCTGGTCTCTATGTGTGTGTGTGTGTGTGTGATTTTGACAGGTTTTCATGTAGTGGCAAATAAGTGAGAGTGTGTGTGTATGAGATTGCTGCTTCCAGGTGTATCGCTGTCAGGTACGTCCATCTGTCAGTGGCAACGAAGAAGTAATTCACAATAAGCTTGTCATCTAATACATAAGTAAGTACTCGTTTGTATATCAATGACATATTACATCTATAAAAATGTGTTGTTAAGTAGTTTTACATGTTTTGTAGAAACTGGAAAACATTCCAACAAGTCTGGCATGGCCACTTTGTTAGGAACGCTCGGTTAATTGCTTTTAAAGCAAAATCTAATCAGCCAATATTATGACAGCAAGTCAACGCGATTAGGCATGTAGACATGGTCAAGGCATCAAAATTGGACAGGAGAAGACTGGAAAAACATTGCCTGATCTGACGAGTCTCGATTTGTGTTGTAGCATTCAGATGGCATGGTCTGAATTTCACGTAAATAACATGAAAGCATGGATCCATCCTGCCTTGTATCAATAGTTCAGCCTGTTGGTGTGTTTGATATTTTCTTAGCACACTTTGGGGCCTGCCTGAGTATTGTTTCTGACCACGTCCATCCCTTTAGGACCACTGTGTGCCTGTCCTTTGATCGCTCCTTCCAGCAGGATGGTTTCTTGAACATGACAATGAGTTCACTGTACTCAAATGGTCTGCACAATCCAGTAGAGCACTTTTTGGATGTGCTGGAACAGGATATCATCTCATCATGGATGTAAAGCTGACAAATCTGCATCGACTGTGTGAAGCTGTCATGTCGATTCGGACCAAAACCTCTGAGGAGTATGTTTTCAGCACCTTGCTGAATCTGTGCCATAAAAGATTAAGGCAAAGGGGGTCCAACCCAGTGCTGCAATACTTACTAAAGTAGCCGATGAGTGTGTATTAACACTTATTTTTAGGGGATTTTATGCATTTTATTGTACAATAGAAAGCACTTAAGAAAGTTCTGGTTCACTGCATTTTCTCGAAATAGATCAAGTTTTCATTCAGTTTGTTTTATCCATTGTTCTCAATTAAAGAATAATCCAATAAAGTTTCTTCTAAAGTGCCAATAGACAACTTCCCCCCTGCACCCTAACCCGCTGCCTCCATTTTAAAGCCCCTTTTGTATTAGGCTGTTAGGCTTTGTTGCTAACTGATTTAGTAGATATAATTCCAGCTGAAACTTCTGAACCTTCCCAAGTCCTGGAGCTCTTTTCATTGAGCAAATCCCCTTCTAAGTTTCACTCTTGGTTTTAGCTTCTGTCACTATCCCTTTTTGCTCCTTTTCTTTTATTGGGTAGCTTTCACAGCTACTCTGGTTATACTGGTGTCCCACCATCTCAGCTACCTGGAGAAAGCTATCGATAACTACAGAAAAAATAAAAGCGTATTCCTGTTTCAGGTGTATCACTGAGTTTTTATTTTCTTACTTTGAGGCAAAATTACATACCGAAAGCAAAAGCTCACCAGGAGCACCTCTGAAATAAAATAGTGTCTTTATTCTATATATGCACATTCTGTATCTCAAACACAGATCTTATAAAATGCAGTGAGATCTATGATCTTTAAAAAATTGCAATGTATGACATGTTTTCCTCATTGTTGTTAAATGTTAATGCTAACACTAGTTTCAGAAACTGAGCACTGGTGCGGCACAAATAGAAGAGGCCAGAAGATGAACAAAATCAATTTTGTAACTATTACGACTATTTTCTTTATAACTTCATCATCTTACTTAAGACTTTAGTAAGAACCCAAACATTTGTTGGTTTCACGTTGCCACATATAAAGAATTTCATACTTTTCTTTGTTGTATACGATCAACAAAGAAAAGTATATATGAAACTGAATATCTTTTTGCTTTTAACTGCTGAAAGGCACCTGAGAGTCGGCTTGGTCTCGTAAATTCAAGCATTTATTCTCAGGTTTAGCATGTAGGGCGACAGGTCTGTAGTCACAGGCGTGTGTTTTCCTGAAAAGACAACACCTTATCAAGAAAAACCTGCTCTCCGTGGGTAAGAAATAAAGCCAGTGTGTCAGTGTGAGTGACTAAATTTGAGACTAATGTGAGAGTTTTTTGGGGGGCTGATGTTTCTAAAGAGCCCCTTTATGTGGAACCACTGGCCCATCTGTCAGTGGCCCCGAGGACTTTGCGATGGTGCAACACAACACTGAGTCACACAGACGTATCATCCCTGCTGAGAAATGTGACTTTATAAAATGAAGCCTCGTATCAAAACACAAGCGTTCATCAACTAAAACCATACAGCAAATTGTCTGTTTAAAGGAATGAGGAGTTATAATTTATCTAAAACGAGTTGAAAGTTTAGCAAAAACTGAATATTAGTAAAAAAAAACTAAACTGAAACAAGCCAGTATGGGTTACTAAAGCTGGCTGCGTGCCTGGTCTGAGTACAGTATAATCTCTGTTTATCTCCCCCTCTCTCACAGGACAAAATGTACACTCACCGTATTGATTTTTTTCTCCTTTTTTTTAAACTGGCTGTTTCGCTTGCCAAACCAGTCTAAGGAACTGAATGGCTGACTGTGTGAGGCATGTTTTTAGTGTCTCTCTTTCTGACCTGCTTAACTAGCATGACATGCTGGTGCTTTCCTCTTAAAAGCCGAGTGAAATCACCTCTCTCGTCTGGCTGAAAACACCATTAGCTCTCTGACTTTAGGGTACAACTGGTGTGTGTGTGACTGACGTGGAGATGGAGAGACATATGGAGGAGGTTTTCACTTTGGTCAGTGCTGAGCCTGCCCAGAGGGCATTAGGGGTCACCCTCCTGAACAAACCCACTGTTACCACAGCTAAGAGGCCGGGGCGGAGGGGGGGTGTTGAGGTCTGCCCTGCAGGAACTGAGTCTGACACTTCTCTGATGTCTTTGTGAGGCAGGGTCAGTTAAGTATGCTGATGTGGAGATCATCAGAGAGCTTTGTCAAAGTGACCTAATAACAGGCCGACTGGTGAACATGTGGATGCACCAGAGCAGCACCACACGCAGCTGTCACTTCTGTCTTACAACCACACACACATATGCACTTTTTTGTATTTCATCCTCTGCTTACCTGACTAGCTCCTCGTTGTACAGGGACTTGGGTGACTCTCGTCCCAGGATGTAGACCTGACCCTTCAAGACAGACAGCTGCACTTTGCCCTCCACGTTCTCCTGGGACTTGGCGATGCAGTGTCGCACAAAATTACACTCTGGACTGTACCAGAAACCTGTAATGCAAGGGTTGGTTTAGGAGTTGTTTTTATTATAGTCCAGGCAGATGGAGAGATAAGACAAAACCAGGGCTGAAAAACAAGAAACAAAAAAAAAACCTGCAGTTCCTCGAATGACCACTTGAGGCATCCACACAAAAATGAGTCAATCCCCATCAAAGATCCCATATTTAGAGAATAATTAAACATGTGTACAGCCTATTTATAAGTAGTTCATAGATAATATTTTAATAACTTGCCAGTATTAATGGTAACAAGGCTTAAAATGATGCATTATAGATGCCCATCCACATATAAAGCAGTGATATATTGCTGTCACTTTACAGCTGCCAGCTGGTCATGATTGGTTATTCAAGGTCACCCTGTAGCTTAGTTAGCACGTCAGCAGTACGTTTCACTTCTATCAGTCATCACTTTAAACAGTCCCTTCAAAAATGGGAAAAGGTTTAATCAGGACCCGCCTGCTTCACATCACTAACGGTTCCCTCTCCTTCTAGTGTCTTTCTATGTGGATGCTTTGAATGACAGGTGGATGCAGACCATCTGCTAAGCTTCACCTCTGCTAAATGGAGTCAGTGGACCCTTAGATTATCTTTGAAGTGTTTTAATGGAAGGATTTTCAACTTTGTGAACTTTATTTGTAAGCTAATTGGAACCAACTACAAGATATCAGGGTTTATGTGAGGCACTCGCATAGTGAACGGATGCACCTTGCAAACTAAGCTTAGTTAGCGTTAGCTGGTTATTTAGCTTTTCATCCATAATAAATGAAGTTCAAGGCTTCATATTAGTTCCAAAATAACCACTGAATATCATCATGGTTGCCATGTCCACCTGTTTTGTGGACACTATAGAAAAAGAAACTATTGTACTCTTAAGATCTTACCTGTTGCTTACACGACTGTGGAAAAGTGCTTGTGTTGCTGACTTTTGTATTGCTCACACAGCCCAAGATCTACATAAGTGCTATAATAAAACCTGGAAGCTTTTGACTTTTTGTTTCTTATTTACTTTAATGCAGTGTTAAAAATCCATCTTCACAGTTCACCTGCAAATGGTTTTTCAAAGACACTTGGGAGGCACGTTGGTCTAAACAAGTTGTTTTTCTGGGGACTTTAGTCGTCACTGTTGCTTCTTTGTTTTCATGTAAAGCCAAACACCTGGAATCAGGACACCTTGTAATGGATACGTTTGGGCACATGAATAACAATTTAACATCTAAACTGCTTAAAATCTTTCCACTGTATTTTCCTTATTTATTGAATACAAGTACGGATGGCCACACAGATCTGACTGTTCGCTCTTTTATGAGATACAATTCTTTCTCTGCTCTGGTCTCGTTTCTGTCTCAGGTAAAGATCCTTTCCCCCTTTCTTTTCTCCAATTTTGATGAGCTGGATCATCAGTCACTAAGACAGATGGGCGAGGGACACGTCTATATATGTTCAGAGGTCAGTCACACCCCACTCAGCAGGGGTCCTTCTCTCACCAGAGGCTGACCTCCACCTCATCATCTGGCCATGTTCAAAGACAATCATTCCTTTCTTTTTTGATCTTCGTGTTAGCTGCTTCTAGATGCCAGCATGGCTCTGTTAAGTGGTTGTTTGAGAAGATTACACGAATTATTATTTTAAATCGTCAATCAAAGAAATCCGTCATTTTGGTCTTTTGCTTTCAAAAGTGATGTGAAAGTGATGCTTTAAGATTTGGGCTTTCTTTAAACCTCTGCAAGCGGATTTAGATTCATTTTAATCAACTAAGCATTTATTTGACCGCTAATCAGTCGTTTAGTGTCAAATGTGTCTTCTCCTATAAAACACTGTTTAGGTAAATATTGCAAAAAAACAGATGCTGAACAGGTGGATTGTTAACATAAGCCCCACTACCAGCCGTCTGCTATCTGCAGAGTTATTAATGATTTAAACCCACAATGGGTTTAATCTCTGCCCTCCTCCTCAAAGTATCACCTTTGTGTGTGTGTGTGTGTGTGTGTGTGTGTGTGTGTGTGTGTGTGTGTGTGTGTGTGTGTGTGTGTGTGTTTCCTGCCTCTGGAGGGTATAACTGAAGCAACCTAGTAGTCAGTCTGTAATGGCACTGATCCTATTATGTGGATGAAGGTGAAGAGTGAGCAGAAGGGAGGATTAGGACACCTGAGCCGAGAAAAGCTCGACACACACGTGTAAACACACTGAACACACAGCAGTGTACGGATGCACTGAGCGTGTTTGCTTCTTTCTTGCAGGAACTGCACAGGAGAAAAACAGAATAAGAGGAAACAACATAATTAAGATGAGATATTTTGGGCACTCACCATTGTACACAAGTTCAGAGAACTTGATACCAAGCCCCTGTTTGATCCTCCGCACCTCTTTGTCCATGGTAAAGGTCTCAATGTCTAAGTGGGCCTTCAACAGAACTGTACCTCCTGGGGTTTCATATATCCCTAAACAAACCAAAGCAAAAATCAACAAAACAAAGTCAAACTTGCACAAAAGACTTCAGCTGGGTTTTAGATGAGAGTGCTGGCACCTTTACAAGCCTGACTGCTCATGAATATCATATTTTTAGAGGCACTGGGATAGTGCACATAATTACTTCCAAGGCATAATCTTCACAGGCCAGTCATAGCAACATAAACTACAAGGTCTGTTCATTTGAACTAACTGCAGCCAAACAACTACATCAGCCGTCTGACAGACAGGCCTTCACAGTGCTCACAAAACATGGATCAGCCTGTGACAGGTTAGGAGGCCCCTGTCAGCCCGGAGTCTGGACCACGGCTCTGACTACCCTGCAATTTACCCCCTCTGGACAGGGAGGGAGAAAAGATGAGGTAGATGACAGGAGAACTGAAGCTGTCACTTAAATGTCAGGTAAAATCCGAATCTGTACAAGCCTAAAGACCGCTGATCTGAGAAGCATTTATTTTGTGCTCGCAGGTAAAAAAACAAAGCATTAGTGACGCCGCTAATTGTCTAAAGCCTCAAAAAGGCTGCCGCAAGAGCGGCTTGTGGCTTTTTGGAGATCCTGGGCCACGGAGGGCACGTAAAGACATTTCCATTCTAGGCTCGATCAGATAAATGAGTTAAAACTGCCCCTGAACAAAACTCGGCTTAAGTGCTCCAAAAACAGAACTAGCTTCACGGAGAGTAGGAAACAATGAAACGCTATCTGGTTAAGCCCCAACAGTGGCAGTTTAGTTAGGCTTAAAGAAAGAAAATCCAGTGGCTTTGAGGTTTATACAGTCAGTGCAGGTATGCTAACCATGGCTGCAGGCCTGCAGGGGTTCAGGACAGGAATTTATTCTTTTTAAGCTGATCCTCTTTGACCCTTCAGGCAAACTGTTAGCTGAGCATAAACAGGTAGCGCAAGCAAGCGAATAAAGCTAAATATCTTCTAGATCAGGGGTGACCTCCTCAACATGTCCTGAAGTTCACCAGAGGCTTGGTAACAAACTAATCATTTGATTCAGGTGTGTTGACCCAGGGTGATATCTAAAACCTGCAGGACACCGGCCCTCGAGGCCTGGAGTTGTCCACCCCTGTTCTAGATCAAGATGAGCTGGTTAATTATTGGTGGGACTCTTTAGATGAAGACATTAAAAAAAAAAGACTTTTATAAGTATTTTTAGAGCCAGCATCTTGATGTCTGACAGCAGTTTTTGACGAGGCAGCCCGCTCATCAAAAGATGAGGCCATTTCCGACTGCTTTTTGCTGAGGCCATCATGGGTGCACTGGTCAGAGGTCTGACAGTGTTTTGACAGGAGGGAAATGTTAGTCTGGCACACAGGCTGCTGAATGCTTTGTAGCACAGTGACAAGATTCTTGACAAACCATTTCAATCCTTGCCGCCTCCCTGACCCCACACAAATAAATATGACCCAACACAAATGACATGTCCCCGTTCAATTCCTCCCATCTTCTATTGTGCTAACACGAGTGCCGTTTCCGAGGACAGCAACGTGAACACTTGATGGTAGTTATTCAACCACTCGGGCACCTCTTGCTCCACCTCTTCCTATTGCTTCAGTGTAGGAAACAGCTTTGATCTTTTGTTCAGTCGAGGGGAGAGAAAAGTGGGCTTCCCATTTTCCAATTTCTACCTGCCAAGTGGCGCCACAGCCACAGTTTGTTGGCCAGTCAATTTGCCAATCATAGCACATAGTGTCGGGGAGGAAGAGGACAGTTTGTGTAAGCGTGTCTCGCAAGGCCAGGGCTGCTCGCTGGCCCTGTATATTTGCTGTGGTAATACATGTAGAGACCTAACAAAGAAGCTTTTCAAGTTGCCTGCTGATGCCGAAGATAAAGAGACAAAAAAACCATCCTAGAGCGATGTGTGCGCAGATACGTGATCGACTGTGCATTTGTGTGTATCCACTGGAGCGTGTGCACCTTTCCTCTTCACGGTGTGTGTTTTCTGTATGTGTGCATGCATAAGTGAATGGAAGCAACTTTGGAGTCTATGATTCCAGGTGAACCACAGGAAAAACATTTCTCTTAAGAAGCGTGCTCGCCACCCGGCCCACTTTTATGGAAGTAGAACAGCAGAGGTGACACTTGAAGCATTCATGTAAAATAACTGCAAATTGGATGAAAGCTCTGGATGTTGAAAGGAAGGCTTTCAGTGCATGTAAAATTAAAATACTATGAGGCAGTTCAGAGTAAGTGCAAATATATGCACCTTACTGCATTTACAGTGGATATTATTGCTCAAGTAAGTCAGGAATGGTGAATCTGGCACAAAAAAAGAGACAAAGAAGAACAAAACATTTTTAAGTCTTACCTCGGGACTTCATGCCGATGAAACGGTTCTCAACAATGTCTATCCGGCCCACTCCGTGTTTTCCCCTAAGAGATAAAGACAAGACTGTTGGATAAACTCCTAAATTATTTAGATCATCAAAAAGGAAGAAGTGCTCCGCCAATTCCCTAATTTGTTGACCTTGAAATTCCCTTCTATTCAATCTGTGTGACATTTTGGGCCACACTGCAGAAAACAGGTGGAAATTGTTGATTGAAAATGTGTGTTACACTTTTTTGCCTATAAAAGTCCACGAATAACACGCTCAGCCAGCTGCTATGCATTCCTTAACAATGGCCACGGGCGGCCAGCATGTTTCTCCAGCTCAAATATATTTGTGCAAACTATATATTTTAACATGTTTGAATAATATCAACACTTAGCAATAAATCAGAAATAAAAATATTTTGAAATATTTTGAAATATTTTACATTTTTACCTGCCCGAGTCACCTCATACATTTTAGCTGGAGTTCATCTGTAGTGAATACAGCCTGTCGTTTGTTCACCTCAGCTTGTATTGTACCAGGTGTCCACGCCTGTTTACTCTGAATGAGGCTGTAAAACAGTGAATCCCACTTCTCTCTGATGACAGCAATGCTGAGGTGAGTTTTTGAAGTTATGCTGAACTTTTCTATCAGTGAGCGCTGCCATTAGCTGCTGTTAGAGAAACTTTCTTTTAAGTGGCTCACACACTTAGTGAACAAACTCTGATATGATGTGAGAATGCAACCAAGCTATTTGTCAGAAGGAAAGGGCGATTTTTAAAATACTCGAGCCTAACATTACCTGGAAGTCTCCAGTCCGAGGGTTGCATGTCGGATCTGCAATAACTAACTATGGCGGTACCAGTAATAAATAAGCATGTTTACCCACATTTTCTTTTGTTAGACCCCTGACTTGAGTTCAGGAGTCTTGGCTGAGGCTGAAGGTGACGAGAAAGAGAATGAGGGAGGAGAGAGAGCAATGATGACTGAGGCAGATGAAAGAGAGGAGGCGGAGAAAGAGATAATAAGAAACAGATAATGAAATGTAGAAATATTAAATGGTCATACATAGTTTAAAAGACCTACTCATGATCTTTAAATTAACACTTGACACTTAGGTGTTTTTAATTGTTATCAGATTTCCCTTTTCCTTCGAAATTCTCCAAAATCTGGAACATTCCAGTGGAATCCTATTAGAGGACAGAGGGCTAATAGAGCTCCAGAAACCAGGGTTGTGTCTGGCACAATGTCCGCCTGCTGTGACTTTATCAGAATTATACTACAAATGTGGAGGCATAAAACATTTAAATAACACATAAATGTTTATTTTACCTGAAGTTAAACTCTTTTATTTAGAGATCGATAAATTACTACAAGTGATTCTTGAAGACCCTTTGGCTCGCAGCTACTTAATACTGAATGAACAGCTTCTACAGCAACTACAGGAAAATGACACCTGAATGTGGCCCATACAGCTATTGTTTTGGGGTGCTTGTGTCAAAGAGCAGTAAGAATTCAAATAAACCCAAAATATCTTGGGTAGATACACACCAATCATGCAATCATAGGAATGCATCATCAACATCATTGCACAAGTTTAATAAAAGCACACACCTGTAGCATCTGGCTACAGATTAGGGGCACTGTTCGCACAATGATGCATTTGCTTGGTAGAGCATGTCCTCCACTGATCAGAGACGTGGTTTGCTGAACCCCAGAGTTGCCCCTGATGTATTAATCAGAGTGTGTGTGTGTGTGTGTGTGTGTGTGTGTGTGTGTGTGTGTGTGTGTGTGTGTGTGTGTGTCATCTTAAAAATCTTTTGTAATAAGAAAACAATCTGAGTGCTTAAACTCAATAGAAATGTGCTGCATTAGTCTGAAGGTCTGAAGTTAAGAATTAATGAAAAAAAGTGTGTGTAAAATAAAAATCACAGGAAACACCTTGAAACCCAAAAGCAGCAGAGGAAAACAGTTTGTTCTGTGGTGTCGCCTGGTTCACCTTCAGTATTTCTCATTTACGCTGACAGTTGGAAAGCAGAGAGAGGAAACAAGGCTGGAAGAGAAACGCAGGAGGGAAAACTGGTGGAAGTTGATCCCAGGGCCAGCAGCGACAGACATCATTCTAGAGGTGGTAAACTTAACCACTGCTCCACCTCTGGGGACACGATCCTGATAGAGAGGCTTACTTACAGGCGTACACAGAAGGTGCGTGTTGTTTTGAAGCCACAGAAAAATGCTTACCCAATCTCATTGAGGTAAGAGAAGACATCCAGTGCTGTGTTTTTGGAAATACCATCGTTCATATTGGTCACCTTGACAGGAACACCTGCAGGAATAAAATACTGATTTAGAAAAAAAGATTTTTTTTAACACCAACATAGAAACAGAATCATAAATAGTAACTAAAATAGCTTTGATGCAGGCCGTTATCCATCCTCTACATCATGCTTTCTTACATCTGAGATTCAAACAGAACAAAATTGTATCTATAGGCTGATATCCAAGTTCTCTGTTTTTCTGATACAACAAAGAACAACTACAGCAAAGCAGGCAGCTGATAAATTAATGTAACGCTCAAAAACACAAGAAACACATCAAAGAATCAAAGAGTTATAAAGTTTACTTTCACAGTCTAGTTTAAAAAAAATGTTTTGGACAAATGGCTTAAAAAACAAATTATTAATTTTCACTGAACAGATATAAAAACAAAAAAAAACAAAGGAGAGTTTATCAAATCTGCTGACAAGCGCTTATTATCTCAGCCAGTCAAATAAATAGTCTCCAGCTAAAAGTGAAAGCCATTACAAAAGGAGATGGAGAGAAGGGCTAATAAATTCAAAGGCCCGTCTCATATGAAAGCTGTGAAATTGTGGGCTGGCTTTACCTAATTCAATTACACACACAGCTTTGTTACCCATACTCTCTTCAGCTCAGAGGTTTTTTTCCTTCTCACTTCTTGTGTGTGTTTTGCGCATGTGCTGGAAGCTAAAGCACCTGCACTCATCTTCCTATTGCTCTTTAGACGCCCACGATCTCTCCGCACACTTAACCCAAGTGCGCATCAATCACTGTCATAGACCTGCTTATTCGTGGCCTTTGATAAAGCAACGCAGGCCAAAGGTGGAGGTGGAAGGAGGGGGGGTATATATCCTTTTTAAGACTACGCAAGGAGGAAGCAGGACGAAATCCGCTGCGCTGTCCATCCCGTGGCCTACACACACTTGAGCGTGCTTGCAGTTGTCAGTCAAACAGCTTTGAAGAGAAGAGCAGCACTTCTCTGCTTTTCAGCTAGCGTTTGCTAAGCTCTAATGGGACTGACATGTGAGGGACTTGGCTAATTTTTTTAGACAAGGGCTTTGTTGACAGCCCATTCTCATATCGCGGGAATCATGGTGGCTCCCATGGAAGACGAAGAAGAAGAAGAAGAAGGGGAAGAAGAAAAAAAGAGTGAAAGCAGGAGAGGGCAGTGTGTTTTTTAAAAACCTCTCCTAGATATTTAATAATTAGATTAAAAGTTTAAATAAATTAGCTGAGCGTCTGAACGTGGGAGTGCAGGGGTCGGCTCTTTTCGTCCTTGCGCTGTTCTGGGTTCTATCATTTACCGAGGGGGTATTTTTCCACTCATGATCCCCTTTCTTCAGTTTCTTTTCTTTTTTTGTGGCCTAACAGTGCAGACAATGGGAGCGCAGACACAGTTGTAGGAAAAATTACTGCTTTACATTTTTCCTCTGTGTCTCTTTTTCCTCCTTACCTCTTTGGCAAGAAAGGAGGGAGGGATGATTTTTTTTTTCCACTTAAAAAAAGGGGAGAGAATTGGGGGAACGGAGCGTTTGACGGGGGTAGAAAGGTTCCTGTCGTTAAATATTCTTTTTTAATCAGTGAGAAAACGTTGGTGAGAAAGGCAGGGATGAAAAGGTGGGAGGGGGAATGAAATGAAACATTCTTGTGCTGATCTTGTGCTCAGAGGGAGGAGTAGGCTTGGGCCTTTGTGTGGACAACTAAAACAGCTTTTGTCATAGAGCGCTCAATAAAAGGCACAGAGAATATGTGTGAAAATGGAGCACAGGCATGCAAAGGGCCCGCGAAACCAGACCGGGCTTTTACTAGAGCATCGCTGTTTTACAAAAGCATCTCCAGATAACCGACGCCGAGCAACTTGTTTCGGAGTTAAACATTTCTTTGGGGGAAACTGGTAAAGAGAGATCGGGGTATCCATTTTCGTTGCGGATCCACTGAAAGGCATTTTCATTTGCTCTTTAAAATTTCCTGCTAAACTTTTGAACTTCCCTTAAATTACCCTTATAGCTTATAGCTCGTAAAGCTGCCCACTAAGTCTGTTCAATCAGAGGCGCTAGTGTCTCCTCAGCCTATTGATGTTGCCGTAGTTCAACCTCCACCGAGGAACCACGATGAAGGGACATCTGTGCCATTTGCCCCAGGCTTGGATGCGTCTTGCAGTTTTCTTTTTGCACAAACATGTGACACTTTCTACTACTCACCCTGAGCCTCGTAGCAATATATCTAATGAGCGTTCCCCTGGCCCCTCAGGGCTCAATGTATTAGCTGGAGTTAATGCTTCCGGCCTGTGTGTGTGCCCCCGGGTCAAACATGGCAGATTGGGACCAAGTAATGCTGTGAGGGGTTAGGGATAAGACTGGGTGGTCAGAAATGGTGATAAAGTGCAGCTGAGTCAGCCTCAGATCTGTAGCCCTACAGCTGTAACCATCAGTGTTAAGTAACAAGATGAGGTACGGCCTGCAGTGGACAGTGAGCGATAGTGGACGCGACCTCTTAACGATGATTAACAGAAGCTCCGAAATGTTTACATTTAACACATTTTTTGAATGTTTATGCATGACGTGCAACAGAATGTCTCCAGGTTTGATGGAGCAACACAAAGTAAGGCAGAGGCCAAAGAAATGACACTAAAAACACTGCGTGATTATCCTCCATATAATTCACCTCCTTCTTAGAGGTCACCACAGTGGCTCATCCGTCACACCAACCCTGTGCAGGTCCTCCATCACCACATCCATTCTTCAATTATTCATCAAATACATGGCAACAGGTCAATTGAATTGTCTGTTTTCAATTCGCATGATAAAGGTTTCACCTCCGAAGTATCACAAAAATCGAGCCTTCACTGTCCTTCAGTCATCTTGAACTTTTAGTTCACTCTTTAATCTTCTCCTCCCTCGATTACTCTTACTCGCTCTTGATGTGCATCTCTCAGTCCTCCTTAGCCAGTCTCCGTTTAGTGCTGAACGCATATTCTCACACATTACAGACCTTCTTTCTTCCCTTCACTGGTTCCCAGTGAAATTTATTAACATATGAAGCTCTACATGGACAGGCCCCTGTTTCTTTTATTAGAGCTACTGAGACATCATCGCTTCAGCAGACTTCTCAAATGGCTGAATCAAGGTCTCCTAACTGTTCCACCCTCTTACTTTAGAGTCAGAGGCGAGACTGCTTTTGAGACTGCGGTGCTCAAACTTTGGAAAAGCCTCCTTCAGCCTGTCAGGCCGGCCAAATCTGTGATTTGCTTTAAACGGCTGCTGAAAACTAATTTTTACAGGTTATCTTTCCCTTAATCTTTTTCTCTTTACTCTGGACCATCGTTTACATCTGTTTGTGTGTATGTTGGAATGAATATGTGACTCCATGTTTAATTATTTGTCTGTATCTTGGAACATGTATACGTATCTTTAATGTGTAGCTTTCATTCAAACTGTGAAAGACTTTTTACTCTGTGTTTTGGAAAGTTCTATACAAACTCCTCCATCATATACATGAACAGTACTGTGTAAAGGGCTTGCACCTTCCCTGATTTCTTTATATTTTGCAACAAAACTGTGGGAAAAGGTGCAGCAATTTATTAAAAGATGTGCAAACAGAAACAGTATAAAAAGTACATGCTTCTTCTTCTTCTACACTTCTTATTAGGCAAGCTTTCTTGTAATGTATTCAAATAGTCTTCAGGAATAGTTCTCTGGGCTTCTTTAAGGACATTTAAAGCTCTTCTGTGTGTTGATCCTACGCCATCTCTGTCAAACTGTTATTTTGGGCATTTTTCAAAGATTCAGCAAAAGAAATTACAGCAAATTATGTGTTTTGCCACCGCGTGGTAGTAACAAAGCACCCAAATATACCATTTAAAACAGTTTCTTTGCTAAGCTGTCTGTTATTGTAGACAATACAGGTGTCTTTTTTAAGCTTGAATGACTCACTGATCATTGGCTTAACAAAAAGCGGTGTTCTGAAAATGGGCAGATACAAGGGCGGAGCTGAAAATGAGTGAAAAAGCAGTCAAAGAAAAACTTTGAAAGAGCTTTAAAAAAAAAAACCTGGAGACCTATTACTGAAAACTTTCAAAAATGAAACAGAATAAAAGCAAAAAGAAACGATGGGTGGCTTAAAACCTTTGCACAGTACTGCAAAAACAGGTAAAAGACAGATGCAGACTGATGGAGGGATCAACAGGTGACACATGTGGCGAGCCCACAAACCTTTTTTGAACTCTATCTCCAGCACATCTTGGACATTTGGAGAGTCTTCTGGGTTCTTGGTCATCAGGTACAGGTCAGCCGGTGCACGACTCTGAAAAACACACAAAGGCACACACTCACTCTCTCCATTTCACACACTTCACTCCCTGAGAGGAATAACTCAGACCTCTTGAGACCTCATCAAAAAGAAAAAAGAAGAAAAAAACAGTATTAAGAGACTGTTGTGTGAGGACACGGCGGGCAGAAGAACAGAGGGAATGATGCGTGAAAAAGAAGAGACCTGAAAACGACATCAGGACTTTAGTGAAGACAAAAAAAAAAAAGGGGGAAAAAAATCAATGTTCCATTTTTCTCCTCTATTTGGTTTCATTTTCCCCATGTGGCCCTGCACCACAGGGGAAGGCGAGGAAAAGCAGAACACAGCGAGAAAGAGTGGGAAAGGGCACGAGAATGAAATTACTCACATCCTAAAGAACAGTGTATACCTGACAAGTGAAAAACACAATAAAACCCCACTGATGCTACGACAGCACCGATCTGAGCAGCAGCTCTGCCCGTCTGAGAGAATCTGCCGACTCTATCGTGTTTCTGCCATTCTCTCACTCTTCTCTAATCTTCCAGTTTTCCACTTGTGATTTTCTGAGTGACGTTTCCCCTTCTGCTTTATTTTCAAATGAAGAATCTTCCCCTAAATGGGCATCGCACAATAAGACCTTCAAGTCTACACCCTAAAATCCACTAAAGTTGCCCTCGTTGACAGACATTTGTCGTTTTTCTTTTTTCCAGCTGGCGGGAGCCGGGAGCGATTTCAGTAAAGTCACGGCTGGGAACTAAAAGAGCGTGGTGGTCTGACGTGCCTGCCCAGCGATGCACCCCTCCAACAATTACACGGCATTAGGACAAGATGATGGCCAATGTCTCCTGAGCTGAGGCAAATTGCAGGGGGACTATGCAAAATAACCACTGGGTGCATTTAAATGGAAAGCTTTAC
This sequence comes from Rhamphochromis longiceps, assembly GCF_057381845.1. NCBI lineage: Eukaryota > Metazoa > Chordata > Actinopteri > Cichliformes > Cichlidae > Rhamphochromis > Rhamphochromis longiceps. The sequence continues at coordinate 47,375,277 of NC_140563.1, forward strand.
CAGACTCTAAATCATCATTCAATAACTAATCGGCATCCGCTCGCCGCCTGTCAGTGAGGAGAAAACGAGCAGCGCAATCACTTTCCTTCCTTTTAACTAAACACCGAAATTGACTGGGAAGGCGGCTGTCTCCCTCTCCTTCATTTTCTGCCTCAGTGCCCTGAAAGATGCCAAATGAGAGCGAATGGGAGAGGGACAAAATGACTGCCCTAAAAAGCCTTTTGATGCTTACTCTTGGAGAGGGAAGAGGGAAAGAGGGAATTAATCTTTTTCTAACCTGCAAATGCAACACAGCACATGAGAGGCACCAGCTGGAAGAATACTTGCAGGTGGCGGGATGCTACACTACAGGAAACCTGTTGTTTATAGTTTTTTCCATTTATGGTCTTTTAATTATCATTTAATTAACAAGAAGTTGTTCATTTAGGCTCCCTGCTTTTGTTGTTGAAGAACGTCCGAGTTTAAAATAACCACTAAAGTATTTTCACACGATCAGCTAAAAAAAAAAAATCATTAATTTAAAAAGTATAGTAGCAGTAATGTGATGCCAAAGCTGAGAGCTTGAACTTACATACTACTGAATACAAAAAAGAAGGGGGGAAAAAAGGAAATGTAAAGGGACAGGGTTGTTTCCAGTGAGCGAGAGATCAATGCATTTCAATTCAAACCCCCTGCAGGTGGACCTGTCCCAAAGCCGTGGCCCTGAAAGAGAGGAAAAGGTAGAGATGGCGAAGGCGGGGGGGCGACGGGGTATTGGTGGGAAATGGGGCGTGAAGCGCACCATCATGTAGCACAGAGCAGCTCCTTTGGCAGTCTTTGCTTCTGCGATATTGTTGTGCTAAACGTGGCCCGGGCAGCAAAAGGAGAAGGCTAACGCATGAACTTAAAGCAAGTAAATTTCTATCTTTCCACTTATTAGTCGCCTCATTGGTTTTCAATCAAAGCCAAAAAGGGGCCAAAAGAAGCAGAAATGGCAGGAGGAGAAAGCAGGATTTGGGAAGAGAGCGGGAGAGGATGGTTTAAAAAAAAAAAAAAGAGGGAAAAAAGAAGGAAAACATGTTTGGCGCAACAGATTGGAAATGATCCTAAAATCACCACGTTTCAAGTCTGTCCTTCTCCTTAAAATGCAAACATGGCAAATTGAGACAAGAATAAAACAATATGCTCGTGTTGTGCTGTAGAGATATTTATATTCATAGCGCCCTTGGATAGTGTCACATCCTGGGCTGAATTTAATGAGGACAGCAGGCGCTTGTCTATGAAGGCAAAGCTGCGATGATGACGATGCTTAGATGGGCGCAGAGAGCACTCGCCGAGTAGCACAGGTCAGGCTAATGAGACCTGAGAGCAGCGAAGGCGCATGACAAATACTGACCTCTTTGCTTCAGAGCGCACACTGACATGTATACATACACCTACGAGCCCACTTCCTACCCCTACAGGCAGTCCTCCGACCATCCATCTTTCCAGCGATCAAATGTGAACGGCAGCAAACAAGCTTTCATTTCCTCTAGGTGGGCAGGGGCACGGCGTTTCGCTCCTTTACTCCTGGTCAACGGGAGCAGTGGGCCATCAGCTCCCGGATCAAAGAAAAAAGGAAAAAAGAAGCAGGCCCGGGGAAACTCGCTGACAGAGGCTATAATTAAGACCGAGGTGATGTTTTAATGACTCAGGACGAGTGTCAAGCTGCCTCAGGGCAGACTCTGACTGCTCATGTGCGGAGGAACGAAGAGAGCGGGGACAGTGAGGAAGCTTGAGGATGTGGAGACATCCAAACACAAGTGCCGGATTGTTTACCACACATGATGGATGACAGAACATAAGAGGTGCTAAGCAACAATTAAAACCTCAGCTGTTTTGCCAACAGGTGGTGGTCTATGAAGTCAAAAAAAACATATAACAGCACATAATATTTGTTTATCGCCTTCCTAGTTAGCATTTTGTTTCCAGAAATGTAATTAGGCAAATCCTAGGCATTAAAACCCTGCACATTCATATTCATTACAGTCTCTAATATCTCTTCTTAATTAGTAAAGAATAAGCAGGAGACAAAACAGACTACACCTTCATGTTCCCAGCAACACCAGAATCTAATAACTTTATAACAACCACTACATCAGTGCACTTATCAGATGCATGCCAACAGTCTGCAACAGCTAGCTAAAGCTGGCATGAATGCATGTCTTCACATAGGTTAACGTTGCCATATGGAGATGAGTAAACAAAAGCCTGCAGCCTATTGTGGTGTAGGTGACCTGGTTTGAGGTTATCAGGAAGGATACAGTGTTAATCACAGAGTAACCTGAACTGCTGACGCTTATCTACAGACGAACATATGAGCGACCATTTGGATATTTTCTAATCTGACGGTGTTCAGCAGAGAGGGACCATTGTATCACAGATACAGAGGGGGGGACTATTGTATCGTCTGAATAGTCGCGGCCCGACCTCAGCCTTCAGGGCTGTAACTGGAGCAGAGAGACAGGCTGGTACAGAGAGCAAGGTGACCTCTATCAGATGACCTTCAGGTAGATCAGAATGTGACCTGCTGGTTTAAGAATTTGGAGGGGGAAGTGGCTTTTTTGTTTTTACCCCCCAAGTTTAAATTGCACTGGTGTTTTGTTTTGTTTTTTTAAATTAAAATGTTAACAAAAAGACTTGAAAACTTTTTGCTTTTTTGTAAAGAAATTTCTACCTAGTCCCACATTTCAGGCTCTGGAGTAATATATTCAAATCCTTTTACCACTTCAGACCTCGGTGCCATAAATATTTCATTGTATTTAAGGCCATGAATCGATTCAATATCGGAGAAAAGGTTCAGCACAAACCCCTCCCGAATGAACATGAACACGAACACACGAACACACACACACACACACACACACACACACACACACACAATACCATCATCATACATCGCTATGCTATTGAGCTAGTTCGTCTCATTCTTTTCAAAACATTTCTCCACAGGACGGCCACTAAAGAGGCAGCGGAGGGGTGGGAAAGGGACAGAGAAAGACAGCAAGAGATGGAGGTCTGTGAGTTACAGTGGCCCTGCCCCTGCATCTCCGCTCCAGCAGCGCAGGACCCCTCGCCTCCCTGTGACACCCCGTCCATTGGGGACTCATCTGTCTGGCGCACTGTCTTTGTACTTTACTGTTACTGGTGACATTTTGGTGTCACGGTGTCATGATGAAATGGCTCCCCTCCCACGTCGCAGCCTGCGGCGGCGCAACTAGTGGAACAATGAGGTCCCGAGGAGTTGGGGTTGGAACTCAGGAGGCCCCAGCTGGGCGCAACGCCCTAACCCTTCCCCCTCCCAGGCTCCCATGAAATCGGGAATTAGTAGAAGCGTTGCTGACGACAAGTCAGTGTCTGTGTGTCCCAGGCTCTTCCCAGGGCCTGGTGAGGACCCGGGGTGAGGAGAGACAGAGGCACAGACACAACGACCGAGGGATGGGAGCTCTGGGGGGCGTGGGGGGGGTCACTGGGGGCAACCTGTATGTACTACACTGACCTTTAACCTTGCAGAGATCAAACCCTTGACTCACCCATGGCACTGTGGGAGAGTGAGTCATGTTTGTCTCTGGCAGGGCTGGCATTGGTCAGTCGACTGAAGGGAAGGTTTACTGATGTGTCCCTCCGAGTGTCTGACACATTTAACCACACGTACACACAAAAACGCAGCATTAGGTCTGTTAGTTCGGCGTGTGCGCATGAGATGGATGCTGAAGAGATGACTCACAATGGTCAAAAATGAGATGTACGTCAAGCGGCTTATGCAGGTTTCTTTCTATTTCTCACGATCAATTTCAAGAACAGGTACTGATCTGAAGATGATGTCATCCTTCAGAAGTTTAGGCAAAACCTTACCTTACCTTTTCAGGTTCACTTAAATTGTTTTTGCACCTGTGCAAAACTCTTCTGATCAGCTCTTGTTTTTACAAGCTTGAACAGGGGTATCAGTGAGGAAGGTTAGAAAAAAATGCCTCAGACAGTCTGCACAAAACAATTTTTGGTCTATTTTCTTAGAACAGTTACAGAACAGCATATTAGAAGGCATTTCTTTAGTTAACAAGTATTATACTGTAACAGCTTTAATATAAATTCAAAATTAACACAAGTCCCTGCAGGATTAAATATAAAAAATGATGAATTATGTTTCCTTTTATTAAACATTGCGAGCTTACCTTGGGATTCTCCAGGATGCCCGACTCGTAGCTGTAAAGAAATTTGAACAATTAAAGTTTCTCACTGGAAAAAATAAAATAAAATCAAAGATTCTGAAATAAGAGCTAAAGAAGATGCATCACACCAGTCCTGCTCACCTGATATGCATGAGGTTGGCGTCCATGCTCCAAGGTGCCCGAGGGGTCACAGGCACAGGGATGCCATGCTCCTACAGTTTAACAGCAAAAGAAGCTTTTAAGTTACATCCTGTGAGCGCGACTTGCAAAAGGGTACGTCTCCACTGAGAAGGTTCTGACTGAAGGATTACAGACAAAGACATTTTGTGTGTGTGTGTGTGTGTGTGATATATATATATATATATATATATATATATATATATATATATATATATATATATATATATATATATATATATATATATATATATATATATATATATATATATATATATATATATATATATATATATACACACACACACATATATTTATTTATTTATTTATTTATATTTTATTTTATTTTTTTAAAGTAAAAAAAAAAAAAATCTGCGCTTTAAGACAAGGTACATTTCACAATTAACTCACAGGCTTGCCTGAAAGGTGTTGGCTAAACATCATGACCACCCTCTAGTGGGAAAAACTGGTCGGCCCATCATTTTTTTTTGGATGCGACTACATCGACAAACGTCCACCAGAATACAAGTAGTCCATGTAATTTAATCTGAGAATCTGAGGTAATAAATAATTAAACCTTTCAATACAAAATGTTCGTTATAATATAGCCTCTAATCTCCTTTTTTGGTAGTCCACTGCATGCTTAATAATTGTTTTTTTCAAAATAATTCAGGACAATGTTAATGTCACTATTAAGTGGATGGTACTTTTAGGACTTGGAGATTTGATCAGGTAATTGTTAGGATTTTTTTTAGTCAAAGGCTGAATCTGTACCTTGAAAATGTTAACAGACCCATTGCTATGAAAATAAAGGTGGTAAAATAATTGTGTTTCTGACATTATGCCACTAACGGAGTTACCCTTGCATACTCCATCAAGTCCGTCCTCCCCCGGAAGCGGTTGTAAAACTCGGGTATCCTCCAGGGTGCGATGATCTAAAGAACACAAACAGAGAAACTCTTTCCAGCTATACTGACATTACTCCACAGTGTCAGTAAATTACATCCACACAATAAATAAACAAACTCACCTTGACCTCAGGGTAGAGGGCATAGCATGTTAGCTCAAAGCGTATCTGGTCATTTCCCTGAAAAGTGCAAACAACAGTTCAACTCGATGTTTCTTGTGTTACTTGTTGTATCAGTTTACAATAAACGCAGATGATTAAAAGTGCACAGCAGGGCCATTGCTAACATTTTTAATCATTTATTCATATTTTCACTAATAATCTGCTTTATTTTTTTATCTATTAAGGGCCAGAAAAGACCCCAAACCCCAAGTTTACATATTCAAACAATTAGTTTTCCCCAAACTACATCCTAAACTCAAAAATGCCCTCCATGTACTATCAAAGACAGTAAAGAAAACCAAATGAATCACAGTTACTATGCAAAAAAAAAAAACCCCTTAAAATGAACTATTTTACTTCACACTGACTCAAATTTTTTAGAATTGTTGATTACTTTTTGTGTTAATGGATGAACTGATTAAATTTTAGTTGTTTCTTAGTTGTTAGTAGTTGTTTCTCTACTGTCTCTTTCTATAGAAGCTTGTTTCTGACACTAGAACAAAAAAATAACCTACTAAACATTTTTTGTTATCTACAATTTAGAGTTTTGGATTATTATCCTAAAATTTAAAAATAGTTACTTTTGGCTTACTAACTCAATTTTTCTGTGGCTTAAACAAGCTTCCATAGTTTCCTCATTATCAACACAAATAGCAAAAGAATAAATGGGCTGCACTTTGACACACGAGGCAGGGTAAACCCTGGACAGGTCGCTGGCCTCTCACACAGCTATAAGAAGTTACAATGTTTTAAACCTGTACTTTAACTCCATGATGTGGTTTTTGACTCCATCTATAGGCAACATGTGGACACTGCATTTCAGAAAAGACGTAAAATAATAGAACGAAAATGTATTTAAAAAGTACAACATGTTTTTTAAAGTGTTTTTTTATTTTCCAGAAATATATTTGAAAATATATTATGAATCCCAGAAAAATCTCCATAAATTTGCAGTGTAAATATACAGGAACTATTACTAACGCAGCTAAATTTGTGCTCTGAACATACATCGGGTCAAATCGGGATATGAAAACAATAGCATGAAAGTGTGGCTAACTGCAGTAAGTCTAAATAATGAGAACATCACAAACTGTCACTTTCACAACCTAGGCTGAGAAAGTTCTTGGCATGCAGCCTGAAAACATCTTCATCTGGTAGAGCTGCAGTCAGGACACTTGAACTTTAGATGACTCAAAGTTGTCCTGATCTGTTAAATTATCAACTCTGACCAAATAAACTCTGTGCTCCTATTTTACCATTTGAGCTGTACGCTTTTTCCCATTAAAAAGGCTCACTTTAGAAATAAGACAGCTGTTATTCAGCTGTAATGCCTGTTTCTTTTCAAAGGACTAAATAGAAAGGGTTTCTGAGGAAGAGGAAGGGTAGATTTTAACTTTGTAGTCTTATTTAGGTTAATAAGCAACTGTGCAAAGAGAGCTAGACCTAGCTAGACCTAGACCTAGCTAACAAGTCTGTATTTTGAAATTGGTTGGTATCAAAACACCTCAATTTTAACTGCCATGTCTGAGGCTTAATTTATAATAAGAAAGCTGATGCTTTAGTCTTGTTTCACAAGCCCTGCATTTGCTTTTATGTCCCTGCTCTTCAAAAAATAAAGATGTAAACTTATTCCCGGAATCACATTTGCAGATTTTGGACATTTTTACCCCACACGGCATAATTCCATGCCCATTGTCTCACTTACCTTTCCAGTGGCACCGTGTGAGACATACTGGGCTCCCTCCCTGCGTGCAATCTCCACCTGACGGCGGGCAATGCATGGCCGTGCTACCGCAGTGCCCAGCAGGTATCGGTTTTCATAGACAGCATTGGCCTGAACTGCAGGCCAGATGAAGTCCTCCACAAACTCTGTACGAAGGTCTTCAATGAAAACCTGCACAGCCACAGAGGCGAGGACACAGAACAGGGCTTTGTTAAAATGGTTCCATCATGTCATTTGTCCAGAAGACTGACTGTGACTCTGACTGTGGTGCAGAATCAAGCACTGCCTTGCTAACTCGTCCGTGAAATAAAATCCTAATGAAATTAAAAACAATTTTCCGCCTTTACTATAACTGCAACACTTCTACATCTAGAAAAAAATATTAGTATTGGGATCAGTGCCAGAAATCCAGGATTAGTCGGGCTGTGCATAAGCATTAAAAGCATTGTAGCTGACATTCTCTGATGTTGCTCACGCTGCAAACAAATCCTAATCAATACAACATCCTGTTTCACTGACACTTACCTTCTTTGCACCAAGGCTTTCCGCCTTTTTCCGGGCAGCCTCAAAGTCTTCGTCTTGCCCGATGTTGGCCTAGAAAGACAGAAAAGCGCTTTGAATGTGAACGTTGATGTTGAAATCTCCAGGGGAAACAGGATGAACACAATAAGAAGATAAATATGCAGGTTCTCTAGTTTAAATTCTTCTCTAAATTAAATGCATCGACACACAGAGGCACGTGCCTACCAAAGTGTTATTTTTGACAGTCCACCGTCTTGCAGTTCAGATCACGTCTGCTGAGGAGATGCAACAACTGAGCGTGAACGCCACTCGAGGCCATGAAGAGGCTGTACTGATCTCCTGAACTGAGCAAGGGACTATTTTTCTCACATAGTAAAGTGAATTGTAGCTGCTCTAAAAGAACCTGCATATTGCAGTAATCATACATGAATTATACTTGCACAGTGGCACAGTAAACCCTCTCGGTTTTTGTTTATGTGACTGTTGTTTAGCAAATTCACGCAAGTGCGTGGTTTTGTAATTTCATGAAACATTACACTGGATCATGTACTGGATGAGTGCCTTCTTTTACTCCACTGAAGAGCTAGAGCTGAGGTGTACATCCTGTTCAACAGCTATGAACCTTTGGCTGACACCCACCCCCACTGACCTAAAAAAATCACTAAATGAAGTTAGACAATCGGAAAATCTGCCTATTGTGCAGTTCTGAGTGGCTGTGGGGCAAAACGCAAATCCAGGCAGATTTGAGCTGTCATTATGAATCCAAACCTTTTGACCCATGCAGAGATACCCAAAACGGTAGGTCTTGGGGTTGTTTTTATAGATTTTTTTAATAACAGACCACAGTGAACACCTGTAACCCTTTATAAAGCCAACTGTACAACCAAAAGGACACAACATGCAAAAGCCTGGCAGCATAAAACTAAACCAACTGTTGCGTGCATGGCTTCAAACCTTACCAAGTAGGTGATGACATCATAACCCTGCTCCTTGAGCCAGACCAGAATGCAGGAGGTGTCCAGTCCACCACTGTAAGCCAGAACCACCTTACCTTTGGACATGATGAGTGCTTTTTGCTGAAGCAGCCAAAGAAGCTGTTGAGTGGCAGGGAAACAATTACATTAATTCAATGATTACATAACTATTAACTCGTAATGACGAAATGTCAATTAATAACCCAAATTCTGATCGCTGTCCTTGTTTGACTTAACAGCAGGTCCCAACAGACCATTAGTTCAGATAAGTTGTGGACAATTCTTGATTTGGTAAAGTTTCCAAGGTTAGCTTGGAAAACTTCCAATATAAGGTCAGATGCTCAAATATGAGCATTTTCTGCTCACAAACTTTAATACCAGCTATTGCGCAGGCAATTGAAACAGATCTTGAGTTAATAAGGCTGTAAGGAATAAATGTTTTGACCTCAAGAGCTCAGTGAGCATGTAATTTCTTTCTTTCTGCAGAGTCAGTCTCCTACAGATCTCCAAACTTCATGTGGCCTTCAGATCAGCTCAAGAACAGTTCGTAGAGAGCTTCATGGAATGGATACATCCATTCTACAGTCCATACCCCCACCTTTGTAGGAAGACAGGGAGCCGAGGTCAAAACTTAGGCGCCATAAGAGAGAAAGAATGTGAATATTTAGGCTTTTACGACTAGGTGGGGGCCACTAGCGGCTATAAGAAGCTGAGTAACACGTCACCATTTCGAGACTCGCTGTGACCCTCTGCAGGCAGGTCTCCCTATCATGATGGTCCTAATGCTCTTAAGTGTTGAATTGTATGGAAATAAAGTATTGTTGATTGAGCATAAATACACCGAGTATTGTCCTTCCTTCAGCCCAAAGATTCAAAGAATTGGGAGATTTCAACACTACGTAGTGCCAACTGTAAAGTTTGGTGGAGGGGGATTATGGTTTGGGCTTGTCTTTCAGGAGTTGGGCTGGGTCTCTTAGTTCCAGTGAAAGGATCTCTTAATGCTTCAGCACACCAAGAGATTTCATGCTCCCAAATTTGTGGGAACAGTCTGGGGATTGTCATTTTCTGTTTCAACATGACTGTGCATCAGTTCACAAAGCAAGGTCCAAAAAGACATGGATGAGTGAGTTTGTGTGGAAGAACTTGACTGGCCCGCACAGAGTCCTGACCTCAACCCAACAGAACACCTTTGCGATGAAGTAGAGCCAAGACTACGAGCGGGCCTCCTCGTCTAACATCAGTGTCTGACCTCACAGATGCGCTTCTTGAAGAATGGTCAAAAATTCCCAACAAACACACTCCTAAACCTCACGGAAAGCCTTCACAGAGGAATTGAAGCTTTTACAGCAGCAAAGGTCATGAAATATCACTCAAGTTCATATGCGTGTGAAGGCAGATGAGCGAATGCTTTTGGCAATATAGTGTACTTGCAGTTGCTGGAGTCAATTACTTTTAAAGCTGAGTTACAATATCTTATGCACGCATTTCTTTCCTGGCTCAGTGCTTCTTAAAATGAAATCATTGTAGACTTAACAAGTACTAGAATTAGTATTCTCGTAATACCATTAGTGTTAGGGCTGTGCGATATGACCAAAATCTCATATCCCGATATAAGAATTCTATCGTAAATCACAAAAATGTAACATTTTCTGTAAATTCTGTGAATCTCGGGCAGCTTGTCTTGCGGGAAGTGTTTCCAGCTGTGCGTCATGTAGCTGGAGTCGAGTGTTTTAACCGATGCATGAAACGATACATTTTTAGACATAAGTTGTAAGGGCCGCCGTTTTCTTTGTGAGTATTTATTACACGGCGTGCTGCGGGGAAAAGCCTGTTCTAACGTTTGAGTCTACGGTTTATTTTTTAGCACCTGGTGGCTCTTTTTTACTTCTCATCTGCTCTTTCACGTGATTCCGTTTATTTTGAAAAGTCTCAACAGGATCTTGAGCTTTAATGTGAAAGGTTTATGTGGAACATAAACAAGCGGACACGCGATGCTGTTACCGTCGTTGTTGCTTCACAACGCATAAAAACAGGCGCTTGTCCGTCCATAGTGTGGTTATATAAAGAGAAAGAGAACTTTCCGAAATTAATATAGCCACGATGAAAAAATATTGCCATAAACAGTTTATTTTGCGACACCACGAAACACACGATAGCGTAAAATGAAACGATAGACATTTTTATATCGTCATCCGATATATATCATTATATGAACAGCCCTAATTAGTGTTAATATTAATTTAAGCAACTTTTGAAGTCTAGCTGGCAGTATATATAGCATTTTATTGTAGATCGTGACATACATGTGGCAAGTTAAGGAGGACCACAGAATTGTGCTTGTGTGAATGTGATGTTTGTTTTGTACATATAATAACAGCGTGCTAGCATTGGTATATTCTCTAGTGATGTGCGATACCACTGATTTCCTTTCCGATCCGATACAAAGTTAAATTCAGGGTGGTATCGACGATACTGATCCGATACCGATACTTTGTACAAAAACGTATTTCAGTTATTGTATCTCAAATTATAGCATCATAATGATTACAGGACATCGGATTACTTGTTCTTATCGCTTAATAATGCACAGTTATCATATAGAAATAAAAAAAAACTGAAGTTGTGCGCTATTTGAACACGTTGCCTGCCTGCAGCACTAAAGGACTCCGTGAGAGACGTCCGTCTCGCCCTTGCAGCACCTGTCCATGTCCACTCCTCCTCTTCAGTTCACCTCAACATAAGCTCGTCATATTCTTGTGCTTGATGAGGTTAGTAGTGTTGCCAAAACACCTCCCTTTCTTGCCACATGTATTGCCACAAACTACGTCTCAACCGTTTGTGGAAGTAAAATACGTCTGCACATGACTCCATTTATGCTCAGCCATTGTTGTGAGTGTGCACAACAAGGGGCTGGACACATTTATACAAACATATGTCACGACTATGACAGGCGGAAGACTAAGTAGTTCCTTCCAATGTAGACAATCCAAATGATATAGTTTATTTGCACTCTGTTCCTGTTAATGATAACCTACAAATTTACCCTAAATTACTAAAATATCGATATTTTAATATGAGTATCGATTCTAGAACATAAATGACTGGTATCGGAGGAATCGATATTTCAGTATCGATCCGCACATCACTAATATTCTCATGAATGTGAAAGTAAAGAAGAAATGACTTTACATAAGCAGAGGCAAGTCCTTCCCTTTTGTCAGACGAGTCCTATTTTTTCCCCACGTAAATAAATTTCGGAAACAGGGTGTGGTTTTGGGATACAACTTGCACTACATAATTACTGTTCTTTCAAATACGCCGGTGCTAAAAAACACATTTAAAGAAAAGGTTTAACAGTCGCAAGAGAGCTCTCTACAAAATGTTTTCATCCTACTGGCGTGAATACATACTTATTACCGACACAGGTATTTCTGGGAGATGTTGCCAACAAGGTTTAAGGGGCGCATAGAATTACCACAGCAACTGAAGTCACCGGCGACTGACGGCAACCTCCAGCTAAATTCACAACGCTCATTATGATTGCGTAACTACCCTTACAGAGAGAAATAAACACATGTACATGTATAGATAGTTTGTACTCACAGACACTTGCAGAGGGTTTCTTTCTAACCGAAGAGACGCGTGTGTCTGTCGGTGAGGAGCGCAGGAAAGCAGCAGCGTGCTCGGTTCGCTGACTCTGCTGTACGGTTTGCTGCCCTTCGCGACACGTTGCGTCATCCACAGCATGGATATCCGGTTGTTCAGTGATGACGCGACGAATCCTACTTCCGGGTCTAAAGTAGTCTGCGTTTAATATGGCTTTTGTGTTGTTAACATGTTTAATGTTATGTATTTTCTTCTATTTGATCTCAAAAAGCTCCTAAAACAGTCAGTGATCACTGTTGACCTCCCTCGGCTTTTATTACCGCTAATCATTTATTTAAGCTCAGTTTTTAAAACCTTAGGATGTAACTACAGCCCAGCCCATGCAGCAGTATATGAATGACTAACCTCGTATTGTGGATGGATTATCTCAGTTGTTCTCCTGGCTGAAGTTTGGTCCTTTTACAGCATCCTGCCATGCGATTACATTTGTTCCTGACCACCGAGAACACTCACGGTAACTTTTATCGAGTGGAAAAAAAAGTTAGCTTGTTTATATTATGCTAACGTAGCTGTGTCGCTAGCGGTCACGCAGCACATCATTATATACCAGCTAGCCCAACTTCAGTAACCCTACAAACGTTACTGCTGTTTAGTTTTCTGTCTTCATTTATGCTGGAAGTAATAACAGAGCTGTACGTTTTAATTTGTTTCCAAAACCCCGCAGTCAGGACATGCTATATTGTATTTAGATAGAAGCTAGCGAGCTAACTCCCTGCTAACTTCTAACTCCGTTAAATGTCATAAATTCCGTTTTCATGGATGCCTGGATGTTAAACTCAATTGTTACACCTGGGAGAGCAGAACGCTGATCATTTTATTAAAGATGAAAGACTTTAGACAGTTTTTCAACTCTCAGTAATGCCACAGTGATCGTTTGATATATGGACCTGCAGCGGAGTTTAGACCCAGACACGGCTAGTGACGTCAGACTGAACAACCGGATAGCGTGTTCGTGTCGCTTTGACCGCCCTGTGTCAGCAGCATTTGTTTTATTTAAGAATTTATGGGAGCACCAGAGCTTGCTCAGTAGATACACTGGCATTTAAATGTAATCAATCTGAAATTCATTAGGAATCCATTTCTCCAGATTTTGTGCAAAGCAGGGAACGAAAATACATACAAGTAGGGAATTTGCAGGCGTTTGCCACAGACCAGGGATGTGAAGCTCATATTACATCGTGGGCCACTTTGATCTTATGTGGGTTGGACCAGTGAAACCCCCGTTTTGTCAGTGAAAATGAATTTAAATACACATTTGATGCCCAGAGTATCACAATAAGAACAGGCAGTGCAATTTCTCTACTATTAATCTCTACGTTTAACATTAGGCTCAAAACATTCCTTTTTGCTAAAGCTGATAGTTCAGCAACAGGACTAGGCTGCTGGGGGCTGGTTTCTGTTCGTTTCCACTCAGCTTTTTCCCCACTCATGTGTTTATACTGTATATCCAAGCTCCTTAGACTACGACGACCTGGATGACTGTGAACCTTCACAGACATGTGTTTATACTCCACACCACTCTGCATTTAATCATTATTGATTAAATTGGTTATTAATCTCCGGCTCTCTTACACAGACTGTCTTTTGTCCTGTCTTCTTCCCCTTACCCCCAACCAGGCAGTGCAAATGGCTGCCCCTTCCCGAGTGTGGTTTCACCTGAGGTTTCTTCCTGTTAAAAGAGTGTTTTCCATTTCCCCTGTCGCTTAGTGCTTGTTCATTGAATTGAACTGAATCAAACTGGATTTCAACAGCATATCCGATTTTAATTTGAGTTCATGGGTCTGGAGCAGTGAAACTCGCCTTTCTGTCAGTGAAAAAAACATTTCCTACACAATCCTGGGATATGTTAATACAAGAAAAAGAAACGCATTGTAAATTGGAACAGTATGTCTCACTTTTATACATAATGAAGAATATATTATAATGAAGAAATGTTGCTGTAGTCTATGAAAGAAAACAGCATCACTCTTTGACCTTAAATTGTTAAAAAAAACAAAAAAACGAAGAATAAAAACCCCAGATGTATAAAATGACAGAAAAAGTTCTGGTAGCTCGTTGTACAGACTTTTCTGTAATTACAAGCCAGAGAGTTTTTGTTAATTCACATACTTTACTTGTTTAGTTTTCACTGTGAAACAACTCTTAAAAACCTCTGACATTTCAATAGTGTTAAAAAAAAAAGGACCTTTTTTGTCATTTAATTATTTAACTATTACTTCATTACTCTGGTGTAGTATGAATGGTCGTGGGGAAGGCCTTTATCAGTAGGAAAAGCTGTAGTAAAACCTGTGAAAATATAGTTAAAAGTCCTAAATTTATGCCCTCCTTCATATTTACCAAAACCGTCCAGTGGGCCAGATTGCAGTCTTTTGCTTGGCCCATTCATGGGCCTTATGTTTGACACCCAGTCTCTGCCTCTAGACATCAATGGGACTCAGGTGAAGAGTGTTGAAAGCCACAAGTTCCTTGGCCTTAATATAAAATTGACCCTGGGTTTGGACCACGAACACCACAGCTACGGTGAAAAATGCCCAGTATTGGCTTTATTTCATCACTCTGCTCAGAGAGGCAGGACTGAGCTGCACCCTATGGCTCCAGCCTACAGAGGAGTGATCAAGAGCATCCTCAATACTGTCATCACTGTCTGCTATGGGAAAAAAAAACACACAGGCACAGGAGAAGAGTCTCCAGAGAGTAATAAAGGCTGCAAAGGGGATTATGAGGACTGATCTTCCATCAATATGCAGACAACGCCACAAGAAGTACACAACACATCGTCAGAGACATCATTCGGGACACACCCTCCTCTGACCAAAACAATGAACATATCAGCAGAGTGGACAGTCTGATTACACACACCACATGCTTCCACAACAACTTCTTTTCTACCAGTCAGACTGATGGCAAAAAACAAAACTAAAGCACACACAAATTTATTTTGTGCAATATATATCTTCATTTAAGTGTAATACAGGATTTGCTGTTATATACCTGTTTATTACTAGACATAGTGTCAATTAATAATCAAGTGTGTCCTTTGTTTGTATATATTTGTGTTTATTTGACTTTAAGCTCTGCACAACATGTCCCATGTACCCAGACCTAGTGTATGTGTACAAATGGCAACCAAAAGATTTTATCTCCATCTTACCTGATACCACTGAGAGAGATCATTGTTCTCATCTGATTCCTCACAAGTTTTGATTTTTGCAGGCATCCTTGTCACTGCTGGTAGCAATCCAGCACCTCCACAGCCACTGTCACTCTACCACACTGCAGTGCCAAGAGTGTAGACGAGAAGCCACAGAAGAGGACATTAACCATAGCAGAAGGACATCAAGGACCAGCCATGGCTGTTTGCCATGTCAGAAACGTGGCAAAAAGCCCCAACAACCATTAGTGGGACCTGTGCACACAGATCAGCTCCATGCAAATGCAACTGGTATTTGTAAGAGAACTATAGAACTAGCATATTCACCATTGGTTCTAATTCTTTTCACAGAGGAGCACAGGTTCAGTTAAAGTGAAAAAAATAAGCCTACCATCCTTAAAATTAGGCTTAAGGCTTTTCTGCTCAAAGTGTTTTTTCAAAACACTATTACTGATATATTCCTACTTCAGTGAATCCTGTCTCTGGTCCATGCAAAAAACATAATTTACAGTCAGGTCTACAAATTGTTGGACCATGACATAATTTTACCTCTGTACACCACCACAATAGATTTTAAATCAATCAAATAAGATGTGATATAAGTGTAGACTTTCATCTTTTTAAACAAAAATATAGAATAGAAGAAAAGATAATAGAACAGCCCTTTGTCATTTTACATGTACAACAAAATTATGTATCAACTGTTAAGGAGTAACAGTAATACAATTTGCAGAGGCTCAAAATAGCTGCTCACTGAAAGTGTCAACATGTGGTCCAAAGACATGTTTATGCAAGTGCAGGAGGCTGTGATTAGGCTGAATGAAGGAATGATGATTGAGCAACTAATAACTTTAGGAGTGGCCACAGTCAGCTGTCTGGTACATCAGGCTGTAATGATCACATACAGTCAAGCCCATAAGTATTCATACCCCTGGCAAATTTTGACTTAAAGTTACTTTTATTCAACCAGCAAGGTTTTTTGGATCGGACATGACACAGGTGTCTCCCAAAAGATAATAAGACAACGTATGAGAGGCATTGTTATAGAAAAAAATAATTCTCAGCTTTTATTTACATTTGAGATAAAATGTCATGTCCAAAATTATTCATACCCTTCACAAAGTGTCACAGTCTCTAAGAAAATGCAAAGTTCTATACCAGGGGTGGGCAATCTCAGTCCACGAGGGCCGGTGTCCCTGCAGGTTTTAGATGTGTCCTCGAACCAACACAGCTGATTTAAATGGCTAAATTAGCTTCTCAACATGTCCTTAAGTTCTCCAGAGGCCTGGTAACGAACTAATCATGTGATTCAGGTGTGTTGACCCAAGGTGAGATCTAAAACCTGCAGGGACACCGGCCCTCGTGGCCTGAGATTGCCCACCCCTGTTCTATACCATTCCAAATAAATTTATGGACATTTCCTTCAACTATGAAAAATTCCATTTATTTATGGTATACTTTCTGTATCATTAACAGATTTTTTCTGTTGATAGAAAAACTAAAAAATTTATTTCTATTACTATTTACAGTCACTACTTTTAACTTTAACCCATTAAATGTACTTTTTTATATCCTTAACAATACATTTCCATTCAATTACAACCTTATACACCATTTGCTTGTAAATTAAAACTTCTTAAAATGATCTCTGCCCAAGTAGTACACAACAACATTGGTACATTTAATGTTAAATATTCATTTATTGTCCTCAACTCAAAAACTATGCTAAAATTTAATGACAGCATAACTCAAACTTTTTTCCATTTTTCTTGTAATCAGTTTCTCCTCATGTGTGATGGCAAGCCACACATGGTAAGCTCCACACCTCACCACCAGTTGCATCATTTTAGTTTACAGTTGCTACTTTAAATATGTTTTACTACTTGTCAAATATATTGTTTCTTTATTAACTTAGTTTACTTTTTCCACCACACCTTACAATGTTTTTATGGAGGGCACACATATTAACACTGGAAGGTAAAATGTTTATTTTGTTATATCAATACATCTTTCTTTGTTTGAGTTAGCCACTTTGTCACAGTCACTTCACGAGGTCAGTTTGTCTTATGTTTGTTTGAGGTTTTGTTAGTTGTTATTTTGAGTTTAGTTTATTGAGTTGACCTCTTTTATTGGTCTGCCTATTCAAGTTTTAGCTTTGTCAATTATTTATCATATTTTGGGTCAATAAAACCCCATCCATTTCTGTATTTTATGTATATAAGTTTAGATTAGTTATTTATAGTTGGTTTACTCAGCTTTGTGTATGTATGTGCAATGTATATATAGACGTGTGTGTGTGTGTGTGTGTGTGTGTGTGTGTGTGTGTGTGTGTGTGTGTGTGTGTGTTTGTTTTACATTGCTGTGCTTGAGAGCCACCATCTACCGGAACCAAATTCCTTGTATGTGTCTGCACATATACTTGGCCAATAAACACGATTCTGATTTTTGAATTAAAAACCTGTGTCCTCTATGCCTTACTGCTTTGTCCCTAACATCATGAAAATGTGTTCATAAATTCATGCATTCAAGTGGCGTCAAAGTGTTTTCTTCAAACAGGACAGCTGACAAACAAAAAATATACCAATATTTGCACATTTAACAATATCCAGAATACCTTTAAGCTAGAATCCCTGCTGTGGTTGTTTTAGCTCAGCCAAACAGTTAAGGTGTGCTATACATCCATGTCTGTCCACTCATGATATATTATACATATGTAGTCAGTTATGGCCAAAAACTCACCTTTGATTACCGATGTCATTCGCTTCAACACTGAATCAGAGTGAACATTTGTCCTAGATTAACACTGTAGGGTCTTTACCTTACAATATAAAGTGACTTGAGACAAGATTTGTTAACTGGTGCTATATGAATAAAACCGAAAAGATCCAAAGGTGTTGCTGAAATTTGGGTTTATTAGAACAGACATGATTACTTGTCTGTTCGACAGATTACTATACCAAACTTAAAGATAAAAGTGCATTTAGTGGATTTGTTTTTATCAGCTCTTACTTTTCAAAGACAGTGAGGAGCAAAGTGCAATTAGAAGTGTTTGTTCTGATGAAGACTTTTAAACTAAACAGCAGCTAAGTGAATAAGGATCTGTGCAGTGACAACACTTAAACACCACAGTTCAGAATCCTCAGCGCAACCCCTTTTCTCCACTGTGCTCAAAATGCTCTTAGCAGTTAAAGCAGAGGAGAAAAGTAGACATATTTCACAACCATTTAATGTTAGAGAAGACTCTGAAAAGAGGTCATGGTTACTTCCCAATCAAAATCCTCTGCTTGTGAGACAATAACAACACAAGTGACTAGAAAGCGACACCAGAGGTTAGTGAAGAGCAAGCATGAAGTGAGACATTGTGTGCACACTTTCTATTGGTAGCACTCTTCATATACCAGTGAGAGAGAGCCCTGAATGCAGCATGGTAGACCATCAAATTCCATCTGAGCTTTAGGGAAAATGCACACCTTTTCCTTGGACTTTCAGAGTTGTTGGGTTCATACAGGAACTTCAGCAGTCACAGTTAATGCGTTGCTGTTTTGCTCCACCATCTCAGCCAATGAGCCTGGTCACAATTTATTCTGAGGAAAAAAAGAGGAACAAAAAGAAATTTTAAGAAGTTTGTTTTTTGTTGATGTCGTTTGCATTCAAGCTAAAATAAAAGGACTAAAAATAGAAAGTTTAGTAT
The DNA here is from genome assembly GCF_057381845.1 of Rhamphochromis longiceps. Taxonomy (NCBI): domain Eukaryota; kingdom Metazoa; phylum Chordata; class Actinopteri; order Cichliformes; family Cichlidae; genus Rhamphochromis; species Rhamphochromis longiceps. The sequence goes on from NC_140563.1 coordinate 47,394,437, forward strand.
TGAGAAAAGTAAGGTGGGAAGTGACTTGAAAATAAAATGAATTTGTACACGTTACCATTGAAATCCAGCAAGAAAGAACAGAATTTTGGTCAGATCTGCTGTGGATTATCATTATTAATGTTCCTATAATACATGTAGAGTTGCATACACATAACAGCATTCAGTTGCAATATAAGAATTTTATAATTAAAGTAACATACAAATCTTCAAAAACTAAATCAATCACAACAATAAACTCACCTTGTTGTTGTTGTAGAGAAAGTGTTCAGGCTTTCATCATCTCCTGAGACCAGCTGCAATGGATCTTCATCCTTTTTTACTCAGTGAAGTCTAGGATATAATAACCTAATATACTTTACTTGTGGTTCCTGAGAGTTTTAGAGCGTCCCCCTGGTCACTCGTGCCACAGGTGCACGTGTTTACAGCGTCACGGACCTGTGATCATTTCTCGCTGTCCAGGTGATCCCCGGATCACTTAGCAAAAAGGCTATGAAAACTATTACTATTTGTAGTAATTACAAATTATTTGAATGTTTGTAATTCATTGTATTACACCCCTGGCATATGTTAATTTTGTTCTGAATGTATACATGTTCTATATACTGTTTCTTAATAAAGTTTAATATTTTTTAAAAAAAAGTAATAAGTGCGTTATGTAGTTAGCAGGGAGTTAGCTCGCTAGCTTCTATCTAAATACAATGTAGTATGTCCTGACTGCGGGGTTTTGGAAATAAATTAAAACGTACAGCTCTGTTATCACTTCCAACATAAATGAAGACAGAAAACTAAACAGCAGTGACGTTTGTAGGGTTACTGAAGTTGGGCTAGCTGGTGATGTGCTACGTGACCGCTAGCGACACAGCTATGTTAGCATAATATAAACAAGCTAACTTTTTTTCCACTCGATAAAAGTTAACGTGAGTGTTCTCAGTGGTCAGGAACAAATGTAATCGCATGGCAGGATGCTGTAAAAGGACCAAACTTCAGCCAGGAGAACAACTGAGATAATCCATCCACAATACGAGGTTAGTCATTCATGGGCTGGGCTGTAGTTGCATCCTAAGGTTTTAAAAACTGAGTTTAAATAAATGATTAGCGGTAATAAAAGCCGAGGGAGGTCAACAGTGATCACTGACTGTTTTGGGAGCTTTTTGAGATTAAATAGAAGAAAAGACATAACATTAAACATGTTAACAACACAAAAGCCATATTAAACGCAGACTACTTTAGGCCCGGAAGTAGGATTCGTCACGTCACCCGCCAGCGTAACAAGTTACCTTTATTTTCTGTTACTAGGCAACAGTTGCTGACAGAAAACTGAAACGAAAACAAAAAGAACACATCAAAAATTTCTTCGAAAGGATTAGCAGGTAACCTTAAAACTAACCTATATTTACGTTTTAAGGTTACGATAAACGCAACGAACAACATCACAAATAATCGGAATTAAACAAAAAATCGAGGTTTTTCAGGCGCCAAACCTGGCAATTGAAGAGAAACTTAAAACACGCCTCATGGCGAAAGGAGGTGAGATAACTGTTAAAAAAGAAGTCGATAAAAAGACGACTCTCTCCATGGCTCACACCATGGCCAGGGTCAGAAGAAGACAGCTAACAGCAGACATCGCTTCAGAAAAACTGGAAGCAAAGCAAAAAGCACAGGCTGTTAAAAAAGCCTTAAGAGAAGCAGAATTAGAAAAGGCTTATGCGGAAAAAAAGGCCAGAGAATTTAAAGCCAGATGCCTCGAAGAAGAAAAAATGAGAGCAAAAATGCTAAAAGCTATTGATGAAGGCAGAAAAAATGCCATAAGGCTAAAAGAGAAAAAAAGACAACAGGAACAGCTGAGAGAACAAAAGTGGGATGAGTATAACAGGAAGCGTTATATAGAATTTGTCCTTAGTGAAAAAGAAAAATCAAAGGAGAAAAGGGAGCAAAACATCAAGGTCAGCAAATTTAATTTTGCAATTGGAGAGGAGAAGCGTGCGCGTGCTTACCTTGAAATTCAAAAAGTGAAAGAGCGCTATGAACATGACAAACTTGTTCAAAGAGATGTTGATAAAAACATGGCTCTCTCAATGGCTCACACCATGGCCAGGGTCAGAAGAAGACAGCTAACAGCAGACATCGCTTCAGAAAAACTGGAAGCAAAGCAAAAAGCACAGGCTGTTAAAAAAGCTCTAAGAGAAGCAGAATTAGAAAAGGCTTATGCGGAAAAAAAGGCCAGAGAATTTACAGCCCGATGCATCGAAGAAGAAAAAATGAGAGCAAAAATGCTAAAAGCTATTGATGAAGGCAGAAAAAATGCCATATGGCTAAAAGACAAAAAAAGACAAGAGGAACAGCTGAGAGAACAAAAGTGGGATGAGTATAACAGGAAGTGTTATACAGGATACATCCTTAGTGAAAAAGAAAAATCAAAGGAGAAAAGGGAGCAAAACATCAAGGTCAGCAAATTTAATTTTGCAATTGGAGAGGAAAAGCGTGCGCGTGCCTACCCTGAGAAAATACCTCAAAAAGGAAACCGGTCACCAGGCAGCCGAAGTTATATTGCAACCTGTTGTTGTTAATAAGCATTAATTAATGGAAATCAAACTGCATTGGGCAGCAGGTTTCAGATTTCCAAAAGAAAATGTAACTGACTTGGACTATCAATTTGCATCAGAAATAAAAAATAATCATACAGCAGTTGTTCAAAGAAATGTTTCCTTTGTTTTTTTCACTTAATATGTTATCAAATCTACAATTAGGCATGTGCTAAGGTAAAAGAGTTATCCTGCATGACCCACAAAATTATGGAGGTTTACGAAAGAGTCAAGAAAAAGATGGTGAATTTGGAAAAAAGTTTTGTAGTTATAAAATTAAGTGTTTGACATGTTTTGTAGTAATAGCAACATATACATTTTTATAGACTGTTACAACAGTAATGCAAAGATAACTCTGTTCATCTGGACAGAGAAACATTACATCAGCATCCAACTGATGCCTTTAGTCTCAGTGACTGAAGATGTCACTGTAGCAAATGGAGTTTACTGAAATGTGCTTTATAAATGTAATTGTCACTACTGAATTAAAAAGCTTAAAAAGTCCACAAGATAAAAGCAATATTTAGCTATTATTCAACTAATTATTTGTGCACTTTTGGGTAACACTATGATTATTTGAGACCCATTTGGTGTTCATGCTAACTGCACCCTCTTTTCTTTTGGGTGCAGGCGCTAAGGAAATGGGTTAGCAGATAGTCGCCACAGACCACCGTTCTCTCTTTATCCCTCCTGACGTATTTTTCTCTACTTATGCATGCATTGGTATCACTGCTTGTTGCACAGTCTCCGGGCTGTGTTTTAATCTAGACCTAGGGTCAACTAGAAGTATTTGGTCCGCAGACCTCAAAGATATACCAATTTAGAAGATCTGAAAGATATATAGGAGCTAGTCCATGTAATGTTTTAAAAACAAGTATCAAGATCTTAAAATCAATTCGAAAACTAACTGGCAGCCGGTGTAGTAAGTATAGGGGATATGTGCTCTCGTTTGCGCGTGCCAGTCAGGAGCCTTGCCGCAGCATTTCGAACCAGCTGTAGTCGGCCAATTGATGACGCAGTAACACCAGAGTAGAGGCTGTTGCAGAAGTTGAGGCAAGATGAAATAAAGGCATTATTTATCTGTTTATTGAATGTTAAATTACTATCAAAAATCACACCTAAATTTCTCACAAATGATTTTTTATAATTTTCTAAGGGGCCAAGGTCATAATGGTCACTAGGGCTGAAGACAATGATCTCAATTTTCTGTTCATTTAAATTGAGAAAATTTAAAACCATCCATGCCTTAAAATCTTCCAGACAATCGAACAGTCTCTTCAGAGGGTTCACAGATTTGCGTTTCAGTGGGAGGTAGATCTGTGAATCAACAGCATAACAGTGAAAAGGGACACCATATTTTTTTTAAAAAATAGAGCCCATAGGAAGCATGTAAATTAAGAAGAGAACCGGGCCAAGAATGGATCCCAGAAGGACCCCACAAAAGAGCGACGTCCTTGAGGATGATGTGTCTCTGAATCTAACAGAGAAGCATCGATTAGATAGGTAAGATTTAACCCATTCCAATGCAATCCATTTAATACTGGCATATTGTTCCAGCCGGGAGATAAGAATCCTATGATCCACCGTTTCAGTAGCAGCACTGAGATCTAGTAATATTAAAACAGCGGAATCTCCCGAGTCGGTAGCAGTTTCAGTGCTATGATGCGTTTTAAAACCAGACTGGAATACTTCACCGATGCCGTGATTATATAAAAAGGTCTGGAGCTGGAGGAGGACAACTTTCTCCAGAGCTTTTCACAGAAAGGGCAATTTGGAGATTGGTTTATAATTTGATAGAACTGTTGAGTCCAGGTTCTGCTTTTTAAGGATAGGTTCCACCACAGCATGTTTAACTCTTGACCATCCCTTAAAATTTACACCCATCTGTTGCCCTTCGTACCCAAAATGGTCCCGTTTTTCCCTAGGGTAGCACGAGGGTTAAAGTCAGGGGGAACAGACCCAGACTGCAGACTGCTATTTGCAATGAAGAGCAAACATATACCAACAGTGTCAAAAACATCTTTCAGCAATCTAGGTGGAATGACATCCAAGAACATTTTGAAAGTTTCAAGTTATTAACTATTTCATTAAGTAGTGAATGTAACACTGGCTCGAAGTGATCAAAACCAGCAAAAGTTGGAAAGTGAATAAATGGGTCAATAGTAGGAGGAATACCAAGAAAGATAAGAATAATGTGGGACCTGATGTCTACAATTTATTAACGAAGAATTTCAGAAGATTTTCGCATATTATATTCACTACTGTATGGGGATCAATAGGGGGTGGATTAAGAACTGAATTTATAATGCCAAATAAAATACAAGGTTTATGATGATTATTGGACACAATTTTAGAAAAATACTTAGTATTAAAATAGTTTTTACTGATTTAATGGCTTTCTGGTTAGTTGACAAGGATTAAGTGCCTCAAACGATACCTGTAATCGGTCCTTTTCCCCACTTTCGTTCCGCTTTTCGACATATCTAATAATGTTATTAGATTTCATTGTCAAGAAGTGACAGGCTGCAAGATAAGACCTAATCCAAAGTATGACCCCTTCATGTGTTGGGCAGTTGACTGACTGAACAACATTAAAAGAGTTTATCAGATTTAAAAAGTCATTTGCCAGCGGAGTGTTTGGGCAGTGTTGGATTAAATAGTCTTATCTGTGTCTATGAGCTTTTTGTGGCTAAACCTCATGATATAGTCCATGCAATAATAATACGCATTAGTGGAGTTTAAACCCAACGCCCACATTATTGTTTTCTATATAAACCAGTAGCCGCATAAGCTCAGCAGCTTTGATTTAAGTTAAACAAAAAACCCCAAACACGCAGAGATGTAGCCTGGTGCAACCCGAGTACTGCGACGTCACCGCACTCTGCTTGCCATGGCGACCAGGGAGCTGTGACGTCACACGCTCGCTTTGACATTTTAAATTCTATCATCTTTCTGGGTAACTAGGGGTCATGATCCAGTGCATATCCTGTTTCCTGAAAACACTCGCATAGAGGAAAATTGATCTTATACATTTTTTGTGTCGTCACATAAAACCCCCAAATTTTTTCGATTACACATTATCATCAGATCAAGTCTGGGACTCAGTGGGGGAGGTTCACCCAACCTCAGATTTTTAACTCTCTCAAGTTAGATTTCAAACCCAGAAAGTCAGAGCAATGACACAAACGCTGAGTTAACAACCCAAGATGGTGTTAGTAAATGTAAACAGCAGTTTATACTGAACATTTCGTTTGTCATGCCACCGTGCAACTCTGCACTACACAAAGCACTGACTAATTTTGCTGTATTGCTAGTGATGAATGAATGACTGTACCTTACTAAGACACAAAACAAATACTGTATTTCTTGCTTTTCTGACTGAGTGATGTGATTTTCAATCTATCAGTTGTCCTTAGCGCAACATTTGTGTCATCATGTCATCTGATCTATAACAATATATGTTTTCATGTCAAGTTAAATGTAAGTTGTATTTGTTAAATATATTTTGCTGCATTTCTTTAAAATGTGACACGTTTGAAGTTCACAGAGTGCTCCTATCACTAGAAAACTTTCCCACTTAGTGTAAAAGGAGAAAGAGAGGAAAAGTTACAGAGCTTGAACTTAATACAGGAGACTTCCTTGTTTGATGGCTGTTTGTTTAAAAATGAGCTTTCCACAATAAAATATTTAAACAAAACAAAAAAATCAAAGGAAAGCATCAAGGAAAGCAGAAATAATCATGATCAATTATATCATGAACTTAAAAATGGAACATTGTGTAAAAAAAAAAAAAAAAAAAGGTTTTGTTTTGTTCCTGCCTCCCACATTCTCCTCATTCTCATGTTGGACAACAAACTCATGACGTCTTACAATTAGATGTGTCTGTACGTCCAAAAAAGTGGAGGGCACTCTACATTTACGGCTGCCAGTGGCACCAGGCCAATACTGTTTGACGATGCGATTGCTGATAAAGCCGCAGAATGAACTCTAAAGTGTATACGGCTATAGAAGACTGCAAATGCTTTTTTAAAAATTCCACCAGATCTGAAGAGGTCTGTGTTAATTTGACATCAGATTTCTGTGTATAGTTTATCTAAGTTTAACTTTTATAGAGTTAATTTTCTGAGTTGAGGTGTTTACCAACTCGCCTAAACAGTGGCTAAAACTCACGACAGCAATATACCCGTCCAGTTGATAATATGTAGTTTTAAGTTTTTATCGCTATGGCTGCAAATGATCAAACGCTGTCTTGAATGACTTTTACCACCACAGTCCAGCAGAGGTCAGTATTTACTCAAAGTTTATCACTTCAAAAACAACTGATGCTTTTATGGTTATGTCCAAACAACTTCTTATTACAGTTTTCTGAGGAGAGGCTTAAACTTCACAACTTTGTTAAAGGAGGATTTACATTCATTTGGCTTTATTTGCCAGTTTATAAGAATATAACTGTTAAAAACTGACTGAGCCAGTGTCTTTATATTTTTGAATATTTATTTCTTCGCCATGAAATTTCAAAATCAAAAGAAAAAACAAAACAAAAGATGATCAAAAATACAATATAAACTTCTGAAAATTAATACACAGATTTTTTTTTTTTTTTTAGATTTTCCTTACACAGGGCAAAAAACACTGAGCAAAGACAAAGTCCAGGTGGCTAGTGACTCTGCTTAGTCCTCTTTGCTTTTCCTAGGTCGCAGAATATGGTGTTTCACAAACGATGAGTCTCCCCCCCTGCTTTTATCTCCGATTGTATAACAGTTCACTAGTTAGGCATTTGCCAAAGACGTACAGTACAAAGTGCCCATTAACAAGTCCTGGAGCTAATATCTGTGTTGAAAAAACACAACTGCAATCCAACACTTAGTATACAATATGCAACATCCCACCCGGTTTTGACTCCCCACGAACAGGAGTCATCAGTCTATTGAGACTGATGGTGCGGATGGAAGAGAGACAAGAGTGGCTAACGGGGGAAAAAACAAACCTGGAGAGCAAAATTGTTTTCAATCAATACCAAGTTCCCAGGCGGCAACGATGCAATGGTCGGGAAAGGTCGCCATCCACTGGAAACCCAAAACTGCTGCAGTTAACCAGTTCTAACTAAACATGTAACACCTGTAAAATAAACCCTTTTCTTCTTCACAGAATAGATAAATCTTTTCCTCCATTTGCTATTCACTGGTTTTTGGGGGTTGTTTGCACTCTGAACTACACGGGCGTTTATCATTGCCGTCACGAGAAAAGGAAGTTAAAAAAACAACAACAAAAAAAACACTAATTTAAAAAAAAAACCTAAATCAGCAGGTGGGGAAAGAAAAAAAGTCCGATGATGGCTGAGGTGGCGTCTCTGGATTTAGCAAACAAATTTTTAAAAAACAAAAAAACAAAAACAAAAAAACAACAACTATGTACCCTGGTGAACTGGAGGGGGAGGGTCTTTTGTCCCAGCTGGCAGGGGAAGTTAGTGATGCTGTGCTTCATATGCCTACCACTCTTTCTTTTTCTCATCCATGGACACTCCACCAGGCCCAAGAGCCACCACCAGCAGCAGGCCTCCAATGACTGACGTGGTCTGGAAGAAGTCATACTTGAGGAAGTCGTGCATGGGCTTGTAGGCGGGGATGGTCCAGAAAGCGTTGAAGTAGAAGTTGATAGCCAGAAGCCACACTACGAGGGTCAGTGCTGCTAACTTGGTTTTGAAACCAATGGCCACCAGGATGATGAGAGCTGTCCCCACCATGTTCTGCAGTATCTGTGGAAGAAGGCGAGTTCATATGAAAATCATGAGGATTGCAATCTGTGGTGTAAATCTGAGGGATGAGCCCATGTTATTAAGCATTTACTTAATATTTCTGATTTATTAATATTTATACTACTAGGACAGAGTTTGAAGAACAACAAAAAAAGGCTACAGGACACTTTTAATCTACTTAGAGCAAATCATATATACCACCCTAAAACTTTAAAGTACACCTTGGGCTTTAGTTATTTAAGACTTAATCACAGCCAGTGGTTAACACATTGGCCTCAGTTTGAGACCCCTTGCCTTGGGGGGAGTTACAAAGCAGTGTAGTCTTAGTGTCAGCCCCCAGATAAATGGGACGATTGCATTAGGAAGGGCATCTGGCATAAAATTTGGACCAAATCAAATATGCGGATCCATCCGCTGTGGCAGCCCCTTGAGAAATAAAGGCTTGATTAAACTCTGTTGTGGGCATCGACATACACAGCTGAAGACATGATGGCTGAGTAGTCTTTTCTGTTATACTTAGTCCAGTGCCTGGGTGCATGCATAGTTGGGACATTTTAAAGTAAATTTGATGCGGAGGAGTACAACAAAACAAAACAAGACAGGCTGACAGCTGGACACCCGCACAGACCTTCATCCTTACTGCCTCTGTCAGTGCGCCCCAGGGCAGCTGTGGCTACAATGTAGCTTGCCATCACCAGTGTGTGAATGTGTATGTGAATGGGTGGATGACTGTATGTAGTGTAAAGCACTTTGGGGTCCATAGGGACTAAGTAAAGCGCTATACAAATACAGGCCATTTACCATTACGGTCATATGACAAAATTTACATCACTGTTGCTGGTTCATAAAGTACAGTCAAAGCTTAAGGGAGAAGCTGAAAGTATTGCACAATAGAATAAAACGTTTCTTTAAATCCAGGTGAGAACCCCCTGATTCACATGAAGCACGTAATTAGACTGTGAGACATGAGGAAAATCTGCAATTTGAGGCAATGTTAATGATAACATTAAATCTCAGAAAAAAATAAGTGAAATTAAAGTACAGTGAGTATAAATGCACGCTCTTTCATGACCTCTTTTGCAGCGTGTTGATTACACATTTATGGCATCATGACAATAAAAGCTGAGCAAACAGAGACTGAGTGTTGACTGTGTGACCTTTGAGCAAATCTGAGTTCACCACAAATACCATTCTCTATAGAGGATAATGAACTAAAATGATATGTGACACAAATGTAAATAAAATACCGTACAATTGTGTGCATAATGAATATAATGTTCATTACTGTGTAATATCCGACTATTTGGACACATTTTATTGTGAATCTTTGGTCATATTATTTACAGAAACGTACATGTTACCACTTGTATTTAGTTGATCAATAGTAACGTGTAAAGATTAAGTAAATATCTAGCAGCAATGTTCCCTCTAAGCTGCGCGCGTGCGCAATTGCACACTGCTGGCACGGTCTTTGCACACACACACAAAAGAAAAAATCTAACCTGAATTGAAATTAAAGTAAATACGTTAACAACTCTGTTTTGCAGTGTTAGTCAGTAAGTGACTGGCTGCTCCAGTATAGGAATAGAACGATGCCACCTTATCCCATAGTCTAGCTGATCACGTGATTCACACTCATATATACGCAGCTAATCGACATCGTTGACAGGCTATGACAGCGTCCTTATGTGCCGACACCGGTGTTTTAGCTAGCAAAGCGGCGTGGCTGATGGGGAGTGAAGCCACGTTAATGACAACGTGGACAACCATTGGAGATGTGAGCAGGACAGACAGAACAATTGACGGAAAAAGTGTGGACTTTATACCAGTTTTTAAATTGTGTTGATAGGCCACGTAAAACCAGAGTTATGATAAAAATACATGCAATGTTTGGTTTTCTTCCTGAATACTATCGTTGTTTACATTTACTGCGGGAAGAAACGGTAAAAATGGCATTTTATAAGGAAAACGCTCGAAAGCACTCTCCGCCTGTGAGCAAAACCAAAACCAGAAACCCCCCCCCCCCCCCTCCTATTGGTGGGAAAATGTACCATGTCGACCAATCAAAAAATGATATGGCAACATGGCATTTAGATGTTTAGGGAGGGGGAAGTTTTAGGAGTGACGGCTGTGTTTTGAGACGTTTAGCGCAAATCTTGTGTAGTTAGTGTGTAGTGTAGTCAATAGTTTTGTTGTGTGTGTCAGAACAATGAGGCGACTGCTGAATGTTACAGGTGTTACAGGAGTGATACATCTCCTGTTGTCGGGCCTGCAGGCATCAGGCTGTTGTTCTCCTTTATCTCATAGTGGACAGAAATTATTTTTTGGAGTGGCACAAATCATTTGTGTGGCATCAAATTTGATGCAGAACAGCTGATTGTTCTGTAAATAGTTTGAAATGTTTATTTAAAAAACAACAACAAACAAACAAAAAAAACCAAAAACGCCTTGGCTGCATTTTTAGGTAAACAGCTGCAAAAAAACCCCAAAAAACTTTGTTTGCAAAGCTCAGTAACTTTTTTGAAGTAGTAACTATATAATGAATTGCCCAACATTGGTCATTATGTACTGTGTTTTGCAGACAGAGAGTTACAGGACTCTCTCCCAGACCACAGACTCATAATACAAGTCGGAGCTTTATAACAAAAAAGAAAAAGAAAAGAAAAATAGAAAATTGTGTTTTCAAAATTGGAGTTGAAGTTATTTTTACTTCTAATAGTGTTACCATTCTACACAGGTCATGAACAAGATTTTTTTTTTTCATTGTAAGTGGGCTAAAGCAGTTAATTAAAAGTAGTCTAACATAAATGTAAATGCTGTAATTTGATTATTTTAATAAACCATGTAACTTGGATGGATTTGATGCTGGCGTGACCACAGTGCACACGTCTGCTGTTGCTCACAGTGGTCCAAGGGACCGCTCAGGGAGTTTGTGTGTTCGCTCGGACACATGAAAAATTAGAGGGAACATTGTCTAGCAGTCATTTTAAGATTTCTGATGTGACGTTTAAAACATGGTTTAGATGCAAACCAGTCAGTATGGTTCCTGCATTATTTAGAAATGCATATAAATATAATATGTATCATCTTGATCACCTGTCGTGGTAGTATGACATGAGACTTAATGTATAGTTAATTCAAGGCTATTGCAATAAAACTATTTTTAATGACAGGAAAACCATCTGTATGAAGCGGCTGGAGAACGTATGGGTATTTGATTGTGTCTGAACTCACAGAGAAGAAGCTGGAGTCGAAGTGTAACAGGGTCATGAACATGAGCACCAAGAGTACTCGACCGCCCAGCTGCATGTACTGCTTCGGTGAACTCTCTCCCATGGAGGGGACTCCAGCAAACATGCTTTTTCCTTCTGAACGAGATTCAGCCAGTAGCAGCAGCAGACCACCTCCAAGGGCCAGGTTTCTTGAAGAGGAGAGAGGACAGTTATTTTTGAACAGTGTCCTCAAATGAGCAGAAAAAAGCCATCCCTCTTAACTTGTCAAATGGTGACAATCCGATTGTTGTTTAATTAGCAGGGTAAGGGAACTACTCCATTAACTTATGCCTACTTGTATGGCGAGAATGTTTTTATATTTTATTCTGAATAACACGAATGTTTCAGCTATCAAATTTGACTATTTTTCTGTTAATTATAGAGCTGATTTACTACATTATACTACAACTCTCTCCTGACATGAATTAAATGCCCACAAAATGCATAAACAGACAAACGTGGCACTATATTTAACAGATTTCTCCAGAGACCCATGATTCATCCAGCCTGATGGTGTTTAAATCTAAATCACAGGTCTTCTCCACAGTAATTACGGTAATCCTAAGTGTTGGTGTCTGTTTGGAAACGGTGATGTATTCTGATATAATGCCACTACGAGGAGATTAGACTTTCTATTCCTGCAATCCTACACTATATTTTTTTCCCTTATTGATTAAACTAGTTCTAATTCAAGTTAAATGAAAATGTTATCAGAAGGCACCACAAAAAGCATCCGCTTCTGCTTCATCACTCGTGAGCAAACTTGAATTGAAACAACATGTCAGTAAAAAGTGATGGCTGCTTTTGTTTGAAGTTTGATTTTGTCATGCATGATATTAAAGTTGTGTTTCAGTTCAGCACCTAGTGACACCTACCTCATCAAAAATTTAAGGTCCCATAAAATGCTGTATGCAACCGTCTGGTGGGGAAAAAAACCACAACATTCAGATTAGACACAGTGACATAAAAAGAAAGGAAATATAATACGACTGTTCTCACCTGTAGCGCTATGATCCCAAATAGTCCAAAGCAGGCATACTGTACAAAATTTCTACTGAGGATGAGGACACAACCACCTGTTTGGGCAGGGACAATAAGAAGAGTTAAGCCTTGAATGCTTCTCATATGGTCCGTTCTTCTCTTTACGTTGCAAAATGCAATCATAAACCATAATTTGCAGTGCTTTATCAATAGGATTATATTACATATTTGTGTTAGATTAACTTTGCTGTTAGAAGGGTGAGGCTTAGATGGCTTGGGCATGTGCAGTGGAGGGATAGTGGATATATTACAAAAAGGATGTTAAAGGAAAAGATGAAATCCTCAAGGGAGGGTCAGGATGGATGTAGAGGGTCAGTGTGATAGATAAGGATGTTTGGGATAGTGTGAGGTGGAGGTAGATGAGCAGCAGACAGACAAAATGTGGGACACATACATTTTGCTCACACTGTTTATGACTTCCTGCAAGAGTTGTGTGTGCATGTGCAATTTACAAATAATCCCTGTGAGTCAAGGCCTCAGGCTTATCAAGTGCTCAGTTATGCAAAATTTTTATTTTCATGTGTGATGTCAAAGAGTACAGACATGCTTAATTTGAACACTGCAGGTACACTGCCTGTTAGCACAGAAGCCCCAGTCATCTGCTGCTCAGATCTTCTGTTTGCGAAGGTGCAGCCAATCAAAAGGACAAACTATCGTAAAGGGAGGTGGAAAGAAATGACCTGTGTGGCTGCGCCAAAGCCCAGTATTAAATAAATAAGACTTATACTGAACCAGAAAGCATCCAAACCTACTATAGTACTCTGCAAAAGAAAATAATGCCTAGTTGGAAGCTGCCTAAAATCAAATGCTAAAGCTGTAGTCATGGAGGTCCAGGCTCAGGAGGTACAGCAGGCCTTCCACTCATTGGAAGGTTGGTGGTTCAATCCCTGGCTGGATTTAACCATTATCAGAATTTAAAGACATTGAACTGCAAGTTGCTGAGTCACTGTTAGATATAAAGAACTTAGACAAAAACAAAGTGTTTGTATGAATGGCTCTGAATGGGTGAATGAGACATGATTCAAACACTTTGAGTAGTAGAGTAAAAAAAAAAAAAAAGCACTATACAAGAACGAGTCCATTACTGAGAAACACTCTAGAGAAAAACTATATTCTCTGGCTGGCAAGTAGTTGCTGGCCTTTGCTTTGTGAATTCAGGTCGATTGCCAGGGTGTTGGCGACTGGTCTCTAGGTCTACTTGACTGATGCCTGAAACTAATGCTATCGAAGTAATTCTATCATGATCTTTTTTGCATCATAAAAACGTGTTTTTCTGTTTTTAAGTCAGTCCTCGTTGAATTTGTCCACAATATGTATCAAAGGTCTAGACTCTAGAGGGTTTGATTTAAGCATCTGGTTACTCTAGACTCTAGAGTAACCAGATGCTTAAATCAAACCCTTTCTACAACAGCTACCACAAAAGTGAACATTATAGAGTTCATGAAGGAACATGTTGTGCAGGGGTATTGAAGTTATGCCTAATTAGAATGGTGTACACTGGGAAGTAACAGTTCATGCTGAACAAATACTGTACTGATGCTTCCTGCTTCACTCGTAGTTTCAATACATGAACTAAACTATTTTTATTTATCTCATCAAAGAGCTAACATTAAAGATGTCACCTAGATTTGTTTGGCAATTTTAATTAGGACTGCTCCCGTTTACTCACCGAGCTGTCCGATGAGGTTAAGCAGCACAAAGCATGTAGCGAGAAAGTAGCCACAGTTCCAGGTTGCCTCAATGTAGTCTCGCTGCTCATTCCACTGGAACCACATGCGGATGCCATCTTCGAGGAAGGTGCTGATGAGACACAGACGAGCCAGGTGGGGCAGGTACTGTTTGGTTACCCGCAGGAACTGGGAAAGAGAGGAAAAATGACTGACAAGGTCTGAAGAGGGATGGAAAGAGGTAATTTTGATTATGCTATATTGTATAAATATAATTCAATGTCACCAAGCCTTAAAATCCACTAAAAAGTTCCCTAAAGGCTCTTTAAATAAATATATACTTACCTGCTAACAGTCAAACACACCACTGTGCGGGAGACGCCACTGTCTAATTAGAGCTGCGCAACTAATTGAATTTCATCTGGGAATGGTTATTATAATAAGATAATCAAGACAAAACATTTATTGTGCCACACAAAATTTAGTCCCCTCCAGACTGTGGAAGGCTGGTTGTAATTTTTTTTTTTAAAGATTAGTGTGATAGTATGCCAAAAATCACTAGCAATATTTTTCTATAATCAGCACTCCAAAAAACATTAAATAAAAGATGAAGATGTTACACTCTATATCAGGGTTGGGCAATCAATTATCTCAAGGGGCTATGTGAGAAACTGGGACTGGTTCGAAGCGTCACACAAATAAGCTGAACTCAAGTTTGTTCAATATTAATTTGATCTCTTTATATAAACTGCTACTGGTAAGAGCACATGTTATAGCTGTGGGGATACCCCTGCTCTATATGATGTTCTTGCCTCATTAATCAATCTGGTTGAGCATCTAATAAAACAAAGCTAATCAAACTAACTTCAAAGGTGTGAGAGTCTCATACATGCAAATAGCAGAATTACTGATAGATATTTCAACACAGCACAGCTTTGTTCAACTAAAAAGTATTTCTTCAAAGACAAAATGTGATGAACATTTAAACAAAACACAAATTAAGTAACTGAGGCTCTTCTCTCAAGAAGAATTCATGTACTTCCCAGACACTAGTCACACAGGAGAGCAGAAATGGCCTGCCCTCTGGCCCGCCTATCCAGCAGTCCACATCAGCACAGTCAGATCTCAGCAGCCTATCAGCATCCACCAACTCTCACTCTGACTGCTGTGCGAGACATGAATGGGCCAACTTGGAGCCAATCCTAACAAGCCCAAAGGTTGCTGCAACAGCACAGAAATACACTCTTTCGAAGTGTTAAGTCTGGGTAAAATGCTAGCTCAGTACTCATTAGTGAGGGATGTGCCCCTTGCATTGAGCTTCAGTGAGCCTCCTACAAGGCAAACAAATCAGATGGTGTGTACTTTTCCCATGTAATCTTTCACAGCACTCGTGATGGCCAAATATAAATCAATCAGGCGTTATGAAATTAGGGAACATTTTCTGGGATTTGGACTGAGTTCAGTCAACACGAAGGGTCGTAAACGTATGCAGAACTGGCTCCATGATATTTGATTACTTTGAGCTTCTTTATCTGTGCTCTGCTTTGCAAAAACGTGAGACCAGTAACCTACAGCACAGAGAGCTCAACGTTTTGAAGGAACAAGGAAGATATAAAACCACATACGTGGAGAGGATGGTCCCCAGTGGTTACAAAACAAGGGTCAGGAGGCTACCTGAACGCTTATCTTGGCGTCAGCTCATGCCAAGTTTGTTGTAATCACATGAATATAAATAACAGAAAAGCCAAAGCAAGGTATAGAAGCACAGATGCGGCCGGTGTAATAGAGAAAATATCAGCGGTGCTAAGCACTAAGAGTGCTAACTGAGTAACGTGTTAGGGTTAGCCCACAACTTTGGAGCCATCATAAGTGATTTCACAACAGCAGTCTGGCAACATAATAATGTTAATAACCCGTGTGGCTAGAAGCAAGCCGAATAACTGACACAATGAAGGAACAACCAAATGTGCTCCTGTCACCCAGCTCTTTCTTAGTCAATTTAGCTACCAGTTTCATCTGGTCGGTGTGACTCAATATTGCTATCAAACCCATCCCGACACACATGACAGGCATCTCCAGCATTTGTCACCCAAATTAAAACAAGAGTTGAAGCCGTCGGCAGGAACGCAGAAAGAGTAGCCGACAGACGACAAGAGGAAACGGTTAACTTTATTCTGGACAAACTAGTTAGCAGCTAACCTGCTAGCAGCGGTTAGCAGTGTGAGCTGCTGTGCGGGGAAAAAAATCAAGTTACCTGGTCTGCCACGTCTTCAGCGGTGTTCATAAGATCCTCCTGCCCCATATTCGTGTAATTTTACCAGCTGTAATGTTTAAGGCTCGGCGCAACACGGCTTCGGTGCGTTGGGTTTTTTTTTCCGCAAGCTGTGTTCGCTCTGTTCCTGCCACTGTTAACGTTATTTACTTGAAGATTTCCCGACTGCCTGGACTCAGAGAAAGGCCGCCTCCGCCCCACAATGCCCCGCGATTTGACGAGCGAGACGGAGCGAGCCCCCCTACATGGCACTGCAACCGCGGTGTGCCACGTATACCGATCCGTACGGGGTCCTCCGGGTCGCCGCTGGGCATTGTTTACGGCTGTACACAAGTAAACAAGCGCTGCTTTACAGCCCCAAACCCACCTGATGTTAATATCACTATAACCTGTTAGTTAGACCGTTTCCCTTAGACAGTCATACCTCTGTGCTTTTAAAATTTATTTCTGATAATTAATCTTTTAGAGATATGGTTATAGTTTGTATGTAAACTGTCTAATAGGGTCTGTAAAAAGATAACATATTTAAAATACTACTAATCTATACAATGTAAGCTGAGTTAAACAATTTTATTACACTTAATTTCAACACTAAGCAAAGTTTAAGTAACCGTCAGAGAAATTATATTTAAACCAATTTGTTTAGTAGATAATTAAAAGAAAAATAGTAATATATATTGGGATTTTTTGTTTTATCTTGTTTTCAGATGTTCTGCCGTATTTTCGGTGGCACCCGAACAAACTGATGCAGTTCTGGATATAAATTTGACAGGTCTGTAAAAGACCATTTTAGTTTAGGCATAATCTAGTGGCTTTAAAGGCTATTTAATTATTTTAATAGTGAGATCATACAGTGAGCCGTCATCTCCTGTGAGATATTAACAGTCACGTATGCTAAAGTTGTGGTCAGAGGTTTACATACACTCATGATGAGCATGAATGTCATGGGAAGTTTTGTTTTTGATCTCTTTGAACTATTCTTTACCCAGAGTGGAATTAATGTTTGTACAGCATACATCTTCAATATTTTTCTTTAAACAAAACAAAACAAAACAAAACAAAAAAACAAGAAATGGCTGCACAAGTTTGAATTTATTTGGGATTTTTTTCTACTAAATATACAGGCAGAATACGTACTCCCCAAATAATATTTGGTTAAATGTTCCTTAGCAAGTTTTATCTTATCTGGTAACCATTAACAGGTTCTAACCACTTTTGCTGACACAATTAGACACAATTATTAAGACTTCATTTAAATTGGTTGGTTTCCAGGCAAATGAACAAATGTTTTTGAGTTTGAGTCTTTAGCAAGGCAAATCCAGAACTTTAACGTTAACCTGCTTCATCCATTCAAAAACCAGCTTTGATGTGTGTTAGGGATCGTTGTCCAAATTTCAACTGTTTGGTTTTGAAGTGAAGTTATTTGGAGGTAGTCCTTCATTATTCCATCCACTTTGTGCAATGTACCAGTACCACTGGCCGCAAAACAGCCCCAGAGCACAGTGCTACTATCAACATGCTTGACAGCTGGTACAGTCTTCTTAGTTTTGGAAGCTTCACCTTTACCCCTCTAAAACAAATCTTTGCAGGTTTTTTTGTTAAAGTAGTGACACATTTGAATAAGTTATATTAACATACAGTTGTCTGAACTGATGATCCTCAAATCTGCAGTTGTTTAAAATGGCTTCAGGAGACCGTCCCAACTTGTGTAAATCTACAGCTATCCTTCTTAGACAGTCCCATTGTTCTGAGTATTGGTTAAATCCAGTGAATGTCAAAGAAATCCTCCTTATTCAGATACTACCAGTTTTAGTCCATCATGATCACTAAACAGATGAACCTTTAGTACCACTTATTTCAATACTATCAACTGACTTTATGTATCTAATTGAGCCTGTATGTATACCCCTGTGTGGTATACAGCCCTATGTGGATTAGAGAAAATCCAAAACAAATTCGAACTTGTTTACCCAACTCAAGTCCTCGATGAATATATGTAAACTTCGGACCATGACTTTAGATGTACATGTAAGGTTCAAATTACTTTATTTACACTAAGATTACAGCAGATCAGCCATGCCTTCGACAAATCACAATAGTATCAGCCACTGAACAAAGGCACCATTTAAAGAAACAATCAGTTTCAATCAAGTTCTCTGAATTTTACTGTACGGACAATGGCTGACAGGCAGCTGTCCTGGTGAATGAGATCATATGCAAGAGACTTACGATTATGAATTTTCAACATCTTGGTGATAATACACCTGTGTGGCTCATCGATAACCAGATTCCCAACCTTCAGTACCACAGTACAGAGGGAAATTAACAATAAGACCCCTGATTCTTTGCTGTTAAATTTTGTAAAAACTCTAAAACTAAACTGTACATTAAATGAGATGGATTAAAGCTTATTGTGGTGCTCCATATAGAGCAACAACAGTCCATCATTGGTGAAGCTTATTGCAGCACTAGAACAAGATCTGTTCTCGCTTCCTTAAAAGTCATATAAAAAACTGTGAGCGGAAATGTTTCATTTTCCATCTTTAGCTGCAAATCTGTGTTGAAGAAAAGTTTGCATCCTCAGTGCACAACAACCAGTAAAATCAGATCTCGATGGTCAGATAAATCTCCGTTCTCGTGGAAAAGATGCAGATGTGTTGTGTGTAGTTGCTGAAGTTTGTCGTATGATATCAAGTTGGAAACCTAACAGAATAATTTGAAGCATTTTTTAGGTTAAAAATTGGAGTAAATGTTTTTTTAAAAAAGACAGACAGTTCTTGCAAATTCAAACAGAGTTATATTTTACACTAGTGCAGTTGAATGCAAACCAGAAAACACACCTTATCCAGTCCAAAGGAACTTTTAAACACATTTTCTATGCATCATGTAAATCAGCCTTTGTTGGACCAGTGGAACTCAGGAACCAAAAACATCCTCGCGTAATAGATGTTGAAGGGTCACAGGCTGATTCTGACACAGGAATAACACTCCAAACTAGATGTCGTGGCAGGGTATATAAAAATACTCTTCATATGGGGGTTTGGATTTTACTTTCCATTTTGGGCTTTTCTGTGTTTCTTTTTCATTTTGCTTGATCTCCAGCTGTTATTTCTTTGTTTCTTGTGAAATCCACCACCCTGATCCTGAAAGAGAAAAAGACAAATAGCATAAACAGCATGAAAGTAGACCCATCCTGCCTCAACAGTTCAGGCTGGTGGTGGTGTAGGAAATTTTCTATGCACACTATGGGCCCCATAGGACAAATTAAGTACCACGCTAACCATGTCCACCCCTTTATGACCACAGTGTACCCATCTTCTGATGGCTGATTTCAGCAGGATAACAAACCACGTCACAAAGCTGAAATCATTTTAAACTGGTTTTCTGAACATGACAATGAGTTCACTGTACTCAAACCGCCTCCAAAGTCACCAGATCTCAACCCAACAGAGCATCCTTGGAACTTGGTTGACCAGAACATTCACATCACAAATGTGCAGCAACTATGTGATGCTATCATGTCAAGATGGACCAAAATCACTGAGGAAGGTTTCCGGCACATTGAGAATCTATACCATGAACAATTAAGGCCGTTCCAAAGGCAAAAGGGGAATAAGCTCGGTAAGTGTACCTAATAAAGTGTCAGGCGAATGTATATTATTCCACAGACCTTTTTGCGTTTCTGCACCGCCTGTTTTTCAACCTCCATTTCTTCATCCTCATCTGTCTGAAAGTCATCTTCCTCCTCTTTCCTTCCGTCCTCCATACTTTCTTCTGCTTGGTTTTTCAAAGTGAATATGGAGGCTGTGGACAAATACATGGTGTTACAGAGCAGTAAAACAGGCCCGCTACAAGAGTTTCACTAATCTGTGCCATTATATGTGGATTCAATGGAGAACCAGTCATGTAAAACTCGACAATTATCCTGACTAATATTGGTTCTTCCGATGGACAGTGTGCTTCTCCTGAAATCAGTGGTCAAATGAATCTAATGTGTGTAGATGGGAGATACTGACGGGGGTAGAGGTCGCTCATGCTGTCCTCAGAGTCACTATGACCGTCATCACTGGATGAGGGTTCCCACGTGCTGCTTGAATGCTTGGAAGGGTTTCCTCGACTGCCCTCCTCTTCAGTGTTTCTGGGCCTTTTCTGCGTCAGTCTGGTTGGAATGAATTCAATCCCCTGCTTCACACATTCTTCATCTAGAGAAGGCATAAGGCAGTTGTGTTAGCCATCACATTCACAGTGTAACTATACAACAACCCATACCCTCAGTGTTTTATGCATACTCATATATCAAGTCTGTATTTACTGACATTTTCTCACCTTCTGATTATTTATTTATGTAACAAATGACAGATTGTGGTATTGTTTCCTTCCCGTTATGCAATTTAAACTTTGATTCTTTGCAGAAGAATAGAATTAGCCGAATCTTACTACTGTAAGCTCACCAAAAAATAAATTAAAGAAATTGCCAAATATGTCAGACTACATTGGTCTGAGCAAATTAAGCACGATTGGTATATGCAAAAAAGTGCTAACAAATGAATAAGCTCATCAGATAGCTTTGCTTTCCTTCCTGAGAGATGGCTATCACACAAGAAGTCTGACTGCTGAGATGAGTAACATCCTGAATCTTTACACTACAGGAGAGGTGCACATGGAGAGATAAGTGATGCACTGACATTTAGAGAGGGCTTTCTTGAAGCGTTTTCCGTTGACGTGCCTTAAGACGTGGTGCGGCTGCCGGTTGAGATGCCGAAGGGTCAGCTTACAGAAGAGCTGATTGCTAGAGCACAAACAAAATACATACATTACATCAGAGGATCCACTTTGATCTATATGGCATCACAAAATTACTCAGCTGTAGTTACTAAAATCACTTGTTGGGCAAGCAAACATGTCCTTACGGTTGCTTTGTGCTTGGCACGATGTGCGGCTCATACTGGCTGTAGTTGAACTCTGCTGCAGCACTCAGTTTCTCATATTTCTTCCCCTCAGTGAACTTCTGCAGCTCGGCCAATTTGCAGGGAATCTCGTGGCCATTTAGAGTACATTTGATCTGAAAAAGTACAAAATCGAAGGTATGAATAGGCTGTTTTTATTGGCTTTAATGTTTTGGTCAGCAGAGGTCGGTGGATCAATCCAAATATCGCTAGCATTGATACCAACACTGGTACTGACACGAGTCCAAAATGATCGATACTTTCTTTCTGTCCTCTAAGATCAGTATGTAGCTCATTGTGTTAAATTGATGATAATTCTTATCATAAATCACGACACGCTGTGATAAGCTGCCTTTATAAGTTCCAAGTATCAGCGACACTGGCTCTGTATTAACTTGTTATCTGATCGACACAATAAATGGCAGTATTGCACACCGCTGTTGAGCACTCTTTAGCAATCACAACATCTGAACACCTGGCTCGTGCTAGATCAATTTGCAGGTTAGCATCAGCTCACACGAAGTGCACGTGTGACGTGGAGAAATCTGCTCGCTAACCTTTTTACCGCCTGTGAGCTGAAGAAAGGGGTGATTCAGGAGGAACTCTCTTAGGTCCGCAGGTAACTCATCCATAGTTTAGAAACACTTCAAACCAGCTCGTTCAGCTTGTTGACGAAGACAACGCTTCAACAAGGAAGCTCCCAACACGTGGGCTGACTGCGCAGACTCTGTCGTGTGATCTTGGCGCCATCCAGCGATCAAATCAAGTAAAACCCATCTTACACGAAGTTAGCCATTCACCTCTCTCATTTGGCATCAGGCGATCCTTTTATCGAACCACCGGTGTGATTAAACAAAAGCAGACAATTGTCTGCAAGAAATAATGTCCACGGTCCTTGATATACTCCCTTCCCCTTTTTTTGCTACCTTTAAGAAACTAAACCTTCATCGGCTTAAGTAAGGTGACAACAGAGCCCAGTCAGCTGACTGCCACCATCTGACAGGTCTGAGAGCATTACGGAAGACAGACAGCCCACTCTGCTTGGATTTCATAAAACTACAGAGTAGCCGGCATATGAGCGCATGCGTGAGCTTTGAATTAAAGTTCATAAACCAGTAAAGTAGACACCTGTAAAAGTAAATAAAACTATTTTATAAATCTTCCTAGCATGGCTAGTTTAGCACATTTGTTTTACTCGACTAGTCATTAGAGACTGTGCACAGAGTGAGTCATCTCGCTTTGGAACCAAAACCACGCCCACATTTCTCCCACAATTCCCTGGTTCCGTAAACAAATATCGGAAGCTAGCTGTTTGAGGTGTCGTGCATACTGTGAATTAAAATCTGACGATAGAGCTAAAGTAGAACCCAGACAGCGCTGTTGGTGTTACTTGCAATTACATTACGTTTAGTAATGCTACTGAGCTAGCTGGCTAGCTTAATAGCATAACTGACGATATTTAAGGTTCCTACTGTTTAAGTACACGTGAATATAAATATATATATATAACAATGTCTGGACCAAATGGAGATCCAAACATCTCTCCGGACGATGGTATTATAAACGACGAAGATGATTTCGGCGAAGAAGGTAAAACAACAAAAGCTTTCATTGTAAGTGATGTTAGCAATCATTAGAGCCGCTGGGCCACTCCAGTGATTGTTAGAACAAACGTTTGTTCTAACAATCACTGGAGTGGCCCAGAGTAACTAGTGTACACTAGTTACTTTTTGGTTAATTTTAATTACGTATGCGGGTATTTGTGGGCGTGATTTGGATTTATGTAAAAGTCCATCCTTAAAACTTTTGTATGAATCAATTGGGTAATTAGCAGCCATGTTCAATAAAATGAAGCAACTGTAAAGATTCATGGGCCAAAGTTCCTCCAAAACAATGTAGGACACTGAGAAGGTCATACAGAAAACAGTGACTTCTGCTTAAGAGGTTTCTAAAAACTGTTGAATCATGGGTTGTGCTTAGTGCTTCACAGACCTGCACAGAGTCAGAAAATTTTCAGAAAAGGTGTCACAGTAACTACACTCAACATTCACCTTCATGTAAACATCCATGCCTGACTAAACACCCCCACCAGTGCCTCTTCATGGCGGTTGTGTTGTCAAATAAATATAACTAAAGTGGTTTTCATATTTGCCTCATTTTCAGTTTTCTGTAATAACCTTGGTGATGAATACTGGACTGTTAAATTGCTGGTATGTTATTTTTTATTTAAAAGAAACAAACAAAAGGTAACTGAAGCCAAAAACGGTCAACTTTCATAGCATTATCCTGTCTTTCATTGAAAACAATATAAATTTAATTTATATGATCAAAAACCGTTAAACTCTTTATTCAGTCGTTGCTCTTTAAATTGCCAAACAAAGCAAACTAACCTATGCTGCTCGTCCACAGAGTATTCTGCCATCAACAACATGCTAGATCAGATCAACTCTTACCTCGATGACCTGGAGGAGCGGAACGACGCTCTTAATGGCAAACTGCACGAACTGATGGAGTCAAATCGGCAAGCTCGACTGGAATTCAGAGCCCAGTTGTTGGCCCCCCCAAAGGAGGAGGATGTGGAGGAGCACTGTCCCACAGCAGATGGGGAGTCCTCCTCAACCAGCAAGGAGGACATAAACGAGGATAAAGAAGGCTTGCAAATGAATGACATGAATATTTAGATCAGGAGGTTAAATTAAGGAAAAAGCCGGGATAGAAATATTATGAAAGTTGACTAAACTCCTGAAAGCTGTCATTTGGGCTAGTGACCCTTTATCTTCATAGTCGATGCTCACATCAGCAGGCGTGTGCGATAGATTACATCTCCTCTTTTCCAGAGCTCATTCCGGTTTCTCCTTTGGCAATGTGCCGATGTAACTAACCTCAAACTTCTCATGCAAGCTGGATGTTACATCAACTTCTTTAATTTCACTGCAGACTTTATAAATCTAAAGCCAGATGTGCCGCTTTGTATTGGGAAGAAAAGGCTCAGGATTATGTGGGAGGTCACAATGCTAAGTCCTAAAGCAAGAAAACGACTAAATATATATATTTTTAAAGTTTGTATTAAAACATGGTCTTTGATAAACAAGGTTCAAACTACAGGATCAACCTTAAATCTTTCCAGATTCTGTACCTAAATATTGTTTTGATACAGATGTCATATGAACAACTTCTCAAGCATTTGAGTCAGTCCTTGTTAAACAGAAAGACTCCACTTCCTCAGTTGTTTCATCGCATTATTAGCTTTGCAATTCTTATACCTTCCCAAAAAGTAAATAGGAAGAATCGGACACTCATGTATTATAATGCTTGTTGTGCATCCTAACTGTAAACGCTGTGCTGTGTTCAGTGTCTGTTAAGTGTTTGCTGTAAAATCAAAAAAACGAAACGTTGGAATTATGAGACATTTTTAATATAAATTAAGATGGCTCCCAAACAGAAAACAAACATCCAAAAATACAATAAACTTCCAGCAGTTAGAAAACATCACCAGTTTGTTCATCTCAATTTGTCAGTAGCTGAATAAAAATACAATAAGAAACGTACAGCTTTGTTTGAAGTCATCCTTTACATGCCCTTTTTTGCCTCTCCGTTCTGTTTCGGAGTTTAAAAGCACAGATTAGATCACGTCTCCTTCATTCAGAGAATACAACACTAATCATGTGACAGTCGCTGACGTGACTACAAGGGTTGCTACGTGTGTCAGTCAGTCCTCTGTGGTTGATAATAGGTTTCTCTAAAACACAGGGTGAAATGTTTCCAGAGCAGAGCGCTGGTTATGATGAAGGAAGTGGTGCTTCCTGTTTCACCCTCACCTGTGAGTAACACCTCTGGATAATCTACAGGACTCTTTGCTACATTTTAATTGATAGTTTTGTACTATCGCCCAACTGTGTTTCTACTCTTGGTACAGCAACTAAAATAAAACGATGGTAAACTGGAGTCAAATAAGCAGCAACTTAAAACAATGACATTGGGCTGTGAATGCTTTTAAAAAGGATGAGTGGAAAACAATTGTTTTTATCTAAATGTAGCCTGCGCCATCGATTCTGACCTGGAAGCGACAGCATAGCGTTTAAACTGAAAAACAAGATGTAGACAAAGTGCATGCAGCCTTATGCAAACGAGAAGAATCGTCATTTAGATTAAGTGCCTTACTGCTAGAAGAGAAGCCCTTTATTTTTGGCTGCTGGCGGCCTTTTAAAAATACACATACTCTTCACCAGACTATATTTTGACGACAGTGCTTTCAGTGTCAAGGGAACCACTGCTGACTGCCTTGTTATTTTTGTTGCCCAAAACATAATCAGCAACATCAAATTAAACCCCAAATCCCAGCCATTCATAAAAAAAGAAGATAAAATGCTGTGAACCAGGCTGCGATCAGATCCACGATTCAGCTTTTTTTGTTCGCTCAGTCCATGTGCCACTAAGACCTGTTTGTTTTAAAACAAATGTTGACACCTGCTCAAGTATGCATTGTGCTTACATTCTACATTTCACCATGTGCTATGTGTGATTAGCCAGTGTCTCCACTTTACCATCAGTCCAGTCTTTTATACTGGTAGGTTGTACTAACCATCAGTCACCTAGCTAGCCAGAGAATTAGCGCAAAAAAATAAAATAAAATAAAGACAGAAAGAGAAAAGCTGGTAATGAGCCATCTAAGACTCCTGATTCTTGAGGACAACAGGGTGGAAAATTAGCACTTTGGCGAACAGTCTTAATTTTAAATGTCACTGGAGGAATTCAGCTTAGGAAGAAAAGAGTAAAAACCAAAACAAAACTATGGATTCGTCTATATCTGCAAATTTGATTGTATATTAAAACTTGCATTTAGCTTTCTTTTTTTTTTTTTTTTGCAACCAAGCAGCATTTCCTAATTCCAAACTACATCCTTCATGTATACAGTAAAAGTCACAATACCCTTTGTTTTTTTTAGTTAGTATGCAAACAACACTATGTGCAGTTTTAATTCAGCACAGCAAATATTAGGTTTTAAAAAATACAATGTCTGAACCAAAGCACAGATTTGGAATGATAGAATAAAGCCAATTAAACCTCAATGGGACCATGGGCCATTATATCCAAAGATATATACATTTTATGTATATTTATTTTCCTGTCACCTGTTGAAGCAACAGCCTCTATGAATTTCTGTCGTAGTGCGACTACACAAATAAGCACAATCTGCTTAGTTGCAGTTTTCCAGAGACCAAAGTACGGGAATCAGTTCAAAGAGGGCATCAAATACAAGGATGTTCTCGTTGTTAAAAAAAAGGGGGGAAAAAAGGGAAAAAAAAAAAAAGGTCTATTTAGTTGTTCTGATTATACTGATACTAAACACAAATGCTTTAAGTTCAATATCTACTTCATCTTTTTATTTTTGACTAGATGACTTTATAATGTGTAATCTGATAGTGATGGCTGACGCTGGCCCACATTTTCCAACTGAAAGCCAAAATTAAGAGCTTCGCCCGCAATTGTGTTAATTTCTCACCCTGGGAGAGCGATTCACATGAGAAGTCCTGTTCTCTGTGCATTTAATTCCAACTTTCCAGTGCGGTGAGGAGCTCGACCGCCAACTCCTTGGTCTCTGTTCCATGGAAGCACCTCTTTAGTCACATCCTGTCAGTGGTTGTGATTGTACCTGTTTCTTTTCTGTGCACATCATTTCCTCATCGCCTGTTTGCCGCCCTTCCCGACCTGCGTCTGGGTGCTTTCCCCGTCCCAATCTTTTTCCCCTGGGTTGCAGGGGCTTCTCTCTCCTCCAACTCTTCAGTGGCATCCTCTGCAGAGGCTGATGGCTCAGAGTCCATGTCCACACTACTGCTGGCGGGCACCTCAGCAGGGGATGTGTCCATGTTGCTAGTGATGGTTGCTGAGGTGGTAGACAAGTCCTCTGAGGTTGCCTCAGGTTCGGCCAGCTTTCCCTTTTCCTCGCCCTGTATCTGCATTTTAAGTTGGGTGAGCGTGACAACGGGCTGCAAGGATTTAAGGTTCGTCGCTAAATCTGTGTCATCAGAGAGTAGATTTTTATCCGAACAGTCTGAGGCAGTTTCATTTATGTGCATGAGCCCGTCAGCAGGTTGGACAGATTCTCTCGAATCTTCAGCATCTTCACCTTTTCGACTCACCAAGGCTTTGTACCTCTGTGGGGGGAAAAAACCCAGCATAAAAATACTGGATTATGCCTCTAGATATACACTCATGCAGCTTGTTTCCCCGGGAGATTAATGTACACGCTGGCCTTTTAAGAGCTCACATATGCCTAGATTAAGGCTGCAGTTATGCAATAAAAAAAAATTCAAAACAACTGAATGCAAATAGTAATGTTGTTATCTTTAAGCTTAAAACTTAAACCGACAAACCTTAAGATTCTCAAAGTGCTGCAATGATTTGCAGTGGCCGTGCAGGGCAGAAGACTCAAAGTTGTAAAACTTGTTGCAAAGCTTGCAGATAAAACCTGCGACTGGAACTAAAAAACTGGACCCTGTGACGAAGGAAATGAGAAACTAAACATCACAAAGATACTAAATATCAGAGAAGAGAAAGCAGGAGTGGAAAAAAAAAAAAAAACACAGGAGTGCCTCTCTCACCATAGACTGTGTCAGGGTCATACTGCTCATCACTGGACACGTCAGTCGCTTCTTTAAGGGAGGACCAGCCGTCCTGCATCAGTGAAATGTGTTACTGCAGAGATTCTCTTAAACCAGTTCTGAACCAAGGGTTGTACATTTGCCAATCATCTCACTGAAGGAAATCACCAATAATAATTTATATGCAGCTCACCTCTCCATCTCCTTGATTACTCAATCCTTTCTCCTCCTCAGTCCCCTCCTCTGTTTCTAATGAAAAACCTTCTGTGCCCAATGAAGCAAGTTTGGCGAAGGCCTCACAATCCGTTTCCTGGAGCTAGAAACGAGAAAACTGAAGTGAGAATTTTACCTCATCTATGTATACAAACTCGATTAGTCTCTATATAGTTATGAATATAAATAGTTGTAAATATAAATGTATTGTATTGTATTTGGCAAAAGAAGCTTTTCTTTACTGGAACACTGGTGATTTTCCTTTGGGGAGGTCAAAACCTCTCTCATGTGTGCCAAAATTTTCTAAATAAAGAAACATCTTTTCCTCTGGGAAAACATTTGTTGATGTGTAAAAGAAAGAACAAAAGGATTTCTTTCCCACCTTCTGTCTGTGCTCCTGGGACTGCAAGTGCTCCAAAAACATCTGGGAGTTCTTGAAGTGTTTCTTGCAGATGGCACAGGAGGACATGTCTGTTTTACTGGCAAGCTGAGGACATGGAGCAGAGCATTTTCAACACTACTCAAAATATTTTCTAATATTTCTTGAACTTTACTTTTGCGCTATGTAGTGAGAAACTGATGTACCTTGTGTTCCTCTGTGCGACGGTGGTCGGCGATGCTACTCGTGAAGTGTGTGAGACAGGTGGCACACCAACGCTTCAAGTCTTTCTTCTCCCTGCAATGAACACAGGACATCCTTTGTAAGGGTCGCCCTCTACGTTCAAACTTAATATGACACACAGGAGGAAGGAGGTGGTCTCTGAAGGGGTTTAATTAAAACGTGCAAATATGCCACACCTTTTAAAGCTGCTATGCTTTTCATAAAGAAATCTGCAAATAACTGACCCATCTTTGTTTGCTCCCTGTAGAGACTCCTGCACCCGAGGCAGCAGGGTGACGAGGCAGGCATTGCTCATGTGTTGGATCTCCATCATCCTCTGCTGGTGGGAAATGCTGTTCATATGACTCCTGAAGTTCTAGCACACAAAGGGAAGAACATTAATGACAAAAGAGTGGAGTTAAAATATTATTATTAATGCTCACCATTAACCTACTTGCTGGTTGTGGCAGGTGGTGCTGCAAAGATAACAGTAGAACTTGCTGGAGCCCTCTGCCACACCCTCCTCCTCTTCATCCTGGCTCTCAGGCAAAGCTACTGGGGCATCTTTGCTCTGTGAAGTTTCCTCTGCTGGTAAATTAGCCTGCCGGTCACCCTCACTAGGCCTGCCAGAGGGGGACGGGGCTGACGAACAGCTATGCAGCTACAAACAAGAACCACGAGTGTTGAACTTTTATGAAAAATGTATAAAAATCAACAAGACTTTAGTTCTTTAGGTACATGAAAAACAATATGTTCTCTATGATCTGAACATCAAAAACAAAAGGCTCCTCTCACCTCACCAACTTTGGTCTCCTCGAGTGCGTCGACAATGTCTGATCCTGTTCGGGAGCCACTTTCTTCCAGAGCGATGCATTCTTGTGATAAAGAGACACCCAATAAGAGTTCACCTCGAAAGACCCCAACAATAACACAGAGTACCGTGTAAAGGTCTTGAATCACCCCTCATTTCTTTATATTTTGGTCAGGAAATGGGTGCAGTATTTTAACTGAAACGTGTACATATAGACATGAAAATGCAGTATATAAGGCAAGAACAGAGTTTGTACAACTCTAATGAGCCTGAAAGTCAATATTTGGTTTGAAAACTTTTATTCTTGAACACAGCCTGAACCCTCTTAGGCAGCTTTCTTGTAATTTCCTTTTTACCTTCAGGGTGGACATCCTCTGTGTTGTTGCTACACTCCGAGGAAAGAGCTTCCGCATCTATGTTTGCCGTAGTGACGGCCTCGGCAGCTCCCTGTTCTGTGGGCTTCTCCAACCTGAAAGACAAGAAAAAAACATTTCTGTTTAGCAAAGTTTCACCATTTTTTTAATGCTATGAATTTCAAATAACTGAGTAAGAAAAAGAACACATTTATAAATTTGTTTTTTGCCTTCTTAAAACTGGTGAGAGGAAAAAAACAAAACCCATTTCTTTCCTTTTTTTGGTCAAATACAAGAAATTACATTTTCCAGAAATAGAGAGTGCAGTTTTCTAATACAGCTAGCAGCAATAAACAGGCTTTCCCCACCATTCTGTCCTCTTTTTCTTCACTGCAGGTTCTTCAAGTTGCTCCTCAGATAGTTGTGTTGGCCCATCCAGTCCTCCCGTAGCACCATCTGTGGGTGAAAAACAAAACCAAAGGGAAAAAGAAAATATTTAACTCTGATATTCTTCAAGTACTTTGTACAAAAAGTTTAAATTCACATGGCATTTAGCTAACACTATAACTCAGCTTCCATCCTAACTAATTACTATGTTTCTGATATGGGTGAATTGCAGCTCTACCTGCTTGAGTCTTGCCATTAGCTCCAGTGGTACTGCTAGCTGCTGCTGGTTGCTCATCTGAGCTCCCTGCTGCCATCTGCTCACTGTCCCGCTTACGATCTGGCTGTCGATTTGCAGCATCCTACTCACAGAGACAAATCACATGAAAACTAGAAAATAATGATCCATCGTAGCCGAAAAACTTTATCTACGCAGTTTTTTTGAGGGATACATTCCTGAAACATTATGTAAATTTGTGCACTGACTCTATAGTGCACCTACTTATTTGTTGAGAATAAATGGAAATCCTGATTCTTATCATTTGTCATACATTCACACTGCTTACAACAAAGATAATTACACTAACACAAATAATCAAAAACATGCCGTACTGTCCAAGCCTGATCACTCGGATGGTAATCTGAGCTCACTCAAAAACCCACACAATGGACAAAGTAACTGCAATAGCGCTGTTATAAATACCGCGGAAGACGAAGAAGAGGAGGCAGAGGATGCTGAGGAGGTGGTGGTGTTGTTGTTGTTGTTGAAGTAGCGGGGATGTGGGTGGAAGGGTCGTGTAGCTGGGAAACCCATGATGGGAGACTTGATAGCCATGCCCATGGGAACCGGCCCGAGCAGGGACGACCTGTTCCCTGCTGTGAAGAACTGCCGAAACTGCTGCCCACCCATCCCAAAGCCCCGCATGTTACCTGCACGCAAGTACAACAAGAAAGGAAATTATTATAAGGGCTTGCTTTAAATAAAAAACAATATACATGAAAATGTCACGTGACATCTTCTGCTCTTTGAGATTTCCAGGTATTGCCATTTTTATGCTATTCACTCACACCGTACCCTGCATCTGCTGCATCAGTAAAGCACCCTGCAGCATGGGATTGGGGGCGATGATGGTTGTCTGCGAGGCATGGCTCAGGTTGACCATCCGGGGAGGGGGTGCTGTCTGGGGGGCAACAGGAATGGTTCTAAGAAAGAAATACACACAAGAAAGTAACATGTCTTATTATTTAAAAATTCACATCCTCACTCAAATCTGCAGCTAAAGGCAGAGCGTCTGGGGTAAATGACAAATCCATCAGAGCCATGGAAATGTTTTCCGCCTTCTTAACAACCTGAGAATTTATTTTACATGCATCCATCATACTAAAGCTGGCTTGACAGATTTTGCTGCCACCTTCGCTTATTCTCAGAATAAAGATGAGGAAAGAGAAGAAAATATTGTAGTTTAAGTGAGGATTAAAAACAGAGAAATAAAAAGCTTCCTTCTAAAAAAGGTTGGGACCAAAAAAAAAAAAAAAAAAAATATATATATATATATAATAATAATAATAATAATAATAATAATAATAATAATAATAATAAATAAATAAATAAATAAATAAATAAATAAATATATATATATATATATATATATATATATATATATATATATATATATATATATATATGAACATAATTTGCTTATTGTTTAAAACCCACATCTTATGGATAACTGCAGAAAGACAACATAAATAATGTTGAAAATGAGAAACTATGTTGTTTTTTGAAGAATACGTGCTCTTAGTTTGATGTGTAGTGTAAAAGCCAAGTGCTTGAACATCTCATAATTAATTACATTAAGTAGCAACACGCCTGGATATAAAAATAACATGCCAGAACTTAACCAGTCTTTCATCTACAGTAAACAATATCATTAAAAAATTCTGAGAATCAGCCAAGCAAGATGGAGCACCGTTGCCTCACAGCAAGAAGGTCCTGGTTTTGAATCATGTGGCGACTTGTCCAAGGTGTACCCCTCCTCTCGCCCTATGAGAGCTAGGATAGGCTCCAGCTCTCTCCAGCACCCGAGAATCAAAGACAATTTCCATGTGCAACGGACTAGGCTAAAAACCAGTATTAACGGCCACAATCTTCAGAGTCTGGACTCAAAACAGACGCGATTATGTAGTGGAATCACTGCTTAAGCTCACAAACACTTGTGAAAACCACTGCCGATGAGAAACGTCTGCTGCTGAATTGACCAAATGCAATTTAAAACCTCACAATTTAAAGGGAAAAAAACCCCAAAACAACAACAACAACATATATTTATGAAAAAAGATCCAAAATTATCAATGCCTTCTCTAAGCACCAGCTGACTTAACAGGAGACAAACAATACCAAACAATCTGCAGCAAGGTTTAGCAGGAAGTGTCTGGATGCTAAGATTGACACACAGAGGCGAATTCTTTATACACATTACTGACATCAAGTTAAATTTAAGCAGATATATACCGGTATATATATTTTAAAGGCTTATTTATATAAGACAGCTTTATCGCCTTTATATGGCTTTCAAATCGGTGAACAAGTAATTAGATTACCTGTTACCTGTAATGAGATTATAGGCTGGTTGACTGTGGAAGATGCCATAACAAATGTGATGTGATTTTGTGTTATTGTTATGAGGTCAGAAATCCTGCAGCAAACGTTTTATATAACGCGTAAAAGAGGGATAATAACACATAACCTTTGAGTAATCTAGATAACAATGGAAGGCAGCAGTCAAAATAAACATCAAATACTGTCAGACCACTAATTAAATATCTGAAATGATAAATGTAGCCGTAACAGGTGTTGGGACGGGCAGTTAGCATACAGGTCATCCAGAGGGCCTTACATTATCCCCGGTCTTGAGTTAACAGGCTTACCGGGGTGTCTGGTGGTGATGGGCCACATGGTGTCCGGGAGGCGGCTGCGGCGGGGGAGGCGGAGGCTGCTGCTGCTGGAAAAGTTGCTGTAGTTGCCTCAGTTGCTGGTGAAACTGTTGCTGTTGCTGCTGATGGATGTGCGGATTGAACATCACGGGCTCTGATTTAATCCGTTACGTTGCAACGAGTTGTCAGAGCCGTCAATGTGTGGCACCTCTTAGGACAGAGGATCTCTTGTTGGGAGGAAGAAAAACGTGATTACTTGCTCTGCTATCAGACCAACTATTTGTTGTTAAGGCACACTTAATGACAGTGCGCACCTCCTGTCAGACAACAGGTCGCTCTCATATTTCATTATGACAACTAGCTAGCGTTAGCATAGGAGCTAACAATAATGAACTTTTTGGTTTGCTAAGTTTACTTTCATTTCCGCCACCATTCCGCTTCATACAGATAGCCGCTAGGCTGTCAGAGAAAGCAGAATGGTACGCTAAATATGCCCACAATATCGAGCCTATGTTGATAACTGAAGTGTAGCTACATCTTCCATAAAATGAACGAAGCTAACGCTACATTAGCCATAGCCGCTCAGTCACTGAACCAAACAAGTTAGCTTAGCATAGCATTCAACTAACTCAAAGACAAACCTCTCCTGTAGGGACTGCTTTGTCGTATTTAGCCTCCTACAGCTGCCCCCAGAGACGTAAACCTCGCCGGGTGTTAATTGTCAACGTAAAACCAAACCGAAGAGTTAAACACTCGCTCTTTACAGCAACGGTGCAACTTGCACAAAAACTGAAGCCATAACCTCTGATCAAACCGGTGGACCGTGTCACCCCCTAGTGGCTGCCTGGAGAACTGAAAACGCATGATGGACGTAGAATGACCAGGCTTCGAAATGTCGTTTTTATTACATTTATTTGTTGTTGTTGTTGTTGTTGTTGTTGTTGTTTTGTTTTATACTCTACAGTTATTATTTTATCTATTAGCTAATGCGACATAGTTAATAAAAATAAAGCTTTTTAGAGGTGAACATTAAATAGCAGAATACAACTTAGCACCTGTGGCACTGTTTACATTACTGTATGCTGTCATGTTGGTTGTAGCTTGAGCTCGTTATGTTTTTCAATCTAGCTATGTTGCAAATAACCACCGCTGAAAATTAATTTCTATAGGACAGTGTTCGCCTAGTCTTTCACTCTTTGTTTTTGGCTCTTGTTCTTCTAATATGTGTTTATGCAGTCATGTGTTTGTGTGTTTAATTGTGTAAACATATACTTAATGTGTGATTTTAACCAACCACTGAAGCATTTTGTAACTGTATGTTAAAAAGAGCTGCACAAATAAAGTTGTTGTTATTATTATTATCGTTATATTTAATAAAGTATCAAAAAATAAGGTAATAAAATGTACATTTTCATAATTGAAACTGAGAGCAAATCACAAATTTAAACACAACATAAATATAAAAGGGCATTCAAATTCGCTCAGGTGAGTTAAAAAATATTTATTTTAATATGAAAAATACTCTGTTTTTTGTTTTGTTTTCAAATTGCAAATTATTTATGCGAGAGAAATCTACCAGTGTCACCACCTAGCGGTGGGTGTGGAGTACTGCAGGGATCTCCTGGTAAAATACAAGAGCTCATCCTCCTCCTCCCCCCCTGCGGTGCTTGGAGAGGAGAGTGTTGGAGAGAGTGCTGGCTTGAGATGATCTGACACACCGAAGAGCACCGTAAATGAGGAAGCAGAGCGAGAAGTGAGCCGGTGAGTGCGCGCAGACTAGAACGCCCTCTGAACGCTCTGAGGGGGGTGAGGAGGGGCGCAGAGGAAGATAAAGCCATATATCCGTCCCTGTTCTGTCAAGGAAACTAGCCCATCATCCTCTCGCAAAGATGGGGAACCGGGGAATGGAGGATTTGATTCCTCTGGTGAACCGCATGCAGGATGCTTTCTCGGCCATTGGGCAAAACGCAAACCTGGACCTGCCGCAGATCGCCGTGGTGGGAGGACAGAGCGCCGGGAAGAGCTCGGTGCTGGAGAACTTCGTCGGGAAGTAAGTAGGCTTTTCCAGGCTGTAGTGGATGCTGGCGCGCCTCTGGTGCACCGCGCAAGAAGGAGCTCTTACATCTAAGTCCCCATCCCCCCCGGCCAGGTTTAAATACACAAAGCCTCCACTTAGACCCGAAAGCTTCAAATTAAACGCGCATTCAACGCACTTTCTGTCGTTTCAAAGCCTCGAGCACACCGTGAGGCAGATTATTTTGTTAGGCCTTCATAAATCCCCAGAGTAGTTTATCTGTTAACTACCTTGTGATGCATTCAAGAACCACATATTCAAGTTACAATGACTTATTATGATCTTGTTATGATCCCCGTGCTTGATATAAGTTTTCAAACGTGCCCGCTTTGTTGTTGAACGACTTCGGTTAAAGGAAAATTTTCATTGTAAATCCACTGACATCTGTGACAAAGGCAGGGTTAGTTTGGAAGCTGACTTCCTGTGCAGCATGCACTGTCACAGCTTGCTTGGTGGAGGTGTTGTTTCTGTAGCAAGGCTCCCATTTTGTTGCCCAAAGGCTATTTAATCCTGAGCAGGGAAGGGTGCAGGATGATGCCCGCTGTGTGTATGTGTCAGTGAAGAGGCTTTGGCTTTAGCCTCGCAAACATGCAAGGCTTTTTCATTCTGCCACAACTGCTGTGCTGATGATACAAAACACAGGAAGGGAACAGAATCTGGAGTATGCAAGGCTGCTGTGTGACCTTGCACGCACACACACACACACACACACACACACACACACACACACACACACACACACACACACACACACACACACACACACACACACACAGAATGAGAGTCCACCTGAGCTTTGAGCCCTTCCAGCTCAGCTCATCCATCTGTCTGCCCGTGCTTATAATGCTGTAAATGAAGCTTACTGCATGCAGACAGCACTGATGGTGCTTCTATCTGTCAGTCTGCTCCTGCTTTCTTGTATTTCGCTGGATCTGAAGATTTTTTTTAATGGGTTCAAAGATGCGCCCCACACACACACATACACTGTGTGATTCAGCAGTATTTCCTGCTTAAGCAAGGGCATAGTGTATGCAAACTGTGGCTCCGAGCCAGCTCACCCCAACATTCAACAAGGCCTTGGTATTCCAAGACAAAATGCCATCTATCCCACTGGACACAGAGGGAAAGGATCCATCTGTTAGGCATAGCTCTGTAGGTCTACCTAGTTCACCACATGGGCTCTATAATCCCCATCTTAAATGGTAGTAGGTGAGGCTGACCTGCTGTTTACCTGTAAGTGTACTCTACACCGTACCTGCTGTAAAAATAAAGGAATTCATTACAAAAACGTTCAGATGTTTCTGAATAAAGGTGAGAACTTGCAGTTATATATGGAGATTATAGTTGTAACACTAAACTAACAGTACAAAAGCAACCGGTGCTGACACTAGTATACTGCAAAGCATCGACAGCTATTCTACACAACGCAATACAACAAGAAACCGCTGCTGTAGATTATAGTAAGTGCACTGTTTGAATGAACATTTTATTTCTGGCAAATCTACCTGCAAACTTAGCTCAAAATTCAGAATAAAAGTCTGGAATGAAAAGCACATTAAGTTAAAGTGAGCTAAACATTCATATCTGCTACTGGCATCTTATTACTAATGTAACTCCTTGCTTTTGAGCCTTTTTATTCCCAGTAATAGCTATTAAATTGATCTCTTCACCCTCACAATTGGGCCACGCTGTGCTGCACTCACGCATCTGTTGTCATAGAAACAGCTTTGCGCCTTATTATGCTGTTTTACCCAAAGGAGCAATGGTTTAGAAAAATGATGAGATTTTAAACTTTATTACACAAAGGTGGTGGATTTCAATGCCAAGCGGGTGATTTGTAGGAACTGCGGTCTTTGGCGTCTCGTGAAAATTTGTGGCCTGCTGCGTTTTTGGGCTGCCAGCTTTCCTCGTCCAGCTGCAGTGACGTAGCTCAGGCTCTCCCATCCTCCTGATCGTCCTCTGCTTCACCTCCCCCACTGACCCATCGTGTTTTCTGACTAAACACATTTTTTCAATACGCTGCATTTACACGTGCCACAGCTTCTCTTTTTTCTATTTCCCCGTCTCTAATAGTGAATTGTGTTGGTGCCTTGCAGAAAGTCCAGCTTTCATTAAACTGCTTCTATTTCATAATTCTTATGTCAATAAAAACAAACAGGGTGCTATTGATTTTATTCCTGGTTCAAACTGCCGAACCCCACCTCCAATGTGTCTTTTATGGTTATCTCAGACAGCCAATAACAACATACAGAAAACTGCTGCATCAGTTTAATGGCTGTTTACAGCTTGTCTGTTGCTCAGCTGAACTGGATGTCATTTTAGGGGGAAAGTGAGAACAGGAATGGGAGATAGATAAGTGAACAGGTTCATTCGACCCTTGTGATCGTAAACAAACAGCTTTTTCTATGTAGCTGTTAAAGGATTTAGGTTAAAACTAACAACTACACAGTTAAAGAAATGCTTTCAAAAAGGGTTTGAGAGACAGTTTTCCTCACTGGTGGATTAGATTTTGATTTGGTGATGCTACGTGTCTGGTAGGTGTGACAAAGACAGTTAAAACCATTTGAGATATTCTGTCCTAACCTCACAAGAGCACAGGAGCAGTAATCAAACGTGCCTGTTAGTCTTTATCGTCTGTCCTTTACTGTTATTGCTCACGGTGCTTCTTACAGTTCAGTGTGTCTCCTCTCAGTTTAAACTCTGATTCCCCAACTCATGAATCTCTAAATTGAAGTTCTACTTGGCAGTGAGGTTAAACTAAAAACATGATCATAACAAACACACTAACGCACCGTGCCAGCACAAATCAAGACGCACAGTCATCACAATGCGTTTGTACTTTGAAGTATTTCTCTTTAATCGCTTCTTTCATCACCAACCATTTTCTTGTCACGACTAAAGTAGATGCAACTGCTTCTTTTTACTTTTCCTCTTTAAACCAATAAATGGGAAACTTATTTCGATATTTCTTTATGGCAACAAACAGTGATGAAACAGATGAAACTGATAGATGCCACTGTAGTTTCATCCAGGCCAGACATCTGAGGGTATTTGATCTGCAGTAAAAAATTGTTTAATGTTTGTCTTTTAATTGACAATAAATGAGCTATCTGGCCTTCTGCAGATTTATTTCTCTCCATGTTGACCCGGCCGAATCGTTGGCTTGCCTGTCTGGCAGTAAACAAGACATGATTATGCATATGAATTTGAGCTCATCCGCTCTTTCTCATTTGTGGCCATTTCCCAGTCAGTAATTAAGGCTCCCACAGGTCTAATTATCTCAGACAAAGCAAGAGAGCTCTACTCGTCTTCGTTGCCAAACACTTGCAGTGCCAGCTGAGTGAGACCTGTTAGTACCCAGTAACCGTGAGGGTGGGGGTAAATCCAGTATTGTTACATGTGTAGCGTAGCATTTATGTTAAAGGAAGAAAAACAGTTCATACACTGAACGTTGGAGGAAAACAGAATGAGGTGATTTAGAAAGTCAAAGAAAAAACAGTCACTAAAATGGAAAAGCAGCAGCTGTGTGCTGCAGATATCTTTCAGTAAAATGAAATTTTCTTACTGAATTCATTGTTAGTCGGATGACTCTGCTGATGGGACAAATCCACATAGGATGGCATAGAAAGCTATTACAGAAAATAACCA
Organism: Rhamphochromis longiceps; assembly: GCF_057381845.1. NCBI lineage: Eukaryota > Metazoa > Chordata > Actinopteri > Cichliformes > Cichlidae > Rhamphochromis > Rhamphochromis longiceps. The sequence goes on from NC_140563.1 coordinate 47,433,592, forward strand.
GGATGTTCAAGATCAGTATGTTGAGTTTATCAGGAGAGCTCGGTAGTCGCTGTGAATGATGTTTGCAAAGGCTTAGCTGCAAGGTTTGCTCAGTTTCAGCACCACGGACAGCTCTTTGACTGATTCCTCTGGAAAAAGCCAAATGCTGATTTTATCATTGGAAGTGAGGGTTGCTCTTCAGCTCTTCGTGTATTATAGTCATGTCATTATGGAAGATTAAAAGGGGCCAGTCAGTGGATTATAGAAACAATAGCTTTTTTTTTAGCAGAGGATTCATGCTTGTATCGAAACAGGCCAGGAGATGTCCCGCAGTCTTTCTTAGGATTGCCTAAGGGAATAATGAGTCATATGAGTGGTGAGAAAATGGTGATAATAGGAATGTTTGCCTTTCATGCACCGAAGCCCAAAGATTGTTTTATGCTGAGGTGTGTCAGGTGTTTTGTTATCAGTGCAGGCTGTGAGCACTGGAATAGCCCAGTAACATAAAACTCCAACATATGTTTTTTTTTTCTCTCCCTGCTGCCATCACTGTTTTAACCCTCTCGAGGCAGGCGTTGCCGATTTGCAAAAGTTAAAAACTAACAACCTGATTACCCCACATACATGTTTTATGAGTTTGTTTTACTCAGAAGTACCACTGCAGGACTTGGTTGTGCATTAGCAACAAAAGAGTTAATTTGAGCCTGAGAGGGTTAGCCCCAGCATAGGGTTTAAGATACATACCTGTTTCCACATGTTACATAACACTGAAAGGGTGTAAAGTGTTCTGATGAGCAGCAGCAGGATATTATCCTGTCACTAGATTAAAGCCTTTACTATGTTCAAATCAAAGCCCAGTGGGAGGTGGTGGGGGGATGTAGAGGCCTAACTTAATTAATTGCTTATGAAGAATAATGTGAGTGAGTCTCATGCCTAAAACGTGAATCGTTTTCTTTGATTCCACTGGATGTGGAATCTTCTTCTTGAGGACTCTGAGGAAGAACCACCTGTCCTCAGACATCCTGGTGAACTTCTATCGCTGCACCATCGAGAGCATCCTGACCAACTGTATAACAGTCTGGTACGGGAACTGCTCTGCCTCGGACCGGAAGGCGTTGCAGAGGGTCGTGAAAACTGCCCAGCGCATCGCCGGAGCACCACTTCCTGCCATAAAAGACATCTACAGGAAGCGGTGTCTGAAAAGGGCTGGGAAAATCATCAAAGACCCCAGTCACCCATCACATGGACTCTTCACCCTCCTGCCCTCTGGGAGGCGCTACAGGAGCCTCCGGACTAAGACCACCAGGTACCGGAACAGCTTCTTCCCCACAGCTGTCAGACTCCTGAACTCTGCCTCCTGACATCTGACCCACGTTAAACTCATGGACTGAACATACACACACCCACAATGGACAACTGTACCCTCAAACACAATAATAACATGGACTGAACCACCACTCACAACCACTAGCACTTTATATAGCCTCTGTAGAAACTATCTACACCCTCACTTATCTTAACTGCACTACTGTATAGCTCTGTGTAAATAATCATTCTGTACATTCGATAATCTTTAATCCTACAACTGTTTACAACTTGCATAGTTCCCATTTCTGTATAGCTGTATATCCCAGATTCTGTAAAGTTATTTATTTCATATTCTGTATAGTTTTTCATATTTATATTCATATCCTGTACATAGCTTGTACTCACTACAGCCTGTACATACTTATAGTTATAGAATATTCACAACATACTTCATACCGTGTACATTATAACATACCATAATAGACCCATTTCTGTAATATACTCACATATCTATATTATTGCTAATATATATTGTAATATATCTATATCACTAAAGCACTTCTGGATGGATGCAAACTGCATTTCGTTGCCCTGTACCTGTGCATGTGCAATGACAATAAAGTTGAATTCTATTCTATTCTATTCTATTCTATTCTATTCTATTCTATGTGATCAGCAAAGATAGACTTGTAGAGTTCGTAATAGCGCTAATTAATCAAGTGGTAACATTTTACTTTACTTTCCCCGTAGTGTTAACGTCTTGCATGATTCTGAGTGAAATGGACTAGTAAAGAAAGCAGAGACTTGAGGGATTTGACGGTTGAACAAATATAACAAGCAAGATCTTTCTTCTTGGTTTAAATTGATATCTGCTAATTTTCCATCTATTTACACTCACTGGACACTTTATTAGATAAACCTGTTCAACAGCTTCTTAACACAAAGGTCTAATCAGACAATCACATTGCATTTAGGTGTGTAGACAGGGTTAAGATGACCCGCTGAAGTTTAAACTGAGCATCAAAGTGGGGAAGAAAGGTGATTTGGTGTCAGCTAAAAACATGAAATTGAGGCTACGATTCATATAGGCTTACCAAATTTGGACATCAGAAGACTGGGGAAAACTTTGTCTGATCTAATCAGATTTCTGCTGTAACATTCACATGGTAGGGTCAGAATTTGGTGTTGTAGCATAGATCCACCCTGCCCTTCATCAATGGTTCATGCTGGTGGTGGTGTGATGGTGTAGGGGATATTTTCTAGGAACACCCTGGGGCTCTTAGTAGCCATTGAGCATCATATTAACCCTGCAGGTAGTATTATTGCTGACCATGTCCTTTATGAATGTAGTGCATGACATGATTTACATCATGGATGTGCAGCTGACAAATCTGCAGCAACCGTGAGATGCTATCATGTCAATATGGACCTAAATCTCTGAGGAATGTTTCCAGAGAGTCGCTGAATCTCTGCCATGAAGAATGACGGCAGTTCTGAAGTAAAATTGGGGTCCAGCACAGTACTAGCTAGGTAAAATAAACTCTATTCAGACATTGGTAAATAAAGAAGCAACACAAGACTTTCGGAATAATTTTTTTCATTAGTTACAACTTTACATGACATGTTTTTTATTAACCGATTAATTGTTTGGTCAAAATGTCTTATTTTGTTTGATAAATCTTCCAGATAAAGCAAATAAAAGTGGGAAATCCTCACAGATGAGAAGCTGGAAACAGATAGTGTTTAGTAAATTCAAACTGAAACAATACCTCAGCTCCATTTAGTACCAAATAAAAAAATGTTGTTTCAAGGAAACTTCTAAGGAAATCATGAGGCATTTATGGGACTTAAATGCAGTAATTAAATATGCCTTAAAGAGCGAGTTAAAGTGTAGAAACAGTAGAAAGTGTGGGCATAGTAGGAGCGGTGAAGCAGTTGGAGAGAGACAGAGAGAAGAGAGGACATCATTCGTTCTGATACTGCTACAGAGGATTACCACTAATCTCTGTTTGGGCCGGAGCTCGCCTCCAACACATTCTCCCATTGGCTCCGGTCTAATCTCGATGCCCACATATCCAACAAACGCCCTTTCATTGGCTCCACCTTCCAGTGTGGTTTATGGGAATATGTGTGCACGTGTGCGTCCATTATTCACCAGTAAAAACAGTGTCCTTCTGCCAAAACACAAACGCTGCCGGGAGGGAAAATTGCCTGTTTGTGCTGGTGCACCGCTGTCAGGACTCCTAATGCTGCACGCATTAGAACGGGATTAGATGAGGCTCAGTGTCTGACTGTGTCTGGGAATCGGAAGTGAGGTGACGCACTTGCTGAGAGCAACAGAGCTGCATACTGAGCTGGAGTTGTGGGGAATATTACAGTGTCTTATAGAGAGTATCTAAAACATATACAAGGCATACCCATCCTGGGTGAATACCAAATACTCCATCCTGGGGGCTGTAGTTGTTGACGTACTGTTTAATTATTATGTAAGATTTCTTTAAAGTGGAGCTCTTTGTACTGATTAAAACAGTCAGGTCTACACGAGGGAATAAGACAGTCTGTGTGCATGTGTGCACTCGTCCTGGCATTTATTTGTACACCACTGAGAGGGTAGACTTTATTACAAAAAGCAGTGAGTCACTACTCCACAGCAGCTGGCGCTTACTAGCTGCGTAGGCGTATTTTTGTGTGTTTGTGCACAACATCAAGTGATGGAGGCTTAGCCCGAGTGCCTCCAAAAGTCAAATCTATCAGGTTCTTTTCTTTGAGTGTTTTGGAACCTAAAAATACATCAGTTTGTTTAATCTGCTTTGAGTTGCTGCAGCTGCAGGAGACACACATGCTTCACACATGCTCAAGCACCTTCCTCCTCTTTTCACTGTGCTCACAACTGATTAGTTTTGATGGTTTTATGGTATCCTGCGATATATACACAGTATATCTACATAGAGACTGAGGGAAATGCAGATTTAGAACTGCTGCAGAGCACTACATACTGGGGGCTAATTTTGTGTTTTTCATAAAGTCACTTGACGAAACAATTAAGGGTGAGTGCCATATGGCCATATGCATCCAACACGACACATTAGTTTCATATACAGTCATTTAATAAGAAAGCACGGCTTCTTTCAAGTCCAATGTTTTGGTCATAATAAAAACCATCTGATGAATAAAAATACTGACATATTATTTAATTCTTTGTTTATTCGTTCATTTAAAAAGGTAAACAGCAGCTAGGTGCTGATAATTAAATGTACATGATTAGCAGCCGTTGCTGCCCATCAGTCTTGGAATGGTTAAAAGGCTATTTCCAAACAAATTTATGTCCATCATTCTACAGCAAGAAGAATTATTCAAATGGAAAACATTCAAGACAGCTGTCAGTCCTTCCAGGAGTGGATGTCCTCCAAGGTCAGCGTGAAACTGTAAACTCCCTAACAGCGACTTCTCAGGATCTTCAGGCCTCAGTTTGCATGTTAAATCTTAAAGTACATAAAAGTACAATTAGAAAAAAGTGAACAAGTTTTGTTTGGAAGGAAGGAAGGAAAAATCCTCTTATCTTTAAGAAGAACATGGCTGCACAGCTTAGATTTGCAACGTTGCATCTGAAAAATCCACAAGACTCCTATGAGGGGAGATGTTTGGTCATAATGCAGAGCTTTGGAGTTGTAATGCACAGTACTGTGTTTGGCAAAAAGCAAACACAGCACATCAGCACAACCACTTCGTACAAGCTGTCAAACACAGTGGAGACATGATGATGATGATGATCACAGGACCCGGTCACCTTGCAGTCACTGGATTGACCATGAACTCCTGGCTTTACAAAAGTATTTTAGGGTCAGATGTGAGGCCGTCTGTCTGAGAGCTAAAGCTACGCTGAACTTGGGTGATGAAACTGGACGATGATCCCAAGCAAGCAAGAAAATCTCCAACAGAATGGCTAAAAAAAGAGAAAAGAATCAAGTATTTGCAATGGCCAAACTTCCTGCACAACAATGTGAGAGATTGATAAAGTGATAAAGAAACGATGGTTCTGCAAGCTTTTGAATCATTGTGTTTATGTAGTTTTTCACAGGAATGCTTCTTTGTTTTGGCTTGGATTCTGTTAACTAGATAATGACACAGTGTTTTTATTGCATATGTTGTTGTTCAGTTCAGGTTCTATTGAAGTAATCTCAGAACCTGCTAAGGACCGGGTGATTTTCTTATTATGTCCTGATACAAGAAACCTTAGAGTCGAATGAGGGTGTACTTTCTTTCTTTACATGATTGTAAGGGTGTATGTCTTCCTGCTGCCTACTGCTCACACGGATTGTTCGACAGGTCCATTCATCAATCTATGCAAATGAAGAATATTACCAATAATGTATTTCCCAGATACAATGGTTAGGACTCAAAGTGCTCAGTGCACTTACACTGTGCGTGAGTGCTTGCAGAAGATATTTAATGTACCTAAATACAGACAGCGTGTTTCTCTGTACGTCTCTTTGTGTCGTTAAAACAAATCATCTCGTGTCAGCTTTGTTTGTTCATTTTTCTTTTTTTTAAAAGTGTGCTGTGGTGATTATTTCAGAACATCTGGCACTCACACAACCATGACTGTTTCCAGTCCCTCACCTCACTGTGGGGGATGTATCTGAGGAGGGTTGGGGGTGGGTGGAGCTGGCATCCTGTCTGAAGAAGACATTAGGTGATGAGCAATTAAGAAATGAGGATGTTGATGGTGTTTTCAGGGATATGACCGTTTCCTTGGCAATGCAGAGGAAATATGGGTGTTTGGGAGTGGAGCGAGAGGAAGACCCGCAGTCAAGACCATCTGTCTGCTGGGCAGGTAGAAGAAAGGACAGACACACAAACAGTGGATGATGAGAGATCTGGTTTGCTTTGTTCTACAGGCACCAACAGAAGAGCGCTGGCTCTGAAACAGCGCTCAGAATAAAGCGCTCTGCTGCTGCTGGGTTCAGAGTAGCAGCTGTTGCTAATTAGCAAACAGATTTCACACGTCTTTGTTGATAGTCGTTGATAGTCAAAGCTTGCTGATCGTGGTCTAAGAGATGTGCTGGATTAATATCTGCACAACTCAGCAACCTGCAGTTTTAGGATTTATGAGATTATATCACACGGTTCAGTCTTTCAGAAAGGGACACTTTCTTCAAGTTAGAAATCCTGTATTATCTGGGGTTTTTTTAGTTTTTGGATGAATTTGAGAGTATCTTACTACCAATTTCTTGCTTGTTCTCTTATAGTATTATGCTGTTGTGCTTCTTGGCCAGTTCCAAGTCATAAGAAGAGAACAAGAAGAACAATTAACAGGGAAATGTTCATTATTGAGCTTAAAGGTGCTGGTAGGCAGATACTTACAGCAGTTTAAGCACAGACAGATCAGACTAATGATATCTCAGTGTAACATCCTTATGTGCTTTTTGACAGACTTCCCACTGTGCTCACCAACTTTCACATCAGATCGGTGAATTCGTCAGAGAACACAGCTCAGACCTGATTAACTCTCATCTCATGACTCCGAGCTGCCTCAGGCTTTGCCTCAGGTTCAAACAGAGACCTCATCTATTTCTTATGAATGTTACATTCAGTTTCCCAGTGTTGAGCTCTCTCATCAGATACTGAACAGTTTGTCTTTGCATTGTGCAAATTGAAAACGTTTTGTAGCTTGATTGCATTTGTGTCATTAAGCTGAGGTGACTGCAAGTAAGGTTCACTTGAAACTGTTGGAGAGAAAACTGGAAAACCTCGCATCGCTGAGAAATTGGTGTCACATCAGCTGAGGGGCACAGGGTGTAAGAGGTGAGCTGACGCTGATGCTGCATCTGAATAGCTCCAGGAAAAAAGAGATATTGTGCAATGGAAAGCATAGCTGTCCGACAGGCAGGCATCTGGATGAGCTGCTTTACAGCTCAGACACACACAATCAGTGTCAGTAGCTGTATGCAGAACACATTCATTTGCATGGACACATACAGTTAATACCTCAATTCAATAATCAGAAATAAGCAGCAGAAATAAGCATATCAAACACCTGTTTCATTCTTAATTTGTCACCCTTCACGTGATTTAGCTGTGATGTTCATTAGTCATGTTTCGGTGGTTTTTGGTTAAAATATACTGATTCTTTAAAAAATTAAAAGCATCAAAACACACAAAACTAAACTCTAAACGGTTCCATGAAGGCACTGCCTATTCAACGAATCATAAAGTGGTGAGTGGCAACTGTTAAATATTGGTCAGAATAGTAATCCAACTCTTGGAAACCTGCAATCTGTCTGTAAGCCACCAGATGGCAATAGCTGTGGTTGCAATAAAAAGTCTTCCCATCCTATAGAGATCTATGGGAAAATGACTCTGTCTTAACCTCTGTAAACAACTTGCTGCAGACTTTATGGAGTCACTCACTCATTTGGGGTCATACTGAATAAAACATTAAATCTGTTTTGTAAATCTTGATCATACCTTGTTTCAGAATGGACGATCACATGTGGTAAAAAAAAAAACCAGGACGTCTGCTTGTTCACAACTAGTCAATCAAAAGGCATTAGCCAATGAGCTTTTTTTCTGTCTGTGGCTGTAGTATGGCATAAACATAAACGAACCAGCCGTCTTCGCTCCTTATTTAGGGTTTGGTCATCACACTCGAGGCAGTCATCTTTGGACTATACAAGGGCCACTAATCACAGCTAATGAGCGCGTGCACACTCCAGTTAGCATATTCTTTCTCACATTATGCAGCTGTTTTATTAAAAGCAAAGAAACTTGATTTGACTCGATTTTCACTTAATACCTGCTCGCTGCTCATTGCCATCACATTCCGAAGACTGTTCTTACAAGCTGTAAACTGAATGAATTGAATTGAATTTAAATTACTTCATTTTATTCAACATGACGATTTGCTGTCTCTCAGGTTTAGTGACCTGCTGAAGGGCAAAACGAGGAACATGAAGATGTCAGTTTGAATCTATTTTCGTTTATTTCATACGACTAATTTAAAAGTTAGAACAGGGTCTAACTGGTAATGAAAGAGTTTTTAATTTGAGACATAATTCAACATGTATCAGTGATGGATCAACTGAAGCTTGACCTGTACTTTGTTGCTATTTTATTGCTTATTTCCTGCTGTATTGAATGCACTCCCAAAACTGATCCCTGTAGAAAACAGCTAAGTGGCCTGGTGGCCTCGTTATTTTCATTCACTGACTCTTCTCTGTTCTTTTCTCCTGCTGCTGTCACATCATTGATGACACAACCTTTCATTTTTCTGAATGGATTTGTTTGCTTTTTATATTTGGAGTAAATTATGAGGATGGCACAGTAACTGTACTTTGTTATTGTAGCCCTGCAGCATTGTGGTTGTTTTCACTGACCATCATCTCTGCCATCCATCTGTTGTGTTGCAGGGATTTTCTTCCCCGTGGCTCTGGCATTGTGACCCGCCGTCCTCTGGTCCTGCAGCTGATGAACTCGCCCACCGGTAAAGCTCACCAAATTCCTTTGAAATTGCATAATGGTTTATCTTGACTGCTTCACTGACTGGCTAATCATATTTGATATCTACAGCTGATCAGACAGCTGTTCTATTTGTACAGAAATCTTGACATCTTGAAATCTGTCTTGACATTTTATTGGGAACTGTGCATCACTCTGAATACATGTGGTAAAGATGGCTGATTTGAGTCTGTTTATTCTTATTAACCAGTGACGCTGAAAAAGCCGGAGAGCTACTGTAACGGTGATTGCACTAGTTTTCTTGTGTCTAATGCTTTGAAATAAGTAAAAGGTATAAACATAATACAGTGTTTAATGAATTTATTACACGACCTGTCATAAAAACAAGAAAAGACAAGTATTTTACAAATGTGTCAAAGTCTGTCATCTGGCACAGTCTATTTCATTTAAGACTAAAAGGAAGGTTTTCACTTACTTCTGTCCTTTTAAGTGCGTCTCGATTTCCTAAAGTCAGCATGTAGTTGAATGAACTGCATCTTAGTTCACTTCACAGATTTACATTTAACATCTTTGTGTCAACAGAGAGTCCAGCTGCCTTTAATATTTTACTTCTATTCCAAAGGCTGCCACATCCACATCCCTCTTCATTCTCTTCAGACACAGGAGCTTCATTCTTGGCCAAACCTTCCGTCTCCTCTCATCACGTTCTTGGCCTTTATTTATTTATTTTTATTTGTTTGAAATGTAGCTGTTATAACATCCCCTGTCATTTTATTATTTGTTGCTGAGCCTTCCTGGAAAGACACAACACTTGGGAAAGTAGACAGCTTTTAACCCACTCTCCCATCACCCACCCAACCCTGGCTCCTCCTGGAGTCTAATAAGTCCCCCTATCCTCAGAGGAAAACCATCCGTGCACATTTGCCATTCTCTCTATAGACTTGCGATGACATCATCCTCCCGTTACCATAGTTACACGTTGTTACATTGATTCAGGATCTAGCAGAGAGTGTTTTCTCACAGCGTAGTCATGGTGCGAATCATAAATTACTTTGCGTTAATCTAAAATCAATACGTGGTCGCAGCAACCGTTACTTCATGAATCAAGCTCTAACTGAGTTATCTAACAGTTTTTATCTGTCTTAAGTCTCATCCAAGGACACATCACTTTGCAGCTGAGCGTCGTTCACTATGATCGACATTCAAAACCTTTAATTTCCCATGAACAAAAATCATGTTAAAAGGGTTTGATTCAACTCTCTGTTTACCGTCTTTGCTGTTCACCTCACCGGATCTTCTGATATTCTGTCACATTACTTTCATTTGTGTCTCACTTTTTTGCCGTTTCTTCCAGAATTCGCCGAGTTCCTGCACTGTAAGGGTAAAAAGTTTACAGATTTTGATGAGGTCCGGCAGGAGATCGAGGCGGAGACGGATCGCGCGACTGGAGCCAACAAGGGAATCTCCCCTGTGCCCATCAACCTGCGTGTTTACTCTCCGCACGGTGAGGCTGACGCAGTTTTATTCCACACACACTGAAGATTTAATCTGTGTGTAGAGCATCAATAAGTTTAGTTTTGAATTGGCTTTGTGTTTTCTCTTCTTTCTTTTCTTTTTTACCCTCACAGTGCTGAACCTGACACTTGTGGACCTGCCGGGGATGACCAAGGTGCCGGTGGGTGACCAGCCTGCTGACATTGAATTTCAGATAAGAGACATGTTAATGCAGTTTGTCACCAAGGAGAACTGTCTGATGCTGGCCGTCTCCCCGGCCAACTCTGACCTGGCCAACTCCGACGCTTTAAAGATTGCCAAAGAGGTCGACCCTCAGGGTGAGTTTACACACATGTAAAGAAGCTAATAGGAGTTTTATAAGTCTTTGAAATGATGTTTCATTTATAATTGCTCTTTGTATCATCCTAGTTATTTTTATACAGATGCACATAATGAAATACTGTTGGTAAATTTGCGTGACTGGGTCAGGTTTAAGGACCATCGGTGTGATCACCAAGCTGGACCTGATGGATGAGGGGACCGATGCTAAAGACATCTTGGAGAATAAGCTGCTTCCACTCAGGAGAGGTGCGTAATACCTCGACAGCACGCTCACACAAAAAGTAGCACCTTTTCTGTCTCCTTCAGGTCGGTCGCAACGACGCACTGTTTCCCCCTTGTGGTAACTCAGAGCTTTTCAGTGCTTCCAACATCTGCAACGAAGAACAGAAAAAGGGCCAAAGGATGTGGGAGAGCGTGTAAGAAATCAAAAGACAGACAAAGGGGTGAAAGAGAGGAAGAGCTGGAAGGAAAAGCAGGGGAAGGGGCAAAGAGAAAAAAGCAAAAACACTGTCTTGGAAAATAACTCGCATGTAATTTGTGAGCTGCCCTTTATTGCAATGTGCTGATGTGGTGCTTTTCTTTTCCATTTGCACTTGGTTAAAACCCAGGCATGTGCTTTGGAATATTTTCCATTTCCTTTGTTTTTTCTATACTTTTCCCCCCTCTCCCTTCTTTTTCTCCCCGTCTCTCTAACGCTGTGGATATGCACATTTACAAGGCTGCTGGCTCCCAGTTGCCTTAGTTATAGAGCATGAAACAGCTTTTAACTGAGTGATGCATGAGGAAGCTTAACTGGAGGTGAAACAGGATCCTTTTGACCTAACCTCTCCTGGTTATTTCGCCGCACTTCTTTTTTTTTTTTGTCTCTCTACGCCTTAAAAGAAGAAACGCATCCAGGAATTCTTTCTCTCTTTCTGGTTTTATGCAAATCCCTCTTCCCCCTTTTCTCTTCTCCTGTCTATATTCTTTTAAGTTGAGGTCTGAGGTCTCTTAAAATGTGGTTTAACATTATTAAACACATGTGAAACAGTTGGGTCCTTGGAGGGGCTGTTCAGACCTGAGGACATGGGTAGAAAATAAAAACCCAGAAAAGTTCAGTGTTGCTCTAACACAAGTCTGTATTATCTTCCAGACAAATTACAATACCCGTTTCAAGTCTGTCAGGAAACGATCAAAGGAGTTGGATGGTTTTCTCTAAATCTGTCAGTGTTTTAGGGTTTACTGTGAGTGTGGAGCTCTCTGTCTGCTTGTCCAGGTTACATTGGTGTGGTGAATAGAAGCCAGAAGGACATAGATGGAAAGAAGGACATTAATGCTGCAATGGCTGCCGAGAGGAAGTTCTTTCTCTCCCACCCGGCATACAGACACCTGGCTGACCGCATGGGAACTCCCTACCTCCAGAAAGTCCTCAATCAGGTGTGTAAACATGTGAATGTAGTGAGCCCATTCCTATGTATTCCCAAAACACTATTTCAGTTTTCTAGTGACCTTATTCTGATATTCTGACCTTTGACCTGCACAGCAACTGACCAACCACATCCGGGACACCCTGCCGAATCTGCGGGCCAAGCTGCAGAGTCAGCTTCTGTCCATCGAAAAGGAGGTGGAGGAGTACAAGAACTTCAGACCTGATGATCCGTCTCGCAAAACCAAGGCTCTCCTGCAGTGAGACAAAGCGCACACACACACACACACACACACACACACACACACACACACACACACACACACACACACACACACACACACACACACACACACACACACACAGAAATGTTAACATCTGCACCTTTTCCTGTAGGATGGTGCAGCAGTTCTCGGTGGATTTTGAAAAATGCATAGAGGGCTCTGGGGACCAGATCGACACGGCCGAGCTGTCGGGTGGTGCCAGGATCAATCGCATCTTCCATGAACGCTTCCCCTTTGAACTGGTCAAGGTGTGTGTCGGTTTTGAGATGTCAGGAAGTTATGCGAAGGGTTTATATGGCAGTTTGGTGTCTTAGAAACCTTTCGATTATATTGTACTTGTTATTGTACAGTGTAAATCCAGTGCTGTTCAAAAGTCTTGAGCCGCACCTCTTTTTGTGTGTGTGTGATGCTAGGAAAATGGGAAATAGGTTCAGGGCTTTGTTTTAAAACATGGGCAAACATACATAGAAATACAGTATATAAGGCAAAACAAGGGAATTTCTCCAATTCTAATGATCATATTAGAAATTCAATATTTGGTATGATCACCTTTATGATCTAAAAACAATCGGAAATGAAGGTAAGAGTTCTTATAATTTCTTATAGTATTCAGGATTCATACTCAGGCTTCTTGAAGGACATTAAAAGCTCTGTGGATGTTGATCCTACACTGCTTCAATAATGTTATGGTCCAGGCTCTGGGAGCCCAATCCATGGCTGACAGTGTTTCATTGTGTGTTTTTCTATCCAGGTATGCTTTTACTGTATTGGCAGTGTGTTTTGGATCATTGTCATGCTGAAAAATTAGCCACTCAATCAAAATCTGACTTTACTTTCCTGCATTTATAATTCGATCAGTTTTGACCAGAATCAAATTGATGGCTTAAATGCAACTACAGCAGGTTCAGAGTCTCTTCTGTGTTTTAGAGATGGCTGTAGGTCCTCGCCATCCTGTGTCATGTCTTCACTTGATTTTTCCCCCCCTATTTCTTAAGGATGTGACTTTTAGATTCTGTTCATCAGCTGATAGACTCCACTTGTCCAGTTCCCTCATATTTTTTTAAGCCACACTGCACACAATGCTGAGATATGACAAGTTTTTAGACATGGGAACTAATTATGTGTGCTTGAATAGGTCAGTGTTAAGCAGCTCAACAAACAAAAAACATTCTTCTGAAAATGGCCCTGGGACTGGGTCAGGACTGGACTGAAAAAGCAGCCAAAGAAAAACTGTGGAAGACCTTCAGAAAGCCTGGAAAACTCAAGACTACTTTAAAAAAATACAAGAAAGTCTATCTCCTTGTAAGCTAAATCTAAACAAATGAAGAGTGGCTCAAGTCTGTAAATCAAATAAATAACTTTGGATTAGCAGTAATGTTAGTCAGCTGCATATTTCATTTGTTCGGCAAATTAAGTTTGTTAGGGGGAAAGAAAAGTAGGTCTCCTCACTGGGTCATGATTTATCAAAAGATGCATTGCTAAAAAAAAACCCTCTATGTAACAAAAAGCAAGTGGCTCTTAGTTGGATCTCCAAACATGGACAGCTCACTCCAAAACAGTCTAGTTCGTTTTTGGATGAACTGTCTTTGTAATAACTCTGTGTCTGTATTTTAGACACTGTCGACAGAAAAAAGGTCCTAAAGTCAAGTTTCTCTCAGTCTCTTTAAATCATGACATTTCTCCCCTTCATTGTCCTGCTTTCCTCGCCAAAAGGAAGTGCCTGAGCTTCTTCGCCCGGACGTCTCCCACCTTACCTCTCACACTGTTTCTCTCACCCCATCACCATTTCCATCCACTTTTAAAGCCTCCCCTTGCCTTCTCTGTCCGCCTTCCACCTTGTATTAATCCTCGAGGTCTTTGCTTGCTCCCTCTGGTCTGGTTCATTTTCTCTCACAATATGCCCGTCCTTTCTCTTCCCCGCTTTTCTTCCCTGTCCTCTCTCGCCCTCCCTTTGAGGATATAAAACTTACTGTCTGTGACCAAGTTGCAAAAAAATAAATAAAAATGCAGTGTTGGTTTCCCCTGAGGTAAAAAAAAAAAAAGAGCAGGTTGCTTCCTAACCAGAAAACTTACTCAAAACACAGAAAACCCTCAAAGCCTGCCAGATACATTAGAAGCCGCAGCGAGTAGCTAGAAGTCAATTCATCATTATGTTTTATTTGCTTATGGTGCACGCTTCAGAGAAAATATTAAATTTTGAGTAAAAGCAGGGGAGAATGTGGCATCGCAGTAAATATCATGGAGATACTTGGACAAATATATTAAAAACAGATGTTGCAGGAATAGTCAACAAAGTGACATGAAAGCGAGCGCTGAGTTAGGGAGAATACAAAGTCTGCATGTGCATGTTTGACAACATCTTCCTTTCTCTGTCTGCCTTTCAGATGGAGTTTGACGAGAAAGAACTCCGCAAGGAAATCAGCTACGCTATCAAGAACATTCATGGCATCAGGCACGTCCGCCTTCCAGCTCACCCTCCACCCTTCCCTCTCTTCTTTCTCTGCTTCACCTCCCATCTCTTTGTCTCAGTCACATCTAACCTGCAACTACCCTCCTTGCTAATCCAAGACAGCAGTAACACAAATTGAGGGCTCTGCTGCACACTAAGGTTATACAATATACTTCAGCACAGGGTTGTTTGGGAACAGACGCAGCTGCTGACTGCTGGGTACCCTCGTTTTTTATGTGGTTGCACATTCATGCTGATAAAAGGGCTTTTCATCTCTGTACCTTATTTCTGGGATGTTCTTGTTCCCTCTTCCTGATGATGTGCATGTTTACTGTCTATTTTATTTCACCCCAAAAATTCGGCTAAGCTTTGATTTAGAGTTTTGTTTGTCAAAATCAAACTACGGTATATGGCAAAACTTGTGGGTTTATATATATACAGTGGGGCAAAAAAGTATTTAGTCAGCCACCGATTGTGCAAGTTCCCCCACTTAAAATGATGACAGAGGTCAGTAATTTGCACCAGAGGTACACTTCAACTGTGAGAGACAGAATGTGAAAAAAAAATCCATGAATCCACATGGTAGGATTTGTAAAGAATTTATTTGTAAATTAGGGTGGAAAATAAGTATTTGGTCACCTCAAACAAGGAAAATCTCTGGCTCTCACAGACCTGTAACGTCTTCTGTAAGAAGCTTTTCTGTCCCCCACTCGTTACCTGTATGAATGGCACCTGTTTGAACTCATCATCTGTATAAAAGACACCTGTCCACAGCCTCAAACAGTCAGACTCCAAACTCCGCCATGGCCAAGACCAAAGAGCTTTCGAAGGACACCAGGAAAAGTATTGTAGACCTGCACCAGACTGGGAAGAGTGAATCTACAATAGGCAAGCAGCTTGGTGTGAAAAAATCAACTGTGGGAGCAATCATCAGAAAATGGAAGACATACAAGACCACTGATAATCTCCCTCGATCTGGGGCTCCACGCAAGATCTCATCCCGTGGGGTCAAAATGATCATGAGAACGGTGAGCAAAGATCCCAGAACCACACGGGGGGACCTGGTGAATGACCTGCAGAGAGCTGGGACCAAAGTAACAAAGGTCACCATCAGTAACACACTACAACGGCAGGGAATCAAATCCCGCAGTGCCAGACGTGTTCCGCTGCTGAAGCCAGTGCATGTCCAGGCCCGTCTGAAGTTTGCCAGAGAGCACATGGATGATACAGCAGAGGATTGGGAGAATGTCATGTGGTCAGATGAAACCAAAGTAGAACTTTTTGGTATAAACTCAACTCGTCGTGTTTGGAGGAAGAAGAATACTGAGTTGCATCCCAAGAACACCATACCTACTGTGAAGCATGGGGGTGGAAACATCATGCTATGGGGCTGTTCTTCTGCCAAGGGGACAGGACGACTGATCCGTGTTAAGGACAGAATGAATGGGGCCATGTATCGTGAGATTTTGAGCCAAAACCTCTTTCCATCAGTGAGAACTTTGAAGATGAAACGAGGCTGGGTCTTCCAACATGACAATGATCCAAAACACACCGCCCGGGCAACAAAGGAGTGGCTCCGTAAGAAGCATTTGAAAGTCCTGGAGTGGCCTAGCCAGTCTCCAGACCTCAACCCCATAGAAAATCTGTGGCGGGAGTTGAAAGTCCGTGTTGCTCGGCGACAGCCCCAAAACATCACTGCTCTCGAGAAGATCTGCATGGAGGAATGGGCCAAAATACCAGCTACTGTGTGTGCAAACCTGGTAAAGACCTATAGTAAACGTTTGACCTCTGTTATTGCCAACAAAGGTTATGTTACAAAGTATTGAGTTGTATTTTTGTTATTGACCAAATACTTATTTTCCACCCTGATTTACGAATAAATTCTTTACAAATCCTACCATGTGGATTCATGGATTTTTTTTTCACATTCTGTCTCTCACAGTTGAAGTGTACCTCTGGTGCAAATTACTGACCTCTGTCATCATTTTAAGTGGGGGAACTTGCACAATCGGTGGCTGACTAAATACTTTTTTGCCCCACTGTATATATATATTTATATTTATAAAACATAAATGAGCTGTGCAAAGAAATCATATTTAATATATTTCCATTAGTGCCAAAATATTTCGGATTTCTATCCCTTCTGGTTTCTACTTCGTTCATGTATGTGTCTTTAAAATACCAGATAGATGTTTACCAGGATGTAAAAGCAAGATAAAAAAGAGTTGCTCTTCACATTTTGGTGTAAGAAAATCATGCTTCTGGTTTGAGTATGTTTTAAAATAAGGAGAGCTGAGCAAAACACAACAATTATGTGCAACAAACACTTATAAAAAAAAGAGTAAGATAACATGTAGACTAAACAGGATAATACAAAAAATCAATTTGTTTAAATGTGGATTACTGCACATACACTGCTTAACAGTTTTATTAAACCACCACTAACTTTAAGGTTAATTCCACAGCAGCCCTAAATAATATGGAACGCCAGGACTGCCATAATGAATTAATTAAATACACCATTAAATAATTAATTAAATGTGGCAATAATTAATTAAAATTGGAATTAATTAATTAAATAAATAGTTATGACACATGTAATTAATTAATTATTGACACATTTAATTAATTATTTATGTATTTCACATTTTAATTAATTATTGACACATTTAATTAATTAATTATTGACACATTTAATTAATTATTTATGTATTTCACATTTTAATTAATTATTGACACATTTCATTAATTATTGACACATTTCATTAATTATTGACACATTTAATTAATTATTTAATGATATATTTATTTATTTCATTTTGGCAGTCCTGACGCCTGGCTCTCATCATGAAATAATTTTATCTGTCAGCCTCACCCATCAAACTCAGGGGGCGGGGTTAACGCTGATCGAGTCAAAACCATTGCTTTGGCCTGGTGGCCATTGTTTCTAGCACACAACAACCGGCATGTGGAAGCTAACAGAACTGAGCTTTGAAAAACCCTGTTTGTGTGTTACCAAATACCGTTTTAATATTTTTTTAGCCGAGAATGTAGTGGTTGTGTCTGGTCGGTTTGTCAAGATACAGCCTCTTTGCAAAAGTGTTTCGATGATTTCGGAGATGTCTGCCCAGTCTCACGGCAAAGCGTGGGATAGACCCGCTCGCCTCGCAAGCAATCCCACCGACAAAGCGCAGGCCCCGGTACACAGCTGTAGTAACCCCCGCTGACTTCTTTTACTGAGGTTATATTTATCGATGTTTTATTTCCTGATGTTCTTATGTGTCCTACGTGTTTCAGTCGCCAATTCTGAATTATAACTAACATTAAAAACATGTTTAAGGAGGAGAGAGAGCAAATAAATCTGTTTAACATCTGATCTTTGGGTTTTTGTTCAGTAATCAGCGTGACCTGTATAAACACATAAAAGAGATAACGTTGGTGTTTCCGTCATGTAGTAACTGCTGGCTTTAACTGTACAAAGGTTGTTCGACACTATGAAACATATACAGACTTCATGATGTTCGGCTAATATTTTTATTGTGAATATTAATCATGCTGACCTCGCTCTGTACACCACGCAGCGAGGTCAGCATATCCACGATATCCTCAGCTCCATGAGTTAACACAAAGTTTCCCAGCTGACTATCTAACTGCCAACTATTCCAGAGACGTGAAAATATACAGCATAAAGAAAAGTGTAAGAGACTCAGCAGCAGATTAGAATAACAGTTATACATTTAATAAATCACCAAATGAATCCAAGAAACGAGCAAACCTGTTCCGACAATTTGAATTTGTATTCCCTCAGCTGCAGACTCGCTGCTGTTTAAATGTTTGAAAAGGAAGATTAGATATAAAAAACGTCAAACATAGACTCAGTCTGCCTTCACATTTGATATGAGGCCAGCACGTATAGTGGCCTCAGCAGGCTATTACTGAAATACACGTGCTATATCATAAACTATGATATAAACAGGGAGGTCCTATTAACATGTTTAGTTTTAAAGGACACCTTCCTGCCTTTAGTCTCATTCATGAGCAGTATTAGTTTTCTTCTAACATCCAGAAGTCTGCACAATGTGTTTCATAGTTTGTAACAAGCCTTTGACAGGTAAACATAACATGACCGAAAAAGCAAAAAAAAAAGAAAAAAAAAAGAGAGAGAGTGTTGACATAAGAAGAGAAAATTCTCTCAATTATGGAGACAGACAAATGGTTCATTTATGTTTGATGTGTGTTTATTCCTCCCTAAATATCGTCGGTGAAGTTTGTCATGCACGTCAGATTTTCCTGCGCATTTTTATACCTCTGCCAACAGAGAGAGAAAAAAAATCACATTCTAACAGACAGCTGGTGCTTAGAATACAGTTGAATAACTATTAAAAAACAGATGATATTTAGATGATAGTTCAGTCTAACACATGTGCCAGTGAACCATTAAACGTCTGTGAAACTATGCAGTTATGAAACGTAACTTTAACCTCAGCCAAACCGATTTGCTCAGTTGTAAATAAAACAGCGAAGTAAACGTGACCCGACAGACAGAACCTGAGTGAATGAAGTCCAGCGTTTAACCACTGAGAGCTAAAACTCAGCTGAGGTTTGAAAGCTGTGTGCCGGTGATTGGACATCAGCCGCTGATAAAGCTGTTCGCCTATAAAGTGCTCTGTAAGGAAACGAGCTCCAGCAGCTCTGCGCTCGGGGAAAACACTATATTTACTTATCTTGTGCAGAAAAATGCGCTGACATTGCTTTATATCGAGCACCGGCTGCCCAGTTAAACTGTGACTATCACCAGGTAACTAGGCGTGTTTCTTGAATTAGCAGCAGGTGTTAAACAGCTGACAGATGAGGAGGAGGATGCATGCAGGTAAACTGAGGGTCTGTTGAGCTGATCGCTGGTTTCGTGAGAAAAATGTCAGCTCGTTCTTTATGTTACAGAAGCACAGAGACACAAGACCAGGCGGAAAGAGACGATCGTTCGGTGAAAATGAGAATCTGCGAATGCAACATGTGGAACACGGAGAGTGGAATATGTAAACAAACCGGTTAACGTACCCCCCTCTGTGCACTCTGCATGCTAACTGTTAGCAGAGCTAGTGAAATCTCTGAAAACATCTGAGCACTTTTGCAAACATGTTCTATGTTGACAACCTGACCAGACATACGTCGCGACATTCGCGGCTAAAACACTGTTAAAAGTGTAGCTGGTGACAGAAAAACGGGGTATTTTAAAACTACACCACCACCATTGCTGCTTGTGATTTGATCTGCATTCTGGGATAACTGGCTGCCCCAAGTCTACACAAGCAATCGATTTTCTAGGATCGACCTGTTTTGACTTACTTTGCACGGCAACCAATCAAATGTTAGAGAAGCTGCATGGGCAGCGTTAACCCCGCCCCCTGAGTTTGATGGGTGAGGCTGACAGATAAAATTATTTCATGACGAGAGCCAGGCGTCAGGACTGCCAAAATGAAATAAATAAATATATCATTAAATAATTAATTAAATGTGTCAATAATTAATTAAAATGTGAAATACATAAATAATTAATTAAATGTGTCAATAATTAATTAATTACATGTGTCAATAATTAATTAAAATGTGAAATACATAAATAATTAATTAAATGTGTCAATAATTAATTAATTACATGTGTCATAACTATTTATTTAATTAATTAATTCCAATTTTAATTAATTATTGCCACATTTAATTAATTATTTAATGGTGTATTTAATTAATTCATTATGGCAGTCCTGGCGTTCCATAAAATAACAGTACTGGTTACTGTATAATCCACCAATATAAACAAGCTCTTTAATTGAAATTATATAGTAAAATTATTGTTGTTATCCTTGAATTTTCAAATTGATTGTTTTATTATAAAAAGCTAATAAATAGTAAAGAAAATTATTATTTTTATCAAGATGACAAGTTACAGTTCTTTTAGTTAAATTGTTTTTAGTTTGAAACTATTTTTTAAAAAGTCTTTGCTTTTATGACAGGTGCTTTATTACATTTGTTAAGCCCTGTATGTAAAATACTTGCTGTGATGCTTGATTATAAAAGGTATATGACTAATGTGAGTGACACGACGGCCTCTTTGGTCTAAAACAATAAAACAATAACTGAATATTTGCTGTGTAGGATCACATCCCGGTTCCTTGCCTTTTCTTGTCTTTTGCTGAATTTTTGGCAGAAGTGGAGGGTAAATCTTTATAATTAACACTCTCCTCTCTACCCAACCCTCTTTATTCCTTCTCTTTTCTTTCTTTCCACCAACTCCTCCTCCTCCTCTCGTCTTTCGGCCCTGTGGCTGCTTCTCTCTGTGTCGGGCAGAACTGGCCTCTTCACCCCGGACATGGCCTTTGAGACCATTGTGAAAAGGCAGATTGGGAAGATTAAAGAGCCTTGCACCAAATGTGTGGACATGGTCATTTCTGAGCTAGTCAATACAGTTAGGCAGTGTACCAAGAAGGTAAAAAAAATAAAAGCTAGCACTTTTTTCCTTGCTTTCCATCTCTTCAGTCCCTCTGCTGTTCGCTCCCTTTCACTCTAACCACCTGACTCCCTCCAGCCCTCGCTGCTGTTGGACAGCGAGGGGACGCCTGGAGCGGCAGGGTGGGCTGCTGTACGCCTGCCTGCCCTACCTTACTGTAGTACCGTGGAGGGTTTGGCTGGACAGGCTGGCTGTGGTAGATGGTTGTGCTGAAGAAACAGAGTGGGGACGCTGAGCGATCATCAGAATACGTCTGCCTTAGAAAGCTATCAGAGCATTCAGTGATGCTCGGAGTAAACTGATGGGTAACATCACGAGGGCAACACCCTTTCCACCTTTTCTAGTGCAAGCTAGACAAACACATACACATAAAATCCTGTCTTTCATTTCGAATACCTGGCAGGCGTATTGGATGACCTCAGTATCCGAACTTTCTCGTGTGTGAGATTGCAGCCGTGCACCTGCAGCTGACGGGAGCCATGACAATTACTGCTTAACTTCATGCCTCAGGGGCTGCACTCTGAGCGAAAGATGAGAGAAAGCAGGGCCAAAGAAAAGAGCAGCAATCTTTATCCACGCGGATCGGCTGTAACCAAGCAAGTTCAAGAGCGTGACAACGCTGGGATGATAAATATCATGATCGGACTCCCTCTGGAAGTCAGAGGAGAGCTGGGTGGAGAGGGGTTCGACACCAGGGGAGATCAGGCTGTTTTGGCTGGAGGTTGGGGTGCACAGCTGCGGTCTCGTGGTGTGTTGCTTGGAGTTTTTGGCTGGCAGAGTCACGCAGGCTGGGAGCTCTTTCTATTTCTTTCAGTCTCCTCCTCGTCTTCTTTGTTCATAGAGAGAGGCTCCAGCACTGTCCTGTTTTAGGATGGCTTTAGGGGGAAACCAAATGTCTCACTTGCACTTTCTTCCTTCTGTGCTGTTTATCCCCCCCCCCCCCCCCCCCGCCCCCCCCCCCCCCCCTCTTGTCTTTGTCATCTTCAATCTGTTCTCCTGCTTCATCTCCAATTTTCACCTGCCTCATCTGTTTACTGCCCCTCTCCCTCACCATCTGTTCTCACGGCTTTCTTTTAAATTGGTCTCATCTTTTTACTGTATTTCCTTTCTACCTCCACTTACAACTCTTCATTCGATGCTTTTAATTTTCCTCTTTCCCCACCTATTTCTTTCGTTTTTATTTCTTTCCTGCTCCTTTCTCTCTCTCGTACTGCCTACCTATCTCTACAGGACGGGGCTATTCACCCCCGACCTGGCTTTTGAAGCCATAGTGAAAAAGCAGATCCAAAAGCTGAAGGAGCCCACACTGAAGTGTATAGATATGGTAGTGAGTGAACTCACCTTCACCATACAGAAGTGTAGCCAAAAGGTAAAATGTTAAAGAGAACAAAGCCACTTTCGTTATCTCTGTTAATCTTACAGGTAAGGGTAGACTGATAGCTGGAGTTTTTTTTTTTACCCATACTTTATATGAAGAGATATATGAGAGACAAACAGTATTTGTATCCAAAAAACACCTTGTATATTATATTTATTGGTTATAAGGAAGAAAATCATTTTTTAATGCAATGACTGGCTAAAATAGCGCCAATGCTATATTTTATACATGTTAAATAATGTTATATGAAGACTATGCATAAAAAGCTACGTTGCTGTGCTAAAGTCTTATATCTTTATATGGGAAAAAGGTGCAGCGATTTATTGAAACATGTACAAACATATGTGGCAATGCAGAGCTCGTACAATACTAATGACGTCAAAAGGCTGCATAATTAAATGGTACCACATGAGCCACATTGTGCTGCTCTGTAAAGAGAGTAGTGCACAAGTCTGATGCTCCAGAGACTCCACTGACTACACCGTAATCAGCTGTGATAAACATAATCAACAATTACAACGTCTTTGATTAAAAAAAGCATTTTTTAATTAAAAAAAGACACAAAACCCCCCAAATTAGGACATTTTTAAGTGACATAAAATGTTGAGCAGTATTTGTAAACCGACCCACAATAAATAAAGAATGAATGAATGAATGTAAGTTTTGAAACACACTAAACTTTAATCAGCACTTATCAGTCTATCCTTGCTCCTTATGTAACCACGTAACCTTTATTGTAACTAAACTATGGTTATCATTTGGTTTTTTTGTCGGTTATAACCGGCCTTATATTGACAACCAAGCACACCGCATGTTAGACAACTTTTTGGTTTTTTTCCTCAGTATATTTCATGATGTCTAAAAACCGTTTGATTTAACCGGATTAAAATCACACCTTTTCTGTCTCTGTCAGTGTGGTTCAGTATACCGGAGTGACTGGTTGTGTACTTCCACTCATTGACTAACTGACGTGATTCGAGCGTCTCTTTATTTCTTCTTTCATTTCTCTTTCGTCCTCTCCGTCCCGTCGTCCTGCACAAACCTTTGAATGGCTGCTTCCTCGCTAAGTGACTGACCAGCACAGAGTAGCAGTGCCGCCTCCTTTGGATTTCTCTTCACTGTCACGCTTTTGCAGTTATTTCACTGTATCAAAAAGATACTGTAACATAATACCCAGTGTTTGGGAAAATCCACAAAGGGGGTCAGTTTGAAGTCTTCCCACACCTCCCCGTCCCCCACCCTCCACCCTCCACCCTTTCCCTGCTTCTTTGCATTGCATGCCAGCCTGAATCTCTTCTCTCCACTGTTTTTTTTTTTCAGTGTCAGTTCTGAAGTCACTGACCGCAGCAGCAGATTTTGACAGATCGTATCTGTCGTCAAGTTGCGTTGCATCTTTCTACCTGCATAAATTATCTGCTTCCATATGGCGCACGTAACTTTTCGCATGAAATGCTTCTCGTCAAAACAGTCTCCATTCGTAACGGCACAGTGATGCCGTTGTTAGTTGTGTGTGCCTTCTAAATAAAATCAACATTCTGATTGGGAGATATGCTTCAGATATGCACCCTCGGTCCTCTAAAACAGCAGTGTATGCTGTGTGATGTTGAAAAGCCTCATTATTATTGGCAGTAGGACCTGAAAAAGTCACTTATTTAATTCAAATACTGGCAGAAATTATTTAAAATGTTTCTTCTTTATCGGTGTCATCTGCTCTGTCAGTGGATCAGACCTGGAAGGCACTAAATAAGCTCCCAAACAACGAAAGAGGCCAATCGGTACCTACTCACTAACCCAAAGATGCACTGTAACTTGCACGAAAGCCTTTCTTTCTCGTGCTGCGATTATTTGATTTTCTTTGCTTTTCTCTCTTTCCTCACACTTCTCCAAATGTGTTTGTGTCACATTGGAGACCCACCAACGTCTGCGTTCGTGGGTTTTGCAATGAGCTCATGGAAAAAGACCCACAGTGTGCTGGGAAAAAGAAAGCTTTTTCTGCCAGGAACATTGTTTATTCTGTGTTTGTGGTGAAAAAGAAGAAAAATCACAGACTTTGCTCTATTCTCTTGCATTTGTTACACGGTGGGAACGAATACACATTTGGCACGTATTATTTAATCTAACACAAGTCAACACCCACTCAGGGTGAGCAGTGACTAGAGCTGAGTCTGCGATAAACCCAGACCCCCTCAAACATACCGTGTTTAATTGTGTTTCTGTATTTTGTTGTGTTGTGGAACTGTGTGCTGTGGTTCTGTGAGATTTTTTTTTAAAAATTTGTTTACTGAATCTTGTACATTGACGTGTGACAGTGTGTGCATGTGTTGGGATCTGTGTTTGTTTTTTTGGGCTACTTACCTACCGTTTTCTGTGCTCACAGCTGGCTCAGTACCCCATGCTGAGGGAGGAGATGGAGAGAATTGTCACTCAGCACATCAGAGACAGAGAAAGCCGCACTAAAGGACAGGTAAAGCAGACAAACAGTGTGTACGGTGTAAAGTGTGTGTGTGTGTGGGGGGGGGGTGGTTGTGATGGTGTGGTACGTTTGTGTAAAACAATGATATGAATGAATTGTTTTGTCCTGGTTTAAATCAGTGTGCATCCTGGTGTGTGCTGGAATTTGTCATTGTTCTATATAATAACCGCATCATGATGTCTTAGGAAGGAAAGTGCTTTGTTGTCTCTTAAAGTTGTGATATTTTGCTTTCATGAAGGCAGCTGTGAGATCTTTTTACTGGTCTGTTTCCAACTAGTGGTCCATTATCTCAAAATTTCCATGTCTGCAAACCATTTTCAGTTACAAGCTGCTCCTATTTAGTGCTTTAATCTTATTTCATATTCATTTTTTATGGAGAATATAATAATTTGTAATGTAGAAAGTATTTCTGCAAAGAAGCAGGGGCTTTTAACAGTTTGTTCTTACTCACTTCCTGCTGAAATAGTTTTTCTTAAAGTATATCAGTTTAATTTTACTTATTGACCAATCACAGTGCTTAAGACTACAAGTCACATTTAACCATGAATTCATACAGCGCTTTAATCTAAACACTTTACCTAAGTCACATACGCCCAATATACACCCACCAGCCACTTTATTAGTTGCACCTTGCTCGTACTGTTCTAGACCCAGTTTTCCATCAGAACTGCCTTTATTGTGTGTAGCAGAGATTTACTAACATGCTGGAAACACTCTTCTGAGATTTTGGTCCATTTTGATATGATAGTATTACACAGATGCTGCAGGTTTGTCAGCTGCATATCCATAATCCCTGCTCTGTGCTCTGTGGTCATAAAGGGATCGACATAGTCACCAACAGCGCTCATAGTTTCTATGATGTATATATAATGATCAGTGGCAGCCGATGTGGTCTACTGCTGAAGCCCATCTGCTTCAAGGTTTGATATGTTGTGCATTAAGAGATGCTCTTCTGCATACCTCGGTTGCTTTCCTATCAGCTTGAAGCAGTTTGACCATTATCCTCTGACCTCGAGAACCAGCAAGGCATTTTTAGCCAGAGAACTGCTGCTCATTTTCTCTTTTTTTGAACCATTCTCCATAAAACCCTAGAGATGGTTGTGTGGGAAAATCCCAGCAGATCAGCAGTTTTTGAAATACTCAGACCGGCCCATCTGGCAACAACCATGCCAGATTCAGAATAACTTCAATCACCTTTCTTTCTTATTCTGATGCTCATTTTGAACGTGAATAGGTCTTGACCATGACTGAATTAAATGAAAGGGTGTACCTAATGCAGTGGCTTTTGAGTGAGTTGACCTAGCCAGAGCACTCTAATGAAGCCCATGTAGGAACAGGAAGAACATGGAAACTTCCCATCTGGGTTTTGAATCAGGAACTTCATGCTGTGAGGTGACAGTGTAACCTCTGTGCTGCCTCGTTCCCCTATAATTTTCACTGAACACTATGACCTTTCCAAACATTTCCGTACACACACACACACACACACACACACACACACACACACACACACACACACACACACACACACACACACACACACACACACACACACACACTGTTACGAGAAAGAAGTTTAAGAAGTTAAAAGAGACAAACTACAAGAAATGATGTTGCATTGCTCTGTGTGTATAGTGATAATAAAGATTATTCAGATTCAATGATACATAGAAAGTACCTCAGATTTAATTCATTGAGTGCGGCTGAATTACAAAATGAAAGCTGGGGACCAGGGCTCCAAAATATGATATATAAGTATAAAACTGACTGTTTTACTCTCTCTGTTCAGGTGTTGCTGTTGATAGATATTGAGCTGTCCTATATGAACACTAACCATGAGGACTTCATCGGATTTGCCAAGTAAGTTTAGAAATCTGCTGCCGCTACAGTGGAAAGTCTTTACTACTTAAGGTCAAAGTACAGTATCGCATGTTTTGTTCTGCAGTGCCCAGCAGAGGATCAACCAGATGAGCAAGAAGAAAGCAGCCGGCAATCAGGTACTCCGATCACTAACAGGCAGGCACGCTGTCTGTACTCTTGCAGAGCTGTGCTGTTCACTCCAGGCCTCTTTCAGCTGCTGTAACACGATGATTCCACTCCTCCAAATATGTTTTGTCTGTTGGCAAGCAACGTGCCAGCTGAACTTTATAAAGTTTTACCCTAAGGCTTAGCTCTGTTAGCACTCAGCTCTTGTGTTTTCGCTCATGGTAAATGTTGCACGGCTATACGGTCTATGGTTACAGTGGGCAACAGCCCATTAGTTATACAATGCCACAACCCTGTGCTGCTCTTGTACACGTTACACAATAATGGACAACACTTGTGTGGTCATGAAACAGCTTGTCCTTTTGGTGAAAAACCATGATAGCTCCTGCGGTTTAAAGCTTTAAAGACAACAACAGTTATTACCTTTCCACCCAATAGAAAGCCTTCTAATAAAAAAAAACAACACAGTACAGTAACTGAATATTTAAGTGTAATGGCTACATATTTATGGTTCGGTAACAGCTTTTGGATGACGTTGCTTTTTTAAAGTGTTTTGAAGCGCTTCCTGTGCATTCTTCTTCTACTTTTAGCATATTTTTATTTTACTCTCTTTTTCTTCTTCTTCTTCTTATCAGCTCTATATGTTTTAGTATCTGTCATTTTGTTGCCTTGAGTTTCCTCTGAGTGTTTTCTTCTTTGCTCTCTTTCGTCCCTTCCTCCTTCTCTCTGTGGCTTTTGCACTTCAGGATGAAATCATGGTGAGTAGTGTGGGGCTGTGATTCTGTGCATATCTGCAGGTGAGCATTTGTATGTATGAGCTCATATGCATACACGTTACATATATCAGGATTTATGTGTTTATAAATGTTTAAACTTGTATGTCTTTTATGTATTTTAGGCTGTAATTAATAGTGGATACATGAGTGTGTGTGTGTGTGTGTGTGTGTGTATGAAATAACATTCAGAGTAAGTGCTAGTAGATTGGCAGGTGGCTGTAGTTAGAGATGCTTGGCTGTTTCCTTGTTCTCCTTTTTTTCAGCTATGTCATCCCCACAGAAACACAATTACATTTCAGGGTTGTAAATATGCCATAAAAAGCTTTTGTGCACATAAAAAGAAGTGTGATTCTCTGTTGTATAATGTTATTTTGTGTGTGTGTGTGTGCGTGAACCCCACATGCATCTTTCAGAAAGGCCCAGTTTGGAGATGTTCAGTGTGGCTTTGGCTCTGCAGTTGATTTGCTTTGGCAGTAAATAGATGCCCCCCAGCAGTAGCTTGAACTACATGAAGAGGGAGTCACACGTCTAAAGAAGCAATAAAGACAAAAGACAGAAAAGAAGAGAGTCTGAAAAAATTCTGATAAATATTTTCCCTCGAAATATTGATCAAAGGGGTCTTAGCGTTCCCCTGCCTCTTCTAAATTCAAAGTAACACAGAAGGCCAGAGGACATGAATACCTGCAGACATATGGCATCCCTGTAGTTGTCACTGCAACCACCCAGAGAAGGGTCAAAGGTTAGGGGCACATTGTAAGCAAAGTGGTGAACTTAACATCCTGTTTATAGATGGATATCATTGGCCCTTAAAGACCCTGAAGCTTCTGCTCTTCTCATTCACTGCTGGTCTGACCTCCATGCAGGGAAATTTAGGAGAACATGAAAGTAGAAACTCAACATTAAAAATGTTTCTGAAAACACCTCTGTGTCTTAGATAATCTTTCAAATATTACAAATCCTTTACAGGCCACCAAGTTATGCTTAAAGCTAACAACACGTTATGATAGATCCTCATCTAAATGTTCAAGAAGTATAAACTTTTTATAGAGATTAATTATTAATTATTTAAATGTAGAGCAAGTCCCTCATGTAAAACTTAAAACACGTCTCATTAGACCTCCTTTTATAAGGCAAAACAGTGACAAGACCTAAAGGCGTTGACTCTATAAGAACAGGCTGATAGCCAGATTATAGATTATTTGTCTTTTCTAAAAAAAAAAAATCCCAAAATACTGACTCTAAGTAATCTGATTACTTGTAAATTTTCCAATGTAATCTTGTTACATAAGTACAGTGTAAACTGTTACATTTAACTGACTCTGGACAAATTAATTTTATGTGATTGGCGGACATTCAGTTTACACCAAGCATGTTTTCCTTTGTTTATTATATATATGATATATTTTTCAGTTGCATTTAACCCCAAATTACTACTTTATATTTATGAGGGCAAAGAATTATGTCTTTAAGTGTGTGCTGTGGACCCTTATTGTTGTCCAGAAACCATCAGAAGAGCATAAGTGAGTTGAATTGTTCAATAGTGATCCAAACAACACAAATGAATGGACTTCATAAATCCATCCAGACTTTTTTTAAGGCTTTACATTGTCGGTAGGTAATTGCCAGGCTTTAAATTATTTTATTCTGCTTTAAACTACTTTAAAGGGAAACAGCTGAATTGAATGTATGTTATTTCAATGCTCTTGCTCAGATAATTAATCGGCTGCTTCCATTTGCAAAGCTCATACCTACAGTGTAGCATAAAACAGGATCGCATGCATTTCACTGCATGATCTTCAAAAGGTGATACGGGCCACTGCAGCCTCCTTATCTGCCTCGTCCCTCACCCTGCTTGCTGTCCCCTTGCTGCCATCCCAGCAGCCGGCTGTAATGTGCTGGCAGTTGATCAGTCGTGTGTATTTGGCCTTTTACTAAATGCCCTATGCTGGCATAGCTTTGTAATATTCTCTCCACATTCTCATTCAGCCGGAGAGAGGAGTTAACGATCGGTTCAAGGTAAATAACCTGCACACCATCGTACTGTATGTGTGACTGTAAAGTGGAGGGAATGAAATACAAGAGAGCTGAGGAGAAAAAAGAGAGCGAGTGCGAGGAGTGTGTTGGTGGTTAGCTGAGCGTTTTTGTTAGCTCATTCACTTCTGCTGTGTAGGTAGGCCTACATATGTGTGTGGTAAATGTCTGTAAATGTAAAGGTTGATGGATGTTAATGTTAACTTTGTGAAATGTGCAAATGCTGGTTGAGTTTCAGCTCATTTCCTTTCTGTGTGTCTGCTATATCTGTCTGTTTCTCAGGTGATCAGGAAGGGCTGGCTGACCATTAATAACATCGGCATCATGAAGGGAGGCGCCAAGGAGTACTGGTTTGTACTCACCGCCGAGAGTCTGTCCTGGTACAAGGATGATGAGGTGAGACAGAGTTCATGTAAAGTCACTCGTGCACACGGAGTCACACGGTCAGGGTGTTTGTGTGTGTTTGCACGTTTCAGTATCTGCACACTCAAAGTCTTGGTTTAGAGTTCTGTTTGCGGTCTGAGCTGCAGACCTGATGACTGAATCATCTGCCCGAAGCATCAGCCAACTGCTTTGTAGTGTTTTCCAAAGAAAAATGCAGCGCAAGAGATTCATAAAAGTATGCAACACTGCACTACAAGTACTTGTTACTGCATAGAAACAGAGTTTTGTTTTGAAAGGGAAACAAAGGGTTCTTTGCAGGATAATTGATTCAAAGTTAAACCCGACTGAAACTCAGTTTTGAAGGCTCAGATCAATATTTGAAAATCTTATGATGATGATCTGAGACATGTTGTTTTTTGCTTTTGTGTGTGTTGACCATAATATATAAATAAAAAACCCAGAAAAGGACTTAAAATGGGTCATTTAACGAGTTGAAAAATAAACTGGATAGTGCCCCCTGATGGATAAACAATATAATGTCCGTGCAGTGCAAATGACCACAGATCAACAGTCTTTTGATTCTTGTGTTCCAACTTATGTGCTGACAGAGATTTTTCTGTGTTTAGTAAACGTCAGACTAGTCAGCCGCTCCGTTTTTTGGTGTACTTCAGTTTGACAGGACTTTGGAGTTTGGTGGTTTCATATAATTAGGAAAAAGCTTGTTTGGGAAAAACAAAATTGACATTTCTTCACAGTATAATTTGATTATAAAGCATGTAGTCTTGTGATCCGATTCCTACTGTATGACACTATGAAATTACATTTTACTCTGGCGGTTTTTCTGCATCTTTACCGCACAACCCGACACAATTTTCCTGGGATCCGAGTGTTTATTCTCCATGACCTGGTCCAACATTCATTCCACTGCAGCTATGACTGCTGGTCAGTGTTATCTTCTGCACACTGATATGATTCTCCCTGACATGCTTTGTTACTGGACTTACTGGTCAAAGCGGTATCCCATGATGCTTTGCAGAACTATTAGGAGCTAGCCACAGTCTCGCTGTCTCCATGCCTTAGCCACAGCCTCTGTGCGCGCTGACATCAGGCTGTGTGTGTGTGTGTGTGTGTGTGTGTGTGTGTGTGTGTGTGTGTGTGTGTGTGTGTAGGACTGAGCAGACCTTTCTAAAAAGTCAGGACCCCACAGCATGTCAGACATTGAAGCTGGCACACATATGTGCATACCAGAGCCCTTGCATTGCCCTGTTCCTAATTACACACACACACACACACACACACACACACACACACACACACACACACACACACACACACACACACAAGCTGTTTCTAATAAACCTACTTTATTTCAAAGAAGGGGCACAAAGTGAGAGGGGGACTGGATCAGGGGTGGAGGCAGGAGTGTCTCTCGTTAGCTGGTTAGCAGCAGGAGTAACAAGGACCATGTGAGGAGAGAAAGTGGGGAGAAAAGGTAGCACAGATGGGGGGGGGCAAAGAGGTAGGAAGGGCTGGTTTGGTACATTACATCCTCCCTCCCTCCTTCTTTCCCAGCGACGTCCTCAAATGTTCTTCCCAAAAAACAAAAGAAACAGTCTGTCATCCTTTCCTCGCCTCTTGCTTTCTGTCTCAGTCTTTCCTTGTCACAGTCTCCTATTTTTTTTACTCCTGTCTCCTCCCTCCATCTGTTACCTCTCTCTCATAATGTCTATTTATTTGAACATGGAGCTGTGAGGACGCATGGAGACCTAGAACCAACACCACGTGCTGATGTTACAGCTCAGCTCAGCCTGCTGCTGTAGCTGTAGCCTAAAAAAGGTTTACGTGATGTTTTATATCCGACATTTTACATAAGCCCCTCACACACTAGAGTACTCCGAAGGAATTATGCTGACCACCTGGGTGGAGACCTGCCAAAATATGATGCTTTGTTTAATTTCAGGGGGAAAAATGCATCAGTGCATACAGAAAACTCCACGTTTTTGCGCACCCTTTTCCACGTATATGCGTTGAAATGTTATTTGCACCATCTTGCAAAATCAGCACACGACTGTTTTATTGGTGGTGCCGCTTGTCACGGGGAAAACCCTCGCCATGGTCTGGCAAACGCATACACACATGGACACACTCCACCTCCAGACACTAATAATAACTTTCGACCCAAGTAGTGGTGCCAGGATGTTTTGATTAGTGTGTGCGTGTGTGAACGCATGCATGTGTGTGTGCTCTTAGAAGCCTTCTGGTCTGTATTACCACAGGACATGCCAGTTCTTTGAATTAGGCCGCTCTAAAGCTTAAAGCTTCCCAAAGCAGAGTGAAAGTGAGGGGGATGAGCCACAAATTGAGAAAAAAAATGGTTGTAAAGAAACATTGTGTATATGAATGTAAAACACTGGATTTTATAGACTTGTAACGCTTGTGATAGCCGTGCATTGGTATAATCAAATCCATATTTTTACACAAGCATGTGACAACCGCAGTTTCACATTGACAATAGTACAAAGGCACAAATGGCTTGATTTCATTTGATTTTTTTAAGTGCCTGTATTAACTTTGGGTGCCCTTTTTCTTTTGTGTATGTGTGTGTGTGTGTTCAGTCACTGCGCATGTGTGTGTCTGCCCGGGTTTCCCTGCTCGTGCTGTAAAGCTGCCAGAAAGCCAGACTCTCCTGGTGATCCCAGCTGTAAACATCCTGGGGGGAAACAGCAGACCGCTGCTTTCAGCACACTCATAGTAACATGTCTGCTTTAATGGTGAGCGTGTGTGTGTGTGTGTGTGTGTGCATGCACATGGACTTTTGCTTTGTGCGTTACGGGTGTGTGTATGTGTGTATATATATATAAATGCATATACACTTGTGTGTTTGGTGGCAGGGCTGTAAATGGAAACAGGTTGGTTTTGTGGTGTTCATTCCTGAAGACGATGCTCTGTGATGAGGCACCGTGTGAACGTTTCTTTTGCTTTGGCGTGTTTGCGAGGGAGTGGGGATTCGAAACGGTACACTGCGGGTTTGCTTTATCAAAGACAGGCAGGCCCGAAGGTAAACTGTGGTCCCAGAGAAGAAGTAGAAGCAAGGGGCCGCAAGTGGAGGGGGGTAGCTAAACTTGTAACTTTTCACATGACATCACCTACAAACACTAAAACCCACAATTTTCTGTCTTTTTTTGGCGGGAGAGCTATATAAAAAAGCGAACCCAAAAACAAAACGGTGAACAGACAATGATAGAGTGACTGCTCTTTCAACATTTCTGTCTGGTGGCTTCCTGCCTCTCTGCACATTACATGGTCATTTGAGGTAAAGCGGCCGCAAGCTGATGCAGGGAAAGCAAGAGGCATAATTGTACATTTTCATTATGAGTGCAGTGTGACGCTGGAGGTTTACTGTGCGCTTTAGTTATCTTTTTGGGTTTTTTTCTGTGTGGCTGAACTTTTCTGGTTTCAGCTTTTGGTTGCATAGGAAAATAAACAACATGTTAAAAATGTCTCGCAACCATCACTTATATCTATATGCCTGTGGTGTTTATTTACTTTTCGTGGAGGCCGTATATGTGTGATAAGTTGCTCAAGAAAAAAAGAAAAACAACAACATTGAAAACTTAAGCCTCTTTATTGTGACGATTTTTAAATATTTTTCACAAGCTGAGTCGCAGAGTGAGGTCTTGGTTACACAAACATCATATAGCTTAATAAGAGTACAACCTGATGGGTCTGTTTTCAAAATTTTAGGACTTCTCCATCACTCATAAATCCATCCTGGGCGAGGGCTAGGCCTTCTGCGGTGGAGCCTTTGGGTGCTTTATTTAGGCTCGTGCCCGGGCTGGTCCAGATGGACGAGGGGTGGTGCAGCTGCGTGTTCCCACAGCCTGATGTGCTTGTGCCTGCTGAATGCCCTTTGGAGGGCTCTCACTTTTTTTTTTAACCCCCCCCCCCCATCCTGCTTTTTTAGGCAGTCGTCCTGTGCTTCCCCGGCCAGCCTAACCAATGTGCAGACTACTGTACAACCACTACTTCCTGAACAGGTAGTCTGAACACTGGGCAGGCGGGCCGGGCGGCTGAAGGGTAGCGCTGTGGAGGACTCTTTACTCATGCGCTCAGAATCAGAATCAGATATATCACCACACACACTCTTAATCGTACTCACTGTGATTGCAGCCAGGCTCCGGGGCCTGGCTTATCTTCGCAGTCTGACTGCCGCAAAGGGCCGATCGGGGATGATTGAGTGAGCTGGGATGGAAGGGATGGAGGAGGAGGTGGTGGAGGAGGAGGAGGAGCGGGAGAGGTTAGACGGAGGTGATAGGCGCTGATTGGCAGATTCTGTGACATTCCTTCCTGTTTCCCGCTGTGAAAAGCAACATTCCTCACCGAGCTCTACGGGGGAAACACAAACACACAGAAAGTGTTTAATTAATGTTAAATATCAAATATAACACATTTAGAAGTCATAAATCTGTTATATGTAGCCAATGAGCTTTAATTACTCATCGGCTAATTATATGCTTTTTAATCTGAGAATTTTGGTCTTAAATATTAATGTAACAAAGTAACTAGTATTTCTTTGCAAGAATTCTGCATTTAGAAAAGATTAAAGGCAAAAAATAAAGCCCAGCACAGATGCCAAAACACACAAAAATGGTCAACCTATTTAGCCCAAATTAGTGCAGCCTAAGCCCCATTTAGTTCCCTTAAAATTTCAGGCCAAACCGAACAAAAGTCATTAGAGTTTCAAGTACTTATGGTTAAAAACAGCTGCAAGTGCAAGTGCTGTTAATCTCCCTGGAACAGATCTTATCAGATAATATTTGTGGTCAGCCGAAATCCTCCCAACCCAACACGTCCCTCTAAAACGCCGGAGTATACAACCTTTCGTCTCCTTAGACGTACGCCGAATGGAAAGAAAGAAAGCGGGGGATACCTGCGTCTTGGCGATCTCGTTTCACTTCTTTGCATCTTTCTGCGTTAGGTGATGCTTCTTCTTTCCCAAATCCTTGCTGAATTTGCCTGTTCTTTCATTCAGCGCTGCTGCCACACTGCTGAGGGAAACCTTGGCTGATCGGGGTTCAAATGCTCCTAGAGCAAAAAAGGAAAGAAAAGAAAAAGACAAAGGGGGATCTCCGGTAGCAGGCAAGGTGGACTGGCTGGAGGTTTGACGTGGCAAGGGACTGGCCACCAAGTTCTCCCTTTGAGAGACAGAAGGAGAAAAGGAGTGAGAGAGAGAGAGAGGAGATATGGAGAGAGAAAGAGGAGGAGCTCGCCGGCCCCCTATTTTTCCTTTCTCCTCTCTTCTTTCTCTCTCCACTCCCTCTGTCTGGCTCACCCCTCCTTTTCCAGTCTCCCTCTTCTGGCTTGCAGGGAGAAAGTGGAAGGTCAGAGGTGAACAGGAAGTGAGACACATTCATTTGGCCTGCGTGTTGTAAAAGTTTGGAAAGGGAGTGAAGGACTGGCTGCAGAGGGAGGGAGCCTTTTAGTGGAAGCGTATGTGGACGCGTTTGCGCTCTCACGTGGAGGCATTTATGTGTTTCGCAAAGCATTTGCGTGTTCTCAATGCAGTGCATCGCTGCTTTTGATACATGTGAGCATACATATATAAATATATATATTATGAGTATGAGTGATGGATTTGTGCATGTAGGAGTGAGCCTGGATGAGAGGAGAGGCTCCGTGGTCTTTGTAGAAAGGGGCAGGAATGTCGGCGTTTTCTTGGCAAGCAGGAGGAAGCCTTGTAATAACTCCAGATGTGCAGCCCTGTGGTCTCCATCTCTCTCTTGCTCCTTCTGTTTTTATTTCTAAAGCTGATTTCCTCTCCCTGTCCGACTCGAATAAAGAGCCCTTTATGCAGCTCTGCAGCCTTCCCAGCACACACACACACACACACACACACACAGAGTGGTGGCAAGGGGGGTGGGTTGGTTGCTGCTTGGAAGGGTGACATACGACTGGTAAATCAGAACCAGGGCGAAAGACATGTGTGCATGTGTGTGTGTGTGTGTGTGTGTGTGTGTGTGTGTGTGTGTGTGTGTGTGTGTGTGTGTGTGTGTGTGTGTGCAAAAGAGGAGGGAAAAGGCAGTGTTGAGACACAACCAGTCAAAAGTTCCTCCTTTACTTTCTAGGGCTTCACACGCACTCACAGTTAGGTTTGGTCCTTACTTCTAGCAGACAAGAGTAATTAGTGCTAGTGTTTCCAGGTGTGTGTGTGTGTGTGTGTAGTAGTACGTGTGCAGTGTAGTGGTGGCCAAGGCCATGTGTTTGTTTTAGCTGCGGTTTCTGAGCTCCGACCTGAGCTCCAAATCAAAGCAGGCACGATCCCACGAGAGACGAGTCAGCAGTACCGCTTGGACGGCTAGAAAAATGGGGAAGAACTTCAAAATGGGGGGCGAAACGATGCCCCATGAACAAGGAGGTCCAACAAAAAAATGAAAAAAAAAAACCTAGCAAGCCAGAAAAAGAGAATTATAGAAACCAATCCTCATAGGACATAAAATGGATTAGTGTTGCAGTCGAGTTTAGGGTTTGGAGGATTGGAAAGAGTGAATTTTAATGGGTAGGTGGGGGAAATGCTGCGGTCGCGCTAACATTGTTTCCACTGTTTGGATGACCAGGCAGACAGCTTACTTTTCAGACTCTTAGTCAGGGAAGCCAGAAATGCTGAGAAAGTATGCACATACACACGCGTGATCTGCGCTCCCATGTTATTCCGTCTTGGCGTGAAATACAGCTGCTTAATACTGTCACAGAAAAACCTCAAGGTTCTGACTTTGTTTTTCCTGCTTTGACAGCAGCTCCGCCAGTTCGTGGGCGAAACTGTGTCTTTCGTGCGTTGCGTGTGGGGAAGATAAGATTGCGGGTGTTGCTCTGTAAATGTATTTAAGAGAGCGCTCTGTACGTAATTGTGGAAGCAGCCTGTAAATCTGAATGGCTGAATGTGTTTTAATGTGCGTGTTTCTGTGAAACTTTGCAGCTCATTTTCTATCCAGAGACAAACAGCCATAATTCTTTGGGTAACAGAAAATGTGAACCGCATAATAGCTCGGTTATTTTTCCTTTCTCTCATGTGATATCGTATCAGCGATACTTATCTGTTGAAAGGAGCATATTTTAAAAAGACAGTGGCTTGAGGAAAGGGCTCAGGAAACACTGGGAGCCTCATCCGTCTCATTTATCCAGCTCAGGATTGCTGGAGCCTGACCACGCCGACAGCGGGTGAGGCCATGAGGACCCTTAACGGGCCACCAGTCCATCACAGGGTCAAAAAATACAGAGAGAGGGACACATTTTAGAAGCACCAGTTAACCGAACAAGCATTTCTTTGGACAGAGAGAACCCATGCAAAAAAGGCCTAGGCCACCAGCGTCAGAGGCTGGGAGATAGAGACACAAAAAAAGAATGTAGTGACATGATTAAGGGGTGATAAATGTCTGTTTGAGATATTAAACATACTTAAGTTAATGGAAGTGAGCGCAGGATGATGTAGCAGGGAAAGTCAGAAAGGCTGTAAGAATGATAAAATCTGTCATGAATGGAAAAGAAGATTTGAGATTATAGAAATGAAGGGAGAGGGACACAGGCTGGTCTGTTCATATATTTAGTTTATGATATGATAATGCTGATGATGTTCCTCTTTTGGAAACATGGAGCATA
Source organism: Rhamphochromis longiceps (assembly GCF_057381845.1). Taxonomy (NCBI): domain Eukaryota; kingdom Metazoa; phylum Chordata; class Actinopteri; order Cichliformes; family Cichlidae; genus Rhamphochromis; species Rhamphochromis longiceps. Next base: position 47,471,497 of record NC_140563.1, read on the forward strand.
GTGTGAGAACAAAAATGACTACATGAAACAAAGTATACGGGTGACTCGAGGATCCAAGTGACCACAACATAACTCACTAAGCGATGAATTTGTTTGTTTAGAGTTAAATTAAAGTGAGCTTCAGGTTCAAGGTTGGGGTTGGGCTGTCAGTAGGTACAGGGTGAGGCGAAGTTTCTAGGCAATTAATATAATTGGAGGTAATGGCCGCTGATGTGATGGAAACACAGCTGTGTATGTGTATCTGCGTGGCAATTTTATTGAGGTTTAAAAATGTATAAAACATACATTTTTGCTATTTCTGTGACTGTTTTACACATTATAAAATAAAGTGCATTTCTCCAATGGTGTATTTATAATTATATTTTGTTTGTTTTTTTATTTCATGCTTTTTTATTTCTTTGACTTTTAGCCTGACACAGCTTTAATGCTCATGAAGTTTCACGAGACTGAACTTACTGCAAATGTATGTGGGTCAGTGCCAAGTGTAGCATTTACATTTTCTATAAAAGCATTCACAGTGTTTCCCCCGTATTCTGACATCACGTGTTTACCTTAAGGTACATAATCCTTACATGAAAAACATGCGTGAACACTGGCAGACGCTTGCGTGCCTCATTTGCTTGTGAGGGAACTGGGGTTTCATGTCATTTAGCTGTGATTGGTTTGTACCGGGAGTTTTGCTGTGAGACACAAAACACACCAGCTGAACATTTGCCCTCCACCAGACAAGATTGCCGCCGTGTGTGGATTTTAGCGTGTGTTTATATAGTTAGTCTGCTGGCCAACCTTTCTTTTACGCTTTGGTGGTCAACGGTGATTGATCACATGTCCTTGATAGCCCCGAGGTTGTAACACTGACCTTCTGCAGGAGTAAATTCAGGGCAGATAATTGACTGTTTAGCAATTAACCACTAAACAGGAAGGTATCACTAACCTGCCAGGCTGCGTTCAACTGCAGTCAGCATGTTTCATCTCTCCACAAAGACATTTGTTCACATTTGTGCAGTTCCCACAGGAAAATCTCAAAGCAAAGCTCAAAGGCTGTTGGGGGTTTTTTTCTGTAAGAAGGAATGAAAAAAGATAATCGAAGGAGCCAAAACCTTGTCATAAAAAAGAAAATGTGAGAATTAATGTTCATATCACTGCGAAATTGGACGTTTCAGATTAGATTCGAGTTCCTGAAACATGTGCACCTGACATGCTGTTATCAAAAAGGCACTTTTGCATGATAAATGGAGGATTATAGAGTGTGGGCCCTGGCACGTTGCTCAAGGTGATTTGTTATGAGCATTATTGCGCAATCTTTAGCCAGATGAGTCATGAACAGCTGTGTGTTTTTACACACTGCCCCAGAATAGCTCCATTCCAGCTCTTCAGCGTTGTAATTCTCTTAGCTAAATCATTGTCTGTTCCTCATTTAAATATTGGCAACATGTGGCCTTACTTTAAATAAAGTCCAAACAGCATTAAGTCAAATTAGGTTTCCTCAGATGCCGTCTCTGTTTCTCATATGTTGCTCACAGACCAAACATGGCTTTTGCGTACGTCAGTGGGTTTTTTCGTTACACACAACGAAAAGATGCTTATGTTCACAAACAAATCTTTTCTACAAGAACGTTGTGACAAATCGGTTCCTACAAAAATCTATAAATTGATGAAATTGGTCTGAACAAGTGCATCAAACCCACTGAGCCTCACTCTATACTACTTTCTCCGTGCGCCTTTTTTAAAAGAAATCCCCTCTGTGTTTAATTTTTTTTCTTCTTAAAGACAGAAGTCAATGGGGAAAATGGCAGAAGAATGGAGGGAAAGAAAAGCAGAGGGAGGTGAGGAGGAGGGTTGTGAAAATTACCATTGGCTGCCACCCAGGGCCCAGTCTTTGTGGTAATGAAGGGTTAGAAGCAACGTTATTGCTCCCAGATGCCGTGCGGCTTCTCCGCAGGCCTTTGATGCATGGCCCAAGTCACCAGGATTTTTCTATCAGACTCCCATCAACATACACAGTAACGCACCACCGCACACACGTGCACGCACACATACGAAGACATCCAGCCTCTTAAAACAACATGGATGCTATAAACGAGTATCTTCATGGTTTCGCCAACCAAACTACTCCGATTTGTTTCAGAGTGTTAATTGGTTAATGTTCCCATGTATGTGTGTGTTTTGGTGTTTACCACCTCCAAGTGTGTGTGAGAAATGCCCATATTCGAACGTTTTATGTGTTTGACTCTTTTAGATATTTTTTGGGATGGCGTACGGAGTGGTGAAGTTCCTTTACGAATCCAGAAGTGAACTTCTCCTGACTCTCTATAATGAGCCTGCTCTTACACACTAGCAAAACAAAACCATGAAAAGCACTTTGTTCACACACTGCTCCAAATACCAACTACTAAGTGCCCGCCTGTAGTGTGTGTGTGTGTGTGGTGTGGGTGTTCAGACGGAAAAAAAAAAACCCATAAAAACCCCCCAACAAGGATCACACCTGTGTTTTGTGTACAAGTGAAAAAATGTAAACGTGTTTAAAGAAAATATCAAACTAAACCTAAAAAGGTGTATTTTTGCAGCTCAGTCTGGTGGTAATCAGCCTCTGCTATTTCTGCATTGATGCCAATACAATTACAATCAATCTAAAGAGTAATGGAAACTCTGTGGAATATTAATTAAGTAATGACAGATGGATTTAGTCAAACACTGTGACTAATTTTCTCAAAGCACCTGCCTAAAAAACGTCCCATATAATAAGCAGAACACATTTTACGCCCATCTGTCTTTTAACATAGGATAACCTGATAAAAATGAACAATGTAACCATTATGAAAGAAGGATTTACCCAATTGTGCCCAGTTTCACTCTTTCATGAGGATAACTTATGGTTCACTATGAAAGATGAGACCACGGATGCTCATCTAGAGCTGAAATCCTGCTTAGCAGCTATCAGAATCAGGAGCTTCGTGTCCAAGTGAGCCCAAATGACCTGTTGATGAATGTGTGTGTGTGTGTGTGTGTGTGTGTGTGTGTGTGTGTGTGTGTGTGTGTGTGTGTGTGTGTGTGTGTGTGTGTGTGTGTGTGTGTGTGTGTCTACTTGAAGCTTGGTCCTGTGCAGAGAAAGTGTGCATTTCAGACCACATGTGTGCATCTGCAGGTTTGTTTTCTCATGCGTCCCTGCGAGTGTGCTTAACATCTGAAATCTGTAACGTTGCCCACTCACACTGCCTGGATTTTATAGGAGCATATGGCAAAGCACTCAAGCACCTACTTCCCCCCCAATCCTAGTACACACACATAAAAAAGAAACACATGCACACACAAGAAACTGGCTGACTGATAATGGTCTTATTTGATGTTGCAATAGGACAAATACATGGACAGTCTTAGCAGATATCTGGTATTCATCAATTTGTTGTTTGACTTTCTGGCATGTGTGGTTGCCAGACTGATCAAACCTCAAACTCAAATCTTCCACTCTCGCATCATCTGCACCCCCCACTAATATTCAAGAAAACTCAAGAAATCATTTGTATTTCTCTCTTACTGTTGCTGTTCTTGTATAACATAGTTATTCTCCGTGTTGGCGTATTTTCTCTTTACCTTCCCCACATCATGTGCACATTCGCTGCCCCTCCTCTTCCCCTGTTTCCATTTTTCCTGACTGGATTTACTGGCCAGAGGAGAGGAAAATGTATGAATCAATCCAAGGTTGCTCACTCCCAGGGAGAGGGAAAGCCAGAGAGTGAGAGGAACAAGGGAGGGGAGGGGGTGAAGAAAGAAAAGAGATGATGGTGAAATTGAAGAAAAAGAGAGAAATGGGGGGATGGGAACTCACCAGTTTTATAAAATAATGATGTCAGCTTTCAGCGGCCTGGGGTGACTTCTTGTGTAGCCGTCTTTTTTTTGGGTAGCGGACACCTCGGTGTACGGGCGCTGCCAAATGTGTTTGTGTCTTTATGTGTGTCTCTGTGATGTTTTACATGCATTCAGGGGATATGACCATTTGGCTGCACAGCTCATAAATCCTTTGATGAAGGAGTTTGTCACACATTCAATCCCCGTCTGTCTTGCTCTCTCTGTGACACACACACACACTCACACACACACACACACACACACACACACACACACACACATACACACATGCTGAGTTGGGCAGGGCAAGTCCGTGGTTAGCCATCCAGATGGTTTTAAGGTTAGTTAGAGACTACGCTCAAAAGGTGCTGTTTGGAACCAAAGCAGGGTGTGTGTATGTGTGCGCATGCCCGTGTGTGTGTGTGTGTGTGTGTGTGTGTGTGTGTGTGTGTGTGTGTGTGTGTGTGTGTGTGTGTGTGTATTTCTGTGTCTGTGTTTAGAGAATGTTTGTAGAAACTCACCAACCTCATGCTATTTTTGGAATCTCATTTTGTTAATTCTCATTTTATTGTCGTTCACACACACACACACACACACACACACACACACACACACACACACACACACACACACACACACACACACACACACACACACACACACACAGCATATTATGCACCGTGACTCAAGAAACTGGATTTTCTATCAATAGACTTTGAGAAGTCCAACCGCGGCATATATATATATACATGTGTGTGTGTGTGTGTGTGTGTGTGTGTGTGTGTGTGTGTGTGTGCGTGTGTGTGTGTGTGTGTGTGTGTGTGTGAGAGAGAGAGTTTATTTGCTTGAGATAAAGATAGAGATCAGACTGAGCTGACAAACTTTGAGGTTCCCTGATTCATAAATAGTTGGACGTCTGTGTATCATATGTTGTGTGCAAATTTACAAGTACAAGAGATTTCTAGCCTGGAACGCTCTCCCTCTCTCTTTCTGTCTGTGTGTTTCTCATTTGTTGCTTGCTCTCTCCCCCCCCACCCCCCCACCCTCTTGACTCTGCACAACTGTAATCAAAACCACAGACTGTACTTTCCCATCCATCTCCTTTGCTTTTCTTTCGTCTGCTGTAGAACTGAATGTGCGAGCTTTTGCTCTTCATTTCCGCTGACCTTTTTTATCCGCTTGTCTCTTTTAGCCTGCTATCTTTTTGTCTGTATCAGCAGCGCAAACTAATGACTCAAAAACTTTTTCACACACTCACCATTTACTATATATGTTACATAATACAATTGTATGCGTAGCTCTAAATTTCACAGCCCAGAGTGATCATAATGCAGCATCTGCACTAGTTTTTCCTTTAAAGCGACTCTTTTTTTATACAGTGAGAGTATCTGCATGACCCTTTCTCCTCTTTATCAGGGAAGTCTTCCTCCTCGTTCTACTCACTGCTGTGTCTCTTTCACCCCCTGCAGGAGAAGGAGAAGAAGTACATGCTGCAGGTCGACAACCTGAAGCTGCGCGATGTGGAGAAAGGCTTCATGTCCAGCAAGCATATTTTTGCCCTCTTCAACACTGAACAGAGGTGTTATTAGACACACACATTAACACTGTAACGCAGAAACAACTTAAATGCACCACAGCGTTAAAAGTTGCTCTTTCGCCCACTTTTATGTTTACATTAAATGAGTTTTGGGATTTCTGTGTGACAGCCAGTGAGGATGTAGTTGTAAAGCTTAAAGAATATCCCGATATTGGGGAAGTCTGCAGATAATTTAAAGTCCTAAGTAAAAATTATTCCAATGTAAAAGGACAAGAGTATAATAAAAATGAACTTAAATTAAGAAAGTAAAGGTTTTAAATTGTGCAGAGTGCCCTTTCCAGCGTTGCATGACATTTTTAAGTATCTACATGTAAGCCAGACTTTATTGTTGTTACTGTTGTAGATAAGAAGCACTAAATTATACTTTGGGGCATTTTAATCCCAAAAAATGATAAGAGTTTTGTATCCAAAACAAAAAAAAGTAGATTAAAAATGACCAGAATTATAAAGTAAATGTTGTGAAGTAACAAAAAAGCTATTTTTGTAGTATAGTGGAGTAGAAAATATGAAGTAAGATAATATAAAGTGAAAACAGAAATTCTGGAGGAAAGAAAAAGTTCCAAGTTTTTACATTAAAGTGACTGTATTTAGTTACTAACCTTCACTGGTGGAAGGACGTACAGCTGATGAGACGGGACTATTGGAGTGCACTGCTCACACTGTGTCTCCACAGAAATGTGTATAAGGACTACCGTCAGCTGGAGCTTGCGTGTGAGAGTCAGGAAGACGTTGATGCCTGGAAAGCCTCCTTCCTCAGAGCCGGAGTTTATCCTGAAAGGGTCACGGTAAGATTTCATCTAAAGCACACGTGCACAGACAACACTGTGACGCAAACACTCTCACAAATGTGGAATTTATTCCCAGTTCATATTATTTGTGTCCAGTAGTAGCTCAGGTGGTTGCTGTGATGTTTCCTTCTGCAGTCTCTTTTAATGTTATTGTGTTTCTCATTTGCCATCTGTCCTTTTCAATGTCTTTTATCTCTCATTGCTATTTGGCGTTGTAGGAGAAGGAAGGAAAGGTATGTTATTCTGGGTACTAGATCACTTTTCTGTGTTTTCTATGTAAAGCATGAACTGTACTTTTACTTAAATGGACCTGTACCTGAGTTGTGTAGCTGACAGTGATCAGTAAATGGATAGTTTAGCGTAATCATTAGGAGTAGATTTTTGAACCACTGATAGGGAATCACCTTGCTGGTGCAAAGATAGCATTTTATGCCTATCAAACTGTGTAAATTTGACTAAATAATCTTTTCTTAATCCCTTGAGTTAGGTGAACTTGTTATGGCTTAACAAACAGGAAAAAATAATCCAGTGAAAGTGGTCAGTTAGGAGGACTGGACTGAAAATGAGTGAAAAGCCAATAAATGTCTAAGCCGTGTCCAATAGAAAGTGTGAAAGATCTTCAGAAAACCTGAAGAATTATTGCTCAAGACCATGTTAAAAATTACTAGAAAGTCTGAGTTCTTGGAAGCAAAATATAAAGAAATTCTTTTTATTTAATTATTTTCATCCACATTTAACTACACTGATGAATTGTGTGTTCATCATTCAGCTGGTAATATAATTTCCTGGAGAAAACCTTTTCCTTCCTGTCATTCCTGAAGTGCTATCACCCTCTCTGTAACTCTGCTACACACACATTTTAAAACAAAACCCTAATTTGTCTCACAGAGTGATGGTGGTGATGAAAATGGTTCTGACAACCTCATGCACAGCATGGACCCTCAGCTGGAGCGGCAAGTGGAAACCATCCGCAACCTGGTCGACTCTTACATGGCAATCGTCAACAAGACCGTCCGCGACTTGATGCCGAAGACCATCATGCATCTCATGATCAACAATGTGAGTCTGCTGCTGTTGTCTCGTATGTCACGCTGAGACGACAGGACTTTGAGATTTGACAGACAGCGTGCTGTGTTTCTCTCCCTCTGCGTGCAGACTAAAGAGTTCATTAATGCTGAGCTGTTGGCCCAGCTGTACTCATGTGGTGACCAGAACAGCTTGATGGAGGAGTCTCAGGAGCAGGCCCAGCACCGTGACGAGATGCTGCGGATGTACCACGCTCTGCGGGAGGCTCTCAACATCATCGGCGACATCAGCACATCTACTGTAACCACCGCCATGCCACCACCCGTGGACGATTCCTGGCTTCAGGTGCAGCGTAGCGGATCTGGAGGACGGTAAGGCACATGAGACATCAGACTGTGGGACTGAGAGAGTACGTGTGGGAACAGGTTGGGGAGAACAAATATTAAAAGCCCATGTCTAATTCTGACATATGGTCAAGTAAATAAGAATATTCTAAAAAGACGCAGCATCTGACTTATTGACACTTTCCTGATGTTTTTCTCCTTTTATGTTCCTCTCTTCACTTCTACTTTCTTATCAAGATCTCCGGCCACCAGTCCAACTCCAAACCGCAGGGCTCCACCAGGACCCCCGGCCCGTCCAGGCTCTCGTGGTCCTCCACCTGGGCCTCCTCCTGCAGGGGGTCCCCCTGTCCCTTCTCGCCCCGGAGCTTCTCCTGACCCATACAGTGGGCCACCACCCACCGTGCCCTCCAGGCCTAACCGCGCACCCCCAAGTGTGCCTAGGTGAGTGGAAACTCTTCCATCATAGAGTAAGCCGCAGTAGATTTTACAAGGACACTGACATCCAAACTACAATTTAAGATAATGTGACGTCACCAAAGCTGAAGTGTGGATACTCTCTGTTAACAAGGGGGATGTGAAGACGCCCGGATGAGGGGATAAAGGAGGTAAAGGACAGTAGAAAGCGCTGGCTTTGATAGAGGATAGATTAATAGGCTGGTAGATTGCTAGTTATCCCCATATAGGCACTACAACTACAACATCTCACTAATTTCTTTCACCTTGCTAGTATCTTTCAGCCATCACCAAACTTTCAGCACGTTGTCAGGCATCACCTGTTAAATAATCTGTTGCTAAAAGCGAGGTCGTCTGGATTCCTTTGAATTAAAACATGATCTGATGAATGAAGGGGAGATGGGAATGTGGAGGGGCTTCCTTTCTGGTATTCATTAATTGTATGCATTTAAACCCCCCCCCCCCCCCCCCCCTTTCCTGTGTTTGTGAGCTAGCTAACCTCTTTAACCTGGGGCTAACTGTCAGTAGCTCACCTGTTTTACTGTAGAGGACGCTAACGTGGCTGAGCAAAGCTCTCACTGGAAAATGACAGCTTTTTAACATCTTCACTAAAACTAATCTGTTTTAAATGCCCATTTTTCATCTTCCAATCCAGTTTTTCTGTACTGTGAGCTGCCATGAGTGAGAGCTTCGCACATGCGATGTTGGTCATTTCCTGCGCTGTAACTGTTTGCGCTCCTTTTCTCTCTTCTGTCTCCTCTTCTTCACCCCTCCGTCCCCTGCCACACCTCTGTCCCACACACTGCTATGGTTCCTTCTACAGAATCACTATCACTGACCAGTGAGGACTAACATTACTGGTACGTTGGGTACTGTCTGCAACCATGATCATCATCATCACAACGACTTTCCTTCTTTCCCTTTCTCACAGAAACCATCCCTTTCACTGCATGACCTTTTCCTTTTCTCACCACTGTTTTCTCAGAGGGCTGCATGAGCAAACACACACCCGGCGCAGAGTGTGTGTTTGCATGTTTGCATCAGTGGCTTGAGCTCAATTCAAGCTCAGTCTGATGTTATTTTGTCTGTAAAGAGCACCAAAGGAGGACATTTTGTCAGTGTAGGCCAGGGGTGTCCAATGCCAGGCCTTGAGAGCCGGTGTCCTGCAGGTTTTAGATGTATTCTTTATCCAACACGGGTGATTTAAATGGCTAGATTACCTCCTCAGCATGTCTTGAAGTTCTCCAGAGGCCTGGTAATGAACGAATCATTTGATTTAAGTGTGTTCACCCAGGGTGATATCTAAAACCTTGAGGCCTGGAGTTGGACACCCCCGGTGTAGGCCAAGAAGACTCGCAACAGATGTCCGGGACCTAACTAATGTTGGTGCTGTGTTGTATATGTGTGTATGCCACAAAATCCCTCCCATACCTGCTTATATCGATGTGTCTGATGCTTTCTTTTAGTGACACGGTGCTCTGTTTACCAAAATCACTTTTCTTTGCAGGATTTAGTTAATGTGGAGTAGCCCTACTGGTGATTTATTTTTTAGGTAAATACTCTATAGTTTAACTAACAAATGTATTACCCTTTAAGAGCACTTGGTAAGTACAAGCCATATCTTCATTTATAAATAATAATGAGATTATAAAATTTTTCTTTGGAGAATAAGTTGTATAAGCTGCCATCAGCAATCCCAGCTAGCTTTGCAAAAAGATCAGACACTAGACTGTGACTGTTGAGGTTATTTGAGTACAGTAGTTTCCTATTCTCACGTTAGGAAACCAGTTTGAGATGATTTGAGCTCTGAGTTTGTGTGTGGGACAAAGTGGGATGCAGTCATAATGCAGGGCTGGGAGGTGGCCAGATAAATTGTATTTGAACACAATGTTTCCAAGTTTCTCGCTAAGAAAAGAGGAATAAAAGGAAGCCAAAGTTCGTTCTCATGGTCTCAGGCGATGGATGCTATACAGTACAATATATACGCCTATATTCTCCATTATGTTACTGTTGTTTCGGCTGCTGTACTGTCTGTTAACAGTTTTTGAGTTGTAGTTTGAATGTAACTGTAAATGGGCATATATTTCTTTTGAGCCATATCTGCCATTGTCTTGCAAAATCTGCAAACCTTGTGAATGTTTTGGTAACACTCACTGACCAGGCATAGCATCATACGTAAGAGAATCGACAAACAGGCAATACCAACAGGTATATCATATGTGCAATGGTACAGAGCGCAAAGATGTTAGACTAAATTATGGAGTGAATAAAAGATGGTTCGCCCTAACTGGGAATAAGAGAGTATATCTGCATCTCTAAAATGTCACACATTCATATTTGCTTACATGTTTACCTTCAAGCAAACACTTTGCATTTGTACAAGTCAACTTCTCTTTGTTGTGTTTAACAATCAGTTTAATCTTCCCTTCAATCAGCAACAACTGCTGCTTAAAACTTTAATGCCTATCAGTGGATTTGCTCTCCTGTAGCAGAACTACAACTGAACAAACTGCACGTTACTGTAGATAAACAGCAGCTGGATGTGCAGGAACACCGCCTTCACTTAACTGAGCTTCAAATCTTTGTCACGTTGGTTGTATTTTTGGATGCCTCCATGTGTTACTTGAAGATACAGTATTTCTGTGTGTTTGTGCATGAATGTACACATGGGGGCTGTAAACCTGTCAACAGGGAGCAACGGCACTAATCCAGTCTCTCCTTTGTGCTTGTGTGTCCACGGCAGTCGGAGACCCCCGCCATCTCCAACCCACTAGACTCCCTGGCTCCTCCGTCCTTCCCCTCCTCCTCCGTTTAATTCTCCCCTGGATGAGAGGCCACAGACAACAGCGCCACCCTCCTGTCGTTTTCTGCCTCGTCTGACCTGAGCTGGTTCCCAGCTCCTGCTTCTCCCTCGCTTCCTCTTCTTTCCCTCCTCCTCACCTCCACCTCTCTCCCTCATACAGTGACGCAGAATACTTGAATCACACTTGCATGACTTACAAACATGCTGCACCCTGAGAACTCAATCTATGTAAAGACTGATGAAGCAAATCAGTTAGCGTGTGCACGCACGCAGTATACAGTCTAGTAAACACGTGCAAACATGTGCAAACACTTAAACACGGAAACATTTTTCCTGCTTTTAAACTAAAAGGGTAGACATTTAGCATGAAGCTATGCCTGAGTATTTCTAATAAGTATTCTCTCTTATTATTCTCTCATTCATCAATTGTTCTTTTATTTCATGTTTATTTATTTTCTTCCTTTTTTAAGGAATCCTTCCCTTAAAAAAAGATGAAATTTTAGGGATAAAGCAGAAATTTAGAATTTTTCGCTGGCAGATTTTCACAACGGTTTCAGATAAAATGGCACAAATTCTTCAGTTCACTTAAACATCCACTAATACCAAGAACTTGCAACATACTTCATGGTAATTTGATGGATACTTTGACTCTGTAAATACTGGTGTTGTGCAGAGAGTAAATGCTTTAGTTCCTCTGCAGCATTTCAGCCTCGGAGTTAAAGTAAGAGGCAGAAAATGTTTCAATCAGCAGAAGTGACGATGGATAAAGTATTTCATAAGGGAGGTGATGCAAGCTGGACTTTTTTGTAACTCTGGTGTCTTCTCACTGCACTATTCAGAGTTTGAGTTAATGTGTTATGGCAGTTTTCCATATTCGAGTGTGAAGGCGACTGACTTTAATCAAGTCCGCTTGTGAGCTAAACTATAAAGAACAAACCGTGAAAGAGGAGGTCTGTCTCACACCCTGCAAATCATGGTTTTCATTACCATTAGCATTGTTGTAAAAGTTGACCTGTTTCTCACGTGGCTGTAAAATATTATTGCTAACTAAACAGCCACTAGTTGTTAATGTTTGGCCTCGGTGTGGGTAATCTGTTGTATGTTAACCATCATGCATAGTTTAAAAGAACAGCTGGATTTTATTTCCTTGATGATTTTTAATATTCATCTGGCTGTCAGGCGATTCATCATTCAAAAATGTAATCTTACCAGATGATATCTCATGGCCACATCTTAATTACATAATTCCTATGCCGGAATAACCCGTGGCTACACATTACTAACTGGTGGCAAAGCAATAATATCCCCCTCACCCTGGAGGTGAACATCGTCATTTCTCTGGTGCCTCCTCACCATTACGATTTTAGTTGTAATCTCTTACTTGTTGTAATCTCTTCATCCTGGCAAATAAGATCGTCTTTTTATTTTCTCTCTTCTTTCCTATCACCTAAACAGCCGGTCAAACAAGGGCGGGCCCTCTCGTCCCGAGAGCCCCCTGCCACCATTCGACTCTTAGAAGGAAACATTCTCCCTGTTACCTCTTCTCCTTCTTACGCTCATCTCGCATTTATCCATCCACCCATCACTCACTCACTCACTCACACGAGGAGAGGAAGGCTTGAATGAATAACAGAAGTAAAGGATCGCCTGCAAATTCTTCACCCTCAGATAGACGCTGCTGCTCTTCGTCCATTTTTCCTCCTCCTCTTCATTTCAGCCTTGCAGGACGGGAGGAACTGCCCGTTGTAGCCTCAGGAAGGCCCTCAGTGTCACTGTTAAATCCACCTGCGATTTAAAACTGCTGTTGTCTGTGCTTCCACACGACCTATGCAACAACTGACGTAAAAGGAAAAAAAAAAAAAGATGCCTCTCCCGTTTCTTTCTTGCTCTCTGCTTCACACAAATGTTGTTACTGCATTATCTTTAAGCAAATGTGCAGCTTCAGACAACTGCAGGACACGCGAGACTCCAGCCTGAGAGGAAGGGAGTCTTTGGCCTGGGTTGAAGCTCTGTGACTGTTAGCTAGATAGCTCTTTACATATCCTTTTTATTCAGACGGGGAAAACAGGAATATTTGCCGTGTGAAAACATTCAGAATTTTAAGTCAGTTGATGATTTGCCATTTCTTCTCTTTTCCCCCTTTTTTTTGTTTGGTTTTGTCTTTTTTCCAGTGGTCACGGGGGTGAGTGAGAACACTCAAAAACAGCCACAGTCTATGCATAAAACTGGCATTAAATGAAAAAGCTCCTTCTCTTTCACCCTGTCATTTTACACGTGTGAGAACCTGTGACCCGTGCGAACCCACCACCTTTTCTACCACTGACCTCCACTGTCAGCGTGATGTGGTGTATTGTATTTTGAACCCAAGCAAAAAACAACCCACCAGCCACAAACAATAATCTACTATTCATCCCTTGTGCATCTGGTACTCCACGACTGCAAAGTAAACACAACTAAGCATATTTTTCTTCTTATTTAATGGTAAATAGTTTATTATGGACATATCTTATTGTGTTATTCTGTATATGTGTGATGCATCTTATTGAACTTTCACTATCTAGGGAATTTAGTGTATGAAACCGCTGAATATTTAAATTATGACAAAATGAGTATATGTATAAGGAAGTAATGTTTTAAAAACTACAAAAAATATATAATACAATGATGTATATGGGCAACTGCAGGCTGTTGAATACTTTGGCTTGCAGCAGAGGGCTTTTGCTTTTCTTGTCCTTCTGTGTGTAGAATAGCAGCGAGGGGCGGGCTGAATGTGTGAAAGTCCTGCAGCGATCAGGTCCTGCGTCTTGTTTAGACTGATGTGCAGGACTGCTGTGCTCTGTCAAGACATTAAAAACTTCAGTGTGTAATCAGGGAAGTATGTCTTTGTGTCCTTTTTTTTTTTTAAATGCTGGTACATACTGGTGGTAACACAACTATACGGGAACTCGATAGCAGCTAATAATGAAACCACCAGACGAATGTGGACACAAAGTAAAATATCCTTATAGGCATATTCAAAATCCTGGCTGGATTATTCCAACCCCTTACTCAACCCCATCATTTACATATACATCTTCAAAAGCCTTTTCAGACCTTTCAAAAAAAATAACCAAGTGTCACTTCTACAGACTGTTCCAAAGGTCTTTCATAATTTCTTATTTTCCCCTCTTTTCTATCTTTTGGTACTTGGCACAAAAACACAGAGGTGGGACCAAGTCATTGTTTTGCAAGTCTCAAGTAAGTCTCAAGTCTTTATCCTCAAGTCTCAAGTCAAGTCTCAAGTAATGTCAGGCAAGTCAGAGTCGAGTCTCAAGTCATTGGTGTAAAAGTCCAAGTCAAGTCACAAGTCTTAGAACATTTTTTCAAGTCAAGTCTAAAGTCATAAAATTAATGACTCGAGTCTGACTCGAGTCCAAGTCATGTGACTCGAGTCCACACCTCTGCAAAAACACATAATTCGTTCCAATTTCTTTAGGTTAATCTACAAAACATTCCAAAGATAACAGTTCAATAAAATAATATCTTTACATGTATTAGCTGTAAACTTGGCATATTTCATCTGAGGAAACAGGACAGATGAAACAAAAAGTGTCGCAAGTTTACAAACTACCTACAGAAGATGAACAGTATTTGAAACTCATGTCATTAAGAAACCAGAAAACAAATCTAGCAAAGACCTGAGAGATGCCTATGGCCCTTCAGTTAAACCAATTTCTGTTCACTGAAGCCTCATCAGAAATGGTCTCAGTGGAAAGGTGGCTGTCTAGAAGCCATCCTTAAGGATGGAGGCTGGGAGAAAAAGCTGAGGGATTCCAAGTTACACAAGAAATGGACTGAAAATCAGGGTTAACAGGTCTAATGGAGTCATGAATCTAAATATGAAGTTTTTGGTTCAAATCATCAATACATATGGAAAAGGGTACAACAGTGGGTGTCTATGGTCATCTGTAAAACATGGTGGAAGCTCTGTCATGATCTGGGGCTGCATTTCAGCCAGCTGCGTTGTGAATCTAGTCTAAACGTATACAATTAACAAGGAAAAGTGTTGTCAGATTTTGCTCCAGCATGCATTGCCATCTGAAAAGCATCTGATTAGCAAAGGCTTCATTTTTCAGCATGACAAAGATTTCAGACACACTTTAAATAAAATAAAAACACACACACATAAACCAATCGTCACATATGGGCTTTCACAAATAGGTTGCAGTTAAGTGGAAAGGTTCCTGCTTCAAGTGATGCCGTATAAAATATAGTCCATTTAAAGGGGGCGTGAAGGTTGCGTACAGAGGGATGCTGAAGATGTGGTCAAACCAGAGGCATATGGAGGACGCAAACTCTGGAGACTGAGGGGCAATGGCCTGATCAAAGCCTGCTGTGACACAGAAACATAGAGGTATGTGTGAAGGACCCGTCATGCTCTTCTGTCATCAGTCTGCAGCCTGGTGTTCCTCCCATCATGGGTCATGGGCTGCATGGACTTGTCTTCACCTTCTCGTCTAGCACAGTACTTAAAGACATTCTACTCCTTAAATTAGGGTTCAGTTTCTTTGTGTGTCTCTCATACTCATCTTCACTCTCAAGGATTTTCCTTATTCATCTAAAAGAAAAGGAGGCTCTGGGATACCACTAACTGTGGAAGCAAATAAAAAGACCACCATTCAGCCTCCTTACAGCCTTGTTTAAGGTTTAAGAAGTTTATTTAGTTTAATAGGAAAATTTCTTGTTGTGCTATTTTGATGCCTGTAACCTGTCTGGAACTCCTTCTTTTGGACCAAATGGGATTTGGACTTTTAACTTTGTAACCTGCCTACCCACTCCTCCAGCCTTGCAGTTAAATTGGTACAAAACTGTAAGGCTGGTTAATAAAATGTCTTTCAATTCTGAAGTCTGCATTTGGGTCTTTTTACCCGTTTGAAATCATCACATTCTTTTGATCAGTTTGCATTTATTTATTTATTTTATAGAATGTGTTTATTTCAAGAAACGATAAAATCAACTAGGATAGGATCCAGCAGATGGATGTGTATAATGCCAGTTCACAGCCACAGTTCTTATAAGATGCTTTATATAATAGCCCTATGTAGTAGAGAGAATCAGATTGTCCCTGATGAGTGAGAACTTGGCAACAGCGGGAAGAAAGAACTCCCTTTTGACAGGAAGAAACCTCCAGCAGGGAGGGACAACCATCTGCTCTGATCGTTGTCCCATCAGGAGATCAGGGGAAAGAGAGGAGATAAAAGCGAGTGAGGGACAGATTCTTTGTAAAGCGCAGGATGAGCTTGATGACATCAGTGTGAGTTTCATGTGAAATGATATTTTAGATGAAAAACACCAGTAAGATGTGCATTCGTTGTTGTTTATTATTTTGGTTAAACCAGATCAACATTTCATAAATGAATGCTCAGAAGTCAAGCATCTACTGTAGTAAAAGAAGCAGAGGAAGGAGACATGAGCAAGAGTTGCTCAGGGGATATTCCCCAACCCGTCGCGACTGCTGTTTTCAGTGCATGTTATTAATTGTATGTCTATATGTCCAATTCAAGCACCACCACCAGGCGTCACTATAGTGCAGCCTGCAGCCTCCATCCAGACACAATCCATGTAGGACCTCACATAAGATTAGTTCCTTCTTCGTTTCTAACCTTTTAGAGATCGAAAGAATCCAAATGAGAATATTTTTATGAAGTGTAAAGTCATGTGTTTAGTTCCCACCCTACTGTAGCTCTGTTAATCTAAACAGCAGTCTTTCCATAGAAGCTGAACCCTCCACCAGCCAGGCTCAGACATCCATTAAGACTGAGTCAGGCTGCAGACATTCACGTATTAATCATTACTTCATTACTAAAAGCATTTATTATAGGTTAGAGATATCATATACGCTTCTAGATGTACGTGTCGGCCTCGAGTACATTCAATTAACTTTGTCTGACATCGATTTTCATGCTGTCGAAATTTCAAAATATGACATTTTTTCCAGTGGCAGAAACAAACTTCCATAAGAAGCCAATTTAGCGGTTTCACCGATAGGGTCCTGGCATTGTGGATGAAGGCTCAACAGAATCATAAAAGCACAGAGAAACAGTAGCTGTTATTAGTGATGATGATACTTATCCTATTATGATGGCAGCAGGTTGTAGTTTCTGTAAGTTGAGTTTTCTTTAATAATAATAAAAAAAAGAAAGAAATCAAGACAAACCGTTTTTCAATCAGCTTTATTCAGGAGAAGGGGAGAAATATTACTCAAGGGAAAAAAAAATCAGAAGGATTCTGTCAGAAGCAGCACTCATACAAATCAGTTCTCTCAACGATCCTTCATTTTCATCCTACGGTCACTTCGAATTTACATTAAAACTGATTAGTTGAGATGCTAACTTATTTTTCAAATAAATAAAATATTTTCTCTTTGTCAATCTTTGTACTGAATCACAGCCAGTCAGTGACCCCCAAACCCCCGACTCTGGACTAGCACGCATACAATACAAGCTGCCAGTAAATACTGCAGAGCAGCTTCCCCCCCATACACCAGGCATAATGAATATACAATATGTTACACAGGTACAGTATATACACCACCTCTTAAACAGTAGAGACAAGAAATACTTCCTCATTGCCATGTTTCAATGACGCATTTGAAAGGGAATTAGAAAACCTCAGAAATCCACACAGCTGTTATTATTTTACAAGCCCCAGAAAGTCCCCAAACACCTGATGTAGATTTATCTCTTGGTCTTACCCTTTGCTAAAAGCAAAAAAAAAAAAAAAAAAAAAAGGACTGATTGCTAAGAAGCAGGGAAGAATGAGGGAGTCATTTTATTCAAAAGCATCTTTTTATGGCAAAGTGCAGAGGTTTAGGGAAGGTGCTGTTTACTTTCTCTGTAAAGAAACCAACACTGAGTACATACAACTACGACACAGTCCCATCTGACGTTGTATAATATACCTAAAATACCAAACTGCTTTCTACCCAATAAATTTGCCCAATAAATCAAGTGCGCGACTAATAATTTAATGAACATGCCCTTTAAAGCACAAGAAAGACGATCTCAAAATTCAGAGACAAACATGTATGTGTAAAAACTTTTGCAAAAGTAGTCTCAATGAATTCATTTTTTGGATATGACCTTGCAGTGACCCCTTATCTTGCGCATTAAAAGTAAAAAAGGACACACAAAAAACAGAAGTTGCCTAAATTTAGTCTAAGTGAAAGAAAGGGAAAAAAAAAAAATCAGCTGTGGTAATTTGAATGATTAATTATAAAGGGATGCAATTTCACAATTCAATCAATATAGTCTCCAATCTCTCTTAAAGCTAGACAGAGAAACTTGAATTTCAGCCCTGATGTTGGGAGTTTTCCCCAATGTCTTGACTTTTAATGCCCAAAGGAGATTTATTCAAGTGTTTTGTAGCCAATACAACTACCAGCTATAACAAATCAGTCCTACTTTATTCCTAATTTTTAAAAAGAGGAATTTCTTTTCTCAAAATCTAGATGGTCCCTTACCTGTAGAAATAATTTACTATCTCATTCGTTTAATCTGGCTAGACTGTGTCTCATCACACCTCCATCAACACTCAATTTAGCAGAATCCTCAGCGTGCGGCATGAAGCTTCATAGGATCCTCTCTCTTCAAAGAAGCCATGTTAGAAACACATCTGTCCCACCAGCAGCCGGAGCAGAGGTGGGATAAACGAGAAGCTATGTACAGTTTTAGTGCAATCATACTTATATAATCTGATAGAACTCTACAAAAAAAAAGAAAAAGAAAAAAAGAAAAACCCAAACAAAAAGAAAACAACCCCCACAAAAAACCCCCCAAAACAAACCAAACAAAGCACAACGGACGCAATTTTGGCTGAGGAGGAAAACAGTTTGGATTTCACACGTACAGCCTCCACATACGCATGCTCACACAGTCCAGTTGTTAAAGATGTGCATCAATTCGTCATTGATATGTAGAACTACACGTAAATGTAACAGAGAAGAACAGGCTCGTGTTTTTAGTGTCGATTTGTTTGGAAACTTAAAGACCCCGAGACAGCAAAGGCGTGGTTAGGGATAAGATGAAATGAGACGAGTGACCGAGTCTGTGATGAGGTCAGCCAAATACCCCAGAGCACCAGATTACCTGATTTGAGGAAAAAAGATGATGTGTAGCTGCAGGTATAGACATTAAACTATAAGCAACTTCCCCAAAAATTGCAATAACTGCAAAGATGAAATAATGTGAAAAGCAGTTAGCAGCAGCACAGCACCCCAACCACTAATATTTATGTTTACATTTACTTTATCCACACGACTGTTAGGGGAAGATGACTTCACTGCCTTTATAACTGAGTAACTGCTTAACTTCATGGGTCTCTAAGCTCCATCTATGCCCTATACCCTATAAAGGTGATGCCTTTTCAGTCTAACAGGACAAAACAGAAAAAGAAAAAAAAAAATCACAAATACTAACATTTTACAATGTACAAACATGACTTATTTTCAGTGTCTGGAGGAAAAAAGAACAGTACCAATCAGCAACATCCATCTTCCTGAATTATGTAACGTAGCGAGCTCTTGACTTCAAAACTGAACACCGCCTACAGTTTAAAAGCTTTTATGTGCACTAAACCCCTTTCACTCACTTAACTTCACCTTACATCTCACTCCACACTCATTAGTTACCCAACCTGATATGCTCTTTCTGCATCTCCTCTCCTCACTTCACATTAAACACACATACAGGTTAATATTGAGGTTATTACATTCACATGTGATGCTCTCTCTCTCTCTCTTTTTGTTTTGTTTTTTGGCATGTGTACAGTGGATTTAAACTGACATTTGCACTTGAATAAAGTTGCACACAAACAGGCTGTTAATACTTGACAGCTCTTTCAGCACTCTATCAGTGAGGGGACAGGATATACGGCCCCATTTATTGCACATATGTGTGAGATGGGAATTCAAAACTGAGGTGGAAAAAAAAATCAGATTGCATTTAGGAATACTGACCACTTCCTCGCTGGGAAAAGCATCAGGGACAAACAAGAACATAAAAACAAACAGCAAATACAAAATCCTCTCAATTAAGCCTCACACACAGTAGTGCTGACACGCGGAACGGGGGCGGGTGTTTTAATGTAACTGGGTCAACGACATTCGTGCATCTTCGACCAGTCACGTAAGGTTTCCAATATTATGAAGTGTTTGAGAAGATCATCAGTAAGCTACAGACGTGGTAAACTGTAGGATTTAATATTTCCCACACTTCAACACAAGTCCAACATTTCTCATGTTTACACACACACACACATACACACACCTAAGCAGTCACACCCACATCTCACACCACCAGGATCTTTACTTCGTCCTGTTCGTCAGGCCGGTAAAAGAAGGGGATGCAGGGGTTTTCTCCCAGAAAAGGGGGTGATCTTTGAGCTCCTTGAGGGTTCTGGATCTCCTGAAGCAGCTGCATGATTTGCTGGGCTGTGGCGTCCTCTTTAGGCACCAGGGGCTTGGAGTCAGTCTGGCCAGATCCAGTCAACAGCATCTGGGATGAGGAAGCTTCTAGACCGGCGGCAGGTTCTGACAGAGGGATGTCCTCCATAGCTTATGCAGCAGAGAAAAAAAAAAAGGTACAGAACAGTGATGTTATTGGAAATATGAATTAAAATCTATTTTGAAAAAAGAGGCAGAACAGTTGAAGCGCTAAAGGACCACTCTTTCTGCCTTTCAGACTCACACATCAGTGGATAAATGGTAAATGGCCTGTATTTATATAGCGCTTTACTAGTCCCTAAGGACCCCAAAGCGCTTTACATATCCAGTCATCCACCCATTCACGCACACATTCACACACTGGTGATGGCAAGCTACATTGTAGCCACAGCCACCCTGGGGCGCACTGACAGAGGCGAGGCTGCCGGACACTGGCGCCACCGGGCCCTCTGACCACCACCAGTAGGCAACGGGTGAAGTGTCTTGCCCAAGGACACAACGACCGAGACTGTCCAAGCCGGGGCTCGAACCGGCAACCTTCCGATTACAAGGCGAACTCCCAACTCTTGAGCCACGATCGCCCCAGGACTATGAGTTTAAAATAAGCTTCACTGTACACACAAATATCCCAACAAAATAGACAGGATCAAACTCACCTACCTGTGGGGTTGTGTGGAAGTGTGGGTATGTTTATATTTGGTCTTTAAAATCCACCTGCTGTAAAACAATCATGATTAGCATAACTGGTTTTGCTTACCTGCTCCAGTGGCCGCATCAAGCTCTGTGTGCGTGTGTGCTTGGTGGTCTGGGTGAGTGTGTTCCTGTCCAACAGGAAGCAGGTCAGGGTTTACTGTGCCCATGCCGGCTACAGCTCCAGTGTAGCGGTTGTACCAGTCATTCCTCTCAGCTACCAGCCTCATCACAAGATCCTGCAGCTCAGCCAGCTTTGCCTATTGGGCAGAAGGGATAAATAGTGGACACAAAGGACAACAATCATGTTAAGTATGGCACACTTTTTTAGCGATGACCAGGTAAAACTTTAAGATGTGAGAGAGAAAAGTGTTCTTAGGAAGAAAGACTTTTGTCTGTGCAAACAATCTTCAAAATCTTAGGCACCTGCATATTTTGTCATGTCATGTCTTTTGTTTTCATTAATATTGCATAAAAGATATTACTGTGACATTCCTTCTGCATTAAAAGACATCAGTACCTTCATCTCCTCTTTGTCTTGGGCCAGCATGCTGATGTATTGCTCTTTCTCTTGATGCTTCTGTTTCATAATAGCCCGCTGACTCTGGTACAGAGCAATATACTCGCCTGCAAAAATATACATAACAGAAATGAATATGAGGAACAAATGATTACATATGAAACAGGACTAAGAACAACCTATAAAACACTCACCTATAGTGTCAGTCTCTCCAGACAGCTGGATGCAGCGGTGCTCCAGTTCCTCCACCCTCTCCTTCAGGTCTGCTTTCTCTTGCATTAGGGATGTGAAACGCTGCTGCAGCTTCTCCATTGCAGCTTGCAGGGCCTGATGAACTTCCACCGGCACTCCTCCTTCTGTTCAAGCAATAACGGAAAGGGGGGGAAAACTGTTTACATGGCACGAGAGTAAAAGAGTAAACTGGCACACACACTTGTTACTCTCCAGAGAATTTAAGTCTTTTAGTTGTAGAAAGATCTGCAAAATTGCACAAACACAAATGCTTCTGACCTGAATGCTCATGGCTGTGTTCACAGTGACTGTGTTGACCGTGACTGTGACCGTGCTCGTGGTCATTAACAGGTGTTTGGCTGTGGCGCTGCTGCTCCAGACTTAGGGTGACGCTGGCCTGGTGCCGGGCTGCTATGTGAAGCCTGCGCTCCTCCTCCAGTTGCCTTCTGGCCTCGTCCCTCTCTGCCTCCAGTTGAGCCAGAGCTCCACGAATAAAATCCTCCTGCAAGGCAACACGAAATAGAAATGAGGGTAAGGTCATACTTTTGTTTCATGCCATAAAATTAAACCATATAATTCACCATAGAATGGCACTGGACATAAAAATATGAACTTTAGACTAAGATGTGATATTAAAAAAATAAAAAGACTGTGAACGAAAGAAAAACAGAACATTTGCATGAGCTGGAAACATCTCTTTACCATCTCTTTCTGGCTCTCAAAATCCTCTGGAATAACTATGGGGGAAGACTTTGTTGGACTTTCTTGCAGGGACTGGCTTTCCACTCCATCTCCTAAAATGATATGACATGTACAACTGTTTTTTAATTCCTTAAAAACCTATCACACTAATGAAACACATGGTGCAGCAGCACTTAATGCTTTCCATTTTTGTTGCTAGTACACAAAAAAAAAACTGCACTTCTTCATTTTGAACAGATTAGCCTTAATCTGCAGTTTCTGCTGTAACAACATATTATCTGCTTCAAATTAAGAAATTGTGACACTGTTATTTAAAAAGAGACAGGATAAAGCCACTATACTATTATAACTTTAGAGATAATTATTTTTAAATTGCAGGAAATCTCTCACCAAAGGAAAACAAGGCAGAAAGTGCAAACATGTCAGTAACAGAGAGATTACCTTGGTCTCTGGGTGATGTCATAAGAGCAGAGCTGTTGAGCAGCTCTTTCACCTCAGCTTTCAGCTGCTCATTGTCTCTGACTAATTGTTCCAGATGCTCCTGCAGGAAGAGGCAGTAACGAAAAACAATTAGAGTGTGTTTTTGAGAGTGTTAAGGAAAAACATAAATAAATAATAAAAACAGACTGCAGTTTTCCTTGAAGACGGCCAGTATAGATTAGATCATATTAAAACAGTCATGTCAAAATTATAAATTTTTCTATGCATAAAAATACCTTAATCTGAAATCATTTCAAAACGTATTTTCTGCAGTATAAAAACACTAATACCAGCTCTGCCTTTCCACTCCACCTTCTCTCTAATGGCATGTACAGAGGCAACAGAATGGGCCTAACTTAAGTGCTGAATCCATTAAGTTAGGAAACCCGAGAAGGAGCAACACCCTGAAGCATTAAACACGATGGCCAAGCGAACTGCTGCAAAGTGTCCCAATAATCATTAGTACAGCTCAAAGCTGCACTAATCCCCCTCAGAACTATCAGGCCTGACAGATTTACCACAGCAGTTCAGCTGACAGGATGAATATGAACATACTTTATGCTCTATATTGCAATGTATTATTGTACTGAATTCTAGAATCACAACACCATCTACACAGACTGGTCACAGATGTATATATTAAAAAGGTCTTATATACATACATGGGCTTGTTTAAGCTGACTGTGACTCATCTCCAGCTGTGCACGGCCATTGCTTTCATCGTGCTGTAGTCGGTCCATTAGCTGACTCTGCTGCAGATACTGTTGGTGAAGTTGTTCCCTCTCTGAGACCAGGGCCTGGTAGCCAGCACAGTACTGCTGGAGATGTGCCGCTACCTGATCCCTCTGCTCCATCAGACCCTGAGCTTCTGTACATTTCAGCTCAAGCTGGAGGCAAGAAAATAGAAGAGGACAAAGCATGAAGACAAACAGCAAGTGAGTGCATATTCAGCTGACTTTTCATCTGTGTTTGCTTTAGGGGAGTGCTGTGTGTGACCTCACCTGCTCCTTGACGTTGTGCAACTCCTCTTGCAATTCACCCATTCTGCGTGCAAGCTCCTTTTTCACATGTTGTTCTGATTGGATGGCTGTAGTCAACTCCATGTTCTCATTCGTCTGTTAGATTGAAGGAGTAACAGGAATTTCGGTTTAAAGACAGACGTGTCAAGCACCACTGAGGTCAATCAGATACTTACTAACAAAACACAGCTCTGTTTCAAACAGAGATGGGCAGTAACGCGTTACTGTAATCTGATTACTTTTTCAAGTAACGAGTAAAGTAAGGGATTACTATTGCAAAAACGGTAATTAGATTACCGTTACTTTCCCGCAGGAACGCTGCGTTACTGCGTTACTAAAACCGTGATTTTTTGCGAGAATGTCTCATGACAGTGACGTAAGCGAGTGCGCCGTTAGTGACAACAGCTGTGTGCAGATCAACAATGTGCGGGAGAGAGTATGAGCGTGCAGCGTTTAAAGCGTGGAAGTACTGACCTTACTTTGAGTTTGATTCCATAAAAAGTGACAAAAACATTAGCGTCCATCGTGCGTGGGAAGAAAACTTGTTTTTACAGCGAAAAAAAACCCTAAACTTCCAAGCAAGCACCGAGTGCGCAACGACGTAATGGGAAATTCACAGAGAAACTCGCGGATTCTTCAACTGACCGCAGCACACCTGCACCAGCGTAAACCTCCGCCTACCCCACTCCTGCTTTACAGGTGAAAATAGAGCAACAGGACCGCTGAGTCTTTGACTTTATTTATTTTCTGCTGTGTTTTACTTGCATCTATTTGAAAGAGTGAGTGTAAACACAAAAAATATTTTATTTTATGTGCTGGAATGTGCAGAAAATAGGTTTAAATCTTAAACTAATTTATTCAAGTCAGAGAATGTTGCATATAATTAAATTTTTGCTTGATGCATAAAGTTAAAAGATTAAAACTGATAAAACAAGTTAAAAAAAGAGAGTTTTCCATTTGATTACATTTTGTATGATGGATTATGTAGAAAAAGTAGAATTGGGCTGAAAGATCTATCACTTTATCACCTATTCAGGTTGTAAATCGTGTTTTTAAAAAGTAACTAAGTAACTATGTAATTAATTACTTTTGAAAATAAGTAATCAGTAAAGTTACTGATTACTTTTTTCAAGTAACTTGACCAACACTGGTTTCAAACAAACAAACAAACAAAAAAAAAACAACCCAAAACAGATTATGAGAGCATAAATTCAAAGAGAAAAAAGGAAATTATGAAATTAAAGACCAGCAGAAAAAGTAGAATTCTGAGCACTGTGGTGCAAAAATAAGGCAGTTATAGTGGTAACTAAGGGTGTCCTCTAAAAATAAACAGATAGTAAGATTTTCAGCCTCACCAGTTTGACAAAACCGTTCTGTAGCTCAGCCAGCTGGTCCTTCAGTGTTCGGTTCTGGGTGAGAGCACGGCTAATAGTGGCCTTGTCTGACTGAACATCCTCTAGCATGCGTCGGCGGTCCTCAGCCTCCTGGGTTTGGCTCTCCACCTGACGCTCCAGCTCCCCCAGACGCGACTCCTGCTCTGCACACATACGGCTCAGCTGCTCGTTGTCCCTCAGCTGTGGGAGTATTACAGAGGATGATTAACACACTTCAAATGTAAGAGGTGCAATGAAAGCACCAACTCTCTTTGAAACATCCAGAAAGGGAAAAATCAATATGTGCTCCTTTTAAGTGTATATGAAACTATATATGAGTCACATTAACCCATTAAAATGGGTTTGGAGAAAACAATGTGAAGCACACCTGTGCCTGATACTGTGACGTAATGGCATCTTTCTCTTGTTGTAGGGCATTAAGGGCCTCCTGCAAAGCCACTTCATTTTCTGATGGTCCTGAGGACTGATGCTCTGTGCCATGCTGAGCTTCTCTCTCCTGGGATAATAACGCTAGAAGAGAAAAAACACCAATTATCAAGATTTCTAATTCTACTAAACACAAATACTGCAGCTGTGTCACATATGGCCAGTATTTTGAATGCTATATTTGATATGTTTTTAACATATATGCTAAACTAAACATTAAAATAATATTTTACAAGGTTATAAGCAGGAAGACCTGACAATAAACACACAATGGGGCTAATGTTAATCCCGAAACTGCAGATCACTTACTGCAGCCCCATCTGCTCTCCTTCTGACTTTTGTGTTTCTTGATCTTTGCCACATTAAGAAGACATGAAAACTAATGAGGAAAAGGAAGAGGCACTAGATGAGGGTTGTGTGCACTACTCACCTGCAGCATTTCTTAACTCTGCAATGCTGGCCTCCAGTTCTTGCACCTGGTTGATGTTTCTATCCCTCTCTTCTGCCACCAGAGAAACCTTGACACACACACACACACACACACACACACACACACACACACACACACACACACACACACACACATTAGGCTTAAATACAAAAAAATAAACAAACAAAAAACCCACACAAAAGAAGCAGCACTACCATTTTCGCTCTTTATTCAAAGCTATAGTGAAACCATAAGCCATGCTGATGTTACTGTACCTGTGTTAGCAGTTGTTCAGTTTTGTCCTTCCACACACGACCTTCTTCCTGGATCTGCACTGCATAACAATCCCTCTCTGTCTTCAGCTGCGCAATGGACTCCATAAGCTACATCATCACAAATGTAAATAAAATAATAATAATTAAGTCTTCTTTTTTAACTTTTCTATATTGCTTAATCAGTAATGGAATAGGTACAAAATATATTGAATATTAACACAGACAGCAGTCAAACACAGAAGCCAATGATAAGACAAAGGTCCATGTAAACCTGGTGATTGTGCGCCTCCAGCTGCTGCTTCTCTTCCAGCAGTAACTGAACCTGCTGGCTGGCACTGGTAGGATCTGACTGACTTGAGCACTGGAAGAAATTAGTAGGAAAACTAGAATTACTGTCGGCCATACAATATTCAAACACTGGCCTCCTAGACATTGACTCTGGAGTTGTTCCACTACTTCCAGCATGTGGTAGGAGAAAGATGAATTCATACGTGAATGAACTGTGTTTTCCTGGAATTCAACAGACCTGCTGTAACATGAGGTCAGTTATCTCGAGCCTCTTGCGAAGATCTTCTACCTCCAACTTCATTGCGGCATTTTCTTGTGTACTCAGTTTTATCTGCTCTGACAGCTCCGAGCTCTGCTGCTTCGACTCCTCACTCAAATTGCTGTGAACAAACAAATTCAGTGTTTATTTTAAACTCGCCATATCCAGACAAGACTTGGGAAACCTGTTCAAGCCAACTCTTCCATTACAAAGAACCAAAGCATTCAAAATACAAAGACCATATAAAAAAAAATCTCCTCAGGCAAGTCAGGATAAAATGACTTACTTTAGTCTAAACACCTCCAATCTCAGATTGTCTCTTTCCTTTTCAAGCTCTTTGTTGTGCTGAGGACAAAAAATAAAAAAATAAAGACTCAGCAAGACAAAAACATCATAGAAACCTATTAAAAACAACCACACAGACAATACGTGCGATCAGCTAAATTAGGTAACACTGCCTTCTTACGAGTTCATTTATTTGCATTTGCATTACTCATATGCAAGTGATTGCTGGATTGGCTGTTACCTTTTCAAACTGTTTCTGCTGCAATGAGACAGAAGAGAGAGTTCTTTCAAGTTCTGACACTCTCTGCTTTGTTGATTGCAGACGGTTATTCAGCTCCTCTGCCTCAGCTTAACATGCATGCACACACACATACAAGGAGAAAGAGGCACACACATACACACCGTTAACTGCTGCAGCGATAAACCATTGCCAAGTTTATTATTTAAAAAAATAAAATCCCCTCCCCCCAAACACACACACACACACACACCTGTTTTCTGCCGTGCAGCCTGTTGTGTGTATTGTAGTGCTGTTTGTAGCTCCGATTTCTCAGCTACTAGTATGCCAATGGTCTGGATATGAACCTTGGAAGAGGACATACGAACAAAGAGCACCATTCTTCATATAAGACTAGATAAAGTCAGCTGACTTCACTAACAAGACCTGATTAATGAAACATACAGAAAATTCTAATTTCTCAGAGTAATTACACACAGTAGATTATTTATTCTTGTTAGAGTTAATTAACAATATAGGAAGTGTTAAAAAGGGCAGTGTATGTTGTTGGATAACATTTTATACAAGTGCAACTCAGTGCACTCTGGCATTATGCACTGCCACATCACACTGTAATACAACGACACTATTAAGTGACAAATAAAGTTGCTCCATAGGACAAATTAAATTTATGCATTTGGGTAAGTGAATGTACCTGTAATTGCTCCCGCATGGCACCCTGCTCTTTTGAAAATCTCTGTTCAAATTCTTTTCGCTCCTGAAGAAAGAAAAAAATAAAGTTGATTAATAACAAAGAGCAAAACATTACAATAACAAAGAAAATAAAGAATTACACAGATACAAATAGAAGGTAAAAAGAGGAGAACAAAAATACCTTTTGTAGCTGATCTGTAAGCTCCTGAGATTGCTGTGTCTGCCAGACCAACAGGATATATATTTAAGTTGGGGAAAAGTCTTGTATATACACACTTTTAATCATCACAGCAGTGCTACACAGTGTTAGCCTATAAAACATAACCAAAATTCTGGCACAGACCTCATGTTCATGCCAGACAGGACAATAATAGCACCGAGCACTAAAATAGTAAACCTATTCTGTTATTAATGTTTTGTTAATCTTTCATGTGGTTTTAAAGCTTGGAGCTCTGGTTATATTGCTAAACTCAAAATGCCATACAATCCTGCATCTACTATCAGGTTATGACTGCTCTGGTCACAAGGTGCACAGAAAGGATCAATCATGCTGCCGTTGTTAATTCTCTGAAGAAATTTTAGTTAAGCTAACAAAAAAACAAACAAACAAACAAATAAATAAATAAATAAATAAATAAATAAATAAATAAATAAATAAATAACACTAAAACCATGCCAACCATAATTCTTTTTAAAGGTTATGGTTACTCAAGATGACATGAAGAATGCATTAAAATGCATGCACTGATAAGAGTGATTAGGGGCAGAGGGAGACGAGTGTTACTGCAATCACACAAAGATGTGCACATGATTATGCATACACACAGCTTCTTACCAGCTGGTCTAGCTTGGTAGTGAGCTGAGAGTTTGTTAGGTTGCTGGATTCCAGGGCGGCTGCCAGCTCCTGGTTTCGACTCTATCACGTGCACGCATGCATCCGGGTAAGGAAAGGGAAAAGGAAAAAAAAAAAAAAAAGAAAACAAAAGAGAGGAATAAAGTGCAGTGGCAAAAGTCAAACAAAGAACACATGGGGGGAGGAGGAGGAGAAAATTTAAATGTGAATTATTAACATGGAGGCAAAAATAGCACCATGACAAGTAGTGCATATGTTCTACTAATAATGAGAAGTGGATCAAATAATTAAATAAAACATGTGATGGCTATTAAACTGATAAATGGAGCCAGTTGAGAAGGAGAGGAGCATTCATACAAACCTATTAAAGTGTCACTTGTAAGACCTGCTCCTTCATACAAAGTCTCTGCAACAATATTGCTGGATATCTGAACTTCTACTATACTCCTCACCATAAAGATGACTTACCAGTTATATAAACAATGGGGGGAGTAATATTAGAATACCTTCATTAATCTTGGAAACTCATTTGTTCCACTTGCATGGCTTTTGGATACTACTGCATGAGTTAAGTGACTTGTAATTCAGGCTTTAGAATGTCAAAAACTCAACAAAAAAAAAGTTTCTTCTTCTTACCTCCAGTTCTCGCTCACTCAGAGGAGGTGCGCCATCTCCATTCACATATGCAGCAGATGACTAAAAGAGACATCCAGGCAGACATTAATGTGCTTCCCACACAGAAAAATATCAGATGTTTTAAGGTAAATAAGCATTGTCAGGGAATCTGTGGCACCGTTTCTGTTGCCATTCATAGGAGAAACTTTAAACGTGTTTAATATAGTGGATGAACTGCAGATAAAAAACTGATTCGTCATCCACAGTAGGACATCTACTTCACCACAATGGGAAACAGCACTTTAGTAAAAACATGACAAGAATTCACCTGAAACGGTCTTAGAAACCTGAGAAAAAGCAATGTTTGTGGTTTGACCTAACAAAATTAAAGTTAAAAGAAGATCTATCAAACTATTTTAGTGCACCAGTTGATGCTGTCAGCGTGCTTCAGACCACTGGGAATGACTGGCGAAACTGAAAATGCTTTCAGTGCATTCCTACCCAGAATAGACGCAACGCTTCCTGATTAAAACGCCACATCGGTGGTGGTAGTGGTGGTGTGTTATTGTTAAAAGCCAAACTCTGTATGAAAGAAGTGTGCGTACCTCAGAGACCAGGCCGTTCAGTTGCTGCGAGAGCTGTCGCAGGCTCTCTGTGGAAGACAGCGGCCTGCAGGATGACATGGACACACACATCAACAAACACTCAGTAGCTTACATGAACCACTTCACTTTATAAGCTAGCATACGGCTACATAAAAAAAGGTATACTGGAAAAAGTGTTGCTTGCTGTATTCATTCTATAAGATACATATATTATAATAATCCATGAGTTCAAAACACACATATATTTTATGTAATGATGTGTGGGATACCAAGCTTTCAGAACATGGATGTTACAGCAAGTGCCTGCCCTTGAAAATAATCTATTGTCTCCAAACTGTAAACATGTCATAGTTCAGAACAGTCCCCCTTCAATACCCTTCTCTTTAATTACCGATACATAGATATATAATCACGATTCTATGACAGAACCCACCTATTTTCCTCCATTGAATTCTCGTTGCCGTTGGTATCAGAGTAATCCTGCAGGGAGACAAAAATTGAAAGCAGAAAACAGAGAGCATAAGCGACAAATATAGATAAAAGGGAGACAGTCAGCACATTTGATAAAGAGAGGAATATGTGTAATAGAAAAAATAATAATAATAAAAAAGTCACATAAATGGCCTGTGCTGAAACTGTTGTTCCTATTATAACATGTATAAATTAATACAAATGCAGCAAATGAAAAAGGAACTGTTCACACTGATGCTTAGAATGACAATGCAGTTTTATGGCCGTGTGGTGCAACAATGACAGGACAAAATATAATTTTCAAGACTGAGAAGGAAAGAGAAACATAGGAGAGACACACCTGGAGGTCAGTGTTGTGATCGACAGACTCAGAGTTAGTAGCAGTGTTAGCGCTAGCGGGGTTAGACAAAGGTGAGATGTAATCAGGCTCGCTGTTTGACTCCTCCAGCAGCTGAGCTGAAGACCTCACGGCCTCCACGTCAGCGAAGGTCTGAGGCGACACATACACAGAAATGCACACACGGGTTTAAACGTACAGAGAAGTAGCAGTTTGAGCTGCAAAGAGACCACAACACACGCATAAAAATCACCAGACTAGTGTTCTATCCAAACTTTTACTGTTAACTTTATCATTTCTACATCTAGATGAGTACAGAAGCTGATAAGAAGAAATTAGACTGTAAAAAATGAATAGAAACACCTTTCTAGCAGTAATTAAGGTGTCCCACTGAAAATGAAGTTCCTGTACTGGTGCCCCATTGCCACTGATCCCACCCATTGTAGACTCTCTGAAATAT
Source organism: Rhamphochromis longiceps (assembly GCF_057381845.1). Taxonomy (NCBI): domain Eukaryota; kingdom Metazoa; phylum Chordata; class Actinopteri; order Cichliformes; family Cichlidae; genus Rhamphochromis; species Rhamphochromis longiceps. The sequence goes on from NC_140563.1 coordinate 47,503,106, forward strand.
CTGCAGCATGTCTAGTCTATATTAACGCTATATGCAGTTTTGGCAAAATAAAGCTTCAGTTTTCAGTGGCTTTGATCCAGTACAAGCAATAATCTGCCACATAAAGAGACACACACACACACACACACACACACACACACACACACACACACACACACACACACACACACACACACACACACACCAAGATGACACATGGATATTGACATCAGAAACGTGCAACTAGCAAGAATCTGGAAACTATTTATTCAAAGCAATGCAATATTATTTAAAGATCACCAATAATGCTGCGATAAACTGATATATATTTAAAACCAATAACAGGCAGGAATTTATAGACAATTCTTTTTCATGCTTCCAGCTCAACATGACATAAAGAAAACGTTGCAGTTGAAGGAAGGTAAGAATAGAGAAGCAGGGTAAAATATTAAACACCAAACATCAACAACAGAGGGGTGCAGAGAACGATTAAAAACAATCAGGAGGAAGCAGAGAACGATTAAAAACAATCAGGAGGAAACAAAGAAAGAAAAGCCAGGGACAGAAGCTCACCTGACAGTTGCCATAATGAGGGAGGACTATTCCATTGCTTTGACTAAGTGCTTTTAGAAAACTGTCAAACTACAGGAAAAGGAGGAGAAAGAGATTGGAAAAGGGAGAGAAAAATTCAGAAAGTGACAGAGTGGTAAACAAACAAGCACAGGGAAACCATTTCTACAAGCAGGAGGTCTAGAAGTATGCAAGAGGGCAGTAAATGTAGACTGGACTTGTACAGACTCTTTTATTCTGTTAAAAACCACAACAACTAACAAGAGAAAAAAGTAATTTAAACTAAATAACAATTACAATAACAGCTTGGGGAAAGCACAGCATTTTTTTTTTTTTTCAAACGTAGTAGTAGCAGCATAAAATAGTCTGACTGCAATAACTGCACTAAAAATTCAAAGTTTAAGATTTAGCTGACTGGCTGGTGAAAAAAAGAGAGGGTGTAACAGAGACGGAAAAGTTGCATGTGAGGGCAGTCAAGACAGGAAACATGCTTTAGGATAGAAAAGCAAAAGGAAAACGCAACTTTTGTCTGGTAACAACTGGATGTATTGAGTGCAACTCTCAGTTGTATATGCGAAGTGTATGAAAGCATGCTGCAGACTGGAGTTTCTGCTAATAGCGAGAAGCAGGGTGACAGCTGTCTCACGAATGTATCCAAATGCAGGTCAAATGTCGTCGAGCAGACTCTCGCCACATGCGCAACTGCTGTCTGAAAGCACTACACATATTCTCATGGGTACTTTTAATTTGATTAGAGAGCTTTGAAAACAGGCCACAGCAGAAGATGGTGTTCCACATTAATAATCAAAATGACATTACCGGTAAATACCAAAAAAATGTTCTTAAAAAAATCCAAAACTTGGTAGACCGTCAAGTGAGCTCAAAGAATGTGATTGTGTTACTTGCTGAACACAATTTGTGCCAGTACTTTTTAAAAATCACCAGAACAAATATCAAAGCAATGGTCTTGTTAGCACATTAATTATGTTTTTTACTCAAACAAGTACAAATACGGTGAAAAACAAGTGAGTAATGAAAATCAGAAAAAGAAAATCCCAGGGAAACAGGAAATTTGAATACCCAGCAGCCACCTCAGCTCAACTACAGATATACAGAAGAAATAAATGAACTGATGGATGAACAGCTGAATAATGAGTCACCGCTTTGAAGATCAGGAATTAATTATTATTTATCAGGTATAAAGAGTGCTACTAAAGCACAGGATAAACCTAAAGCAGCAGCATAGAGTAGAGAACTGGCTGATATTCACAGAGGGATTCTCGGGAGAGGAGACTTGAAAACCTATCATTTTTTAATCAGTGTAATTTTATGATTACTCCCATTAAATGTTCTATAACAAAAATCTGATGAACCTGAATGCTGAAACAAGCAGATGACATAAAGTGTAAACTGACAGGGGTAGAGGACAGTGAGTTACTGATATGCACGCAAGTTGCTACACCAGTACTTTTTTGGATAAGTTATTAAAAATCAGCATATACATTGTGGTATTGAAGATATTGGAAATAGTAAGTGTTTTGAGACAAATAACAGAATATATTCAGCTGCCTATCTAGCCAAACTGGCTACAACTCCAGCAGCTTGGACTGCAGCTGGTGATAGTAGTCAGCCAGTTCATCATGCTCAGATTGCTCCAGGTTCTAGCTGGAATGCTGCTCATCTGTGTAGCAGAACAAGGACTACTTTATACTTTCTCATAAAATTATATATTAGTTCTTGAAATTCTTACCTTATGCTACATATTGCAATATGTAAAAGCCAAAGTTGTGGTCAGGGGCTTAAAAAACACTGTCTCATGTGCAACACTCTTCTTAGGTAAACATGTCTGTCATCAGCGCTGCAAAGGGGTCTAAATAGTTCTACTCTGCTGGCCCTGTGTGTGTATTTGACAGGTGTAAGTAAAGCAAATGCCAACTAGATGGAAAATCAGCCACCTGATCTGATAATTGGCAAAAAGCAATATATGCTCTTCAGCCAAACACACAAATACAACACCCTGCAGCTTCAAAGAGCTAATCATCATATGACCATCTATCAAGCACAAAAAGAGTACGACATTTGACGACAACAACAACAATAAAGCAAACTGTTATGCTTACATTGTCTGGAGAGTTTCTGTCTGGTGAAGGTGCATCATGTTGGCTGGATCCCTTCACCTTTCTCTTCTTCTTGGCTCCACCTCCTTTTTCTCCTCCTACACTAGCAGGGGAGCTCTTCTGTTGAAATTCCTTCAGCTGAGTAGGAAATGGAGAAGAAACCCATAAACGTGTGCAGATGAACAATGTCTACTAATATATATTTATTTTGTCACGTGTTACACAGATAATACCAGGACTCTGCAACTGTCCCCAACTATACATATTAATTCAAACAAATTACACTCAACACCTTGAGCGTCGTATCAAGCTGAATGAATGAGGCAATAAAATACGAATTCAGTGCTCCTATTCCAAAACAATGCACCAGCTAGCAGAAAGATCCGGCTTCAGACGGATCAAGTTAGTAAGTTGCGCTAAACAATGATAACCTGCGTATGATATGCATATGACGGTTAAAGAATGCCAGAAAGCTCTATGCGGGCTCTAACAGCTGTGTAACGGGAACTGCTGGTTGTTGTTTTTTTTAACAGTAAAGCTAAATAGCAGCAAAATGACATGTCACCATGGCCACTTATTCGTGAAGCTTGTGGGCCAGCAAGAAATGCTGAGGAGTGACTTCTTGAATCTGATAAGGCCATCTTTCTGACTAGCCGAAAAAGACACCAAGCCAAAGCACACAGCAGGACAGGGAAGAGGGGTGTCAGCTGTCAAAACACCCCCGTCAGTCCATCCAGCTAACTGTGCTGCAGGGGTAGCTTACAAGCTCGATGAGTGCTTTGTTTTAAAACTACCGTTTGTTAGACATTTTCTTATGAAATTAAATCCTGCAGATAACATAAAAAGCTGGCTGGCTGCTGTGCGACATTCCTTAGACTCACACGTAGCCATATATTCATCAGCTAGTTAGCTAGCTTGCTAACGTTAACTTACCTGGGTTAGCACGTTAGGCTTTAACTACATTTAAATGTCAGATGGAAAGTCAAGTAAAGCGGCCAAGCAAGTGGTGCAAGTTAATCTGCGAGTAAATAAACAGCGTGGGATACTATGCGTGTCTCTACTAACTAAAAATAGTCTACATAATCTGGGAAAGTTAATGCTATCACCAGAGGCCCCGATAAAACATCGGTCTCTCCTACGCAACAGAGCCGCGAGAGGAGCGGAGGATGTCGGACAAGCGACAGTGCAGTACTCGGGCGACGTGTAATGACAACACCCTTGCCCCGTAAAAATATACATAACGAAAAGACAAGAAAACAGAGTTAACACAGACTTGTGTACACAAAGTGGGAACTACACTTTCCGCGATATGTGACTGCGTTGATTGTAAAATACTTTACCTTTTTCTTAGCTGCAGCGAGTTTTATTTGCCTACTCTGGTCGGCCATCCTGCTGCTCTGGTGGTCAACTGAGCGATCCACGTCATCAGCTTGGCGCTCATACGCGTCTCAGCCAGTAGGTGGCGCAGAGCTCAAGCTGTGCCCTTATCATATCATAAAACATCTTCATACAGCTTATGGCCGTGAGCCTACAACCTCACATAAATTAGCCTGAAACATGTTTTTTTTCTTTTGTTATATATAATATATAAAGTATTATTTTCGACAGAGTTTACGACAACATGTATTAACATTTTTGTTATGTGGTTGTCGGCTGCTCTCATTGTCTGTAGTTGTTGCTACTTTACATTTGTGTTTCTCTATAATTAAGATAAATATAGTCTATTATTTTGTAGGTTACATTCATTACAAAAAGAGAAATGTACCGTATCTTATTATATATTTTGAAAAATGACTTTTTTCTTTCAATTTCTTTTTGTTATATGTAAATTTACCACGGGTGTAATGAAGTGTAGTACTGTGGAAAAAGTCTTGATCCTACCTTACATAAAAGAAAATATGGAATATAAGGAAAATTCTAACAATTCTGTACAAACAAGCTTGAAAGTCTCTATTTGGAATGACCACCTTTATTCTTCCACACAGTCAGAACGCTCTTAGGCTGATTTCTTGTCATTCCTTTAAATAGTCTTAAAGAATAGTTCTCCAGGCTCCTTAAGGGACATTCAAACTATTTACAAACAAATATGAGAAAAAAACTCTACAAAATGTCAATCTATTAATTCATATTAATAGAAAGCATATCAGAAAGGGGTTTCCATACAACAAACACAAGGCGAAAACAATGCCAGTAGTCGTTATATTGTAATAACCTGTATGAAGGGCTATACTGATCACTTCCTCCTTGATTTAGCAACATGGCTCCTCCTAGTGTTAATTATGATATCCAACTCTCTCTCTCTCTCTCTCTCTCTCTCTCTCTCTCTCTCTCTCTCTCTCTCTCTCTCTCTTTTTATTTTTATTTTTATTTTTTATTTTTATTTTTTACCAGATTTAACAGTCCAAGTAAAAAGTTTAATTGTATTCAAAGAAAATGACACATTTAACTCAGAATTTTCCATCTGGTTTGTTTCACTGCCCTGTGTAGTTTAAGTCTTAATGAGTCATCATTGTCTTTCAAGTCTACAGGTCAGTTTTGCTTTTGTTTGTAACACAAAGAAAGTGGATATGAATGACACAAATAGTAAGCTGCCTGACAGTATAAGGACCTTATAAAGAATATAAATGCATCTTTTAGATTTTCTTGAATAAAATATAATGAATTCTACTAACAGGAACTGAAGGCTTCTCTGTAACAATATGCCTTTCAGTGCATCAGCATTAGCTTTAAAATGAGGGTATCCTTTGATTAGAATATTAAAATGTTCTGTAGAAATCCCTGCAAAGTCTGAAAAGGGCTAATAAAACATGTTGCATTACCTTAAAACAATAAAGAAAAAGATGAAACACTGTAATCTGATGTTCAGTTGTTTTTCTCCCATAAAACATTATCAGAATTGGAGGCCACTAAGTAAGAGGTTTTAAATCTAAACACAGAAGTGTTTATGGTTTTTATGGGAAACACTGTAAATAAATAAATAAAACAAATAGACAAAACTTAGCTGCTACACTGATATTTTATAATTTTATGACTTTTCTACATTCTTCCTGACAGTACAACCGGTTTAGTTCAGGAACCTTCTGGAAATATATCAGTGTGTCAAGAATTTGGATAAATCACAGTAGGAGAAAGCAGATCAGTTCAATTCTATCCATGTAATGATTTTGGATTCTAGAAAATTCTTGCAATTAGTTGATGTGTTTTTAAAATATCCAAATCATAGCCTTATATTTTGGCTGAAATATATTGGGACACTTGCCAAGGATCATATCTTGACAGTGGCAGTCAGCTTCCTTGACCTTTTAATCAAATATTTGTCTTGTTGATTGAATTGAAACCCAACTGAATGCGCCAGTTTATGTTACCTTCTTATGTGTGCAAAAGATTCCAACCAAATTGAAATCAGTGTGATCACATGTATCTGAAGTCTTTGGCTAAGACTTGTACATTCACTGAGGAAACACCCAGACAACCCAGTTCACCTGGTACAAGATTTCCTGTCAGATTCACCACAATCACACAAAGGATTTGGATTTTCATACTCATTGCAGTTAGTCATTACTTCTCACAATTGCATCACTATCTCCTCGTAATGACACGCCTTAAAACCGCAAAATTAAGATTACAAATCTAACACTTGGTGGGCCATTGCAAAAAAAAAAATTATTGCAGCAAAAATTTGTAAATGTCTGAAGTGCGAGAAATGCACCCACCCCCCGGCCTTGAGAGTGGCATGTAGCTGCACCAACTGTGTTCAGGACTGCCCTTGACAGACAGCCAATCAGCGTCGGCGCAGTGGACACATACGGTGACGTCGTTTCAACCTGATGTGTGCAAATCAGCGGCGGCCAGCATGCTGAATGAAACCAATCAGCGTGTTCCAACGAGCAACAGCTCAGCCAATCGCGAGCCTCCACGACGGGAAAGAAGTGACGGCTTATATATGGAGAGACCACATTTCGTCCAGCATTATTCTAGACAAGTAAAGATTTGAAGGAGATACAGTTTGCTCTAAGCGACTCTTACCGGTAGAGGAAACGCAAAGGCCGTTAAATCATTGGTTGTACTTCTGTTAAGGTATGTATAAAGCGTTAATATGAATATGATAATGAAGCATAGCTGTATTTTCCATTTTCTGCAAAATGTTTTATTAAGATAAAACCGGTTAAGCTAAATATTGACAAATAAACCAGCTGAAATGTAACTACACTACTGTCCTCTGAATGAACTGTACATACTCGGTAACCTAAATATAATAAACAGGATGTAGTTTGGAATGTTCTAGCATGGTGGTTTCCCCCTGCATGTCTGCTAGGCATGGTAGCGTAGTTAGCAAGATACCGGGGAATTGGCAGTGGGGTGGTGGTAATGATGGAATGATTGACTGGTGATCCATCTTATTTTATCGAGAATTCATTTTTCCTGTTATATTTTTTTGCCAAGACCAACTTTTAGTCTGCCGTGGGTCTGCAAGCTCAGCAAGTGACATTACGCAGTACCGTTAGTTTCTGGCTAATGGAACTCGGGAGGCTGAACCCACCTAATATCTTACGTTGTATTTCTTTTCTGCAGATCTGCTTGTAGATTTAAGTACAAACAAACAAAGATGAAGCTGTTGTGGGTTGTGATGCTGGTGGTCGGCACAGTGTTTGCCGCCGACGATGATGATAAGAAGGACAACGTGGGGACTGTGGTTGGGATTGATCTGGGGACCACATACTCATGGTAACAAGTCACGTTAAAATCTTTAAATAGTGACATGATGCCACTGTGGAATAAAATGGCATTCAGACTAAATTCAAACTGTTTTCTTGCAGTGTTGGAGTGTTCAAGAATGGACGTGTGGAGATTATTGCCAATGACCAGGGAAACCGAATTACCCCCTCCTACGTGGCCTTCACCAGTGAAGGTGAGCGTCTGATCGGTGATGCTGCCAAGAATCAGCTGACCTCTAACCCTGAGAACACCATCTTTGATGCCAAGAGGCTCATTGGTCGCACATGGGGTGACTCGTCTGTGCAGCAGGACATCAAGTACTTCCCCTTCAAGGTGAGCTTGTAAACTGAAAGTAGAACTTGTAGTTGCTTGTTCTGTGGGTCATGTTTGAGCTAAATTGTTGTTAAATTAATATTGATATGTTTTCCTCTGAAGGTTACTGAGAAGAAGAGCAAGCCCCATATCCAGGTTGACATTGGTGGTGGTCAGATGAAGACCTTTGCTCCCGAGGAGGTCTCTGCTATGGTGCTGACTAAGATGAAGGAGACTGCTGAGGCTTACCTGGGCAAGAAGGTACAAAAAGTCAGAGACTGTAAAACAGGGAAAATGTTAATTTTAATTAAATGGTGTATCATCAAATCTAACTTTATCCTTTTTCCTCAGGTCACACATGCTGTGGTCACTGTCCCCGCCTACTTCAACGATGCCCAGCGCCAGGCCACTAAGGATGCTGGTACCATTGCTGGTCTGAATGTTATGCGAATCATCAATGAGCCGTAAGCATCCAGTCAAAATGAATTTGCAATTTGAAACTCCAAAGAATATCTCTGCACTCCCTTCTAATAAACTCTCATTGTATTCTTTAGAACTGCTGCTGCTATTGCTTATGGCCTGGACAAGAAGGACGGAGAGAAGAACATTCTTGTGTTCGATCTGGGCGGTGGCACCTTTGATGTCTCTCTTCTGACCATTGACAACGGTGTTTTCGAAGTGGTGGCCACCAACGGTGACACTCATCTGGGAGGAGAGGACTTTGACCAGCGTGTCATGGAGCACTTCATCAAGCTGTACAAGAAAAAGACTGGCAAAGATGTGCGCAAAGACAACCGTGCTGTGCAGAAGCTGCGTCGCGAGGTCGAGAAGGCCAAGAGGGCGCTGTCTGCCCAGCACCAAGCCCGCATTGAGATCGAGTCTTTCTTTGAGGGAGAGGACTTCTCTGAGACCCTGACTCGTGCCAAGTTTGAGGAGCTGAACATGGTAAGATATTAATTTGGTTCTGAAAATATTGCGTATCAAACATTATGGGAGAAACTGTTGACCGAGCTTTTTTAACCTGTGTGTTCTTCAAAACCCAGGACCTGTTCCGTTCCACCATGAAGCCTGTACAGAAGGTGCTGGAAGATTCTGACTTGAAGAAGTCTGACATTGATGAGATTGTCCTGGTTGGAGGCTCCACCCGTATCCCCAAAATCCAGCAGCTGGTGAAGGAGTTTTTCAATGGCAAAGAGCCATCTAGAGGCATTAACCCTGATGAGGCTGTGGCATACGGAGCTGCTGTGCAGGCTGGCGTGCTTTCTGGAGAGGAGGACACTGGTGACTCATCACTTTTAGAGATATTCTTTGAAACAGGGGTGAGCTTTCAAATGTGGTCCTGTTTACTAAACATTTTCCTTCACTTGCAGGTGATGTGGTTCTTCTGGATGTGTGCCCCCTGACCCTTGGTATTGAGACTGTTGGAGGAGTAATGACCAAGCTGATCCCCAGAAACACTGTGGTGCCCACCAAAAAAGCTCAGATCTTTTCTACAGCCTCTGATAACCAGCCTACTGTCACCATCAAAGTCTATGAAGGTAAGAGTTTGGATATTATTCTTTAAATTTCCCAAATAGTGTTTTTATACAAAGACTCCAATGACAAGAAACCCGTGACAGTGAAATAAATAAGTTCCACAAGTCTAATTGTTGACTTTTTTTATTTCTCTTAGGTGAGCGTCCTTTGACCAAAGACAACCATCTCCTGGGTACCTTTGACCTGACTGGCATCCCCCCTGCTCCTCGCGGTGTACCGCAGATTGAAGTCACCTTTGAGATTGATGTCAACGGCATTCTGCGTGTCACTGCTGAGGACAAGGGCACAGGCAACAAGAACAAGATCACAATCACAAATGACCAGAACCGGCTAACGCCCGAGGACATCGAGCGCATGGTGAACGACGCAGAACGCTTTGCTGATGAAGATAAGAAGCTGAAGGAGAGGATCGACGCTCGCAATGAGCTGGAGAGCTACGCATACTCCCTGAAGAACCAGATCGGTGACAAGGAGAAGCTTGGTGGCAAGCTGTCAGATGACGATAAGGAGTCCATTGAGAAAGCAGTGGAGGAGAAGATTGAATGGTTGGAATCCCACCAAGATGCTGACCTGGATGAGTTCCAGGCCAAGAAGAAGGAGCTTGAGGAGGTGGTTCAGCCCATTATCACCAAGCTCTACGGTAGTGCAGGTGGTCCACCACCAGAGGGCAGTGAGCAAGATGAGAAGGATGAGTTGTAGGCAGGTCTGAAGTCTTGTCGCTCCTTGGCCCTCTGGCATGTTGGTGTACATATTGGACTGATGGGACTCAAATTGTGAGAGGAGTGGTCGGGAAGGGGCTGACAATAACAAGTGACCATACTGAATTTCCTGAAAGACTTTAAAACAAGTTTCAGTGTGTGAGACGTGTTCTCTTCGCTGGAAGGCGGAGATATTTGTCAGCCTGGATATGAGGCTTGTTGCTGCTGTTCTCAGGCAGTCCTGATGGGGAGGGATGTAGTTGGGTGGGCGGGTGGGTTTTGTGGGTACACTGAATATGGTGTCTGTGGGATGAAGGGCTCTTTATGTTCACAGGCAGTGCAAAAGTTTATTTATTGAATCTGGTCATTGTACTTCTGGAAAGACAATTGAAATAAATGTTTGATACAAACTGTTTTCTGTCCGGTCTTATTTTATAGTTTCAGGTTCCACATTGGTAAAGTCAACCCTCTGAAAACTTCATCTTTCAGTGTATGAAATTTCAATTTTGTACATGAATGAGAAGCATTTAACCTTTTTTCTTTCAGCATTTAATGGTAGCTTTAAATGTAATTATGTCAAATATTTTATTCCTACATCTTTTTTTATTTTTTTTTATTTTACAAAATTCAATATATATGGTACCCAGAGTATTCATGCCTCCAAATACAAATAACATGTTTATTGCCTCAGGGGATGCTGGTCTGTTGGCTTGCACCTCCTCTGGATTCCCATCATCACACACTGTCCAGGGAAATATACACATGGAGTGGTCAAGATGTTTTTGTGGCAGAGCTCCGTTGAATTTCATTAGGAGCCATCTACATTTGTCTGCAAGCAGAAAATATAAAAACAATCATACTTGGATGTTTGTAAACAACTAAAATACCGTATTTATATAGGGTTAAAAAAAAAAATGGCTTAAAGACAGTGTACCAGTGTTAAATCTGTACATGGAGTTGCTTGCTCCATCTGCTGTCATCCCTCCAAATATGTAAATGTTCTTGCCCAGCACAACAGCTGAGTGGGCAGCTACTCCTGGTGGAATATCTCCTTTGGCCTGCACTTTCTCCCACTTCACGTTCCCTTTAAAGATAATTTAACAGATATTTTTATATCATCCCAGTGCAATGCAGTGATACTCTGAACAATTATGCTGCATGTGTGTTGACATAGTGAATGAATATAGATCTTTGAATCCACCGCTACAATGATGTGATCACGTGTGGCTGGAGGGTGCCTGTCTTGTGTTTCAGGTTGGGACCAAGTAGAAGACACTGCAACAGATTTACACGAAAGTGATGGACAGAGAAAAAAATAACTACTGTCATATAAACATATATTTTTCATATCATTTGTTCAAACTGAAACCAGAAAGGCATAATTTACAGCAGCAAAAAAACATAATTTCAGGGGCAATGCAGAGAATACATGCCCCTTGATATTTAAAATGTGTGCTTTTTGTCCCCCTTAATAAAAATATTAAAGAATCAGGTATCTTATTTTGAAAACTTAAACTTCTTGAAAGACATTTAAAGCTGTGTTTGGATGTTGGCTGTTTTCATTCTCTGTCAAGATGATCCCACACTGCTTGAATAATGTTGAGGTCCAGGCACTGGGGAAGCCAATCAATGACTGGTTGTGTTCCATTGTTTGTGTGCTTTAAATCCAGGTCTGCTTTTACTGCACTGGGGGTATACTGGGATCACTGTCATGCTGAAAATAAAGCCGTTGCCAATTAGATGCTTTCAACAAGGTGGATCAAAATCTGACTGTACCTTTCTGCGTTCAGAATTCCACCAGTTTAAAAAAAAAGAAGCTTCAATGCCACTGTCTGAAATGCTCCTCGAAAACATAACATAGTCTCCACTGTGTATTACAGGTGGCTGTGGGTTCTCTCTGTTGTAGCTCTGTCCTGTCCTTCTCTGTACATATCGATGAGGATTTACATCAAAGATTTCATTTTTTCATTAATCACTCCAACAGACCTGTTGCCACTGATTTTCAATCCAGTACCTGTGTTATTTGGTATACCTCAGCCTTTTCTCCCTGCTTCCCTTCTTTAAGAATGGCTTCTTGAGAGCCACCCCTCAACTTAGACCATTTCTGATGAGGCTTCAATAAACAGCAGATGGATCAGTTGAAAAGCTAGATGCATTTCTCAGGTCCTGTGTCAGGTGTTTGCTGGATTTTTTCCTGTTTCTTAAGGTCATGACTTTCAGGCAATATTCACCTGCGGTAGATTTTTAGGCCTGAAATTTTTTTTTATTTTGGTCCTCCACTTGTTCATCTTCTTCTGATATTTTATAAACAATCTACAAACCATGCAGACATATGCCAAGTTTTCACCTAATAGCTCTTTGGGAATCATCTTGTCGGTGCAAAAATACAAATTTTGTCTGTCAAACTGTGATATATTTGGCATTTATGGTAGTTGTAGTAGGAACTGAAAAAAATTGGAACAAAAATTGTGTTTCTGCAACAGGCTGCCAGCAACAAAAAGCATAAAGATAGAATTATCTTATGGTTGTATGGCATAACAGACAGATAGATAGATAGATAGATAGATAGATAGATAGATAGATAGATAGATAGATAGATAGATAGATAGATAGATAGATAGATAGATAGATAGATAGATAGATAGATAGATAGATAGATAGAAAGGGCAGTATTTACTTTTAAGGGAATAGTATTGTATTTTGTATTCTATTTGTTGAAATGTTTAGAAAAAATGGTTTAAATGTTTAGCGATAATTTATCAAGTGAAAAAAGTTAGTTTTTGTAAAAACATAATAGTTATTTAGAAACATTGTACATGTATGCCTATTGCTATATATTTAAACGATTATCATTTGTTACTGTAACATACTTAAGAAAGTCACGATAAAATGAATCAGTTATACTCAAAAAGTGTCCCACCTCAACATGTTCTTGGCAGTCTGAAAACCTATTATCATTTTAAATATCTCCATGTAGCATTATACCTCTGACTTTCAGATTAATCTTTTGAACTTGAAAGAGAGGTCAAAGGTTAAATTTGGTATGACATTTAAAATCTTTAGAGTCTAAGTTATAAGGCTTTTGGCAATTTTCCACCAATAGACCAATAGGTCATTAAGTTTACAATGAAGACCTGAGTGTATGCAAGGCCGATTTTAATGTGTTGTTAACATGAACTCACACTACACTCCTACGAAGGTTTATCAGATTTATATCAAAAGTTTTAAGTGGGAGACTGACAAAAATATAACTGCCTTGGCGGAGGTAATTATACATTTATACATACATTCACTTATTTTTACATACTTGTGGCGTTACATTCACACACTCACACTTCGGCACAAACGGTGACGTCGCCTAAACCTGATATGTGCAAATCAGGTGCAGCCAGCGCGCTAGACGAAACCAATCAGCGCCTTCCACCAAACAGCAGCTCAACCAATAGCGAGCCTCAAAACCGGGAAAGCGTGACGACTTGTTTATGAAGGCTTCTATATATACACGATTTCACAGATGCAATTATGTGAAATAGACAAAATAGACACAGTTTGCTTCACAGTATTGGAACTTTTGGAGGTTATCGTTGCTTATACTGTTTTATTTTGTAAAAAAGACGCTATCAAGACCTCAACTACAAATTGGCGAAGGTAAGACTCGAACCGGCGGTTTCAAACTGGGATTCATGTTGGTGCGTCTAAACGGAGTGAGCTAAACTGACAACAGGGGCAAGTGCATCACAGATTTATATATGAAGGTTAAAACGTCTATCATCAGCATGATCATTTTTTACATTTTCAACAATACTTTTTTTTTTATCACGAAGTAGTCAGTGTTTAAGAAAAAGGAAAGAATAATATTTAAAAATGCCGAGTGACTTTGAAATATGTTTTATTTGTTGATTATTTTTTAATTACCACTTAGAATAAAATATTTTTTTGTTTTTAAATTGCCACTAAGAATAAAATGTGGTTGTTGTTGTTTTTTAAGAGGAGCTGGCCAAGAAGGTGGTAGGAATTGCAACCAATGTTACATCACAGTTTTGTCAAAATATTTTAAGTTGCCAAAACGGATTGGACTTATTACAGTTTTTTCTGATTGCTTAAGCACATTTTTTGTAACTATTGGCTAATTTTGCAAAACTCTTCACACAAATAAGAAAACCTGTCACCCAATAATCAAAACATTGTAGTTCTCTTGCAAAAGCAAACACAGCTAGATTAACTCTTCACACCTTCGTAAAAATGGTGTTTCCGTATCAAACAGTACACACAAGCCATCATCTACTAAGCACACAATGCACCAACTGCACACTGATGGTATGAATACAAAACACATCTGGCTTTTGCTTTCTCTGTGCACAAGGTAGGCTATGTCAGTTTGAGCTCATACTTCTGTCATAGATCCATAAGCATAGAGGGATCCAAACTTCAAGTACTGGTGTTTATTCAAACACATCAAAACAAACACAAGTGTTTATTTCCAAGTATAGGATTATTTGCAATCGCCATAATGACTATATGGGTTACTTGGTCTGCAGTGAACATGCTTCCTCTGCCCCCAGCATCTGGTCATCTAGCAATTCTGTAAAGTAACAATTTCAGTATTTTTACATCAATGGTATTGGTGTGTTTCTCATTGGCAAATGGCAGTGCTACAAATCTTTGTGCGAAGTGACTGTACTAACCGATTCTCATTTCAAGATGTCCTTATGGTACTTGCTACAGTGTAGCGGCTCGAGTTAGGCTGGACCCGTTGGCCAGCTACCCTCAGGGTCATTCCACGGTTGATTACATGGTCCACTATTGTAGCTCTGATGTCATCAGCAATTCTATTTCTTACTCTTCCTACCCTTCCTCTCCCCCCTCCTCATCTTCCTCTCCCCCCTCCTCGTCTTCCTCTTGCTCCTCCTTGTCCTTGTCGTCCTCTTCATCCTACTTCTTCACCTCCACGTCCTCTTCCTCGGCCTCTTCTACTTCTCACTCTTTCTGCTCCTTCCATTGTACTCCACATAGACAGCTTACCTGTGGCCTGTTTATAGTGCTTAGGCTGATTGCAAAGTGAACTAATTATCTAAAAAAATTTTCACATGTGAAAGTGTGCCAGACAGTTGGCAAATTAGTGTTAATGATAGCCATACATGTGCATACTTTTGCTAGGAGTGTGTTGGAAATTTGGTAATTGAGTGTTGTGCAGTGAATTGTGCCTACAGTTTTGCAAAGTGTGTGTTACAAAATTGCAAACTGAGTGCAAAGCAGTTTTTGTGCTTTTAGTTTTGCAAACTCAGTGAGTGGTTTTGCTAGAAGTCTGAATAGTTTTAGAGATTGTGCTACAGGAATCACAGTTAGGGTTTAAGCATTCAGAAAAAACTGTATACTCTAGGTACAATAACGTAGTCAAAAATGTTTATAGTATTTATTATCTAAGACCAACTTCAAATCTGCTATGGTTCTGGAGCTCAGCAAATCACATCAGTACCATTAGCTGCTACCTTCATGAACTCGGGAGGCTTAGTCCACTTATTGATTTCAAAGCCACGTTGATTTACGTTGTATTTATTTTCTGCATTTTCCTTGTAGATTGGAGAGCAAACAAACAAAGATGAAGCTGTTGTGGGTTGTGATGCTGTTAGTCGGCACAGTGTTTGCCGCCGACGATGATGATGATAAGAAGGACAACGTGGGGACTGTGGTTGGGATTGATCTGGGGACCACATACTCATGGTAACAAGTCACGTTAAAATCTTTAAATAGTGACATGATGCCACTGTGGAATAAAATGGCATTCAGACTAAATTCAAACTGTTTTCTTGCAGTGTTGGAGTGTTCAAGAATGGACGCGTGGAGATTATTGCCAATGACCAGGGAAACCGAATTACCCCCTCCTACGTGGCCTTCACCAGTGAAGGTGAGCGTCTGATCGGTGATGCTGCCAAGAATCAGCTGACCTCTAACCCTGAGAACACCATCTTTGATGCCAAGAGGCTCATTGGTCGCACATGGGGTGATTCGTCTGTGCAGCAGGACATCAAGTACTTCCCCTTCAAGGTGAGCTTGTAAACTGAAAGTAGAACTTGTAGTTGCTTGTTCTGTGGGTCATGTTTGAGCTAAATTGTTGTTAAATTAATATTGATATGTTTTCCTCTGAAGGTTACTGAGAAGAAGAGCAAGCCCCATATCCAGGTTGACATTGGTGGTGGTCAGATGAAGACCTTTGCTCCCGAGGAGGTCTCTGCTATGGTGCTGACTAAGATGAAGGAGACTGCTGAGGCTTACCTGGGCAAGAAGGTACAAAAAGTCAGAGACTGTAAAACAGGGAAAATGTTAATTTTAATTAAATGGTGTATCATCAAATCTAACTTTATCCTTTTTCCTCAGGTCACACATGCTGTGGTCACTGTCCCCGCCTACTTCAACGATGCCCAGCGCCAGGCCACTAAGGATGCTGGTACCATTGCTGGTCTGAATGTTATGCGAATCATCAATGAGCCGTAAGCATCCAGTCAAAATGAATTTGCAATTTGAAACTCCAAAGAATATCTCTGCACTCCCTTCTAATAAACTCTCATTGTATTCTTTAGAACTGCTGCTGCTATTGCTTATGGCCTGGACAAGAAGGACGGAGAGAAGAACATTCTTGTGTTCGATCTGGGCGGTGGCACCTTTGATGTCTCTCTTCTGACCATTGACAACGGTGTTTTCGAAGTGGTGGCCACCAACGGTGACACTCATCTGGGAGGAGAGGACTTTGACCAGCGTGTCATGGAGCACTTCATCAAGCTGTACAAGAAAAAGACTGGCAAAGATGTGCGCAAAGACAACCGTGCTGTGCAGAAGCTGCGTCGCGAGGTCGAGAAGGCCAAGAGGGCGCTGTCTGCCCAGCACCAAGCCCGCATTGAGATCGAGTCTTTCTTTGAGGGAGAGGACTTCTCTGAGACCCTGACTCGTGCCAAGTTTGAGGAGCTGAACATGGTAAGATATTAATTTGGTTCTGAAAATATTGCGTATCAAACATTATGGGAGAAACTGTTGACCGAGCTTTTTTAACCTGTGTGTTCTTCAAAACCCAGGACCTGTTCCGTTCCACCATGAAGCCTGTACAGAAGGTGCTGGAAGATTCTGACTTGAAGAAGTCTGACATTGATGAGATTGTCCTGGTTGGAGGCTCCACCCGTATCCCCAAAATCCAGCAGCTGGTGAAGGAGTTTTTCAATGGCAAAGAGCCATCTAGAGGCATTAACCCTGATGAGGCTGTGGCATACGGAGCTGCTGTGCAGGCTGGCGTGCTTTCTGGAGAGGAGGACACTGGTGACTCATCACTTTTAGAGATATTCTTTGAAACAGGGGTGAGCTTTCAAATGTGGTCCTGTTTACTAAACATTTTCCTTCACTTGCAGGTGATGTGGTTCTTCTGGATGTGTGCCCCCTGACCCTTGGTATTGAGACTGTTGGAGGAGTAATGACCAAGCTGATCCCCAGAAACACTGTGGTGCCCACCAAAAAAGCTCAGATCTTTTCTACAGCCTCTGATAACCAGCCTACTGTCACCATCAAAGTCTATGAAGGTAAGAGTTTGGATATTATTCTTTAAATTTCCCAAATAGTGTTTTTTACAAAGACTCCAATGACAAGAAACCCGTGACAGTGAAATAAATAAGTTCCACAAGTCTAATTGTTGACTTTTTTTATTTCTCTTAGGTGAGCGTCCTTTGACCAAAGACAACCATCTCCTGGGTACCTTTGACCTGACTGGCATCCCCCCTGCTCCTCGCGGTGTACCGCAGATTGAAGTCACCTTTGAGATTGATGTCAACGGCATTCTGCGTGTCACTGCTGAGGACAAGGGCACAGGCAACAAGAACAAGATCACAATCACAAATGACCAGAACCGGCTAACGCCCGAGGACATCGAGCGCATGGTGAACGACGCAGAACGCTTTGCTGATGAAGATAAGAAGCTGAAGGAGAGGATCGACGCTCGCAATGAGCTGGAGAGCTATGCATACTCCCTGAAGAACCAGATCGGTGACAAGGAGAAGCTTGGTGGCAAGCTGTCAGATGACGATAAGGAGTCCATTGGGAAAGCAGTGGAGGAGAAGATTGAATGGTTGGAATCCCACCAAGATGCTGACCTGGATGAGTTCCAGGCCAAGAAGAAGGAGCTTGAGGAGGTGGTTCAGCCCATTATCACCAAGCTCTACGGTAGTGCAGGTGGTCCACCACCAGAGGGCAGTGAGCAAGATGAGAAGGATGAGTTGTAGGCAGGTCTGAAGTCTTGTCGCTCCTTGGCCCTCTGGCATGTTGGTGTACATATTGGACTGATGGGACTCAAATTGTGAGAGGAGTGGTCGGGAAGGGGCTGACAATAACAAGTGACCATACTGAATTTCCTGAAAGACTTTAAAACAAGTTTCAGTGTGTGAGACGTGTTCTCTTCGCTGGAAGGCGGAGATATTTGTCAGCCTGGATATGAGGCTTGTTGCTGCTGTTCTCAGGCAGTCCTGATGGGGAGGGATGTAGTTAGGTGGGTTTTTGAGGGTACACTGAATATAGTGTCTGTGGGATGAAGGGCTCTTTAAATTCACAGGTAGTGCAAAAGTTTATAGTTTTCTCATATATATATATATATATATATATATATATATATATATATATATATATATATATATATATATATATATATATATATATATATATATATATATAAATAATTTTAATTTGAAACTTGTTCAGATGTAAAACTGCAAATTCCAAAACTAATTTCATGTCGAAATATTTTATTGCAATATCATTTTTTTTCCTTTCAAGCTTTTTTTTTTTTAGTTTTTTTTATTTTTTTATTTGACAACAGTCACAATACAGTCATTATATATGGTACCCAGAGTATTCATGCCTCCAAATACAAATAACAGGTTTATTGGCTCAGGGGGTGCTGGTCCGTTGGCTTCCTCCTCTGGATTCCCATCATCACACACCGTCCAGGGAAATATACACATGGAGTGGTCAAGACGTTTTGGTGGCAGAGCTCCTTTGAATTTCATTAGGAGCCATCTACATTTGTCTGCAAGCAGAAAATATAAAAACAATCATACTTGGATGTTTGTAAACAACTAAAATACCGTATTTATATAGGGTTAAAAAAAAAAAAAATTGGCTTAAAGACAGTGTACCAGTGTTAAATCTGTACATGGAGTTGCTTGCTCCATCTGCTGTCATCCCTCCAAAGATGTAGATATTTTTGCCCAGCACAACAGCTGAGTGGGCAGCTACTCCTGGTGGAATATCTCCTTTGGCCTGCACTTTCTCCCACTTCACGTTCCCTTTAAAGATAATTTAACAGATATTTTTATATCATCCCAGTGCAATGCAGTGATACTCTGAACAATTATGCTGCATGTGTGTTGAAATACAAAGTGCTTCCTTTGTGAATCACAGATGTGGACAGTCTTACTTGAATCAAGAGAATACATATCGTTGTGGAATTTGTCTCCAGCCATGCCCCCATGAATGTAGATCTTTGAATCCACCGCTACAATGATGTGACCATGTCTGGCTGGAGGGTGCCTGCCTTGTGTTTCAGGTTGGGACCAAGTAGAAGAAACTGCAACAGATTTACAC
This sequence comes from Rhamphochromis longiceps, assembly GCF_057381845.1. Classification (NCBI taxonomy): domain Eukaryota; kingdom Metazoa; phylum Chordata; class Actinopteri; order Cichliformes; family Cichlidae; genus Rhamphochromis; species Rhamphochromis longiceps. The sequence goes on from NC_140563.1 coordinate 47,522,649, forward strand.
AGAAGAGATGGACGGAAAAAAGATTATTTTTATATAAGCATATACGCTTTTCATAGCAATTGTCAATAGTGAAACATGAAAGAAACAGGAGAATATGGATTTTCTTTTTGAAAATCTCAATCACAGACAGGAAATGCCTCAAACAGTGACATATCATATTTCCTCAGCACTTGATCTTTTTGTATCTACCAGTGAATGAATGAGTGTATACATTCTCTTAATTGTTTGCATCATATATCAATTATGTCTGTTATGTGTGTGTTTTTTTTTTTCTGTTTTTATAATCAGCATTGGGAAGGTTACTTCTAAAATGTATTCCACTACAGATTACAGAGTACATGCCCCAAAATGTATTTTTGTAACATATTCCATTACGTTACTCAATGAGAGTAACATATTTTTGAATACTTTGGATTACTTAATATATTATTATGGTTTTTACAACTACATGAATGTACTCTTGCTGTGTGATTTATTACTGAAGGCTACTCGCCATACCAATACCAACTACATTTTAGAATCTTAATATAAAATGAGTAACAGTAGGGTGGACATTAGGTAAGGCTGCAGTTTTTGCAGCGATCTCGTATAGAAAACTATTTCATGTGTATATAAAACAGGTCCCCGGCTCCGAACCATAGTAAAGGGAACTCTGGCTAATACGTCGGGTTCTGTGTCGGGCTCGTAGCCTGAAATCTAGCTATACTATATTTACATGCTTCCATCTCCAGTTTCTGCTCAGGGACAACTCGTACTTTTCCACTCTCCTTTTTCTCCCTCCCTCGCTCACAGACACATAACGGGTATGGCAGTCCATTCTCCCTGCAGCACGGACTACACTGCCCATGAGGCTACATTCTTTAGGGCGATGCCTCTATCACTGCCTATTGCCTTCATATTAAATAATTTCTTGACCAATTTTTAAAAATATTTCTTCACGTCATTATGCGGGTCGCAAGTAGGGGTTACATAGTCCGCGAGATTGACACACAGGCATTAGAGCCTCTTAATGCGTGTTTTGTTTGGGTTTCCACTGGCGTGGAATTACCAAAAATAGAGAGGGCATAGCCTAACATATGAAACAGGAAAAGACCACCGTGTAATCCATTTGTTTCAACAAAGTAACTGTATTCTGAATACCACCCTTTTAAAGGGTAACTGTAATGGAATACAATTACTCATATTTTGTATTTTACATACATAACGCCGGTACATGTATTCCGTTACTCCCCAACACTGTTTATAATATACATATAGAGCAGGGGTCCCCAATCCCAGTCCACGAGGGCCGGTGTCCCTGCAGGTTTTAGATGTTTCCTTGATCCAACACAGCTGATTTAAATGGATAAATGACCTTCTCAACATGTCTTGAAGTTCTCCAGAGGCCTGGTAATGAACTGATCATGTGATTCAGGTGTGTTGACCCAGGGTGAGATCTAAAACCTGCAGGGACACCGGCCCTCGTGGACTGGGATTGGGGACCCCTGATATAGAGGTTTAGTCATGAGAGCATCTAAGACACCAAAAGTGATGAAAACCAAAGAATTATAATAATAAGACATTTTTAAAACAATTCAGTACCAGGTTTTCCATAATTTTCTCACATGATTCAGTAAAAATGAAATTTGACCTAAAAGCCATTCTAAGCTGTGGAATAGAAATGCTATTTGACCATATGGAGTCAAGGCTAAGTTTCAGCTAATTAAAAAGGTCTACAGCCAAAATGCTCCCAAAATAAATAAAGAAACAAAATTTACTAAACTTCAAATCACTGAATCTAAAAAGCTGACGCTTAAAATTGTTGCTTGGCTCTAGTGTTAATGAACCTCTACTGCATCAAAATGTCTTTACTGAAAATAACTAAAATACATTTTGACCCCTGGAATTATTTTCAGACGGCCACCGTTCTTAATCCATTCTGGCGAAACTGCGCTCGCATGAATGAGAAATGTAAAATATATGAAATTCAACTATGAAAGTTCAAATTTAATGACATTATCTCTATTTGATCTCGTGACTTTTACTCTGATTTCACATCTGATCTTCCTAGAGTAGCAAATACTTTGTAATGCTGTAAATTAAACGTACATATTTTTGAAGCATATGATAAAAAAAATCCCACTTTATTTTTTCATTGTCTTTTACACTATCAATTATTTTACACATTATTTTAAACTGCTGTCAGTGAAATGAATACAACCTTTGCATTTCATTTATTGGTGCCCTACTCTGTTAAATAATTTAACAGGTTTGATTGTGGAGACATCCACAGATAGATATGTAGCCCAGTGAATTGATATGTTTTCTAATATCCTCTCTTTATAGATTTTTTGTCCTTATTTTTAAAACATTATTATATAAAGCAACCATTGACGATTGAGAAAGCATAAGATTACTATTTATGATGAAAATTCAACTCAGCAATTTACATAGATGTCCAATACAAATAGATCAATCAATATCTTAGACATGGCACCCAATCAGCTATTTCAGTTTTCACATCAAAACTCGGAAGAAATAACAAAATTTCATCTCTGAAGCAGATTTCTTCTGAAATACTGTCAGGTGGTGTTATTGTAATGCACTGCGATAAGCAGCAGGTTTATCTGACACAAACCTGTATCAAACACATGAAGTTTGGAGTCAGAGACAGGTGCAGATCCTATTTCCCCACCAGAGAACACAAAAAGCCTGTCTCCAAGGCAGGCTGAGGTGGTGTGGTATGTCCTGGGACTCGCGGGTGTCCCATTTGTTTCTACAGTATTCCAGCGAGGGTTACTGTCTAGACACACACAGAATGGAAAAGATTTGTGGGTATTCAATATATCGTGTAATCTATTTATATGATCATGTATGGTTACAGACTACAAGTTTTCAAGGTTTTCACAGCCATGGTTTCACAGGTCAACAAGAAATCTGAGTGAAACCTTTCTCATCTGTGAAAATCCATCAGATTACTAGGTTAGGTTAAAATAGGATTTACCTGCCACCTGTACATTTTGGATACAGTTGCGATTTCCAGTCTGCTGCGCACCCCCAAACACCCACAGGCTCTGGGGGCAGCTCTCTGGTACAAAACTGCAGTGTTCATACCTTGCCTCCAAACCCTCCCACTCAGCAATGTCCCAGCCATGATTGTCTGGTCCATACAAAAACAAAAATGCAAAGAAAGTTATATAATATCAGTCTGATGGCTGATGATAACTTTAGCTTCTTGTCATAATTAAAAAAGACGTCCCATTAAAGCCTGTAAAACACAAGCCTGATAACTATATTATAAAATACAGAGGTATACTGAGGTCATAATACTGTAAAAGCTGGCTCTGGATATATATATGTATATATTCAGAGCCAGCTTTTACAGTGTGTGTGTGTGTATATATATATATATATATATATATATATATATATATATATATAATTTTTACCTAGATTTATGATGTGCGAATCTGAGAAACTGCCACTGGGATTGGCTCCTCCAATAATAAGGAGTCTCCCTTTTCCTCCATCTTCAGATGGAGTGAATATACAGGTGTGACCAACACTAACACCTGGAGCACTTCCCCTGGGTCTCAAAGAATACCTATTAGCAACAGAAAAATTTTAACCAGAGGCTACATCCAATGTTATACTCTTTTTAAAATCACAAGTGCACTGAAAGTACTTCAACTCACTAACCATATTCCTTCTTCGGGTTTATGTTGAGGATCAAGGACTGGGAGAAACTCCATGTCTGTCAGAGATACATTAATATAAAGATTGTTTCCTCGTGTTTTGTATCCTCAGTGATGATGCTACAATCAAAGTTATAAGATACGAATAATACACTACGAGCTGGGATTAAAATAATGACTAACACTGACTGACTGTACTTGAGAGCCTCTGAAAAAGCATACATACCTACATTTTCTTACGAAATGTATCCACAATGTAAGCAATCCAAACAGGTCCCTTTTTATTGTTCTAAACACTTAGAGAAGAACTTCTTGTAAGCGACTGAGTTGGAAACACAATCAGCGTCCCCAGTCCGCATTTTGAGCACGAGAAGAGCTTCCTCTCCGCTAACCTGTCCTTCCGGGTGAAAAGAGGAGACTACCGTGGCTTTCCGTATATATTACGTGAAGTAATTTCCCCTTGGTCCCATTTTGTAGTGCACATACGTGAATTATGTTAATAAAGTTAAATAAAAAACTCGTAATTAGTTAACGTAAATACTTAACTACTAGCCAGAATGGGGCTCTACGTTGAAGTCTGTACGCATTTGTTTTACGTAGGTTACGTTATGTCATGCCTTCGTTCCAAACGTGGTTGCCATGGGATTGCCGAGGCGCATGCTCAGTTTACCAATCTCAATTAGCTACTCCTAAGTGCATATTTTATCATACCTAAAACATTAATGTTAATTCCTGGCATGGTTAACGTAGAAAAATGATTTTAAATACAAACTGCAAATTGTTTATTTATTTATTTATTTATTTATTTAACCCAAAGAGTTCTACTTCTCACTTCAAGCAAATAAGGTAGGCAGGCTAAGAGCATTTTCAAACTTAAATACAAGTAAAAGCATAAAATGTTTAATGGTATATTTGACATAGTAATGTGGCTGTGCAAATATTCTCAGGATACCAATATGTCTTATCTGGCTGGAACATAAAAGGTCCATCTCACTTTCTATAAAGTCTAGGCATAGAGTTACTGGGAGTCATAGTAGCGTTTTTTTAACAATTATTATTAATTATTATTAAATAATTTCCTCCTATACGTTTAGTTTTACATCAACTTCACGAACACGGAATTGCTACATCATCCGATTTTTTCACTCAAAACTACGCTGTTTAAAAGGTCCAATGTTGCTGAGTGTCGGGTATCCAGTAAATAATTCATTATTAAGGTTAATCTTAAGTTACAAAATGAGTGCTCTGGGTTCATGTATGTGCTTGTGTGTGTGCACGCGCGCCTCAGTTCACAGTGTGTCACATTTTGTCGCCATCTGGTGGGAGATTACATTTACTGCAAAGCACTTGCTAAATGTGCTGCTGAAAGACAGAATTGTGGTTCTGTTGAATGGATCTTTAGAATAAAGTCAATAAGTCAGATATCTACAAACTGGAGCACAAACAGGAAGTCCTGAGGATGCAAAGCAGACCCTCACCCTTCCTCCAGTGAGACCAGACTGTACCACTGTAGTGCCTTTCTCACAACCCTGTTTCCGAAAAGCTCATTGTTATTTGGACATGAGTATGAACAAGAATAAGAAGATTAACTCTGTATACTGGCATTAACTGGCAATTCTGTCAGTCAAAGCAATAGTCGTGAAGGACAACCTCTTCCTGATGCCACTGCCTGTTTTTTCTTCATACCTGGGGGTATTGATCTTTTTTTGTATTTGCCGATTTTACTGTGTTTGAAACTTGAGATATAAGAGGTTTTGGGGGAGTGAAACACAATTCTCCTGCAGTCATCTCTCCCACATGTGCAACTACCCAATTAAAGTCCTTATTCAATATTGGAGATGTTCAGCAATTAGAGCCACAAGTGTACCAGGAAACAATGAGAATTGTGTTATCTTGCGGTGTCAACTCCACTGAAAATCTCCAGTATTTAAATTGTTACGGAGGAGGTGAAGCGGTCAGAGCTGTTTGACGTTTTGCAAAGGATTTCACTGTCCTTCAAAATAAATGACTCTTTTGACAAATCATACAGGCATGTGATAGTGACTTTTGAGGCCAGTTCAAAGATCACTTCTCAATTGTTTCAGTTCACCTGATGGGACCTAGACAGAAAATGCAATTATGTTTTAGCAACCAGGTATTTTAAAACCTCAATAAAGAATTCTTGTTGGGATGGTACCTTAAAATTATAACTCTGGCTCTCCTGCATGATGCTGCAGTTCACAAACCAGTCTGAAGTCTTCACTATAATTAATTTTCTCTTAATTTTAATGAGCTGACATATGTGCTTTTTTAAGAGTTTGAAAGAAAGTATCAAAAGGTAAAGATGGGCGATGCTCAAGTTTGGTACGACTGTGTGCATGTGAGTGAATGTGGATGTGTATGTGTAACAAGTCCCAGTGTTTATTTTTTATGGTTCTCATTTTGAGCACCAGTTTTAACTACAATTTGAAATTTCAGCAATGAATTTGATTTGACCTCTTTCACACAATTTTAACCTAAATTTAAGCTGCAGGATGCAGGATGTTTGGCCACCAATAGAAGATAAATATTGCATGATCCACTGAGTCTTAATTTCTACTGTAACATTCAGATGTTAAGGTCAGAATTTGGCATAAAGAACATGAAAGCATGGATCCATCCTGCCTTATATCAACAGTTCCGGCTGCTGCAATTGTGTTGGGGGATATACCAAGCATTATTTAAATACCATTGCTGTCATCCAGGTTCATCCCTTCATGACCAAAGGCTGCTTCTAGGAGGTTAACATGCTGTGTCACAGAGCTTAGATCATTTAATTGGTTCCTTGATCATGACAATGATGTACTCAAATGGCCTCCACAGTCACCAATCCAGAAAGAGATACAAAAAATTAAGGTAGCTCTGAAGGCAAATTGAGCCCAACACTAGCAAGGTGTACCTTATGAACTGGCCAGTGAATTTATATTACCATATCTGAATTAAGCAAACAATTAAGATAAAATGGGTGTATTTTCAGCATGGTAATATTTAACTTATTCTTTTTTTCTTTTCTTGTTTTTCCATCAGTGATGTTTCTTCTAGTATGTTCATATAGAGCAAAACATCCACAGTGCATTTCATATTTTGCTCAGTAGGTTGTGCTATTGCATTTTGTTTGCTCTAATGTTCCATGAATTCAGTGGGAACAGCATAAAAAGCAACAAAGATTCATGTTATTCCACACACATACTTTTGGACAACATTTCTAAATAGTTTAGAATAGATTAAGATAAATATAGTAAAAGTATTAAAATCATTTTCATATGCCTATATTGAGGTTTCTTTCAGTTAAAATCAATGTGAGTGAATTTTATTGTACTTGCCCTGACTTAGTTTGTAGTGTTACGGTTACAATAGAAGCCATGAGAAAAAGTTAAGATAATAGGTCCACTCTTGATACTTTCTTATTACCTTAATAACTGAATGAATGAATGAATGAATGAGCAGAAGTATGAACGCAAGAACATTCAAAAATCTAAAAGTAGAGACTCAAACGCTTGAAAGCTTTGGCATCTAAAACTCCTCAAACATATGTGTGCCCTATACAAAGACACATTAGTCGAACCTTTCTGAACATTTATCCCACACTTAGAAAGGGTACAGCAGATATTGTCATTCAGCGTAGCCTTTTTTTAATTCACTGAAAAAGGAAGGAAAGTCTTTTAAAAGGACTGCTTCTTTCAAGTTTAGGGACATAATGGGAGATTGATTATATGTCCTTCTGGGTTTGTTTGTAGCCCAGAACTACGTGTACTCTTTGAAGCCCACTTTATTGGTTATTAATCATAATCTCAAAGAGCCTCTAGTTAAAAAGAGTGTAGGCCATGTCTCTGTTGTTGGCCTTTCCTATTAATAATTAAGTAGGAAAAAAAGCCATTCAGGCACAAGGTTAGACTGCTGTGTTGCGTGTTTAATGATAGTCCACCATACAGTTCAGTAATGTGTCTGTGAGACGGACAGCGTAAAAACATGTAAAGTAGCAAAGTGAAATGTAAAAAGTTACGTGGAAATCTGCAGAGTTTGACAGAACAAGTACAAGAAAATGGTAACTACCTACAAAATCATAACATACCACAAGATACCATAAGTACCAAGCTCATAAAAGCACCTGAAATGAAAAAAAGGGTTCCCATGGTTTCTAGGAAAAACAAGACCAGATGCAAGACAGGAACCTAGACTACAGTTAACAGAGTATAGTCTGTGTGTAGTACTGTGAGACCTATCATCCAAACACAGTTCAGATACTGCTGCTGGCTGATGCTTATCTACAGTTTGTTTTTTCAAGCAGTCTTGATCAGTGTTGATCTTCAGAATACCTGTTCAATCATAAATAAGTGAATGAGTAAAGTATTTCCATCATAATAATATTTAGATTATACTACAAATGGTTTCAAACTTGATATTTGAATTGACACTGCTTAGCCTTTGCAGTGAAATCACTGAACCGATCCTATTGAACATGTTCGTCATATTATTGCCTTTTTCTTTAATGGAGTTATGTGCCGAATAACAATATGGATCGCTGTGTGGTGTAGCTTATTCAAGAGTTTAACCTGTGCTCTAGTGTGGTCCATGGTGTGGGAGGGACTTGTGTGTGTGCGCGCGTGTCTGTGTGTCCTCTCAGTCTTGGATGACACACACACACACACACACACACACACACACACACACACACACACACACACACACACACACACACACACACACACACACACACACGCACACACACCTTGCCCAGTGCCAGTCCCAAACCCAGCAAAAATCTTAGATCAGGAAAGGCATCCAGCTTAAAATCTTTACCAAATCAGACATATGGATCCATATGCTGTGGTGACCCCATGGAAAATAAGGGAACAATTGAAAGTACCTACTAAGCTGTAATTAGCTGGTGTCTGTGTGCTATGGATGCACCTTGCTAACTAACACATTGCATTGGTTGCACTGGGTGCATTTTAACATAAATGGTAAGTTTGTGTCTGTACTCTTTTTTTAATGTTTCTGTAATTAAGGCTTTTTTCGCTTCACATGATGATCTTTTGTGTCATTATTGCTTTTGTTTTTTTTGATAGGCTTAATAGACTGTTACTCAGTGAAACAAGTTAGAAGACATGCTCTTCAGTCCGCCTCCAACAGGTGCTTAGCAGTCCCTGTGGCCATCTGAGGATGTAGTCTTCTCCCTTTATGATTCAACAATGATAGAATTCACCTGCAGTCAAAAAACTGCACAGTCATCTGCTGTCTTCCAGGGCAAATTGAAAATTCTTCTCTTCAGGGAACTTGTCCCATTCTTGCCTGCTTATCACTCCGATCTTAATTAAGTCTCTCTCGCCTTTACCTTCTTCTTCCACTAGTACCTAATATTGCCTCTTCTTCACATTTCTCTGCTTTGTAGCTTTCTGTTGCACTTCCTGCACTTCCTGAGTGTCAGCCCTATGGGGACATAGGATTATTTGCTAGATCTAATCATTGGGTCACTGTGGCTTTGGAACACAACTTGAGGCATGTGATATTGGCCATCTAGGGACTAAAACTACTGCTGCACTCAGGTCATGGTACGTTAGGGCTTGCCACACAATGTTAGCTTGACAGACTGTAAAAAATATAAATTATTTCTCGGTTACTCTAGTTGAAACCCCATGGAAAGTACTAATATTTAACTTTAAAACTAGTTAAAATCCAAAAGTTTGTGCAAAACCAAAGTGCATCAGTGAAAATGTGCAAATTAGACTGTATTAGATGGAAGTAAAATCCTAAAAAAAACAAACAAACCCAGCAATGGGCGAGAAAAAGCAGTAAAATTATGAGACAATAAAATATGACACGTTGGTACAACTGTTCTCCAGTGTGCTATTTTGGAGCACATATTGTGGAATAAAGCAGGATATACCGGAGAGGACTTGTATAACTTGTCTGTTTAAACATAGACAGGGTAGAGTGGACTTTTGGGAGTTTGAATAGTCTATTATTTCTGTTGAAAGCTGCAAACACAGTGTGTATATTTTCGGTGTGAGAGACTGACATATGGATACCCATTCCCCCCACCCCTAAACAGGCCATTCCACAGTAGCATTATCTGACCATCTTTCCTTTCAGGGAAACGCAGTATGGGTTTCAGAGAAGTCCTTTGTTTTCCTTTCACTGTAACTGATAAGGACCCAAAAAAAGGGAAAAAGGGGGCTTTTTCTGGGTGGACAGAATAAGAGGAAAGGGAAAATGATCGTGACTTTTTAAAGTCCCGGGGAAGGGACAAGAGGCAGGAGAAAGAGATAACTGATATCATTTTTGTCAGCCTACATTAGCTTCTGAGTGCACGCTATCTTTCTGAGCATGCTGTGTGCACAATACTTGCTGATTTGTGCTCTAGGCGAGGGGAAATCCATTAACCAGATTCCGTTTTTTCGTCGCCTTTAAATAGAGCTCGATTTGGGTGCCTTCTTGGTGGGTGGTCTGCTTGGTAATCGGGATTAATTTGGAAAGTTCATCTCTCGGTTACTGGTACACTGCCACTGGGAAAGACGTCAAAACAATGTGCTAGAGCCATTGCTCTTGTGTCACATTTCACCCAAAGGTGTGTTAAGTCATGCTGCAAAAGTAATCTGGATTTTTGACATGCAAACACAACACTGGATTAGTTTTATCTGTTTGACAGTGCTCCCCTGGTGATTATTCAATCAGGGTATTAAAACATGTTTTTTGTCTTTCTGTTGTTTGCTCTAGAGGCGGCTGTCGTTTCTGTTCTGTTTCCTGTTAGCTCGAATTGATCACCACATTTCTCAAAGAAACAAAATAAATCTGCCATGTAGTTAATTTTAACCTTAGTGTGAAAAATATATTTAAGAAAAGATATATTTTACGTCAAAAAAATAAGTTCTGACCTTTTAAAAACTATATAAGCAAAATACTTTAACCTCGGGGAATGAAGAGATCGAATCTGGGCAGTCTTTTCATATCTTAACCTTGGCTCTCACTTTTCAATAACACTCTTGTATGTCAACATTTGCCAAATCCATCTGACAGCTGTCTAGTACAGTGAATGTCACCCATATGTCTCCAAATCTGCAAATGGTGCTAAACCAACCAGCTCATACATCCAATGGATGCTTTTTCACTATCAGGCAGCAGTCGTATTGTTTAACTTCATATGGAAAGCTGTCGCTGCTACTTGGTAGCTCATTAGGAATAGTAAGAAATAGGTAAAGTACACAATCATAAAATTCAGGTTAATCAGTAAAAATGTGCTGTTAAAGGCATACAAGGCAAATCATAATACATTGAGCATGTAAAATGTATAATTTTGCCATAAAAATTGGAAATAGGGGCACAGATATATTGAAATGCATGTAATTCAAGTAAATGGAAATGCAGCAAAAAAGGCAGAAACAGAGCACGAACAACTCTAATGAGCTTGAAAGTCAATCTTTTCTTCTCTTCTCATTGCTTTATTCTTTAATACAGCCGGAACTCTCTTACACAGCTTTCACACACAGCTCCAGGACTCTTGAAGCTCTTCTATGGACAGTTTTTCACGTTTGCCACCTCGTCTTTTGCCCTCCCTTTTTGCCAGTTTCCTTAATTTTTTAAGAATACACTGCAAGGCATGCTGAGATATGCCAGGTTTTCAGCTAATAGCACTTTGAGAATCACCTTGCTGGCATTTTTCACAGATTGAGCTAAAGGATTAGGAACAAATTATCTGCTTTTGTGACAGCCTGGAAAGAGCCTAAATTTAAAATTGCTTCTCTTTTTCAGTTGTTTGAGTTGTTAGTGAATGATAAATAAGTCAGTGTTACGTGGTTTAACAAAAAAGAAAAACCTTCCTCTGTCACGACTGAAAAAGAATGAAAAAGCAGCCAATGTCTGAAAGACAACTGTGAAAGACCTTCAAAAACCATGGAGGGCTGTTGAGCAAGTCCATTGTAAAAAGTTACAAAAATTTCCGGCTCCTTGGGAGCAAAATATATAAAAAAGGGTCTGGGTCAGATATGTTTGTTATTCTGTCTGACTGCCTGCACACACACACACACACACACACACACACACACACACACACACACACACACACACACACACACACACACACACACACACACACACACACACACGCTCATGAACAAAGCAGGATCAGGTTTCTCTGTCTTCTTTTTAGCTACTGAAACCACCCTGTCTGCAGTAGCAGCTAGCATGCTCTCTCCAAGATGACGTGTCTCAGAGTTTTCTTGCGGAAACCCCCTGCCAATCCCTCAGAGACATCATCCTTCGTAGTCAGTACCTATGGTGAGGTAAATTTCTTTTATTTGAAATACCATCTGAATACTGTAGGGCTAGACTGACACTGTGCTATTTTTGGTAAAATATGGTTGGCATAAACCCACCAATACCAATGACTATGAGAGTATAGAAGAGCTAGCAATGGCACTTATCCGGATGTGTTATTTACTGACCACATTGGCACATTGGTAAAGGATTGTGTTAATTTTATAAAAACGTGTGTCACTGTTTGTGACACCAGAGGCATTCAATCCAGCAGTGCATCTAAGTTGACAAGCATATTACTCCCAGCAACAAGTGGGCTCAGATGTAGTAACATGTCCTTTAGTCTGGTAATGAGGCTTCTCCTCTTTATCCGATGACACATTGAATCATTTATGGAGGGTATTATCCAAACTGGAGGAGGTCGACCTGCACTGTTTACCGAGACGAAAGCCTCATCCATTATCCAGTATTTATCAGTCAGTATAGAGTAAATTAATATGGATAAGGTATTACAGGGGTGTGGTTAAAGTTGTGGGGGGGACTTTTGTATTTTATGCCTGTGATGCATGTGTGGGTGTGCAAGCAGGAAGCCAGAGGCAAGTTCCAACTGTGGCTGACTTTAAAGACCTAAGCAGAAGATTAGCACCTATCTTTGTAGTGAAACATCAAAGCATTTTATATTTTATTGTGAAATTCCCATGTAGTTACAGCACAAATAAAAATTGCTTTACTGTACCAGAGAACTGCTGATATTTCAGATAAAAGGAGGAAAACAGGTTATGCCTGTCTGTCAATTTTCTTTTTAAGAGAGAGTTCCAGGCTAACTCTGGAGAAGGGATCATTACGCAAGCCAATTATTGACTTCAGTGTTTAATGTGGACCATTAATGAATTAATTTTATCCCACAATCCCTCCAGTTTCTGCTCATAACTTTTAACTTTTATACCTATATTTTTACAACATATTTCAACATTCACTTTGTGGAAATTAACTTTGTGGAAATTAACTTTGTGGAAATTAACAACAGAGATACACTATATTGTGTCTCTGTTAGATAATATAAAGTATTAATTCATCTGTCTTCACATGCATATGAACTTGAGTAACACCCCATTCTTAATCCAGAGGCTTTATATGATGTCAGCTCAGCCTTTGCAGCTATAAGAGCTTGAACTCTTCTGTGAAGGCTTTCTACAGGTTTAGGAGTGTTTATGGGAATTTTCTACCAATTTTTCCAGAAGTGAATTTGTGAGTTCACACACTGATGTTAAGCGAGAAAGCTCCCAGTCTCTGCTCTAATTCATCCCAAAGGTGTACTGCTGGGTTTAGGTCAAGTTCTAACCAAACTCACTCATCCATGTCTTTATGGACCTAGCTTTATGCACTGGTGTGCAGCCATGTTGAAACAGAAACAGAAAGAGATCATCCCAAAACTGTTCCCACAAAGCTGGGAGCACGAAATTGTCTAAGATGTCAACCCCACCCCCCAACTACCACCACCACCACCTTTACACTTGGCCGAAAAATACAGTTCTCCTGGCAACTGCCAAACACAGACTCGTCCATCCGATTGCCAGACAGAGAAGCGTGATTTGAGAGAGCACGTCTGCTCTGCTCTGGAGTCCAGTGGCAGTGCGCTTTACTCCACTGCACCTGACGCTTTGCATTTGGTGATGTAAGGCTTAGATGCAGCTGCTCAGCCAGGGAGATCCATTCCACGAAGCTCTCTACTTACTGTTCTTGAGCTGATCTGAAGGCCACATGAGGTTTGTAGGTCTGTATCAATTGACTCTGCAGAAAGTTGATGACCTCTGTGCACTATGTGCCTCAACACCCACTGATCCTGCTCTTTGATTTTACACCCAGTACTTCGTGGCTGAGTTGCTATTGTTCCCAGTTGCTGGATTTCACTGAGCCCCTGAGAGCCCTTTCACAAATGTTTGTATAAGCAGCCTGCATGCCTAGATTGTTGATTTTATATACCTGTGGCCATAACTGAAACATCTGAATTCAATGATTTTGATGGATGAGTGAATACTTTTGGCAATATAGTGTATATTATATGATCCTTTCAACATTTCACTTTGTGAAAATTAGTTGACTGTACTTTGGACTTATAATTGCAGGCAGGGTATTCCTAATGAACAGGACTATGAAAGCATGAAAAAATGGACACACTGCACTGCTTTAAAAAAATCCAATCAGTGACAACTGTTTTCCTGTTGATAAGAAAGAGAAAGTGAAATACTTGTGGACAAAGAAAAAAAAGACCCAAGATTATACTCTTTCTACTTTCCTCCCAATGTATTTGACTAAAAAGAGTTCACAAATGAACTTTATTATAAGCAGTCTCTAAAACTAGACACTATAGCTACAACTTTCTCACACAAAATGCTGAAAAATGCCCCAAAATACAAGTGAAAACTGTTTTATTAATATAAGACATAAATTATTAGATGCTCTCCTGCTCAGCAGTCATCCATCCACTCTGAAAGCAAACAAACAGCCTTGACCCAGAGGAACCTGACAGTCTGACAGCTCAGACAGCTCATCAATTCATATGCGTTAAGTGTTCTCCAATTAAAACAGTGACAGCCACTCAAATACACCCTAGCAGGATGTGTGTGAGCCGGTAATTATGGGCCATGTTTACATGTTTGAACATGAATTTGAGTTGGATAAAAATGTAGAGGAGGACTGGATTATCTGGGTGGACGCTAATCTCACAAATTAGTGTCATCGGATGCTGTTTTATCATAAAACATAAAACTGATCCACCCACTTATCTCCAACAGCTGATCACAGAAAGTGAGTCTCTTTATAACAAACACCCTCCCTTTAGGCACAACTGCCTAACAGACACCAACAGTTTTGCCCAACTCAAGATGAAATAGCTGAAAACGTTGCAACAGTGGTAACTTAAAAGTGATTTTTATTCCCTCAAGTTTTAAAAAATAGGCACTTACAGTGCTTTTTTTTTTTTTAAATATCCAATTTATATTGCTGATGTTAGTATTAATATAAGAAGCTGTAGTTCTATTTTTAGTCAGGATTACTTTTTTAAGTAACTTTTTCTGATTATTAGTTTTTAAGACTTAGAAGTTGCAGGTATACAAAACAAAATGAACAACAAACAAAACATGTTTTGAATTTTCATAGTACAATACTGCATTGTTTGTCCATGAGCCCAATGAAGATTCATTAAACTATTCAATCAGACCTGGGACTATAAAGCATTTTTTTCCTGAAAGAGATCTGCTTTGTTTGACTTAGTGTATCTAATTTTCTGTAGGTGTAACACACTTCCTAATGTCCTCAGCCACCTACTGTTGTTTTAAAGTGTTGTATAAATAAAGCTGAATCGGTCTGGACTTCCAGCAGAATTTTTCTTGCTAATAGCATTGATAAGGAAATGGACTGAGCCTCATAATGATCTGCTCAAATCAACCATCAAAAATAACACTGTGAAAGAGGGAAAAGGGAGCTACCTATTAAAAGCAGCAGTGAAAAAGTCAAATAGAGGACCCCAAAAAGTCAGTAATCTGTTAGTCTGAATAAACTGATGAGTAAGGGTTCCTTGATCTGTTGAACATATCACATATATAGGTGAAGTGCCTTTAAATAATTTGTGTATTCTAGATGGAGAGAAGCATGGTCTGTATACAACTTTTAATTGTATCAGGGTGTGATGAGCATTTATAGTCATACTAGTGTAAACATTTTGCTGACATTTGTTCATAGTTGGGCTTTTGTTTGTACTTTGAGACACGTGTCCTTAAAAATTGTCTTCAGTTACTTTTTAAGAAAATGCATAAATCATCCCACCTTGTTGCACGATTAAACATTTTGACCGTCTCGAACATATAAAACAATCAAAATTCTCCCTCTCAGGCCTGAATAACCTGAATAAGCCATCTAATATCTTACACTTGCAGTAACATATTATAATTGATTATGCCTTGAACTAACACTTTACATTATTTCTGTCTGTTGCTGTACAAGTTATGTTGGATACCCCCTCTCTCATATGCCTGACCTGTGTAGTCTTCAGAGGGGATATTTAGTTCTTGGAAGGATTTCAAAAAATGAACCAAATGCTTGGTGCACCCGACATCAGACACTTTAACTAAAAGAAAGTATTATTACTATGATTTTTGTGGTTTGGCGTTATGGAATGCATGATCTTTTCATGTGGGCTCTCACTGAGTTCATCCTGACAATGTGCCCTTTCAAAAGTGGGTCAAATTTGGCCACGAGCTTGAGTTCTTTCAGAAAGCTTCTATTGTTTGTTTGAGTGTGCCTGTGGACCCCTTAGAGAAAGATTTTTCGCTGCCAACCACTGAACTTCATCTGCGGACAATGTGAGGACCTAATGCTTTCTCTTCCCCTTGGGCGTTTGCTATCTGCAGTATAGTTTTCTCCTTTCCAAATTGAAGTCGATGATATCCTTCTCTGATAATGCTGGACATTTTGCAGCAACAGACTGAGGCCACTTCCACTCCCTTGCCAATTATTCTTGCCCCTTAGGACTGTTCAGGGGGATCGTGAACACAAAACAAACCAGTGAAACAACTTTACACAACCTATTGCCAGCTGCAATGCAAATGTTTTTTTCAGGGGTTTTTTGGTGCCTAATCTGAAATTTTAAAGATTTTGATGTGTAACTGACTTGGAAAGGGAGAGAATAGAGGAACAGCAAACGAAGCATAGAAGAAATCCAAATGAAGTGTTTTATGTGGATTTAAAATAAACTGTGTTTTAAAATAAATTTTATTTAAAGACCATCTCAGATTTGCAACGTCGTGTATAGGTGCTGGTCCGACAGAAAATAACAAAGGCTTCATGGCAAATCTGGCCATTTTGAGGTAACATTTTAAGGGTTGAGTTAAAGGTAGTATTTATTTGTAACACAAATTGTAGTGCTATCACTTTGAAAGTGCATTGAAGTGGATCTTAGGAGGCAGGGGGTGGTGGCAAAGCCATGAGTCACTTCTTTCTCACTAGAGACTAGAGTTTGAATCTCACACTGGACCAGCTATTTATACTTTATTTGGTCATTTTTACACTCAAGTTGAAGTTTCACTTCCTGTGAGGTCTATCAAAAGAGACTAGGCAACTCGTGTCCATGTCCATTTTCAGGCTTTGCCATGAACTTATGCGATCATGTGCAATGAACCTGCAATCTTGATGTCTTTTAAAATGCCTGCTTCAGAGACACAGACCAGGTCTGTACAGACTGGCAGTCAGTTGCCAGCTGGGCTTGTAATTTGAATTTGCAAATTATATGAAATCTGTAAGTGAAAAAACAGGAATTAACTGTCATAAATCAGCATAAAGGACAAATCTGTTCAGATCTGTTGTAAATCTGTTACTGTCTGGATACAGTGGAAATTCTCATTAACTAACTACATTCAGAATCTCATAGACTTGAAACAGAAATTCAAAAATTCCCAAATAGATGCTGCAGTAACTACAAAATGACACAGTCATAGTCATGACTCAGATGGATAGCAAGGTGCTGGCAGTCTGTCTGCATTTATTATTTAGGCACTTATTTAGGTGACATTTATTTGCAAAACTTTACCAGTATGTTTGAGTGTGATTGCAGTCAGTTTGAGTCAGCCTGTGACAGTTTGGAGACAGGTTGCCTCCCACCAAGCGATCCAGACCATCACCTTGCAATCGCTTGAGAGTTAGTCACTGCAACTACCTAGTCAGTTGCGCAATGCGAAAAATTCTCTGCAGTCACTGGGCAACCACTAATTTTTTTCAAACTTTTTCTTAAAGTTGTATCACCTACAGGTGCTTGCTAGTTGTGATTAAATGCTCTCTGTGGATACTCTAACTCTGACTTCCATGTTTTTGTAGGAACTGTTATTTCTGGGAGCTGTCTATCATATCTCTACTGTTTTTAGCTAAGCAAAAAAAAGCAAGAAACCTAGAATAACGTAAGTGCAACAATTGAGGATGCACTAAGCTGAATACTTGGAAAATACTTATGTGTTCATGCACTTGAACAAAGATTATTCCCTAAATTACAACAGCTTTCCATTTGGCAGCTTTTCCCCCTGCACACACACTTGGGTGTTCCTTAATGGTCTCACCCCGTGCAGCGTTTATCTCTTATCCCTTCCTCAGAACAGCCAGTAAATTGAAGTTTCTTTGTTATGAAGTGCACAGAGCATCAAATATGTGACAAGATCTGTTAGAAATATGATATGTTCTGTCTTCCAGTTGCTAAATTTCTGGAGACCTGTTGACCTAGTGAAGAATGCAGTTCTGTCTTTCAGGAGATATTCACATTATATGGTGCCTCTCTCTGTAGAGTCAATGGACACAATAAAATTGATCTAAAGCCCTGATTAGATAATGCAGCAGGAGCTCCATTTCAGAGATTTTGGCAACTAACCCGGAAGAAGAGCTTTTTGGATGTTATATAACAAGCCTGTTAAAAGAAATTCAGTGAAGAGACGAGAGGACACCTCTCATCAAATCTGCTCTTTGTTCCTCCCTTGGATCAAATGGGATGATTTGGCACTCTCCCCAGATGAAAACTTTAAATCCCATACACAGCAGTTTCCAAACTTTTCAAAATGGTTCCTTTTCTCACAGAAGATGTTACCGAACAGGGATTACCGCTGTTCTGTTCTCTTGCTCCTTAATGCTGATAATGGCAGCTTTAACTGTCAGTGTCTCTTGGCATGGCCTGACCGGATGATCTCGGGGTGCAGGTTTTCATATGTAAATGTAACAAATAAGCAGCAAAGCCTATTAAGGCAACAGGAATAAGGGCGAGCTAAAAAGTAACAAGGACCTACACATACACAAACACACACACATACAAATACAAGGCATAACCCTTCCATGAGGCCTTTTCTCTGCTCATTCCTAAATTGAGTGAGTGGAAAATAGCAAGGGCATTTTAAGAAAAATAATAAAAAAGAAAGTGTTAGTAGCATATTTCACATTTTTCAAATTTTTAAGTGAACTCAATTGAAATTGGACAACAAACATGCATCAAAATATGGCCTTTATCAAATATTGTTGCTTTTTATATTCATTAAATGTGAATGTAGCAGCACTTAACAGCCATGGAGTTACGTAAGCCGTGCAGGCAACTTTAAATGAGGCTAATCGATTCCTTCAAAGCAGCAGCAGTCCGTAAAAATATAAAGAACCTTGAAAAATCCCATGTCCAAAGTTTCATCAGGAAATGGCATTTAAGCGTGACTGTGGAAGTCAAGCAAAGATCTGGAGGACCAAGATAAAAATGCTTGTTTGCAGGAGAGAAAAGCAAAAAAAAGTATCAGTACACAACAGTAGTGTGGTCTCCCTGACACAGAAGTGGTGGTGTTGATGCTCAAATACGATGCGTCGCCAGAAGGAGCCCATACATGTGACCTTATCAAAGCAGCACGCGGATAAGCCCGCTGCCCTTCTGAGAAAAGATAAAGTTAAAATTCAGTTTACTGGTCACAATCACCACGAGTAAGACTAAAGGACAAAAAGAGCAGAATTTCATGAAAAGATTACCTTGCCAGCTTTTCAGCATAGTGATGGAAAATAGAAAGAAATTACTTTGAGGTTGTGCAGAAACTAAAGAGAGAGGGAGAAGAATGGACTGCGCTGACTAACAGCCAATTCTTTATGCAGATGTCACTCAAACGTATGCTGTCTCTGTCCCCTCATTTGAACATGAAGCAAGTCTTTATGGTTAGGGCCATTTATGCAGCACATGTAAGACATCCTAAATGTACTGCAGATAGTGTAGCTTAGAAAGTGTTTTGGTGGATTTAAATTCAGTAAATCTGTATTCTGACTTTGCTGTACTCATATTCTACAGCTAGCACATCAGTATAAGTTTCTCTCATCTTGTCTCTTTTTTTAAAGCTGTCACTCTCTGCCTCTCTCCTTAAATGTCTTTGCTCGAATTGCATTTGTCTTGTAGTATTTTACCACTGCTGTATGAGTTATGATATTCAAATGAATGACATCAGAAAACACTGACAAGCTGATTTCACTATTTATGTAACTTGTTGTGCAGCTTGAAGAAATAGATACAAAACACATTCAGGGAAATAGCTTGATGCAAATAAAACAGAACACTACTTAATATTTAATATGGAGTATTGCCATAGTTTACATAACATATCTTTGCTCACTGTGTAAAACCTTAGGTAGGTTTTTTTACTTGCTGTAAGTTTGCCTTTTCCCAAAGTTGATGCCAGTTTGTGAATTGATAATACATGAGTGTGTTGGTACATCTCTAGTGTAAAAACGAATGGAGCAAAAATTGAAGTTAAATAAGGATTGAAGTGAAGTTATGTGTTAATTTCCATTTAAATGAACAGAGTCTAGTAGTTGGTAATAGTTTGGATTTTTACAACACTGTGGCTGTGTCTCACACACATCACACATACACAGATGTACATGCACACACACACACACACACACACACACACACACACACACACACACACACACACACACACACACACACACACACACACACACGCACTAGCGCACACGTCTTCTTCTGTGTAGTCAATTTAATAAATATTTTCAGGGTTTTGTGTTTTATTCTTTCCTGTCTAATTTCTTTTAGTGTAACCGTCTCTGCTGCTGCAACCTGCTGAATACTTTTATTGTTAAGGAGACTCATTAGTTTTTACTGTCGCTACAAAAAGCCTCATTCTAGACCTTTTATTGTGCTGTATTATTTTAATTAAAGAATTTTTTCCCTTTCTGTAAAGCTTGTCAGGTTGGCATCTCTATAACAAAGAGAGCTTGTTTTCCCCTAACCTTCACCTGAATAAGCCTGGCATTTTAAATTCCTGCTCTGAATCCTTCAATACGCAGGACAGCAGAGCATCTTTGCCACCCAAGGGTACATTCATTGCATATCTAAAAAGCCAAAGCAGTGATGAAGAAAAAGGTAGAGTGCATTTCTTCGGATCTTTAAAGGTATCACAGCAATATATTCAATTGAAGTTCACTGAATTTACAGTGCTGAGCAAAGGTCTTGAGCAAGCCCTCATTTCAAAGGAACAAACGGCAGGCCTAAACAACGATCTGTAGCATATGAACAGCATTTGAAAGTGTTGTCCTTAAGAAACAGAAGAGAATACAGCAAAGACCTGACACAGGACCTGGCTGTTCAGCTGATCCATGTACTGTTTGTTGAAGCCACATCAGAAAGGGTCTCAGTGGAAGGGAAGTCAAGAAGTCAGTACTTAAGGAAGAGAAACAGAAAAAGCAGAGGTGTGCCAAATTACACAAGAACTGGACTGAAAATCAGTGGCAACAGGTCTGATGGAGTGGTGAATCCAAAGTTTTGTTTCATTTTTGGGTGCATTTTTGCTTTTATTGGATTTTGTAAAGATTGATGAATTATGAACATGTAAAAGTGATCATAATGATCTCATGGCCAGTGCAATAAAAGCATAACTGTATAGAAAAGCACTAAGTATAATACTATCAGTCATGGATTAGCCCCCTCAGAGCCTGGACCTCAACATTATTAAAGTAGAATGGGATCATCTAAAGCAGCGGTCCCCAACCTTTTTTGCGCCACGGACCAGTTTATGCCCGACAATATTTTCACGGACCGGCCTTTAAGGTGTCGCGGATAAATGCAACAAAATAAAACTAGTACCGGTACCGAAAAAAAGAAGATTTATTCATAACACACATGAAAAGACCCAGGAAAACCGAGTTAACGTTAAAAACGTTAACAAAATAACGCTGAAAACCGATAAAAACCCTGAAAACCATACATTTCACACCTGAGCCTCAACTCTCGCGGCCCGGTACCAAACGACTCACGGACCGGTACTGGTCCGAGGCCCGGGGGTTGGGGACTGCTGATCTAAAGGCAGCTGACATCCAAAGAAGAGCTTTGAATGTCCTTCAAGAAGCCTGGAGAACTGTTCCTGAAGACTACTTAAAGACATTGCATAAAAGTGAGAGTTCGCACTGTGTGAAAAAATAAAGGTGTTCATACTGAAGGTTGTTGACTTTTAAGTCAAGATCTCATTTTCCTTACAAAACCTTAAGAAAGGAGTGGCAGAAAACACAGTACTGTGTGTAGTCTGGCACGCCAAATTTGGTATTTGATCCATCATTGTGCTTTGCTGAAAAATAGAAACTCTATCATTTCATTTTTTTTTTGCCTGATGAGCTTTTAATCTTTCAGGTGCGGCTTCACAGTATTGTTTGCGTGGCTCTGAGCTTGTCTTGTGTAATGATTAAGCTCAAGACTGTGATCTTTTCTTGACCGCAACCTGGATAGCCTCCAAACAGAGAACACTTGTGCATGGAGATTATTTTTGGATGACAGGGTTAGTTTGATGGCTACAGCACATAGTAGCTCTCTGTCCATGAGGGCATTGGAGTGGAATTGCGTGCATGCTTATGTGTCGAGAGTTTTCACTTGTGCACATACTGACTCACCGTGTGCTGTCTCATCTGCTATGCTCGATTAAGTCAGTTCTCATCTCACAGGCTGTAACCTCTGCTTCTAAAATGTCGACATCCTGCCCTGACAGTCATTGTGCTTTCTGTAAGGACAGCTCTGTTCTTCTACTTAGTGCCTCTTTTTGGTTTAATTTTTTCTTTCTCTGTGTTAGGTGATATGGCAGTGACTGTATTTTGATAGTATTAACTATTTTCCATGGTATCACCTGCTGTGTTATGCAAATTAAAATACAGCAGAAGCGATATGTTTCTGGTGTTTATTAAGTGCAACATTTTTGTAACGCTTTAAAATAAAGCCCACGACTAAGGGTGCAATTCTTATTCTTATATTTTATTTTGAAATTACAGTGTAATTATATTTACATACAAATTCTTTAAGGAATACACACTACAGTTAGGGGGTAAGAAATCAGTTTTTTTACAAAAAAAGATTATACTGTTAGTAATTTTAAGTACTGATAAGTAACTACGGTATCTGATCTTATAATGATGGAGCCAAGTCTAACAATTTTTTTTCTTTCACACTTACTGCTCAAACATGACTTTGAAAAGAAGTTCACAGGAAAGGAGTGTCCCTTTTCCTGTGAAATAACTAAAGTTACACATTACTTAAAATGACCTACTTACCCACCTACCAGACTACTTAAATTACAGTATGTCCAGTCTCTATCTAGTGTGCCTACCTTTATGTGTTGATTAGTAAAAATAATTACATTGTAATTGATTTTTTTTAACATGTTCAAAATAAAGATTCAATTCAATTCAATTCAATTCTGAATTGGGCAGTAATGTGTAATCCGATTACTTTTTCAGGTAACGAATATAGGGATTATTATTGCAAAACAATTATTAGATTACTGTTACTTTCCCGTAAGCACGCTGCGTTACTGCACTTTCTACTACACTCTGCGTGAGAAGAAATCTTTCTACAGCGAAAACATAAACTTAAAATCTGAGCAAGCACTGAGCACGCTGCTCAGATAATCAGTAATTAGTAACTAATTACTATTTTCAAGTAATTTGACCGACACTGATTGTAATTTTAAATAAAATATTTTGAAATTCTATTACACAGGAAGAGTGTTGGTCAAGTTACTTGAAAAAAGTAATCAGTAACTAATTACTGATTACTTCCCAAAAAAGTAATCCCATTACACAACCTGATTACTTATTTTCAAAAGTAATTAGTTACTTTTTAAAACATGATTTATCCCCTAAATAGGTAATAAAGCGAGAGATCTTTCAGCCCAATTCTACTTTTTCTGCATAATCCATCAAATAAAATGTAATCAAATGGAACAGTCCCTTTTTAAAAGTTGTTTTATTAGTTTTAATCTTTTAACTTTATGCATCAAGCAAACATTAAATTATATGCAACATTCTCTGACTGGAAGAAATTTGTTTGTATTAGTATTTTAAAGTGTTACCAAAAGCTTTTAAGCAAGATATTTGCCAAAACACTACTGGACATCTTTAAATGGATTTAGTTTGGGCTCTTATAATAAACCACTTTTTCTCACCCCAATGTGTGAAAAAGGTTCATGGTAATATTACTACAACTGCTGCAGGAGGGAAATAGTTGAGTATAGAGGTGAAAAACATAATTTTAATCATCACAGCATTCATAGTTATGTTTATGTTCATACAGCCACTCCACATATGATGTTTTTGTATGTAACTACATAATAATAACAAAAGTAGAAACTTGTTATGGTGACTAGATGTAACGTTATGTAGAAAGAAAAAATGACATTGAACGTGATGCATGCCTACTGTTAGAGTCTTTATTAATTCTATGTTAAAAGACCTGTTTTGTATCATGCTTTAAGCCCTACAGCTTTAAAGACATTAACTCAAGTCTCGCTTGTTCATCTTAATAAATTCTGTTTATTGGCACTTACTATAATCTACCAATGGTTTTACAGTCCTTTGCTGCAGGCCGTCTCTGCTGTCATCAGCTTCCCAGAAAAGCCTTATAGTGAGGGGACAGCTTCTTTCCACTGTTTTTAGAAGGCGCTGTGGGTGAAAATGGGTTGACAATGTCATATATGTTGTGCCTCTTGTCTTAAACTGCATCCACACAAATTTTACTAATCACAGAAAGGAAGTACACTGTTATGACTCCTGTAGAAGCAGTACACCTGCCTCTTTGAAATCAGATTGTGTTAAGAGTTAAGATGCTCAAAGAGAAAAATGACATTCAGTTATTTCTTGATTTTTTCTTTTTTTCTGGTGGATGTTTTTGATAGATAGGGTGTGTACTTTTTTGTCTATTCTGTCCTACTTGCAATCTGGAGTTAGTTTTAGCATGCAGTGTTGAAAGATGTCTCAGTTCCTTAAATTCATTTGGAGGAGACAGGAGTGAGGAGGCTTGCTGGAGAAGTAATAGAGGATGTGCAGATGTATCCTTTGAGGAAATGTTTTTGCCTGTGATGCATGAAAGAGGGGTGACGTACAGCTTGAATATACAATGCCAGGAGGAGGACTCTAGAAATAAAAACATCTTTGCATTTATAGGACATTTTATTATTTAAGACACTTTCTGCCCTTCACAGTCTATGTGTGTGATTAAAGATCAGGTATATCTTGTCATATTTTGTTAAAAGTAGCCCTAAATACACTCACCAGTCACTTTATTAGGTACACCTTTCTAGTACTGGGTTGGATCCCTTTTTCCTTAAGAACTTTCTAAATTCTCTGTGGCATAGATTCAACGAGTTGCTGGAAACATTCCTCTGAGATTTTGCTCCATATCGACTTGATAGCATCACTCATCTGCTGCACATCTGTCATGTGAATCTCCCATATTGGCACATCCCAGGTTCGAAAAGAGATGCTCTTTTGCATACGCTGGTTGTAAATAGTGGTTAATTGAGTTACTTTTTCCTTCCTATCAACGTGAAGCAGTCTGGCCATTCTCCTCTGACCTCTAAAATCAAAAAGATATTTTGAACTGCTCACTTTTTTCTCTCTTTTTTTCGTTCTCTGTAAACCCTAGAGATGGCTGTGTGAGAAAATTCCAGTCAATCAGAAGCTTGTGAAATATTCACACCAATCTACAGTATCTGGCACCAACAGCCATACTACATCAGAATCACTTAAATCCCCTTTCCTCATCATTCTGTTGTGCAGTTTGAACTTCAGCATGTGGTCTTGATCATATTCACATATTAAATTGCTGCCATGTGATTGGCTGATTAGATATCTCCATTAAGAAACATTTGAACCATATGTATCTATCAAAGTGGCCATGACAGTCCATATGTTGTCATGAACACTGTTTGTGTTCAATGCCATCTGATATGATAAAATACTGCAGCAGCTGGCTACAACAAACAGAGGACAGATTGTCCTCTTGACACAATGTGACAGAGTGTGACACAATGTGCTTGTGTCACATTTTATATTGAACTGACATCAACTTTAAATGTTAGCTTTGTTGCAAGGATGTCTCATTTTTGTTAAATGGCTGTTTCTCGACCACTCTCTCTCCAACACAAGAGATGGAGGCAAGGACATTGAGGATGTACAAAGTGGGAAAAGAGGAGACTGAATATCTATATAAAGAAACAGGAACTTAAATCTTTGCAACCTATGTTCTGTTAACATAATTGTATATACATTTGTTAAAGATGGATCTGGCTTCTGGGTTTGAAAAGCTAAGCCTTGCATTGAAGTCTTTGGCACCCTTACCCTACAACCTCATTCACTTGTTTCAAGTCTTGGTGGATTTCCAACACAAAGTTCATTTGGCTGTCCCCATCTTCACTCACTTCAGTGATGTTTGGGCCAGCTCGTGCAGTGCTCGGTCTTGGGTCACGGTTCCTCACTGCACTTAGAGCTCAATGTTTAGTAGTCTTTCAAAATCCCCGCCAGTCAATCACTAACCCTGGCATCCACCCTCATCACCTCCTGAAAGGCAATTTATTACACCTGTAGCCCTTTCAATCCCACTCCTTTCACATCTTAGTAACCTGATTATTGGGTGGGTGGTATCATGACAAACAGGTGTCAACAACAGCTTTAACCTCCTAAGACCCGAACTCTTCCACGGCATGCATTTTTAATTTCTCTTTGATATTTGGGCATATTGGAGCCCGATGAATGTAAAAACAAAGAATGACCAGATTTTATTTTATTTTATTTTTTTACCTTATTTTGTTTTTAAGAAAAATAAGAGCCACATATGAGGATATTGGTTTAAAATTTTGATAGAACAGTAGCAGTATAATGTCCTTGTAAGTGGATATCAAGCCCATGTAGAGCAAAATTGAGTATTTTAGTCTAAATAACCGAAAATGTGATGTCCACATATGTGGACGCCAGGTCCTAGGAGGTTAAAGCAACCAAATATAAACAGTGAAAATGCTCATAGGCTTTATAATGGGACCTTACCAACCAGATGGCTATTATATATATATATATTTATAACTTCTTATACTGTGTATATTCTATGTAATATATTATCTTTACTAAACTCATTTCATTCATTTAATCTGTGTCAAATAGGACAAATATATTGTTCAGGGACTTTAAAAAAGGAAAACACTTGCATCTGTGTTTTATTTATGAGCTATGTTTTTTTTTTTACTAGAAACAACAAAGTGACATTTACCAAATGTAAAACCAATGAAACCTCACTATTCCTTAGTTATCTGTTTACATATAATTAGATCGTTCTTTACTGAAATGTTTTCTGGAAAATGACCCATACTTTATTACATAATTCTATGTTATTTTTCTATAACCTCTGACTCCCAGCTGTCAGTGTTCAGACTGTCTTTCTTTGGTCTTATTTTTTTTCTTGCTCATCTGGATTTTTTGCATATCTCTTTGGTTGAGCTTTTATCAACATTGCCAAATACAGCAGGCGAAGTTTGGTACTTTGGGGCTACTTCATGACCGATTTTATATGAGTCCTGTTCAGACCAGGAAGATATTTCTCACAGTGTTTTCACTTTGTTCTTCCACTGCGGCCACTAGCACGAAACCATGCCAAGTTTAGTGTGGGAACGACAAACATCTCTTGCACCCCAGCTACAGAAGTGCCAGTGGCGTTATCACACAATGAGGCACCCTCATTTTAGCTTCAGACTGTGCTTTTATGAGGAGGATTAATTAAAAATAGCACAAAGGAGATGTTAGCAGTGGCCATGTCAACATGGTTAGCAAACCTCCTAAAGTTGTGGAAACGTACAGGAAAGAAGAGAGAGAGAAAAACCTGTAGACAGAAAGTGTGAGCAAGAAGGAGAAAAAGTGACAGGTCATAGCGGACGATGACAGCCGTACACACAAAGTTTTGGCGACTTTGACTTGATGCTAAAAACTGAAGTGAGAAAAAGTCACAAGTTGCAGCCAGAAATTGCACAAACACACACTCACAAATGCTATCAGACCCTAGAGGCTGTTTAATCTTTACCAGGTATTATACTTGCAAAGTTTAACAAACAAACAAAAAAAGGTCAGTGTGGTATTTCATTATGACGATTTCAACAGACTGATGAGATCCTTAAAACAAACTTTAGATGTCTGTCAAAGTTATATATCAGATACAAAGCAGTTAAAAATATGAAAATATACTTATCAGTTTTTCTGAGCGCTAAATGAAAAAGCTGATACTGTTCTCACATCTGTGACACATCGATCCACACCCAGGAAATTCTTAACTTACTGCCTGACGTCTTATATTCAGTGGTAGACCATTTTTTTTGGCATAATAAGAGGTGTGAAGGTACAAGCATTTGCATATGCGCTGAGCATCCAATTCCTCGGATTAATATCTCATTATGGGAGCTACTGATAGACGGTGAGAACTACAGATTAAAACTAATAAAAATGAAAAATAGCTCAAAATGTTGAATAGTGAGTTTTGTAAGGCTGTATGGCAGTCAGCAGTTATGGTACAAGTCTGTTTAACAACTGCAGCAAGACTGCTGCCAAAAGTGGTCCATCATATAATGCTAAGCTATGCTTTAAAATATAGCAAGTTGCTGAACTGTTCCTTAATATAAAATATAATACCTGAGGGTGATCTGTCAGCTTTTTATAATATTCTTTCTCCTATTTTCCATAGGTCAGCTCAAGCTTTCAGTCATCCCACAGAATGAAGTGCTTGTTGTCAGTGGTGAGTCCTGTTATAGGTCGTTCATGTTCCCTTTGTTTATTTCTGTGAAAGCAGAACCTCAATGTGAAAATAAACAAATAAACTTTGTCAAGAAAACAGAATAGCAGAATGCTCAATCAGTGCCCTGGTTTCAACATTTCATTTTTATTGTTTTCATTTTGCTATAGAGCTGTAAAACAATGCATTCCTGCTTGGGAATGGTCAAATATTGATAAAATGATATTGAAAATATTGAAAGGCAACCTTAGTCTGATAGCAGAACAATCTATTTAAATTGTTTCTTAATATAAAACATAATTCAATTTTCAATTCAATTCAATTTTATTTATATATAGCGCCAAATCACAACAAAAGTCACCTCAATGCGCCTTATAGGTACAGAGAAAAACCCAACAATCATATGACCCCCTATGAGCGAGCACTTTGGCGACAGTGGGAAGGAAAAACTCCCTTTTAACAGGAAGAAACCTCCGGCAGAACCAGGCTCAGGGAGGGGCGGGGCCATCTGCTGCGACCGGATAATCATTATGCACGATCTGTCAACATGCACATGGACATGAATGGTCATGTTTTTTGTGACAGTCAACACGACTTTATAAATATTTCAACAGGAAATACCGCATAGCTTTTAATGTGTAAATTTATTAAACTTATTTTAAATTGCAAATGTTAATAATAATATAATTATAAAGTCTATGACATGCATGAGTTGAGCTTGGGTCTCTGATGTGAGTAGCTAAATGACTCTTTGTAGCTGTCCAAATGTGTATTTTTGCACCCTTTAAAAGTGGGAAGTGATAATGAGATGGACAAAAAATTGTGTTCAAGGACACCGAAATAGTATTTGTGTTAGTAGATCAGAGATAGTGGCTGTTTCAGGAACTGTGACACTGCCTTGAATTTGCATCACATAAATGTTAAATGGCACCGTGCACCACTCAAATTACGATGGGCGACAGTCTGTGCCTGGGTTGGTGGGTACATTAATCCACAGAAGGGAAGTTGTTTATTTTGGAGTCATACCAACCAAACCGCAAGCAGCCTTCCAGACATATTTTGCATCCCTGTTATGTCTCTATGTCATCTATATTTGGTCATGCAGTATAGGATTGAGACTTGATATGATCTTTTGGTTTTGCACTGCACGAATAAAGTGTTGCTTAAGAAGAGTTGAAGGTCACCAAAAAATGTTACTACATGCACCCAGATGCAGGCCACTTTAGATTTATTAGATTTATACTAAATATATTTAGTGTTTTATAGATTTGTCTTATTTTTATTATTATTATATTACTTAACCAGTTTTAGATCGGAGCACCAGGACCGCCAGCTCTGACTGGTACCTGATCCACAGACCACTGAACAATATAGACCCCATGGGTTAAGGTTCAGCCACCAACTGTACTACCCAGCCTGACTCCAGAGTCGGACCCAATTAACCATGCCCCAGGCGTGGTATGCTGGACCTGTGATTTATTATGTTGCATAGAGGTTGCCTGAATCACTTTTTGTCTGGCCCCTCACCCAGGATTTGCATGGGTGAGGCAGATTACTCCTGACAACTTAGTTCCCAGGATCACTGGAGCGCACAAACACCTCAACCTTGATAAGGTGGCGATTCGAGATCTGTTGTGATGAAGAGAGAGTTGAGCTGAATTTACCGTCAGTCTACATTCCTACCCTTACCCATGGTCACAAGCTGTGGGTAGTGACCGAAAGAACAAGGTTGTGGATACAAGCAGCAGAAATACGATTCCTTCGAAGGCTTGCTGGGCTCTCCCTTAGAGATAGGGTTCCTCACTCTATCTCTAAGGTGAGGAGCTTGGTCATTCGAGAGGGAGCTTTAATGTTGCTCCTCAACATTAAAAGGAGCTGGTTGGGGTGTTTCGGGCATCTGACTGTGCCCCTTGGACGGCTCCCAGGTAATATATTCTGGGCATGTCCTACCAGGAGAAAGCCCCAGGGCAGACCCAGGACCTTGATGAGCTGGAAGAGGTGACCAGGATGAGGGAAGTCTGGGCTTCTCTGCTCAAGCTGCTGCCTCTGCAACCTGAACCTGTGCAAGGTTTAGAAAATGGATGGAAAGATGTACTGTCTTAAATTTTTAAGTCATTGACTCATAATGTTTACTTTAGTACAAGTCATTGTTCTTATCAACAAAATACCCATTCATTTACAACACAATGGCTGCTCATTTAACATTTCTTTGTTGGAAGTTTTAACCTGTTCTTCACACGCCATGATATGATATTACTTGATATGACTAGTAATATAACTAGCAAAAAGTGTACACTTTTAGATTATATGATGACTGCAGGTAAATCCTGAGTTTGAGCCACAGAGAAGCTACTTTTTTTAGCCAGGCAAACACACAAGAATGAATTCTGATTTAGTGTTGTACCACGACAATAAAATGCCTTTACTGGAAATGGTAAGGTCTGAGAACAGTTCATTAAAGTCTGATTTACTCACAGGAATTGCAGCTGTTTCTAGAAAGCATGCTGATTTCCTTTTTCAGTTCTCAGCCACTGGAAATACTTTATGGTTTCCTGCAAATCATTTTCACAGCTTGTTATTTCACACGTCAGACAGCCTCTTATTCGTTTTTCACATGCTCCAATGAGAAGCAAAAACTCGGGGGTGAGTTAATAGGAATCCGACAAGCTAAACATGGCAGCCCTTTGTTATTTAGAAAGAAAAAAAGAGCTTGCCTGGTACATATGCTTTTATATTTTCTACCCTGTGGTGCAGAAGTACACGCACACACGTGCTAAATGTGAACAAACCTTTTTTTTGTACATTTTTGGAACATGAACAGAGCATTGATGTTCTTTATTAATGTGACCAGAAAGTCATTAAAATGTATTATGTGGTATTTGTACTTATTCACAGTTTTGAAGGCGAGAGACGTGCTGAATGAGAGCCAGGAGCCATGTGACTCTTATGTTAAGGTATGTGCTACAGAACAGAATGATGAAAAAAGCCATTGTGGAAACTCTAAGACAGTAGTTAGTACTGTTTTTTTCCTCTTCTCCTCAGGTTGGCTTGTTTCCAGATTCTGATCCCTTAGAAAGACAGAAGACTCAGATGGTCCCCCGCTGTAGGAACCCCATCTTCTTACGAACCTTTTACTTGTAAGACTTTATCCAGTTGCTCATCTTGCATCATTTGCATTAATGTGATAAGCTGCAGTCTCTGTTGATGTTGCCCTGACAGTGACTAGGGCTGTGCCATATCATACTGTTTGTATTAATACTGTTATAAACATTCATGCCGGTATTAAGTGTCATACTGTAATCGAAATATTTACAAAAAATGTAGCATATGTTATTGTTGTTTCATGTTATTGGTGTTTCATGTTATTGGTGTTTCATGTTATTGGTGTTTCATGTCATTGTGCGCAAATTTACAAGTAATGCATTTCACTGAGACATATACTATATGCAGTGTTGGGTAAGTTACTTTAAATTAGTAACTCAGTTACATTACTAGTTCTATCAAACGTAACTCAGTTACTTCAAGTTACTCGTTACTTTCAGAGTAACTAGTTACTAGGGAAAGTAACTTTGGTTTTACTCAGAATTCTCTTGTTAATGTGTTGCTTCCATAACTGGATACCCAGCAAGATTGCCAGTATTCTAGCTTGCTTACTTGCCACAAGTGCACTGTGCCACCTACCAATAGAAAGGAAAAAATAATGTGCACATTTCCACGAGAGAAATCCCACGCCTGATTCTATCCTAGCCTGCTTTTTACATCCAACACAAAAACTGCAGTCGTGGTGCTTTCGATTGTACTCAGAACTCGGAAATTCGACCTTCTGAATGGGAAGATGTAGGTAACACCAGACTGCAGCTGAGCTGCATACAGAGCTGGACTGGGACAAAAAAATCGTCCCGGGCATTTTGACTAGAGACCGGCCCACCATTATAGGAAAAATCATAAAGCCTTTGAATGAAAACAAACACTGTTGTGACAGTGATGTACACTGTTCTGATGGTATATATGCATCAATCTATCAATTGTTTGTTGTAAGACTCAGATAATTATTTTTTTAAAAGTGAGACATTT
The DNA here is from genome assembly GCF_057381845.1 of Rhamphochromis longiceps. Classification (NCBI taxonomy): domain Eukaryota; kingdom Metazoa; phylum Chordata; class Actinopteri; order Cichliformes; family Cichlidae; genus Rhamphochromis; species Rhamphochromis longiceps. Next base: position 47,555,265 of record NC_140563.1, read on the forward strand.
TAAATGAGAATAAGAAATTATTTCCTTGTGACCCCCCTTTCCCTTTTAATGCCCTACATGGACCCCAGGCAATACTTTGCTAGACCCGCCCCTGCACAGTTACCAGCTGTCAGGTACCTAAAAAAGGATCCTGGTGTTATTTGTCTCTCAGAAACAGTTCATAACTTCTCTTCAACTCATTCATGTCACCTAAAAGGTAAACCTGTTTCTCCATCACAGGTCTGATGATCCAGTAAGGACATCTCCTGGTTTCATCTTCATGTTTCCCTCTCACCAGATAACCAAACCATATCATGACCAGCAGCTTTACAGCTGTGGCTCCAGCAAACATCAGCTGATACTAGAAATTAATATTAAATAAATTCTAACAACAGCTGATCAAGCTTAAAAGTGCTGCTGTTGTTTACCGCGACATCCGCTGGTTTCCTCTTTCTGGCGCAAAGTGGGCGATAAACAAACAAGAGAGAAAAGCTGATCAGCTGATCATTGATCAGTTTCATGATTGAAGTAGAAACAGGAGAGGGAGGGTGAGAGGATGAGAGAAGAAGAGGCTGCTGTGCAGCGTAAACACAGAATAACTCCAGCTTTGTGTCTTTTTCATTGTAGCTGAAGTCCAGGACAAACTGTTCCTTTTCACCTCAACACGAAACGCGTAATATTTTCTCTGAATACGAGAAATTCTTTTTTTTACAGGACGGTTGGCAAATGGTAAATGGCCTGTATTTATATAGCGCTTTACTAGTCCCTAAGGACCCCAAAGCGCTTTACATATCCAGTCATCCACCCATTCACACACACATTCACACACTGGTGATGGCAAGCTACATTGTAGCCACAGCCACCCTGGGGCGCACTGACAGAGGCGAGGCTGCCGGACACTGGCGCCACCAGGCCCTCTGACCACCACCAGTAGGCAACGGGTGAAGTGTCTTGCCCAAGGACACAATGACCGAGACTGTCCAAGCCGGGGCTCGGACCGGCAACCTTCCGATTACAAGGCGAACCCCCAACTCTTGAGCCACGATCGCCCCCAACTCTAATAATTAACCTTATGAACAAAATAAAGTTCAACATCAGTAACATAGCACCCACCCAGCTGTATAGAAACTCCGTCATGCTAGCTAGCACGCAGTACGAAAAAGTCAGCATAATGAAAATAAACTCCACCTAAACTTGGTTCATATCTGACCCAGATGGACTGCAGGTTATAACTTCTTACCTGTTCACCTGACACTCTCGGACCAGCGGCCGCTTCGGGTCTCTCCTCTTGCCTCCCTTTTCCTTCATCCACCTGCTGGCCTCCACCACTTGCTAATGTTATTGAATCTGTGGAAGCTCCGTGATAGCCACCACACGAAGTAACGAGTAACGAGCCTATCTAAATCCCAGTAACGAGTAACGCGTTCCTGGTTTTGGCATAATAACTAGTTACCGTGCTCGTTACCACAATAATAACGTAGTTACTGTAACGCGTTACTTAATAACGCGTTAGTCCCAACACTGACTATATGTCAGGAGCTGGTATTTTTTGCGGTGTCACCATGGCAACAAAGACAAAAATCATTTAAAATATGTGACAGACGTTATATTTTTTGTAAAAGTTATTCAAGTAGTTTCTTGATGACTGCTCAGTCATCCTGGTAAGGAAATCCCCAAAAGCTGATTCTCTTATTTCCAAACGTTTCTCCCACTGAAAACACTAAATCCAGATGAACAGAATCAACTTTTTGGGATTAATCAAGTAGTGTTTAATGGATAAACCTAATTGCCTAATGACAACCCATTACTTTTTAAATATATATTTTAATGCATAACCCTAAGTAAACAGCATTTGTAATTACCAATGTATTTAAAAATGTTGGGACTGTTGGGACTTATGTTGCTGGTTTGAAAAGTCTGCACCACCCAGTTTTCAGAGGTGGACTTTCTCTTGCTTTTTATTAAGAGCACATGAGAAAAAAGGGAAACAAAATACTGTTTTGAAACTTGTGTTGAGCAACACGTCGAGATACATATGAGATATAATAAACTGTTGTAAGGCTGGGCTGCTTTACATATAAAATAATCAGATAATATAATGAGATAAAAACATAGGACAAGATGACAGAATTTAAGAACATAAGAAAACCTGAGAAATAAAAGGAAGAAACTTAGTATTGTGGATGTAAAAATCATGGTGAATTGCTGGTCATTAAAAGGTGTTCCGAATGTACAGATCATGACAAACTGCTCGCCCCTACATGAACTTCTATTATAGGTTGAAAGTATTGGAATCAGTGAAATCGAGCAAAATTTGCAGTGTTGCGCAGCACTAATGCTTACTCTTTCGGATGCACAACAGCTAGACAACCCAAGACATGTCTGAGAGCCAAAGCAGTCAGCACCCCCGTGACCACAGCTAAAAAGGGACCTGTAACAAAGCGCAGTGCTTTGCAAAATATGCAAGGAAACTGTTGGCACTAGAGGTGGAAACCACACGAGGCAAATTCACACCATTGTGCAGTGGAGATACACAAAGAAGAAATGCTAGCAGCTGGTGATGTGTGATCCAAAATTAAACAAATGACTCAGTGAAGCATCACTGGAGTGCTTGCTAGTTGCATGACATATGAAGAGCAAACGGTGGATGGAAATTACTACTCTTGTTACACTGTGGGAAAGAAGAGCATCAAGCAACTGGTTAAAAAAGTCAAACTTGGCAGGCAGAAAAATTTGTTTTATTATATGAAAATATTGTGCAGCTCATAACGAGTTGCAACGTGAACCTAATTTTCAGTGTTTCTTAAACAGAGACTTAAGCAGGTATTTTATAATTTCACTTAAGATTTCCAGGGAAAATACAGCCTAGGCTACTTTTGTGCTTACATTTGACTTTGCTGTGTACCTACTTTTGCACTACAATGCTAAAGCTTCTGGCACCTTGTGGCAGTCGATTCACATTTTGAATTAGGCAGTCTATCATCAATGGCAGAACCTCATTGGGAAAGAAGAATGAAAAATGCCCTTTCATTTTTGTTGCACTAATAAATACTGCTGCCTGCCAGCTGCAATCGCTGGTAAAATGTACAGTTTTTTATCTTTATTGTCAGAAATATCACTAATGCGGAGTTTCTTGAAAAATTATTGTAATATAACGTCAAGGCTATATTGCCTAACAGCAACTGTATAGACATTTTCAGAATGCAGCTAGCAACACACACACTAATCAGGAGTGCATCTGAAGTCACAGTGGACCCCCCGATTTCTTTTTTTCAGTTCAATCCGCTCGCTCTCCTTTTCCCGTTTGTCTCTTTGCTGTGTTGAAGCAAGATCAGGCCCCAGGATAAGCGGCACATTTTTGGCTCAAGTTGAAATATTTAAAAGACTGATGTGTAAATTGTGTCTCAACATTACCTTTCCTACCATTTGTCTGCATAAACACACTGTCTCAATTTAGAAAGTACTTGACCTAGTTTCCTTTCTTTGTTTTCAGTGTTGTCAGTGAGAGGGGCCTTCATAAGAGACTTCTTTTTACAATGTGGAACTCCAACTCCAAAACAAGGTAACTGCTGGGAAAGTTAACGAAGGTGATGTTGCTGACGATAACGTGACAGTAAAAATTATATAATAATATAGTAATAATAATAATAATATAATAATGCCTTTTTATACTTGTGTTGAAATGTTGCACATTGGTGTTTCTACATCTTTGCAAAGGCACAACACTTCATGTATTATTTTATAATTAATGCTGCTGCCTGCAGTGTGTGTAGTGTTTTTCGTATCTGAGTCTGGCAGAGGGAATGTGTTACTCTCGCCTGCCTGCCTTAGCAGACTTAAGCTGAAACAGTGTCATTGCTGGGGATGGAGGACACATGGTTGAGTGAGTCACAAATTTCGTTGTGCAATGTTGTATTGAGAGGAAAGAAGAAAAGTGTTTCTGTTATTTTGGAAATGCTGAAGAAAACACTTCATGGCTCCTTCAAGCCTCTGCTGAAGAAAACAGTAAAAATCTTCACGCCAGTCTTCACAGCATTTTCCTTAAATGTCCTGTTTTCTGCATTAAAAACAAAACAAAAAACAGCCCAATATATATTTAGCAAGTATTCCAAAAGATGCAGTTGTTTTATATGCAAGGGGCAGACTTACATTAGTGGTCAAGTTCAGATCATGGAATGATTATAAAGATAAAGACCTTTTGGGAACAGTTTCTGGGACACAGATTAAGAGCGATTTTCGCATCTTTGGTAAGCAATTAAGCCTCATTCACACCAAATGTCTATATGGTATGAGGCCGGATAAAATCTCTGCCTGATTGCTTTGATATCTTTTTTATCTTTTAGTTATTTCTCAGATTCCAAGTGTAATTTTCCTCAACCGGTAGGCACTAAGCCCTCCTTCTGGCCAGGTATATCCATTAAGTTAAAGATTAGATGTTCTGATTTTCATTGTGCAGAACAGAGCCCGGGTTATTGAAGATTTACTTGCGTTTAGCAGGCTTTCTTAACACATGTAAACAGAAAGACATCTCATACAGAGCTGTGGATTCTTCAGATGCTCTGTAAAGCAAGGACAATGTTACAGTCCCCTGTAATAACCCAGGGCAGCATCTGTTCAGTGAATGCAGTCTGTCACTTCAGATGAACAACAATCATCTGACCGTTTTCTACAGTAGTTCAAGGATCTGTTGAGTCCAGTCTCATGCACTCAAGGGTATTTCATGTATTTATTTCATTCAAAGTAATATTCATATTTTTGCACATTAAAAAGATTGGTTTAGATCTTGTCAGTGCATCTGCAGACATGGTTCTGGTTGTTATTAGCAATCATATGTATGGCTTCCAGCTGCCTCTCATGTGTGATATAAACATACACAAAACGATACAAGGGACAGACAGAAATTCAGACAAGTGCTTGAATCACTCTTGGTTTGGACTGTTTGCGCATGTACATATTATAATCCTGCTTCTTTATTTTCTCTGTTCAAATTATTCTATTGTATCTAAAGAAAGTCTACATTGTACCAAATCTGCCTCGGGTGGCCTGCTGCCAGCACAGCAGAAATGTTTATTCGCAGCTGTGGCATGCTCTAAGCTTCACAGTGTTTCATCAGTGCTTGACTGTATAATTTTGAAAACAAAACAGAAGAAAAGAGATAAAAATACTGTAACAAAGACTCCTTTGGATGTGCTATAAGCATCTTTTATTTTCTTAAGTAATTTGTTTTGCAGAGTTAGTTGTGATGAATCTACAAAGTACCAATTTCTCATTATGACAGGTGGCTGGCAATACAATATTGTGTATATTAGGTGTTGATGTGAAAAGACCATCGCTCTCTCCTTTAGCACCAAGTCTTTAGCACTCATTTCAAAGGGATTTGTGACAACAATAAAAACCCACTTATATACCGTACATTTACATTATTAAATGTCCAACAAACAAAACAGCTTAGTACTCTTGTTTAACATCTATCACGAGATACAGATTGGAAAACAATTTCCAGTGATGCATTTGGTGCACTAATGAATATTTAAATATGTTTATCATAATAAAGGAAGGTGCCACAACTAGAGTGGTGAAGCAATTTGATCTGTTCTATACCATTTTGCACGCACCCTAATAGACTTTAGAGGAATATCTCTCATGTGCTTACACTGAGTCTCCATTCAGACACTTTTAGAAGCAATTGTCTCTTATCAAGGTGTCTCAAATCAAAGATCTTGATAAGTTTAAGCAATCACAATTACAACACTGAAACAACATTGGAACAATTACAACGTTTTCTGATGTCACAAACTACAAAATTCTTCTTTACCAAAGGCAACCGTTTAACATACATAAAGACCTCATCTCATTTATCTGTATTTGTTTTTCTATTGTTTTCTCTTGTTCTAAACTAGTTGTAAAGCACTTTGGTCAACTTTATTTCTTTTAAATAAATGTGCTATAGAGCTAAATTTGATGTTGATATTGATAAAGACCAAATAACGATACAGCTCATATAATGTGGTAAAAAATAATATGCCAGTGTTAGTTAAGTATCTTTCAGTGGCAGAAACCATGAAACCAACATCGCTCACCACGTGTCTTCCTCCAAATGGTTTAAAAGTGGTCAGTGTTTTTTTTTCTTTCTTTGTTAAATACTCACAATGGTAACCACTGAAGATCAGAGGTGTACGTCATGTCCTGTTTGTTTTTCGACAGTATTCAGTTATGCAATACTGTGCAAAAGTCTTGAGTCACCCTTCATTTCTTTGTAGTTTGCTAGGGATAAGGGAAATAGGAGCAGTGAGTTACTGACAGATATGCAAACATACATTAAGTACAGAGTTTTTACAATTCTAATGAGCCTGAAAGCCAATATTTAGTACGCCCACCTTTATTCTTCAACACAGCCTGATCTCTGCTAGGCAAGATGTCTTCTAATTTCTTTAAGTTGTCTTCTAGGATTGTTCTTTAGGCTTCTTGATATTCAGATATTCAGATATCTTCTTTGTTTTGTTATCTCTCAAGATGATCCCACACTGCTTCAATAATGTTGAGGTTAAGGTAGTGGGGAGGCCAATCCATGACTGATAGACTGTGAGCTTTTGTTCTGAGGCGGGATTTTTAAAGGTCCTTTCAGACCTTTAGCAAACCTCTACAATGTTCAGTGTTAAAGATTTACAACAAAGTCTGTCTCCTTGGAAGCAAAATACATTCTCACAGTACTGCCGCTATACTATCAAGGTGCTCCTGTCAGTGTAAATGAACGTATGCGCCCAAGTGTAAATACAGGATTTGAGACACAGAACAGCTCAAAGGTGTTTAGATAACAACGTATTTCCATAGCACGGACGATACAAGTTATTGCAAACTACTCGTTGGTTTTGGAGTTTTTGGTGGTTTTATGTTACATAACAAAAAATTGAATCTGTGGTTGAAGTGACAGATTTGTACCAGTGGGCGACTATACTGGTGAAAATGTCTCACAGAGCTGCCTCTGGATTCACTGGAAGTTGTGGTGGTTTTGGACACTAGCTTGTTTTACTGAGTGTAGCCAAGAATTGTTTCAGGTTTTCATTTGTGCTGACGAGCGGTTTGGCCATCCAAAATACGAGCAGCTGCATTACTGCTGTCCAGCTGTGAGGCTGTCAAGAGCTATTTTTCTGCTGTATGCATAATTAAACATCCATATTTCCTTCCACCACTACCATACACACACTGCTATAACTAAATTATATACATCAAATGTCAGTTATTGTTTCGTCTGCTTCCAACATCGCCGTTTCCTCTTTTGCTTCCTGTCTCATTATAAATGTGTGGATGTGGTACTGTGGACAGCGTTAGGCTCTACAAAATCTGATATCAAGATGAAGAAACAGTATAAACATTTAAAGACGCTCATTTCTTATGCCTCTATTATTTAATGGTTATGTAGAATAAAAAGCACATTTCAGGTGTCTGACCTGAGTTAGATGATACATGGGCTTCATTGGGGTGTAATAATAGATTTTTTTCTATTCAATCATTCTGTCTGTATCAGCAGGATAAGCACGCTGCTTGGCTGCATGAGCTTCGGTGTGCGCTCACTTATGGATCCAGACAAGGTAGGCTTAAACACTAAAGTAACAGATATACAGACATTCTGTAAATGGTTTCCTGTTCAACTTTCACTCTGCATCTCTGTGTGTCTGTCTATTAGACCATGAATTTAAGAGTTTAATTCAGTGTGAACGAATTCCAGTGACCTCAATAATTTATGAGGAAACACTTTAGGGTTACCAGTGTTAAAGCACAGCAGACTAGCCTGCAGATACTCGAGTGAAACACAGTTTGAGTCCTTCTCTCTTCTGAATTTTATGGGTCATACTCAAACAAGCACACATGCACTGCTTATTTAAGTCTCATGAAAATTAATGTCTGTCATTCAGTGAATCAGAGTTTTAAACCCCCTCCCCAAACAAACCCACATCCACCTGCAAATTCCAAGAGGACATAGTAGAGTATGGCCAAACAAAATATGATGTTGCATGTTGAGATTTCTGTAATGGAACTTCTTCTTTTTTTAAAGACAGCGACCCATACGGGCAAATATAAACAAGCAGTGTGTCTTAGGTGACCTTTAGACTCACTGGCTTTGATGACAAGAAGTCTGTGACTTTTCAGCCACAAGATAAAAAGGGACAAAGTTGGATTCTCTCATTGGTTTGTGTCTGAGCTGTCAAAAACGGCACATCCTGTTCTCATCGCACATACGCTGCTCAGCTGCTGCTGCTCTTCCCTGTGTGCTGAGCTTTGCTGGTGTGAGGACTGCGCAGTCTCACAGATACTAAAACATGATTAAGCGTATATTCCGGTGGTGCAGTTGGGCTGTGCTAGCACGCTCAGAATGGCAAAGCTAAATTGCTGAAGCTGTGCTTTGATAATGGATTAAGTATAATAATTCTAAGGCTGCTGTGACGCCATTAGTTCGGCAAGCATTTAATCATAAGCCCAAAAATAACAGGCCTCCTAGCCCTTGAGGCAAAGTCGGGGAATCACCAACCTCAGTGCGATCTGTTCTGCTGACGTACTGTTAATATCTGTACCACCGTTATTCTTGGTGGGATTAAGTGTTTCAGATTTCAGATGCTAACTAACTACTACTTGCCAGGCGAAAGGGAGAAAACAAATGGTCACAAATGCACAGCAAATACATTTTATTTAAATAGCGCCTTTCAAAGCACCCAAGGACACTGTACTGTACAGACAAAGTATGACACTTCATCCACACACCTACATGCTAACAGAGAAAAGCACTGGGCCTCAGTCTTTCTCCCAGAGCTGTCCCAAGTGTTAGCAGATAAATGTGAGGTCCAAAAGTTCAGTGGTGTTCTTTGGCTAAGTTGGTTTTCCTCCACCGAGCAGCATATCCCTATAACTGCTTTTCTTAGCTCTTTGCTTCACTGTTCAATTATTCAGCCCCAATTTATCCTTCTGTCTCTCCTCTGCCTTTGTAGATGTGCCTTTTTTTTCTTGAAGCAAACCACATATTTACATAAAAAGCCATGCTTTAGCGGGTAGTACAGTAACAAACAGTTGTTATGTAATACTTCTTTACTTGTATGTTATTACACAATTAAGCCTCCTTAATTAAGCCTCCTTAATTGTTTAAGGCAGATGTGTATTTATTATAGCTTTGCTTAAAGGTACATATGCATAAGGTGCATAAGGTGACAATGAGGAAGCAGTTCAGCACCAACTTGAGGCTAAAAACCATCTTGCGTCTTTACTTCAGACTGTTAAATTCAAACTTTTAAAAGAAGCTAGCTGAGAAATAAGATTAGGAGAACAAGCATTAGAACCCCAGCAAGTCTTTTTTTGTAGTTTGACGAATGAAACAACAGAAAGAAATTGTGCTTTAGTCAAGCGAACATCTTCCTTCCTCTAACATTTATCCCAATGAATATTTAATTGGCTTAATATGCTAATGAGGGAGATTTAGCTTTGAATCATAGGGAGTTATGTCTCTTCATCCTCCCTGACACATCCGTTATTCTCATCAGTTGTTTTTCATTCATCCTCTCCTACAAGCCTTTCCGTTTCTCTCCTCTTGGTTTATTTCAGAAGTGTTTGGGGCCTTACGAGCGTTGGCTGCTTAACTTGCCTGTCACATCTTGTCATTTGTTTGCACCCTTTTGCCACATCGTGCTTTTTTTACATCTCTTACGTTTCCTACCTTCTCTTTTCATCTCCCTCTTGACTAACAGCTCTGTTGCTCCCACTCTTTCGCCTTTCTCACATGTACAGGGGAATATTGAGCGACGGCACAAATCCCTCTCTGACTTTGAGGACATATGCCCTCCCCCTTCTTTCATACGAGTCCCTGCCCGTCCTCCCCCTCGTCCCGCAGCCTGCAGAAATCTGTCCACTCAGATAAGATGCTTTCAAAATGGAGATTATTGTCACTGTTCATTGCGTCACATTATTTTGTACAAAAAGAGAAGGCTGGCAGTGTATGTGAGTGTGTGTGTGTTGTAATATATGTGCGACACAGTAAAATGATTATAGACTACAGTAGTGTTGCTTTGTTTGTAAGACAGCGCCCACATCATCGGGATTACAAAACAGGTTTTATTTAACGTGCATGCAGCAGTAGAAAATATGTAACACATATGAGCACACACACACATGCGTACACTCCCATGCCATCTGGTTCACAGGGCACTAGTGAAGACGTAGGGGCATCAGCTGTTAGTGTAAACATTACAAGTGGTGAGTTTATGCACATTTAGCCCTGGAGGAACAACCAAACTGGTTTGCACTCGTTTTGGTTTTTGTCTGTTTTTGATTTTATGTACAACATTTTGATGTTGTCACATTGATGATGAGACATGCACTCACAAACATATGTACACACAGTCAATCATTGCGTGTGTGTGCTCTAGGAAGTTCAAGGTTGGTACTACCTACTCGGAGAGGAGCAGGGGAGGAAGCAGCATCTTAAAGTACCCACACAACGCAACACTGGTAAGTTGTCATTTATGAGGTCAGGACACTGATGAGTACAGTGATTACTTATATGTGGGCAGTCAGCAAACCTATGTTTGTTTTATGTTTACTTTAGTTCTTTACTTGATTATCCAGCAAACAGGCCCTGTGTGCATGAAATCAAATGTTGACCTCAGTAATTTAGGCCATGCTGTCAGATATAAATATAGAGAAGAAGATTAATTAAGGCCACTTAAAATGATTTTTTCCCCCCAAATTCTGAGATTAAAATCCAAATTACGACTTTAATAAAAATGATTTTTTTTTTGAGAACAACAAACAAATCAAACATCTGAGATTAATGTCATCCTGACTGATTGCTGGAATTCTGAACTCAGAATTTGGTTAGACTTTTAAGAAGCATTATTATTATTATATTAGAATTAAAACTAGTTTTTTCACTCCAAAATCAGAATTTTAAACCAACAGAAAAACAAAAATATGTTTGAAATCCTCTCACATATAAGTACATATTGTTTCAGTTTCTCTAAGTAACACGTTTTTTGTTAAAATTAAACCCTGACTTATTAAATCTCAACCAGTGAAAACACCATTAAAGTTGGTAAAAGTATAGAAAATAAATGTGACATAAGAATAAAATTATTCTCATGGCCAGTGTGCGAAGGTTAAACAGGGCCACTTATTCTTATACGTACGTGTGTGCTAGTCTCACAGCTCGGGGTCTTTATCTGTCTTCAGATTGGGAGGCTGGGGATGCGAGGGATTAAGAGAGTCAAAGAGAGGGATTGGAAGAGCGAACGAGGGAAAGACAGGGAGAGAGTGGGAAGGAGGGAGGGGTCTGGATGAAACCCTGACGTGTCACAGTTGCCAGAGTGAGAGAGAGAGAGAGAGGGGGAGAGAGACAGGGCGCTCCGATACCATTCGCTGCTGGAGTGGATCCCCCCCTTACACATCCAACACACACACACATACACACAGACACTCGCACACCCCGCTCACAGACACATTTGTTTGGAAATCTATTTTTTCTCTTCTCACCACCTTTGAGTGCTCCTTCTCTTCCTACTTATGTTTGCACTCACTCGTAGTTGGTGCTGCTGGTGGTGTGTGCATGTTGGAGTGATGCTTCTCTGTGCCAGCCATGAGAGCAGCCTAGAATAGGTGAGTAGTCCGTGTTGTCATACTTGACTGTACTCACTTTACATGTATTCTGAAGTTGCACGTTATGTTGGAAACAGCACTGCATTTGCTGTGTGGACCAGCGTGGCTTGTTTTGAGGATGCTGCAGAGATGTGTGCGATCTCCCCTAACTTCTTTCTCCTTCTTAAATATACTTCCCACATTTTTAGACATTTTTTTCTTTTATACCTTCTTTTGTGCCCTTGTTCCTCTTCTGTGTGCTTCTTTGGTTGCTCATATTACTTTTAATCTCTCTTTGTTACTGTGCATGTGATCATAATCTGTCAATTCTCATCTAATTTTCTCGTGCTGGGCTAAAGTGGTCGCTCCACTGGGGAACCTTTAAGGAGCTTAGTTTTCCCTTTCAGTGGATTAGTAATACTGGGATGGAGTCCCCAGTATCATTGTGACCCCATCTCTTTTGTACACACTTGCACAAACCTTTCACATCAGCACACAGAGCTACACATACTCTTGTTCACCCCCAACAACACTCGCCTTCTCCTCTCTCAGTGATGCTGCCAACTTTCCTTTTTCATATTCACGTTCTGGGTTATGAGAATGACGGTGATATCGTGAGACGTTAGCTAACCTATCGCAATTTATACCACTTGGCTGAACTAGGCTAATCTGCCTCATGCAACTTTAAAATTAGTTTTATGCTGCTGTAGATGGAACTGGGGCATCAGATTGGGTAATACTCAGGCATCAGGAAACCATTACCAACCTTGCATGAGGGAATCCTGACTTGTGCTCATAGGCAAATTGTTCTTTTTGGGGTTTGCAAACTGGGAGGTTTTTTTTTTAAATTTAGCCAAACCAGAAATAGATGTTGAGAAAGAGCTATTTAGGAAGTTTCAACATCTTTATTTCACAGCACATTACTTCAAAAACGAGAAAGGAAAAAAGAAAGAAAGAGAGAACGAAGTAAAAACTGCATGTTTGCATGAGTGAGTGTAGACCGTTTTCGTCTTTTCCACTGGCAATATTGCCCCGCTCCTGTCTCAACTGATCTGTGTTTGTGTGTTTGTGTGAGTGGAAGTGCACACTCATGAATGCACTCGTGCATTGCCAGCTGGCAGAATGTAGGCCATGGAGGCACTGCTGCAGCGTGACATACACTAACATGGGAATGACCCGAGCCTCATTCATTACAATATCACTCAGCGTGCTTCCATCTTCTCCCTATTTCTCTCCCCCCTCTGTTCTCGGCCATTTTTATTTTGTGCCTTTCACACTGATTATTCATGTGTTTTTTGAATATCCTTTCGCCTCATTTTCTCTGTCAGTTTCATTTCACACATCTCTGTCACACTTGTATTTTTGTACACTTGTCCCCGTGTTTTCTCTGATTTCCCTGTTTGTTATTCACTATGACGTCTCTGCCATTTGTCTTCTGTTTTGTCTTTTACCTCATTCGGAGGCAAATCATTATAAGGCTTTTACTAAATAACTTGTTTGTATCACTGCTTTGAATTTTATACAGTACAGCGTATCCTTAATGAAGACCCTGAAATAATAGGATTGGGGTGGGGCATACAGAGAGTTTTGGCAGGCTCACCCTATTCTTGTAAAGCTTTGGACTCAAGGCCAATTTGTCATTTTACTGCATGTCATCATGTTTCTTTTCTTACTCTCTAAGTCTCTCTGTCTGCTGGTGTCTTAGAAGCCTAACAATGTAGAAACAACATCCTTCACTGTATTTGATTATTTTCCGGGAGCAGATTGTTACTGTCTGTTCGTGTTGAAAAGTTTCTGTCGTTCTCAAAGTGAAAGCTGAGTTAAAAGACAACCTTGAGGTTGACGATTGTTTTTGCATATTTATTTCAAAGTCAGAGTAATGTTTTTGTTGTAACTGGGTGCCAGCTGTAGTTGTTTGTGAGTTGTCGTTGGTTGATGAAGTCGGTCATCATGTTATGGCCGCCTGCGTGCACTCTTTCAACAGGCAGGGCAGTGGGCGTTATACAAGGGTGAGTCAAACCGTGCAGTGTAAATATTTTATTCCTACTGATACAGTATAAAAGGTAAACAAAATAGAGAGAAAATAGGAAAGATCAAATGTTTTAACTGAGAAATTGCACGACTTTTTGAAAAATATGAACTCATTTTGATTTCGATGCAGCAAAGTTTGAGATGGGGGGCAACAAAAGGCTGGAAATGTAAGTGGTACAAAAAGTGTAATGTTGTTCAATGTAAAATTATGAAGACCTTGAAAATTTCATTATGTACAGTGGATAATGTCATCAACAGATTCAGAGAATCTGGAGAGAGTGAAAGTTACAAGGCCAAAGATTAGTGTTGGATGCATGTGATCTTTGGGCCCTCAGCTAGCACTTCATCAAAAACAGGCATGATGCTGTTATGGAAATCACTGCATGGGATCAGGAACACTTCCAGAAATAATCTTCTGTGAACACAGTTTACCGTGCCATCCACAAATCCAGGTTAAAGCTCCATCATGCAAAGAAGAAGCCTTATGTGAACGTGATCCAGAAACACAGCGCCTTCTGTTGATAGCTCATTTAATATGGACTGAGGCAAAGTGGAAAACCGTTCTGTGAACGCTGTGTCCTCTAGAATAAAAGTGAGAGGGCACACCCGACTTGTTTTGAGTGCTGAATTCAAAGGCTGCACCTCTGATGGTATGAGGGTGAATTAGAGCCTATGAAATTGGCAGCTTACACATCTGGAAACCCACCAGCAATGCTGAAAAGTATATAAATGCTGTAGAGCAATGTATGCTCGCATCCAGATGTTGGTTTTTTCAGGGTTTATGACGTTATTCATTGTTGTATGTAAAAAAAACAACAACCCAAAAACCAAGCAAATATTTTGGTTAAACTTAAGAATTCAACTTTAGCTACAAAAGAAAAGTTAATAGCACCCAAACTCTATGCTTACTTGCTTTGCTGTTTAACTCCACTTAAGAAAAAGTCTCTTATCTGACTTTTGTGTTGTGGAAAATGTGCTTAGTCTGACAAACTTGTTGTATATTTGCATAGTAATGCAAAATTTCCTTTTTAGGTAATTTTGTCAAACCAGTCTAAACAGTTTGAAGACTGAGCTGATCAGAAGCTGAGATCAGAAGCTGCTCTTGACTTCAAAGGCAGTGCATGTTAACAGCTACGCTCCAATAATGCCACAATACCAAATTCACTTTGAAAGAATGTCGCAGTTTATTAACAAACCTCTTCTGTTGAAACAAGCATTTTACTGGTCAGCAAGTTAATCCATGTTAATGTCCACAGACTCTCACCAGAGGTGCACAGTTTGGATCAGTGTGTCTGACTAATCCCTCGCTCAGAGACCTGTGCCATCGCAGAGCCTTGGCTGTGCCAGGCCAAATCCGTGGATGCAGAAATATGCTAAACTGCATTTATGAGACTGGCAGCCATGTGCGCATGAAGCACCATCAAGCTGACCTGATGAGGAAGAAAACTTTATGTGCTTCTTCAGATAAATTATTGACCAGAAGACCAAAAAATAAAAACCAACAATGAATAAATACTTTTAATGGACATTTTCAAAATCTGATATGTGGTCAAAACATGATAACGGTGCTTTTAAAAACATCCATCCGTCCGTCCGTCCATCCATCCATTCACTTTTTTTAAAAACATATTTACACGAATCAAAAAGGTATTAAAAAACGGCCACAGTAGAGAGACTATTTGGAATCATAGTTTGACAATCTAAGTATCAGATTGTCCGAATTTTTGCTTCCTTTACTTTGTTGGCAGGGACAGAATTTTCTCATGAATGCTTCCACAACAAAATCTATCCATCGCTTTGCGTTGACAGCTAATTACACTGTAGGGCTTCAACAAAAAGGCTGCCATCTTAACTTCGGTTAAGATGAGTTGAGAAGCTGTGCATGAATGGCAGCTAAACAACTTTTTGTGAGATGAGGCGTGATACCTGATGTATCCAGAGCTTATCCTCTAAATACGTGGTTGATACATTTATGTGAGATGAAACACAAAAACACAAAATAAGGAATGTGTTACTTTGGTGCTTTAAACCATACCTCTGCATTTATTGATTAATATTAAGAAAGAAGCAAAAAAATCTCATACTTCTGCTTTTTTTTTTTTTTTAGCTTGAGCGCAGTGTGTCAATAGAGACAGCTGACCCAGAGTGACATGTATGTGTGTGTGCTTTTGACCATGGGTAATGCACTTGCCTCCAACAAGCTTACGATGTGGGTCAGGTGGTCTGTATGTCCGTGAAAGCAAAAAATAGCGGAGCACCCTCTGGGTTTGTGCTTAATAAGTGTGTCATCTGCATCATACTCACATTTGTTTCACTGTTTTAGGATAGACGAACGGGGACCCAGACAAAGTGCACAAGCGTACATAAACACTGCCAAGCTTTCCCAGATGGCACGCCGCGCCTTTAGATCAGCAGATTAAAACGGACACTGTGTGATTATAAACGTATATTGGAGGGGGGTGGGCATGAGTGTGGGGGAGGGGGAAGTGTGTTTGCTGTATATTTGTTCTGGTCAACACTGGCGAGGAGTTTGCGTGTGTGCACGATCTTTGCAAGGTTGTGTACTGAATGTTTGACGGGCCATACATCTGCCGCGCGCTTTGAAGGGTGAACCTGACCCTAGGCTTACAGCTGCTTGAGCTTGAATGAAGCACTTGACCCCAAAGGCTCCAATCGGCGCTACACATTGTGCTGTGTTGACACTGTTGGCTGTTATTTAACCCACACAATAAGACAAAGGTGAAATGAAAGCCACATTTGATGGATGAAAGCTGCCATCATAAAATCACTGCTTATTTAAATCCCTGCTCAGGTTTGAATTGGATGAAGTGAGGTTACCAAACTTTTTGACCTGACTGCAAGAATGTTTCTCAGAAAACTGACTGACCTGACGTGAAAGAGCAAAGCTATCGTGAATAAAATTAATTCCACTGAGCTAATTTAGTTTTGCGGTCCTGGTATTGAGAGCTTTGAGCACAACAGAGGTATCACTAACAGTATGTCACACAAGTCAATATATCCACTGAGGGAAAAGGCCTGTAATAAAAGTGTAGTCTCTCCCACCTAACTTGTCACATAATGACACTAATAAGAGGTGCAGACAGATGCATGCACAGTCTGACCGTGGGTGTGTTTGGCATTTAGTTGCATCCCAACCATGAATCTCTGCAGCCTACTAATAGCATGGAGTTCAATCTAAAGTGGGCGGACACTGCTGGGGTCAGAGGCAAGAAACTGAGATGGCACATGTACATGAAGTAAATCTGAATTAATTTGATAGGCAGGCATGTCGGGTCTGCAGAAAGTAGGCAGAAGTAAGTGAACGAGATGGGAGGAAGCCGACAAGCTCTGTGGATTGTCTCATATCAGCATACTGACAGGTCTGACAGTGCTCAAAAAAAGGAAAGCAACACTTTTTAAAGTAAAGCATCAAGTTCAATTCAATTCAATTCAATTCAATTTTATTTATATAGCACCAAATCACAACATAAGTCGCCTCAAGGTGCTTCATAGATACAGAGAAAAACCCAACAATCATATGACCCCCTATGAGCAAGCACTTTGGCAACAGTGGGAAGGAAAAACTCCCTTTTAACAGGAAGAAACCTCCGGCAGAACCAGGCTCAGGGAGGGGCGGCCATCTGCTGCGACCGGTTGGGGTGAGAGAAGGAAGACAGGATAAAAGACATGCTGTGGAAGAGAGACAGAGGTTAATAACAGATATGATTCAATGCAGAGAGGTCTATTAATACATAGTGAGTGAGAAAGGTGACTGGAAAGGAAAAACTCAATGCATCATGGGAATCCCCCGGCAGCCTACGTCTATTGCAGCATAACTAAGGGAGGATTCAGGGTCACCTGGTCCAGCCCTAACTATATGCTTTAGCAAAAAGGAAAGTTTTAAGCCTAATCTTGAAAGTAGAGATAGTGTCTGTCTCCCGAATCCAAACTGGAAGCTGGTTCCACAGAAGAGAGGCCTGAAAACTGAAGGCTCTGCCTCCCATTCTACTTTTAAATACTCTAGGAACAACAAGTAGGCCTGCAGTGTGAGAGCGAAGTGCTCTAATAGGGTGATATGGTACTGTAGCCGCTAAGACTGGTGGACCTAAATCTTCACCACCACCATGTCTGGTATACATACAAGCGAAAAAGGGGAGTGGGTGGGTCAGCGCACAGGGCACAGAAACTAAGCTGGCTTCAAACACCATTTATTTCCATAAAACAAACACAGCCAGAGTCACAAATACAAGATAAAATTCCCCGTATACAATAAAAATAGTGTTGCAACCCGCTAAAAACCCTGCCGGCAGAAATAACTATACAATATTAAAACAAGGCTAAAACATGTTTTCCATATACTAAAATTACTCTCCCATAGTCCCATAATCCCACAGTCCAGCCACACACGGGCGAATGGTCCTTATATGAAGGAGACAGGAGAGGAACTTCTCGTCCAGTATGGTAAAACTCGTCAGCAACAGACCAGGGAGGGGGCTCCTATCGCAGACCTGTCTCCTTCTGACAGCGCGTCGCCGCACAGTCCTGCCCCACTCCACACCTGAACACGGCCTCCCTCGTCTCACCGTCAGATGCAGGCAGAGGGGCATCCCTGCCCTGTCGTGCATTGCAGCCATCGCCACCCACTGTTGCCGTTCCTGCCGTTAGGACTGGATCGCCGAACAACTCGCGGCGCCCCACAGTCAGGCAGCAGTTCGTTCCACACACGTGCGGGGTTGCACGCGTTCCTTTTTCGCCTCCTCACCCTTCGTGCGTCACTCCTCTCTCCTTTTGTCTCTGCACTCACCATCCCCTTTAACAGGTCAACCTGGCGGCTGATAGGCCACCTTGGGGAACGCCCCCACCTCACAGGTGCCTACAATTATCTGTTTAGTCCACAGTGGGTTAAAGGAACATGGTACAACATTAACACAAATATAAATATGAGGATAAAACCATGCAGTATAAATATCAATAAACAAACATGCAATATAAATATCACTATAAAATCATGCAAATAAAATCAACACTATGTACCAATACACAGATTGATAAAACATAAAAACACAAATTTCCGCTGTGTGACAGTACTACAAGGTCATTAAGATAAGATGGGGCCTGATTATTTAAGACCTTGTATGTGAGTAGCAGGATTTTGAATTCAATTCTGGATTTAACAGGAAGCCAATGAAGGGAAGCCAAAACAGGAGAAATATGCTCTCTCTTTCTAGTCCCTGTCAGGACTCTTGCTGCAGCATTTTGGATTAGCTGAAGGCTTTTCAGTGAGTTTTTTGGACATCCTGATAATAATGAATTACAGTAGTCCAGCCTGGAAGTAATAAATGCATGAACTAGTTTTTCAGCGTCACTCTGAGACAGGATATTTCTAATTTTAGAGATGTTGCGCAAATGGAAGAACGCAGTCTTACATATTTGTTTAATATGTGCATTGAAGGACATGTCCTGGTCAAAAGTCAGTTAAACGTCTGGGATATTGATCCAGCCAGTTAAGTAGCAGAGGGGGTTGTTGATCAGTATCAGCTGTGTTGGTGGTAATAAAATTAACAACATGTGCACTAGAGGGGAGACAATGAGACAATGGGTTTAGAGTTGGAAGACATTTTTGACACTTTCTCCCTCCTCATTTTCACCAGTTTTGCATTAGACTCAGGTCAGTGTCACTATTGGTGGCATGAGGCGATATGCGGAACTCCTCCGGGATGGCACATCAACACATGCCATCGCCAGAAGGTTTGCTGTGTCTCCCTGCACAGTCTCAAGAGCATGGGGGAGATTCCAGGAGACAGGCGGTTACTCTAGGAGAGCTGATGGGTACACACATTCTGGAATCAAATAAAGAAAAAACAAAATAAGAAAGGAAACCTTTTCAAACTTGTACTAAGACAAGCACATCCCAAAAAAAGGAAAAGGGAGTAGTAGTGTTTTGGGGGCACAGTGTTAAAACACAGTAGTGCTAAGAGGTAGCCAATTTTCCAGCTCTCTCACCAACTAAGTATAACAGGCGTAAAAGGAAGCTTAAGCTGGTTCTAAGCAATACTGTAATTGTCTTGTAATTGTCTTTGGGGTTCAGTAGGACTGCAGCTACATATCTGTACGTCTCTTATGGGCACACCTGACTTCTTTAAAAGATTCTGAGCCATTTATGACTCACACCTTCCATGTCACTTTATACCATGTTTCCCCTCACACAAAGTTGAAAAATAACCCTGGCAAAAAAGCAAAGGAAGTGCCTTCCAACAGCTTCACCCAATTATATGTAGTTTTCAGGGATTTTTTGTTCTTTTATTTTCATTCTGTTTCCATCATGTTCGGCCAAAATGCACATCACTTGTGACTTTGTTAAGTTTTCCCTACTGGCAGCAAAACACAGGATAACCTGCTCTTGACTATGATGAAAGCTTTCCCTGCTTTCTTTACGTACATTGGCTAAAAGCCTGACTTTGGAAAAGTGTATTGCAGGCTACAGCCAATCAGAATGTGGGCCACTGTCTCAATATGTGGAACGGGGGGACAAGGAATAAAAATGATGTGCACTCCCTCTATAAAGTGGGACACCTGGTCACCCTAGTGTACACAGACGCTGTAGTTGGGTCAGAGTTGTGAATTTGAACTTTTTGTTTCATCTTAACAATAAAACTACTTTAAACACATATTAACTAAATTCCTCTCCACCAATTCCCATTTTAGTTTATATGGAGGAAGCAGCTTGTGCACAGGAGGTGACAGGCGAAGTAGATCTGTCACAGAAAGACTTTTCTGATTCACGTGTTCATTAGTACTGTTGATGATCTTTTTGGTTTAACTATTTTACTTTATAATAACATTATTGCTCATTTATAGCAGTCGTTTTTAAAAGTCACATTATAGTGCTTGTCAAGTTAAACAAATGTAGACAGATTATAAAATCGATGTAGACGATTGCAAGGAAACCTTTAAAAAAAATGCAATAATGTATTATGCCAGCAATGTGCATTAAACCAAAAAGCCAATAACAGGAATTAATACACCAAATGCAGTATAGAATAAACATAAAATAACTCCAAATATCATCAAAGTATCCAGTGCTGTAAAAAAGTGTAACACTATTACTGCTGAAGATGATGAAGATGCTGTTGAATTTCTTGAATTTGTAGGCACTATTCAAACTGGAGATTTCTAGGGACTTTTTAAAAATCCCAAGCTCTAAACATTTCTATGTTTTTTCTCCTTAAATCCTTTCTCCCCCCAATCTGAATCAGGGACAATCAGGCAACACTGAATCAACAGCCATCTGACATAATCCTTTCTGGCTTTCTTCCCTTGCTCAGGACAGAAACAGGAAATGAAATGTGTCTGTCATTACTGTCCGGCTGACCAGAGGGCCCAGAAGTAATCATATTGTCTTATTCAATCTGGCATCGTGCAATAATCGTGAGTGGGTTGCTCAGCTGTTGCTGAGGTCAAGAAGAATTAGGTCAACACTCACCTTCTGTTTTAGAAATATGTATTATTCTTGTGTGATTTTTAAAATGTGTCTTTTTCTGTTTTTTCTGGTATTTATCGTTTCTGAGCAAACACACAATTCATTTGCTGCACATCTATTTAGAAGACTATTTCTAAAAAAGTTAGGATGCTGTGTAAAATCTAAATCCCATAAATTGATATTTTATTCACAATAGAATGTGAAAATGACAAAATGTGTCATTTTAAGAAAAGTATTGCCGCATATTGATTTTGATTTTGGCAACATGTCACATAAAAGCTGGGCCAGTGTTTACTGTTGTGTAGTATCCCCTCTTTTTTTAACAACAGTGCATAAATGTCTGGAAATGGAGGAGACCAGCTGCTGGACTTTTGGGCGAGGATGTTCTCTCTTTTCTTCATTTATTGACGCACCAGTTGGTGAAAGATCTGGACAACCATGCCTTGTAATAGATGCAGTATGTAGTTTAACATTGTCTTGATGAAATATGCAAAAGACTGAAAAAGACAACATCTGGATGGGATGTGCCTTTCAAGATTGATGTTGCCTTTCCTTAGCCATCTTCTGATGGCTGCATTGAGCACGGCAACATGCTATGTCACAAAAACTGGTTTCTTGAAAATTACAATGTACACTGTACTCAAATGACAGTCATCAGATCTCAGTCCAGTAGAGCGCCTGTGGTATGTGGTGTAATATTTCCAGCACCTTGTTGAATCTGCGCCACAAATAATTAAAGCACAAATAGTTAAAACAGTTCTGAAGACAAAAAGAGGTTCAACATAGTACTATCACTGTGTAACTAATAAAGTGTCCAGTAAGTGTATTTGCAAAAAGGAATATAGCCTTTATGTTCTTACAGATGTATTGCTGTAGTCTACCTAAGGCTTCATGTTACTTTTTAATGTAATTTTGTCATGCAATCAAACAGAATAGCTAAAGAGTTAAAACAGATGGTGATAGATCATTAACATTGCCCCCAATGCAATGGAAATGTGATTAAAACATGAATAAAAAGTTTTGTTTTCTGTTAAGCTCAATATTGTGGGCAGGACTTAAGCTGAAACGTTTCTTTGTTGGCCAGCCTCAGTAGGAGTGACAGCTAGGCAGCGTCTTTATATAGGAAACAGGAGAGGGAGGGTGTGAAGAACAAAAGTGGATAAGACTGTACACTCACTGTAGTCGCTGTACAGTACAGTCACTGTACAAGGTGTTTATAACCTCTGTCTAACAGCAAGGATGATGTTGTTTGAATTGTATGGTTTATATTTTTTCATATTATTTTGCTGACCTCTAGTTACTTATGTGCACTTTTACCCCTTTACAAGATAATAGAGAAAGAAAAGCATCTTCAAGCACCAGTTAGTAAATGAATACGGTGTGAAATTGTGCATTATAATAGGTAATAATCTTCTGACTTTTGAAAGTCCTCTCATTTAGTGGTTGTAGATGTTTTTGAACCTCTCACTCTGATTGAGTAGAAATGTTTTTTTTTTTTTGCATCTCAAGGCTTATGTCAGCTCAACAGAAACAAAGGTTTTAGGTTTGTAAACAAAATATATACATAATATAATATATGGCACATTTGTCTTATTATAATGACACTATCATAAAGTTAGCCTTCGTTTTCAACAGAAAGTTTTGTTATATAGAAATCTCATCCACCGTCTGTAGAGATTATTCTTAAAAATAAAGATGTTATTATCTGTTGAAATCTGTGGCAGAAATGTCACTGTGCTTTCTTTCAGTGTGATGACAGGAATGGCTCTGAATAGATAATGACCCTCAATGTCCAGTTTCTCAGAAAAGTGAAAAACTGCCATAGGGACAGTTTCAAACCTTAGGTTTTGAGTTTTTGTTTTTTGGAGCCAGAAGTGACCAGATCTGGACACACAAGTACACTAGTATCCCTTAGCATAATATATGAGTTACTTTATATACAGAAAATTGATATATCAGGTATTTAGTTTTGGGTTGTATTGGCTTGCTGAATATTGATATATGTCAATAGCAATACTTTGTTCTTTTAAATGTTTGAAATAAACTAAGAGGGCAGAATATAAATGGCCTGCATTTGTATAGCGCTTTTCTAGTCCATAGGACCCCAAAGCGCTTTACACTACATTCAGTCATTCACCCATTCACACACAGGCGATGGCAAGCTACATTGTAGCCACAGCTGCCCTGGGGCGCACTGACAGAGGCGAGGCTGCCGGACACAGGCGCCACCGGGCCCTCTGACCACCACCAGTAGGCAAACACGGGGTTAGTATCTTGCCCAAGGATATTTGGCATGCAGCCAGGATGCAGCCTGGGATCGAACCACCGACCTTCTGATTAGTGGCTGACCTGCTCTGCCACCTGAGCTACAGCCACCCCTACTCCAGAATAGTGGAGATGCAGGACAGCTACAAGTACCTGGGTATCCTACAGGCTAACGGGGACCAGGATAAAGAAGCACAAAGGTCAACAGAAGCCAAATACCTCCAGAAGATATGACAGGTACTGGGAAACCAGTTCAGCAGGAGGAGAGTTCAGCAGGAGGAGTAAACTCCAAGCCATCAGTGCATGCACCCTATTGACCATTTGGTACCCAGCTGGAATAATAAGCTGACCATAAGAGGAAGTAGATGCCACCAATGTCAAGACCCCTAAACTCCTCACAATGCATGGAGGTCTACACCCAACATCCAGGATTCTTAGGCTCGAAAAACTATGGAAATAGGAAGAATGAGCATTAGTGAGTGCCAGAACCTCAATCCAGGAATAATCTAGGAAGAAATGTGAAGTGTTCACGAATACAGGTAGATGGCTATCAGGAAAAGGCTGACATAAAGGAAAGGACAGAAGCTCTGATCATGGCAACACAAGAACAGGCCCTAAGCATCAGATCCAGAGTCGACAGGACCCAGGCTGCAGGCTGTACTCGGAGAGGCATATCCTGTCTGAGATAGTGTATAGGAACAACATAGAAGTACCCAACTCCCAATGGGAGACACCACTGAAGGTCGTTTAAAACAACAGTGCTAAGGTCCTGTGGGACTTAAAGTTCCAGACAGACCAGCAGCTGCTGGCAAACCAAACAGACATAGTGCTTGTTGACAAGGAGCAGAAGCCTGCAGTTGTAATAGATGTGGCAATCCCAGTGGACAGCAACATCAGGAGGAAGGAGCACAAAATAGAAAAGTACAAACATGGTTGAGTCCAGTTCAGTTGACCGAACAGTACAGCTGCCTGTGTTAACACCCACCTGTCGCTCGAAGTGACATGTGGTACCCTAATAATGTATAACTTTAAGCTTTAATACAATTTAAGTGAGTAAGTCATGGAAATAATTCACAGCTTTTTACGGTTAAAAAGTAGGAAACTAGTTACAGATACTAACCGTTGTTGTGTCAGGCTGTTTTTGTTTATTTCTGATGTAAAGCTTGGCATTTTAACAAAGTCTAATGGGACTAATTTGAATACACTTTCACATTAGCTTAATTTTTAAGATCTGGAGCTTGCTGCTTGGATGTTACTTATGTCCTGGAAAAGGTCTGGTGGCAATTATACGTAGACTGATGAAAGGATGGATGAAATAATGACACAGAAAGTGCTTTCAGTTAAACACCAATGACAGGACGACAGAACAGCATGCAGTCAAGTAGTTAGACAGATATGCATCATGGATATGTTATATATGTTTACCCAACACAATAATTATGACAGCAACTATAATACTGTTATTTATATAATACGGAAAAACTAAGCCGGATCCAACTTTTGCTGCCCTACCTCTTTGTGTCTTGTCTTTCCTTGAGAATCAATTTGTCCACTGACCAATAAAGACTCCCTTGAGCACCACACTGCATTCAGCTCTGTGGTGAGTCACACAACTATTTACCAGAACCACCCATAAACTCAGATTGAAGTGACATCCAGTTTAAACCCAAAATATCCTGTTTGTACAACAAATGCAAAATACAAAACCCCAAACTGGGTAAACTAAAGCAGCATTACTCAGACAGACATGCACATTTCATCTAACCTACAAACAACATCTCTGCCTGAGGGATTTGTTTCATTTTTTTTTTTTTTTACACTGACTGTGGTAGAGGTCATCTTGATGTCATCACGCTTAAGAAATGTTTGAATCTTGAATCACTGAGACTGTCATTCCCCGACAGCTGTGCAGCTTTATGTACCAGAAGGTATCCTATCAAACGTAAATCATACTGCATTATAAAGACCTCTGGTGTTTGTGTGTGTGTGTGTGTGTGTGTGTGCGTGTGTGTGTGTGTGTGTGCGTGTGTGTGCGTGTGTGTGTGTGTGTGTGTGTGCGTGTGCGTGTGTGTGCGTGCAAATTTATTTTACTCTTCAATCTTTGTTGTGTAGATAACGACAAGCACAGAATAAGGGCTGCTTGTTCACTGATCCCAGCTTTAAAACATTCCACTCTAGTTGTTCAATAAATTGAAACCTTTGTTCAGCCATGGCAAAAGTCACTTCCTACATCAAGCAGTGTGTACATAAAATCGGTTTTGACAACAATAAAAGTGAGAGTTGGAATACTGTCAATTCTCACATCTAAAATGATCATTTTTATTTTAGAAGATTACAAAGTCAGTAACATTTAAATAATCCTGACTGCATTTAAACTCCTTCATTTATTTAGATTATTTTTTTAAAATCTGAGATTAGCCTAATCTCAACATACACAGTATTTCCTTCAAATGTATTATGACGGAAATGTCAAAATCATCTTGAAATTGATGTTTTTAAACTAATACAATTACAGAATATATTACACTCCCTCGATTTGTTTTTGTAAATGAGTAGAGCTTTAATTGTACTGTTTTCAATTATACCATAATTTATGTTACCTTTAAAAAAAATCGCTCTTTATTTTAGTGAAATTCAAAAACTGATTTTGTTTTTGTTTTTATTTACCAATGATTATTTCAGCTCAAATTAACTTTAAATAATTTTTTTTCAATGGTGTGCT
The DNA here is from genome assembly GCF_057381845.1 of Rhamphochromis longiceps. Taxonomy (NCBI): domain Eukaryota; kingdom Metazoa; phylum Chordata; class Actinopteri; order Cichliformes; family Cichlidae; genus Rhamphochromis; species Rhamphochromis longiceps. Next base: position 47,581,355 of record NC_140563.1, read on the forward strand.
TTTTCAAAAAATGTATTTTACGTTTTATTATTTGTTTTCAGCTATTTGATATTGAAAGATGATTACACCCTTAAAAATATGCATTGAACATAACTGTTTTCATTTAGTCCATAAACTCACCATATCAAATTTCCCACAAAGTTATTCAGGATATCAGACTTAAACATCTTGAATAGTGAGCAAAAATCATAACCTGCTGCTCACAAAACCTGATGTGTGTTTAAATATCTTTAAAACATACTTTTGCTACTCCTATTCTGTTGTCAGTTAGCTGTGCTAATGAATGCATTTTACACAGTGTTTGCTGCTGCTTGAGTTGATCTCGAGATACTTCCAAAGTGAAGTGGAGACATTCGCCTCTTTTCTTGGCCTTTCTGCTCTCTTCATCAAGTGTTTGTTTGTGGGTGACAGCAGGTGAATAAAAAGGGCCTGGATGTCAAGTGATTGAGTGTTGCAATGAGGGACTTAAGCAAAGTCAAAGGCTTCAGTGTTCTGGCAGATCTGACACTGGCTGACTCAACGGTGATGCACTGCCAGCACCTTTTGAATTCTCTTTTTCCTTTTTTCACTCTTGCCTTCTGTTTCTTTCTGTTTTTTCTCCCTCTTGTCATTGCCTGTCTTTCTCAAATATTCAACTTCTCCCTTCTGCTACCTTTCCCCACATTTTCTTGAATTTGTCTAGTGTGTACTTTTCCCACTGTCCACTGTTTCCATGTGGCATTGCACCACTTTCTTTCCCTTCAATCATGTTGGATATTTCTCACTGCTAGCTGCCGCATGCCTCTACCCTCATATGGCCTGTGCTACTTATGTCTTACCCAGACAAAAGGCTTCTCTTCTGGGCTTAAAGCCAGCCAGGTTAGCCCCTCTTTTTTGCCTTCCCCAGGAACTTTCAGACTCACAGCTAATAGATTTACTTAAAAACTACAACAGGGTTACACAGGAAACGGTGTCCAGAATGTTGAGAAGTGCTTAATTTTGTTTTTCATGCATGTATAATAAAGTTACATTTCATTAAAAAACAAACAAACAACCCCTACCCCCAAAAAACAAATGAAATGAAGTCAAAAAAGAAAAATAATGTTTCACTCATAACCCTGTATGACAGATAAATAATACAGTACCATGCAAAAATTCCTAGACACCTCTCATTACTTTATATTTTGCTTCCAAGGAGGCAGATTTCCTGATAATTTTTAATGTGGTCTTAAGCTACAGTTCTCTTGGTTTTCTGAAGTTCAGTCATTATCATTCCAGTCTTTATACTAAACCATTTTTAGAGGAATGTTTTTTTGTTAAGCCACCTAACACTGACATATGAACCATTCAAGCATAAAAAGGAACTAAACTACTAAATTGTGTTTTCATGCACCATTTCTTTTGTTGAATCTGTGAAAAATGCCACAGATGACACAGTCTGACAGCATAAAACAGTATTTTTGCATCAACAAGGTGATTCCCAAAGAGCAGAATTTTTCATATTTTAATATTAAAAATTAGTTGCATATGTTGGGATAATGTGCAGTGTGTCTGAAAAGAAGAAGTAGCGGGTGGGCTTTAAAAAACCCCCACTTTATAGTAGCATTCAAAATTTTTGTCTTGATAATACATCTTTATAACAGTGGAGGCTCTGTCATGGTTTGGAGGTCGATTTCAGCCAGTGGTGTTGGTCATCTCGTCAAAATTAACTGAATTATGAATGCAGGGAAATACAGTTAAATTTTGCTCCACTGTGCAATACCATCAAGAAGTGGAAAGTCTCTGATTGGCGTCAGCATCATATAGTACGTTCATAAAAAAATCACTACAATGCATTAAAAGCATACCTGGAAAGAAAAATACACAATGAAAATGTCAGTTGTGGATTGGCCTCCCCAGATCTGCAACGTTATTGAAGTAGTGTGGGATCATCATGACAAAGAACATAACAAAAGGCAGCCAGAATCCACAGAAGCGCTTTGATTGTCCTCAGAGAATCCTGGAGAACTATTCCTGAAGACTGCTTAGTTTGACTAAAAGTGTTCAGACTGTGTTAAAGAATAAAGGTGATCATACAGAATATTGACTTTCATACTCGTCAGAATTGTACAAACTTTGTTTTTGCCTTACATACTGCACTTCCATGTATGTTACATATTTCAACAATTTACTGCATCTATTTCCCATTTTATAGGAAAACATAAAGAAATTAGGGGTGACACAAACCTTTGCTTAGTTACTAATATGCCACTATAGCAAGAGTGAAATGTGTAAGTGGGGAGAAAATGCAAATCAGTGGTTACTCAGCTATTTTCTTTGATTTACGCTGGGACTGTTTGGACTGAGCTTGCTGAAACTTTGAAAATTTCAGTCTGAGACAGGATCGCGCCTCTCCTACGGTGCGAGAGGTAGGGGTGTGACTCAAGAGTATAAAGAGAGGGGTAAGGGGAGGGGGATTGACACATCAAACAAAGGGATGATGGTAGTGGTTGGAGGGTGACGAATGGGTGGCTCTGTCTGAAGTTTGGGAGGCAAAGAAAGAGAGTGAGGAAAGGTGTACATATTAAGCGAGAGATGTAAACGGAAGTAAAAGCACAGACAGAAAGAGAAAAAGACAGAGCGAGTGAGGGAGATCTGCATCATGGCCTAAAGCTGAATGCTGCCTTTATGAGCTATAGTTAAAAGGACACTGAGGCGTGAGTCCCTGTAACCATAGCAACTTCCCAGGAGCCCTGTGACAGACGGATAATAGAGTGAGAGAGGAGTTGCTTTTCTCTTCTTCACCCCTCCCTCCTTCCCTCCCTCTATTCTTCCCTCCCTCTCACTTGTTCTCACTTCCATTCCTCTCTTGGGCAGTTTGTTGGATCCTCGCATCTTACGGGATTTTCCTTCTCGCGGCTGCCCTGTCTTCTTCTTCTTCTGCTCTCTTTTTTTTTTCTTTTGCCTTTTATGTGCGCTCTGAAGTTTCCCAGCCCAGCAAAGGCTGCTCCAGACAACTGTTGCCATAATTGCTTGTTATCTATGTGAGCGACTTTTATGGACTCTCAGAACTGTTTGAGGACTTTATTTTTGTACATCCAGCGGGGCATTTTGCATTGGCACAGGGAGAAATGTGCTCCAAAGGCACTGTCTCAGCCCGTGATTCCTTTGTCTACATTTCAGAGGCTGTGCTGTCAAACCATGGTGCTGCCCCTGAGACCAATCGGCCTGAGAATATGCAATGCTTAACAGTAAGTGTGATAAAACCTTTCTCACTTTTTTTTTTTTTTGTGTGTGTGTGTGTGTGTGTAAAGCTTACTTGTGCTTACATTTGTTTCTGCTCTGTGTTTGGGTGTGAGTGAACTGCATCAGAAACACTCTGGAACTTTAATAGCATTTGCAGTGCATATACATGTGTGTCCATATACATGTTTGATGATGCCGTTGCTGTCACTTTATGTTGGAAGTTTCTCCATACAGGTGCACAACTTTTGTGGTCCTTCGTTTTCAGCAGCTGCGTGTGTCCTTGTGTGCTTTATTTACTGGCTTTCCACGTCTGTGTGCAATGAACGGATAGGCCTGTTAAATGTACACAAAGTAGTTGACCCGTGACATTACACCACATCCACTGAAGTCATCATGCATAAATATGCCTGCAGTAAGGGAAATTTACTGCATGAAATTCCACGTTGCACATTCTGAGAAACCATAGCAACTAATTGAATCATTCGCTTAAGCTTTGAGGGGTGAGTGAAGCGAGATGTCATTTCTTGAAAGACAATGTTTGTCAAAAGGCTCGCTTCCATGTGACTCACTTGTGGAGCGGTGCGATTGTTTGTCATTACAAAGGCAAAAGAAGGAATCGTGCAGTCAGATGAGAAGTCACTTTTTCTTAACTGTTCTTGGAGAGCACAAATCCTTTCTACATTGCCTCTCTTGACCTTCACGTTGTGCATTTCCAGTTCTACGTCTTTTTTTTGTAGTTAGTTTTCTCTATTTCCACATTCTTGCCAAGTAGTATTAAAAATGAATGAGTTCAAGCGTCCTCAAAGTTGCTGGAGAGGGAGTGAGGATGCTTTTATCCATTTGAAGTGGCAACAAGGAAGAAGAAAAGCAACATGAAAAGAAAAACCTACACGCTAAGACCTGAGGGGTTTATTTGATTAAAGCACAGTTGGGACTCCTAAGGGACACACAAATGGCATTTTCAATCTATTGAGTATTTCCTGTTTTTACCCTATTTGGAACGCTAACTGCTTTGTTCTTGGCCTTGTGCTCCATGAGCTGCCTCCCTGATGGTTTTGCATGTAGCATGTGGTTTTGGCAGAAGCTTCTTTGCACTGTCCAGTGGTAACCTTCAGTAGGGAGGTATAATAATGTAAGATGTTCCTGGTCTCGTGCCAGCTCTACTGGGAACTTCTTTGAATGAATATTTTCACTGCTTGGCTGCAACCTATGCTACGTGCTCCTTGACCTGAGCAAGATAGCACAAAAGAGTTACTAACATTGTAGCTATTAGAAGGGATGCTTTTATTTAAGCTATCATTACATCAGTGTCATTAAGACATGGCATATGCATAGTCCTTGGCTTTAAAGCTGCTGTCAGATAATGCAACTCTCATTATCAGGTGTTTGTCAAAGAAAAATAATACACCTGTCAGCACTTAACTGTATGTAGCACTTTTTAGTGCTACAGTTTTAAACCTTAGTTAAATTCTGCAAACCTAACTATGTGTAAAAAGTTCCTCAGTTACTCATTCACATGCATGATTGGTGGTAGAGCTACACAACAAGCATCTTGGTTACCACTAGAAGCATTCAGTGTCTTGCCCATGGGTACTTTCACACATGGACAGCCAAGGTATTAAACCTCCAACCGTGTGGTTAATGGACACCCTAAGCTAGCACCGACACACGGCCACCGAAAGAACTCTGCTCCTAAGAAACTGAAACCTAAGAGCTTTTTGAATACAAGTTAAGTTTCCATCCGTCCATTTTCTGAAAGGCATCTTGATCAAACAATGTCTATCACAGTCCATTACAATAAGCTTATTTTTTATCCTCACAATGTCAGAAAGCAATGGAACATATTTATCATGTTAAAACTGGTTTACACTGCATCCAGTGTGTAATTTTTACATTAGCTTATAGATTAAAATTTAGATCTCTGATGAATCAATGCTGACCCCCCCAAAAAGTCTGCTTTTAAAATTTGCTCAATAAATGTGAAAAGTGGTTATTATATTTAAAAATAAATATATAAATAATCTTACTTTACTGCTGCCAGTGGAAGCCCCTGGTTGGCTCTTCGTTTATGCTGTGACTCATTTGACCGTCCTGTGTCACATCAGAGATGGTGCTGGTGTTGTTTTATCCCAAATTACAGCAATTATGCAGCAAATAAATAAGACATAAAATTGCTTTGCTACAAGCATCTTCCAGAATGCATCCTGTAATGGTAAAACAGGTGCTTGTTCGAGATAGTTACTTGTATTTTTTCCCCCCCTCCAATGTATGGAGCAGATTACACGAAAAACAAAACAAAAAAACAAACAAACAAAAAAAAAACAAGACTGAAGAACGGATATTATCAGTCTTTTAGTACAAATGTACAATACGCTGCATGTCATCAGAAAACCCCACAGTACCTCAGTCTAAGTAGTAGAGTAACAAAACATGCATACGAGGCTCAGAAGCCTATTGTAAGAAAGAAAGTCCTTAGCTGGTCACAGACTGTTTAGCAGACAAACTTTGAAAAAATAAAACAATTAATAGTGACTATTTTGGCAGTGGAATGAATGAGAAATAGTATTAATTACTTTTATGACTCATTGATTGCGGTAAATAATTAAGTAGGCAGGCAGGTTAGTTTTAGGGAAACACTGATTTGCGTTAAATAATTTTCGGTTGTTAGATGAGTTATTTTGTTCGGCTACAATAAAAAGTGCTTGTTCGTGGTTTAGGGAGAATTGGTCAAGATTAATAAATGTCAGTGTTAATTTGTGGTTGGACAAAGTAAACAAACTGTTAAGTTGTGTCATGTTTCGGCTATGTGGCAGGCAGGGATTGGACCCAAACGCAAACTCACAGGGACAGAACTTGAACTCAAAAGCACAGCTTTATTGCTGGAAAATAGAACACAAGCAATACAAAACTAAACTGGGACAAACCAATTAAAATGCACACCAGAAGCCACAGGGAGAATCACACACAGCATGAGGGAGACTACAACACTGACAAAGAGAAACACAGGGCTTAAATACACAGAGGGATAACGAGGGAATGAGACACAGAAGGAGAGCACAGCTAGGAGTAATCAGGCTGGACGAGACAAGGGAAGCAAAACTAGAAACACTCACATGAGACATGGACCTTCAAAGTAAAACAGGAAACACACTGACTGAACTCTAAACATGCAAACTTAACAGCAACTGAGAAGACAGACTACAGGGACCAGAAACATGGTACAAAGAGGTCACAGTAGACACAACATTGAACACAGGGAAGCCATATTACAAAGCCAAAGAACTAAACCTATGATAACCATAACTGAAATCTAGGGAAACAAGAAACAGTACAACAAAGGACTCAAAACATAATCCATAATATAAAAACACGAGATCTCTTCAAAATAAAACAGGAAACATGAGAGGCAGACATGACAACATAAGACAACAGACATGAAACACACGAAGGGCAAGGGAGACTTCGCAGGGGTTGAAAACACAAGGGGGAGCTAATAAGCAAATGAACATAGGAAACCTAATAAGCTTAAACATACACTATAAACATCAAAAGAACTAAAACTCAAAACACTGGGTCATAAGACCCAGGATCGTGACAAGTTGAAATTCAATATTTTGTTGTTTTGTTTGTTCACCTGATCTTATCTCAGATTTTTCACTTGAGTCTGCTTCTGTCTTTAGCTGCCGTTGGCTTCGACTCAAAGGCCAAGACTTCTGGTTTTCTGTAGGGGTCATTGTGTGGATGCAGATAAAAAAGAAGAAAGCTAAGCTATCATTCAACCCTGGCCCAAAATACATTCCATCATTTGCTCTATAAACACACTGTTTGTCTGCATACAACCTGTAAGCCTGCTTAAATGCAATTGACCAGTTGTACTGAAAGCCCAACCAGAAACCATGTGCTGCTAACAAAAATCAGATTTTACATGTTAATATGCAGATTTTAAACCCTACACTTGGCATAAAAGTGGGATGTTTTTCCACTTTCCAGACACCCTGAATATCCTGAGTGGAAGTTCCCCCTGTGCTTGTTAAGACAGTTTCTCAAACCACAATCAATCTTTTAGACCAAATCATTTTATAAAGTTAATTTCTCTGAGCTTTATTAAATTACATCAGGTAAAAGCGGACTCCTATTGGTTGATCTTCATGGTATCAAGAAACTGCATGGAGTGAATAAAAAATAATCAATAACAGTTTGAGGCTGCGTCCAACAAATTCTCCCCCCACCGCACTTTGCAATGGCTGAGGCCTGTGTTTTTTTACAGGACCCTAAATTCCACAGCGTCGTCTTCCAAACTGGACGCTTTTTCAGTTTGCCACAAATTAAACTTTGGGTAAAACGCTCAGTTGTTATTTACTTAGCCATCAGGCCACAGTAGAGAAGGTGCGGGACTAATATCTCACTGGCTACTTAAAAACACTGGAGGACTTTTACGGTCGCCCTGTCTTTACCTGACATCCCCAAATGAACACCTTGCTCAGAGGGAAACAGTTCTTGGAGTCACGTTTTGTTGATCCGGGATCTATGAGTTAACCAACAGTCAGCTGGAGTCAGGTACTTGCTTCACATTACTTCTGTGAATATTCCGTTTCGTGGCAACTAAAGCGCTAACCTGAATCCCCACCCCCACAAAAAACGCTGTCCCCCTAAAGCGCTCTCAAGCGCTCCCAGCTGGATGTTTTCAGAAGAACGTCTGGCGTTTTCACTTGGCAAAAAATGCTTTAGTGGACAAAGCCCCTCAGACCTATTCAGCAGATCAGTATGACACTTAAAATGTATCCGTGTTGCTTTAGAAACACTCTGGGATGCCAGCTTTGTGAAAAGCAGTGGTCATATGGCGCTTATGTAGAGAATCAGAGTGATTGCACAGGATTAGACAGAGGAGGTAACTTTAGTTTCACCTTTCACATGCTTTCCTTCTATCGTTTAGGTTAAAAAGTACTTCTCTATATCTTCATGTTTTCCACATATGCAAACAAAACTTACAAATACATTACATTTCCTACACTGCTGGAAGAGTCGCTTTTAAGGTCATTGAGGGCATTGTGGCATCTGCATGTGTAAAAGGTCCTTTCGTCTTCCCTTCTCATCTCCTCCCTCCTTCATTCTTGTTTTCCCTCTTCCTCTTTATCTCCGGGTGAATCAGAGTAACATATGATTGTGCGGTTTGTGTGGGACAGTCTCAGGGGAGACTTAAGGGAGGGGGGGAAGCACATTCACAGACTAAATTAGGGGAGAATGGAAAACCCTTTTAGAGTTTCTCCTTTTTTATTTTTTTTGTACTCTCTTTCTGTTGCCATGTCCCTGCTCCGTTCCAGACCACCGCTAATTTCCTCCCTCACTGTGGTATCCTCCTCTGCATCCTTCTCCTCTCTTTCCCCCCTGTCCCCTACTAAACAAAGAGGTCTGTGGTATCATTAACTGCCTTCTCTTCACCAACTCAAACATTTTTCAGTGTTTGGTAATGGCCTTGCACATGAATGCCTTCAGCGATTCACACAGGACTCATTAAAAGGCTTTGGCAATGTTGATAGAGATGTTGGTGAAGATAATACTTGATATACACAAAGGAATGTACCACAGCAATGAAAAAGCACATGGCTATTTTCCATCCACTGAATACGCTTTCACAACTTCTTCTCACGTATTGTGGTTCTTGTGCATTTAGTTAATTAATAAATTAAGTTAGTTAACATGTTTGGAAGATAAACTGTGTTTCGTAGTGTGTGTTGCAGTGTGCGAGCCGAATGTCCCTGTAATTTATTCCGAAATGCTGGTGCTGCTTTTTAAGAAAGTGTTGTTGGCATTTAGGATTAATAATCATAAGAAGGGCATGTTGTGGTGACTGCAGCATTTGATTTGTGTGATATTTAGAGAAAATGTTGATGTCCTCTTAAAAACAAAATCAGAAAATTCTCTTGCAATGCCTTAAATGGAAAACTAAAGCAATTGATCTTTTGAAATCTGACATTTTGAGTTACCAATTTAGGGTGAAGGATTAGTTTACCTGTCAGATTGTACTGAAGTAAAATTAAACTATAGCTTGTTAGAAAGCAAGGACTGCCACCATAATAATAATGGTCACATAATAAATGTAATGGTTCCTTTATATGGTTCCTTTATAAAGATGCCTTTCAAGATTTTGTGGGCACTTACTGACAATAATGTAGAGTAAAAGCTGTTATATAAAACACAAACCAGCACATTAGAAACAAATGTGCTGGTTTGTGGAAAAAAAAAACCAGGAAAATAATCAAGCCTAATGAGCTAGAACAAAACCCACTGAGGATGCAAGGTGGGGTTTGAGTAACGTCTTAAATTGTCCAGGATTTCATGTTTTGGATGTTAGTTTGCAGAGTTTTGGAGTGTGGCTACAGAAGGCTTTGTCTCTCACAGGCTGCAGTCTGTGGAGAGAAACGGGCACCTCTCCTGTGTCTGAGGATAGGAGGGTTAGGAGGCAAGAGCGATGCTGAGGCACAAGACGGTAGAAGGGCTTGCAGGTGAGGTGGAGAGTCTTGTAGAGGAGTGTGATAGACATGTGCCTCTCAAGAACTCAGTAGGAAACAGCACTTTATTACAGAAGTTCAGGGGTGGAAAGAGAAATGCATGCTTGAGCGTTTTTAGCAAGAGGATTAGAAAATGAAACCCAGAGACAAGAGGTGTTGTGGAGGTGGAGGCATTCAGATTGATGTGTTGATCTGAGCAGTGGAGAACGCCTTGGGACAGAGAAGCTAGTGGGGCTTACTGATAGTAATTAACTGCTTTCCTTTGAGAGGTATGATTGGAACCAGGAGAGGGCAGTGCCACAAACATGCATTGGGTAAAGTGGGTGAGCAGAACACTGCAGCATACAATATCAAAGGCAGTGGATGGGTTGAAAAGGCCAGCATCTTTTGCACTGAGGAATTTGTTAGTGATCTTGATGAGAACAATCTCAGTGCTGAGCTAAGCCTGGGTTGTAGGTTGTAGAGTTCATGATTGGACTTATAATGCTGGATCTGTGAAGCAGCTGCTGCAAACTCAAACTTTCTGGAGTTTTCTTTGTTTTCTCACTTTCTAAAAATGATCATCTGAAGCACAGATTTAAGACTTGACATGAAACAGAGATGCCATGTCAGCATTTACCAGTTATGTTTACTGGTTTTTAAAAAAAGGCTATCGGCTCATGGCAATGACAGTGAGCACAGTTCATGAATATTAACAATAGTTGAGCCCTGGACAACATGTCCCCTCACATCAATTTGCTTGTCAGCTACCATTAGCTTTTAAACCATCTCTGTGCAAATGGGTCTGACACTTTTGTCTGTTGCAAAGGATGGACAGGAAGGGTGAGGTGAGCTGAATAGATGAGAAAGAGTTTATTTTTTTCTTCTTTTGGATTGTGTCTTTGAAAAAAAAAAGAAGAATGGCTGGATTCATTGCCAGGAAATATTCTTTTGTGAGTATTTTGGGACTTGGCTGCTCTTAACCTTCCTCTCTTCTCCGCAAGGTGCTGAGCTTATCGTTGTTCTTTCCTATACTTTCCAACTTTTGTTAATCTGAAAGAAGCAACCCTGTCCTGCTATGTTTCAGGGGGAAGAGCAAACTGTCTGTGCCTCAACCCCTAAAATTGCTTCTGATGAGCAGAGCAGTCTTCCACTTCAATTCAAGTGTAGTGACATTAAAAGTAAGAACTGTGATCACTTTGCTGATCCCCTTAGATTTCATGTAGTCCCATCACTTAAATGTGTGAGACATATATATCTGCAATTCGCCACTTGTTCTTTGACTTTACAGTTCAAACAGATGATGTGAGTAACTGATCGATTTAAGGTGGTGCACTGCAGAGAAAAACGTGTTTTTGTTAGTTTTGAGATCTGGTTTTCAGACTAGTGGAAAGAAAACATCCATAATGCACTGCGCATTTACTGCATAAATATACTGTATGTGCTTTATTTTAAAAAATGCGTTGTCATAACATAAATAATCTGCTGGGGAAGTTTCATGATGGCATCTGCACTAGCTACTTGAAAGTTTTTACCTTGTTCCTGTGTAGTTTCTCCCCTAAACATACAGTAAATAAACAATTTGAAGTTCATTGGCCTGCTGCATTCAGGGTTGACTTGCTCTTTATCTCTCATATTATGCACAGTGTCACCCTCAAAATGTTGTAACTATAGTTGCACCTATGACTCTGCATGCCAAACTTCCACTGTTTGAATTTTAAATGCAACTCGAGCTGTGACCTTGAACTCGGTCTTAGACCCATCGTGTGTTCACTGGCTCAGAAGACGTCTCTTCCTTTGATAGCTGTTTATTCAGGTCAGAAAGAGAGAGGCAGAAGGAGGGAGAGAGATCCCACACTACTAAAAAAACAGATTGGCCTTGTCTGGCTCCGAGACAAGCTTTTCAAACTTTTCTTTCACTCTTCTCGCTAAGACCGGCTTTCTTCTCTCCTTTTCTTCTGTCCCTCTAATCCGTCCTTCTGCCTATTTAGAGGTGAACAGCGCAGCGTGAAAGAAAAAGAAAGTGTTTTTGTGTGCTTGACGGGTAACCCTCGCCCTTTTCAAAAGGCAAACAGGGAAAAGCTGCCATCACTATTGGCATGAAGGGATCTTAAAACAATGGCCTTTTCTGCCACTTTATTAACACTGTACAGACTAATGCAGCAGCACTCCTCTTTCACCCCGCTCGTTTTCTGTCCGTGTTTCTTTCCTCGAGCCAGATATTCAGACGATTAAAAAGAAAAAGCAGCAAGCTGGGAATTAAAGGGGCTGTAAAGGGTTAGACAGCCTTTGTCGCAGTCGTGATTTAACAGGTTTTTTCCCTCCGCTGCTATTCAGGTGTTTTTTGTTGTTATTTTGCAGCTGACCACCTCTCTCTCAGATATACAGATATTTAAAACAAAAACAGAAGCAAAGCTTGGATAGCTGGAGCAGGAGGGGAGATTGTTCGGAATTCTCAGACCTGCGAATTTCCGTACCGTGTGCTTGGAGCCGAGTGGGGAGCGACTGAAAGGAAAAGCAGAGGAAATGTGGAAGTCGAAAACATAACAAACAAGCAGAATGTCTGGACGGAGGTTGGGGAGTATGGGGAAAAAAAAGTACGGTGGAAAGAGTCCGATGAGGTGCGAAGTTTGATTGAGGCGCGAGAGTGAAGCTTGTCCCTAAACAACAGTGCTGTCGTTGTATTTTGTGTGTTTTGCCGGGAAATGAGGTCATTAAAATTGGTAACACGCAAAAGTGGAGCGCAATCAGACACGTTTCCGTTTACAGTCCACATGTGGTCCGAGTTTAACTCTGCGACAACTGCAGGCTCAGGCCCGGCCTATTAAAAGTCCTGCCTTTCACGGTCTTATTCATACATGTCTCACTCGCGCTGCCTGCATTAGTCACTGCAGAGTATATACAGTATTTACAAGGGACAGTTCTATAGCACCTTTCACAACCTCACAGTGTCGACTCAGGAAACAAACTGGCCTTATCGGGGGCAGACACACAAAGCTGTTCAAGCAGCAGGGTGGCGAGGTATGCATAAGTGCATGTGTGTATGTGTGCGGAGGGGGGTGGCGGTGGGAGGCACTTCCTCCTATTCTTCTGCTGTTGAAGAGTTCCCATGAGCGCCCCTGCCAGGAGCTACAGTGTGGCCTGAGCGGGCTGAGCCAGCGCCAGTCTCGCCTACATGACGCCGTCACACACTCACACAGCTGATCTCAGGCACTGCTGCAACTTCTGCTGTTCAGGCCACAGGGCGAGGAGCTGGGCCGCGTGGTGCAGGATACAACAGATGGAAGAAGAAAGAAGAGAGATGAAAAGAGGAAGGTTTTGAGTGAGAAAGGGAAGTCAAACACATGAAGCTGAGGTTGGCATGAAATTGTAGGTACAAAGAGAGGCAAAAAAAGATGATTCTGCACAGATGACTGGAGTCAGAATAATAATACATTTTGAGTTTGGAGGTCAGTGGCAGTGTTTTTGCAAAGAGGACGGGGAAACTGAGACTCATTTACGGAAAAGCTGGTGCAGCGTGAACGCCCGAAGTATCCAAGGAGCATTTCTCTTCCACAGATTCCTGTTTGTTACCCAGCGAGGTGAGGGACACTCTTGCCACCTAAAGCCACCTCAACTGGACTGTCACCTGGGCACACTTCAATACTAAATTCCCTACAGCCTCTGCCTGGGCAGCTGTCACCACCAAGATGATCCATAACACCCTAAAGTCCACCCAGCCATCGGAGCAAAGCCCCAGGAGAACAAGCTCAGCGGCACAAAGGAAACTTTGGCGATACTCGGGCTGCAGGAGTGCTGGCCAGGTGGAGAGTCACCGTCGTAGTGTGTGTGTATTGGCTGCGGACTTGAACACAGGAGAGGGAGGAGGAAGAGGAGGTGGTGTAATACACACCATCCACGGGCTGTGTCACCTGTGCATCGGATGTAGGCTGCCTCAGGTGTGTCTGAGTTCAAGTTACAGAAGTGAGAGAAAGGGAAGGCGGTGGTGGAAGAGGGAGTGGGAATGGGGAGTGCTTTAGCTGCACGGTTGCAACCTGTGTGTGTGAGTGAAACCCGAGTTAACAGTTTTAATAGTTCTGATCTTGGAACAGCGCTTTCATAATTTATCTGCAACAGATGAATAAAGTTCCCAGAATTATAACACTCCAGCAGCGTAGATAGTTTTTGATCTTTCTAACACAGAAGCAGAATATAAAATATTGAAGTGGAAACATCCTTGTTGGCACGCTGATAAAAAAAGAAAATGCACTTCCAGCTACATGCCAGCAGAAGAATAACTGCCTGCGAGCAAATGCAGGTGGTATGGTGGTGTGGGGGTGGGCGGGGGTGTTTTTCTTGAGGTAAGAGACCCAGGAGACACATATTTAGAACGATATGAACTGACACTTTTGGTACACATTTAACATACAGATCAAAATTAGTCAATCAGATGTGAAAATATAAGAATATAATGTTAATGACTCCGAATAAAGATTAATCAGATTTCTGCATTTAGTGTCTAACGAGACTAAAAGAATAACGACTGGAAGTTAATTTTGAGTCCGAACTTACATGATGAAAATTCAGCGAGACGTTAGTCAGATAAGGGTGTGGGTGCGTTTTGCTTTCTTTAGTCAGTGAACATACTGACCCAGATAACAGTGTCCAGCCGTATGTGATTGGTAAGTTTTATTTACTTAACTCTTCTCCTGCACTGTTGGAAGTAAACAAGACAAAACTGTTTCCAACTAAATGTTAGGGCTGTAAAATAAAGGCGTTAGTAATAAAACTTTGCAAATGATTTGAATCATTCACACCTGTTTGAAAACAATAAAAAGACAAGGAGTTGGGAAAAAAGGCTTTTGAAAGGACAAAGTTGATATTCATTTTCATTAAAAATAATGAAATGAGAAACAAAAGTTGTGCTATCATCAGATCTATATTGATGGTGATTGTGGGTCACGCAAGGATGAGTGAAAAAAAAGAAAAGCACATGCATGAGCACTCTTCTGCTGGGTTCATTTAAGTTTGTTACAACTAACTTAAAATCTTACTTTTTATTCTAGTCCTTACTCATTATGATTGTTATTAATTCATCAGTAAAGCCCTGCTTATACAATTTAAATATTTAATGCATGCTGGCAGCATGTCCCATTCATTTTTCTTCATTTATCTCACTAATACGTCTCGTGATTGATGGAGCAAAATATGAAAAATCATTGATGGATTATTTCCAGGCTCCTCTTTTCTAAAAATAATCCTCCTGATTTAATTTAGAAGTGGAAAAAAAAGGACATCAGACGGCTTTCTAAAACAGACCAGAGGTAGTCCAAGTGATTGGACTCGGCTATGCTTACAAATTTAATTAACGCTGTAAAGGCTATGGATTCTGGATGAATCAATCCAAATTAGGCAGCTCTGAGAGCTCGCTTAAAAAGGACAAGTATCTGAACAAGGAAGAGATAGAAAGGGATAGATGAGACAGCAGACTGGCAGTCTGTGCCGCACTTCTCTCCATTGTCAGTCCCATTCTTTGCTTTTCTCAGATTTCTGTCACGTATTCGGTTTCTGCTCTTTCAAAGTGTTTATTGGTGGTTTGTTGTTTGTCTTAAATTCCAGGGAAATGCTTTACTTCAGACCAGCTGTTCCTCTTTTTGTCGCTTAGTTTGTGATCCGTTTTATCCCCTTTCATAGTGTTTTTGTAAAAAACAAAACAAATCCTGGTTTAGGTGAAGAGAGATGGTTTCTTTTTCAGTTTTTAACTGATTTTGATTGAATTTGATTGCTGTCTTCCTACAAAAATATAGACCTACACACACAAAGCACTGAATTAAGTTTAGTTTAAGAACTTATCTTAACCGTTGTCACAGTCGCCAGTGAAGATATGCAGTCATTAGTCTACCAGTTTAAACGTGTCAGTGTTTTTTGTAGGTTGCACTGACATATTCTCCTTCTCCTAATCCCAATTACATAGTTTATGGATGCTCCAAAGGCGAGTGTTTTGTATTTTTCAGTTACTGAGGAAGGACAACAACTAAAAGATTGAATGTTTGGCACATTAGTGAAACGTGTACAAAACTGTGCATCAGTCACATTTGCTTTTTTTTCTTTTTAGGGCAGCGACAAAGTCCGCCGTATTTGTCCGTGGCATGAAAGTCTTTTTTGTAGCAGTGTATTTTTGGAGGGGACAGATTAAAGTGACTCAAGGTTAAAGGAATATGGTGACACGAGGCATAAAATCGGTGGACTATAAGAAACCGCAATGGTAGTCGACATTTCAGGGTCGTGCCGAGCTTCGGGCCCCTGAATAATCAGTGTATTTCTACAAGTTGCTGCATCTCGCTCATGGGCAGACTTTGTAATTTAGGAGCATGTACATGTTTGCTCTGCTGTAGGAATAAAAAAAAGAAAGAAAGGGCGAGCGAGCGGGGATGTCTGTGTGTTTTGGGCCCCCCGGTTTTCAGCAGATGACATGGAAAGTGAGATGTTTTGGATGGAACTTTGTTGACTTTGGCTCAGGCTTTCGGGTGCAGGTATTTGAATGTTTGGCAACACAAGAGACAGACAGACAATGTGAAAGATCCATCAGCATTTGTGCCTGTGTGCGTATGTGATACTTTTCAATGGACAAATATTGGTCCTCTCTACTCTACTCTGCAAACCTGATTGGACAACATATTCCAGTAAAATCACTTCGTATCGATTATTTGAAATGTTCATGTTTATTTATTCATTTGCAGAATTAAAACCCTACAAATAGCTATAGAGCACAACACAGTTCTTACCAGCACCATCAAAGGATCAAAGGTTAAATCGAACTCGATATGAAATAGGTTGTAGTGATTATTCATGAACTTCCTGTTGTATTGACTTTTTTGGACCTATTTTTTGCAATATAAAACTAACTTTTTACATTAATGGGGGGGAAATTAAAGTCTTTATCAGCTGCCTCTGTACACTGCGTATATAAAATCTGGCTAAATGTTAAGTTAATTGGCAGTCTGACTGTTTTTTCCCCTTTCCCTCAGCTAATGGACAAAGAATCTTTTTATCTCAACAGTTGTTTTTCCCACTAACTCAGCTAATTGGCTTCAATGGGAATCTGCTGTCAAGACAGTTTTAGCAGGAAGTAGAAGCAGAATACAAATCATAAATCCAATTGTCCCGTAGCGAGGAAGGAAGTTGATCATTTTGCTTACGTGCTACTTTTCGTTTCTCAGGTAGCAGGGGAGAGAGTGATTTCCTATCACCGTATCACAAAATGCTCATGGTGTGTGTGCGTGTTTTCTGCAGGTGACCATCCTTCGAGGAAAGGATGGATACGGATTCACCATCTGCTCGGATTCTCCTGTGAGGGTACAGGCTGTTGATCCAGGCAAGTTTTACACGCACGTTGTTAGATACATGAAACCCAACTGTTCCTAAAGGATCCATTGTTCAAACTGTGGGTCTTTAAATACTCGGAAACATGACAAAACAGCGCTGCACTTTTCTTTGAGCCTGCCTTTTATATTTTTGATGGACGGGTTTGATTCAACATCAGAATCTGAGGTTTTTCCATGTTTTTCTCGCTGACTGCCAATGACAGATTTCTGTTTTTAATAGTATTTGTATAACATGAGGATATGCCAAAACAGTGTAGTGCTAAACAACATACTATAAATTGTATATGTCAAGACAGGGGCCTTCTTGAGTCAGAAATGGCTTGGTGTTTTCCTCTGTTCCATTTTACATTTGCTGTATAAATACTCTGTTTGCCTTTGTGTCCCATTGATTGACCTGAGTTTAACATCTCTCCCCCTTTTCTGGCATGTTGCCTTTATTCAATAGCGCCGTGGAGAGAGAAGAGAAATGTGGGGAAAGAGGGCAGGGAAGCAAAGGTCTGGTCAGCTGATGACTCAACTGCTATTGACATTTTCTATTAGTATGCCCCCTTAAGATATCAGATTGCCCTTTTAATTTGGTATGTCATAATTACGTGATGCATTTGAAGTTACATCATCAGTGTGTGGGGTGGGGGGGCTCGTAAAATGACCACTATTACCAGCTCAGTCGGTTGAGTGTGGCAGTAGATAAACTTCCACCATCCTCACACTGCCACTCTGAAAGGAACTAGAGTGAAGGCATCCAACGGGGATAACTATATCATCCTGGCACCCATCAACCCTGGAAGCCAGGTACCGCAGAGTGGTGGTGGGCTGCATCTTCATCATCTTCTCCGTCCTCCTCATCCTCACCATGGTCATATGGTGGCTCATCCTAGATATGTCTCCTTACCTTACATCCCTGGTGCTGATAGATAGATGGACTGTATGTACAGTATGTCTGGGCCATTTGGGTTACTGCTGTCTCACTGATTTGTGATTTATAACATGTTCAGCTCAGTCGGTAGAGTGCGGCAGTTGAGAGCAAGGCTGTCTGTCAGATAGATACCTTTGAGTTAAGCCCCCATGTTGGGAAGTCTCTTCCCAGTTGTCATGTCTTTAATTAAGATGCTGTGTCCCAAGCTAATAATGTGTGAAAAGTTTTCAAAACAAGCATTTTGACGTGTGGTCATGATTTTATTGCTTATGCCCTGCAGGGATTTGCCATTATGAATCTCGAAGGCTAAAGAAACAAACTTGCACATAAAATACAAGCTACAGCTCTGGTGTGTGTTAATGGTTCTTGAGAGTGTGCAATGATGCAAACTTTTTGTTTCCATCTTTTTACTTTGACAGGGGGTCCAGCAGATCAGGCTGGTCTGCAGCAGCTGGACACTCTCCTGCAGCTAAATGGTCAGCCAGTGGAGCAGTGGAAGTGTGTGGACTTAGCCCATGCTATAAGGTAAAAACAACACAAACAAAAACAGGCTTATTGGCAACTAAATGTTGCAGAATAACTTTTCATGTGCATATCCACATCTCTAGGATGAAAATTAGGGAAGTTATTAGAGAGGTTTAGAGGTTTTCAGAGATAATTGTTGTATCCAAATTGAGTTACAGATCAGTTTAAGCGGCCCCCTAAGCTAAGCCTGTGGTGTTTACAGGGCTTTCATTTCAGAAGCTGAGATTGTCAGAAACCAAAAGGAAATCCATTTACACTGAAGCGATGTGGGAATAGCTCTGCAATTACACGTTATGAAGTCAGTGATTTATCAGCACTCAACAGCATAATCTTAGTTAAACTTTTAAGGGTTTGATCCTCTGTTTGCTTTTCGATGAGCTGTCTCATTCCTACAGTGATGCAGTTTAAAAACAGAATGAATTAAAGTAGGTTTATTTCTGTATTGGAATCTATTTTTTACAGACATGCAGTAAGTATCAAAGAGTCTGGTTTTAATGCGTATTAAATGTGTGGTTTCAGGGTTGCTTTTCATCCAGATGTTTTTGTTTTTGACTTTTAATGTATATTATAGATATAATTCATTTTGCCGTGCAAATTGAGGCATGTAAATTCCACTTGTCTGGCTCTTCTTAACCATCATTACTTTGCTTTGTTTCAGGAACAGCGCCAATGAAATCACAGTGGTAGTGTGGCGAACTGGTCCTTCAGCTAAACCTAGTTTTGAGGGTCTCATCCACCGACCCTCCTACAAACCCTCCACCTCAAACTATGATGCCCCGTCACCGCCCACCCGTAGACGTGTACCAGATGTCAGCACAAGTAAAACCCCCCCAGCTGTGCCGCCACTCCCAGCCCACCACCGTGCCACTGCCGCACGCAGGCTACTGGTGAACGGCTCTGAAGCTGGAAATAGCGGCGGTGTAGGCATGGGGACCCTGGCGTGGGGGGCCCAGGGAGGGTCGGCCGAGGAGCTGGACGGGAAGCCGCGGCACCTCCACCATCCTCACACTGCCACTCTGAAAGGAACTAGAGTGAAGGCATCCAACGGGGATAACTATATCATCCTGGCACCCATCAACCCTGGAAGCCAGGTACCGCAGAGTGGTGGTGGGCTGCATCTTCATCATCTTCTCCGTCCTCCTCATCCTCACCATGGTCATATGGTGGCTCATCCTAGATATGTCTCCTTACCTTACATCCCTGGTGCTGATAGATAGATGGACTGTATGTACAGTATGTCTGGGCCATTTGGGTTACTGCTGTCTCACTGATTTGTGCTTTATAACATGTCGTGAACACTACATACTGTGCATATAGTTCACTGTCATGTAAATATAGAGCAATAGACTGAAAACCAAGAGGATAAAACAGCATATAAAAATAGAGCTGGTAATAACATTATATGCCTGTATTATGGGGGAACTTTTGCTGTATTTCTTTCTTACATTGTGCCAGACATGGTTCATATTAGAGAAACTATGCATATATATGCCTCAATTAATTTATCTAGCAGATTTTCTCTAGACACAAGAATTTCAAAGCAGTTCTTTAAAATCAAATAGTGCTTGCATTTAGGAAGGAGAAAGAAAGAAGAAGGAAACACATATTTCAACATAATATCCAGTGTCTGTATAACATGCATGTACATGAACATTAGGACATGTATATGACATTTTATACAGCATGCACTTTATAGTGCTTAACAGATTTATTAGACCACCACCCAATAATAACATTTATGCCACAGCTGTGCTGTGTTAACAGTGTTGAAATTGACCAAAATTGTTTTGATTTCTGTAATGCTAATTCACCAGTATGCACAAACTCTTTATATAAAATGTACATTTTTAATGTTTATAATAACAGTTCAATATTTATCCAATAGTTATCCATACATTTTCAAAATTAGCATTTTTCAAAGAACAGAAAAAATTGTAAAGCTCATGATTATTTTTTGATTAAGATGTCAAATTATAGATATCTACTTGGATTTCTGCGCAGAAAAATTAGTTTTAGTGGTCAAAAGTTATGCTTCATTTCTGACTCCTGAGAGAAGTCCAGTGCGCTGGCATTTTGTTATCTGATTACAAATAACAGTTTCAAACAAAATTTTGTTGAAAGTTTCCTTGTTTTTATGACAGGTGGTCTAATACATTTGTTAAGCATGCTTTTTTTTGCATTCAGTGATCTTGTATATGAGGTAAAAGCTTTCATCATGAAAACAAAATAAAGCAAGTCAACAAATCAAAAAGACTGATCTGAATTCCTAAGCTAACCGTACAATACTAACCCACTAACTAGATTCAGAATGGGTTTGAGACTTTCTTTTCCTGATATGAATCTAAGTATCTTAATGGTTGCTCAGCTTACACAAAACTAACTAACTGTATGCAACTGGTGCAAACACGTAGAGTCTCTGTGTGTCCTTGTTTGTGAGTCTGCCAACACAAAGCTCTGTGTGTGTGTGTGTGTGTGTGTGTGAGTGAGTAATCTGTGTGTGGCTACGTCATGAGGTATGCACCTTTGTCTTTTTCAGATCTAGGTTCAGTTAATGGCAGTGGTACCAAATTACCAAATTATAAGGGAGGGAAGGCAGGCAAATTCAGAAAAATTATAGGCATATTGAAGGAAGAGACTTCAGCTTCAGGCAAAACAGGAACATGCCAGCACAGTGAAGCTGGCCTCCCTTACAAATAGCTGCAACTTGTATCTCAAACAAAGGAGGCAGAGACTGAGGGGATTCTGTTTTGGCCTTGCTAAATATACTAAAAGCCCTGTGGAAATGGGTCATGTTAGTGGCATACCACACAGATACAAAGAAGGCGCTTTGAAAACCAGCACTAAAGAAAATGAAATAGTTATCCAAATAAACAGGCAGAAAAGTGCAATAATGGCATATATATATATATATATATATATATATATATATATATATATATATATATATATATATATATTATATGAACATTTTGGGACTTTCCAAATCCCTCTCCACCCGCAGATTCCTAGCCCTGCACCCTCACTAGATTGTGATATGTTATGACAAGCAGAAACCATTACTGCCTCGGTGGGTCCAGCCTAAAATTCAAATGGGCTCAAAAGTGTCCTAGAAACTAAACCGAATGCCATGCAAGAAACAAACAAAAAAAATGAAAATGCAGAGATGCAGAGACTGGATAGTCAAAGAAAAAGAGACGAAAACCCAAGGCGCGCACACACACACACACACACACACACACACACACACACACACACACACACACACACACACACACACACACACACACACACACACACACAAAACAGCAAAGACAAAGAGTATGGAATAAATATGGTAAAGAACCGCATTTCATAGTGAAGTATACAGAATTTTTTTTTAAAATGACAGTTGATCTTTTTATAAATATGTCTTGTTGCATCATCATCATCATCATCATCATCATCATCATCATCATCAGTATCAGTGTCGGTAGAAAGTTAAGATCAGATTTAATACATTAACCTTTGT
Organism: Rhamphochromis longiceps; assembly: GCF_057381845.1. Taxonomy (NCBI): domain Eukaryota; kingdom Metazoa; phylum Chordata; class Actinopteri; order Cichliformes; family Cichlidae; genus Rhamphochromis; species Rhamphochromis longiceps. The sequence goes on from NC_140563.1 coordinate 47,603,360, forward strand.
CATTGCTCTTGCATGTCTAGATTCATGTTTAGAATGTTAACATTTTCATTTTTGTTTTATTTAGATTGTAATTTTATGTTAATCTCATATTATTCTGCTTTCAGATCTTGAGGCCCGTTTACTCAGACAAGCAGGGTACATTAGGTAAGTCGCGTACTGTATATAATATTAATACCTGTTTAAATTAAATGACTGTTTTGTTAAGTGGTCTACTGAGTTTGTAGATCAGCTTCTATTGTAGAAGGCAACCTAACAGCCTCAAACTAAAGTATTAAAGGACAATTGCTCCAAAATATGTTTTCTACATTACTTATTTCTTTGCATTATATTCTTGTGCTTCTTGTTGGATTTTGTTTGTTTCGAACAGAACAATCTTGCTGTCTCCATTCTTGCACTCCCTTCATTGTCAATCTTCATATTGAGGATTGATTGACTGATTGATAATACTTTATTCATCCTGAGTGAAATTGGATTAAGGCTGCCAGCCTTGCCAGCGCCATCTTACCCTTCATAGATAGGATCATATTTGGAACAGTATCGATCTTAAGTACTGTTCATAATCTGTGTCTTCACTTTCTTTTTTGCCCCACAGCTGCGAGGTTAATCCCCACCCGACAGGCTCCTGTTCCTCAGCCGCAGAGTGGTGCTTTTTCTGGAGGTATGGGTGGAGTTGGTGGTGGCGGAGGCAGCGGCGGCGGTGGCGGTGTTGGTCTCTCCAGCCGTACCGGCTTCCTACGTCGATCTAACAATTCGAAGACATCAAAGGCGCCTCCTGCCTCCTCTAATGCAGCCAGCTACCAACAGCAGAATGCCAATTTCGCCAACTACCAGAACTGTACCATTGTCCGATCACATGCTCCGCACGCAAATTATGGATATGTTAAAGTGGCGCCCAAGATCCTTATCTTCCCCATCTTTGTTCAGGTACACCATTTTTTATGTGCCTGTACATCTTGATTTGGTCGTATCGTTTGTTATTCTTTGTCTACGTTTTACTGGACACTGTATTATATACACTGAAGTCCTGCTGTTCTACTTATACTTACTGCCGAGAGTGAGATTTTACTGAACCAATCTATAGTCGTTTGAACCCAAGGCAAAAGAGTGAATAGATCTAATTTTTGAATGATCTGCTGCTATCATTGTTTCAGTAGAGAGTATAAGACCAGATATGCAGGGACTGGGCAGAGAATGATATGCAGAGGCCCCAGTCTGGACTTGAGCTGTGGATGCACCTGTTCTGTGGTATCAAACGAAACAGGCCACTGAGATACTCTGAAAAACAGTTTTCACAAGCTGTCCAAGTATGATGAATATGATTTATTTCCCCTTCCGCATTTGTGTCAAAAGGAAACAAGACATTTCAGGTTTGCAGTTAGGAAATATGTTGACCTTCATGTCTGAGGTTCTCGTGTTTTGCAAGTCATCCGTGAGCTTTTCACACGTAACACAGACTCGATCTACATATTTTTTTCTGTCTTTAGGCAATAGCACTAACAGCGGTAGTGTTACCGTATGAGATGTCAGGCAGATGTTTTCTGTACACATTTTGGATCAAAGAGTGTCAAAGTTCTGTGCAACCAATTCAACACTTACTTCCAAAATCCACTTTCTTCAGAATAAAATGGCAAATCTAAGTGGGGCTACTCCAAAGAGGCAGCTTCTGTCAAATGAAGCATCATCACTTAATAACTGCTTAGTTTTTCACATGTGCGTTATAGTGTGTTGACCGCAGTGAGATAACTCTTGCGCCTGCACTGACATGTCAACTGGCTTAGCTAGCTTGAGCTGCGATAAACTTTCACACTCTGAAAAACACTGACTGTGCTGTTACTTTCTTCATATAGAGTCATGTATACAAATGTGCAGCCCTGACCCTGTTTCACACGGTATTCAAATGTTGCACATGTTGAATTGGGCCTCTGTCACACCCTGGACTTGAGAGGAAGTCCCCTCCTCCCACGTTGCCATTCTATTTCATTTTAAGTGTCACTGTCTTGTCGTGCTCAACCGCACATACCGCCTCTCAGTTGCAACTTGCTTTCTGTCTCGACAGAATCAGTTTCAGCGGCGTTTCCCTCCATAGAAAAGACCTGCTTTTGTTTTTAAGCAGATCGATTGGATTTGGGAGCCAAAATGGATTTGGTACTGCAGCTTTTCAGCTTACAAATGACAGATGCAATATTATATTTTTGGATTTTATGTTGAAAAATGCTCAACATATGTTTAAGAGGTTAGGGTAATACTAAGCAGAAGGAAAATACTTTACAAGTACTATTTACCTCAATATTACAAGCATTAATGTTCCTAAAGCGGCTGGTTATGAATAACGGGATGAGAACTCGATTCGGTAATGTTGCGTCCTCATTTTTTCATGAAGCCTGTTGTTTTCTGTTGTTACAGCCTCTTGACCTCTGCAGCCGGACACTCATCATATCTGAAGAGATGATACTACATGAGAGCAAGCACCACTCTCTTAAGGTAAGGGCCAATCAAACAGAGTGTCTGTTTTTGCCCGTGCTCATATGAATGCATTTAATTATTTTTCATGCATATTAAAATCTGTCTATGTCTGCAAACCTAAAAACACCCGCTTGAAGCTTTTATTTTAATTTAATGTTCTGACCAAGGATGTAGTTATTGATTAAAACATCTAAAACATTATGCAGGATTTCATTAAAGGTGTCTCTGAGATGCATAAGCCGCTATTTCAAAGAACTCTTTCGTTTCACTGATACAATAAGATCTCTCCGACCAGTGGCAAGCATTCAGTTGGTTTGGTGCATCCTCCTTTGTGGTTTTTTTAATTTGGCCAAAGTGAAAGTGCCGTCTCACTGCCTTGATTCAGAATTTAAGCGAAATATATATTCGTATATATTTATATATATATAGCTATATATGTATATGTATCTATATATAGATATATATATGTGTGTGTGAAAGCATGCAAGTATAAGTGTAAAGCGACATCTCAGGAGAGGAATGAAGTGCAGGAGCTGTCTGAACTGGAGCTGTCCACATGAGTCAAGAAAATCAATACTAGATGAAGAAAGAGAGCAGCAAGGATCAGACTGACAGATAAATTGTGTTTTATGCATCAAACGTTGCTTTCAATGTACATTATTGAAAAATGTTATAAATACTATCAATTCAAAGTATTCCTATCCCTGTGACAAGTATGTAAAGTCTCAGAAATAGTCTGTAAATGTTGTTGTGTAATATGTATGAAATGTTATTCTGTAAAGATCGTATTAAATGCCAAATATTCATCGCTGATCTGGTAATGTAATCTTATAAAAGGCTCACATTTGCATGACCCCAATTAGAGTGCAGATTCATGGAAGGAAAAGCTTTGAATGTTTCCGCAGATGAGATGATGATGACATCACTGCAATAACCTTAAACTAGTTCACCAAAAACAGGTGGATATGCCTTGGAAATTTAAGGTGTTAAGTTGGTGTTTCAAATGTTTTATTTGAAAGAAGCACGTGAAACAGGTCTGTGTGGGCTCTAAAAGAAAAGCTTATTTCACTGCTGAATTCAGCTTTGGCCCTGTCACATAATCTCAGCTATACGCGGTAAAGCGGAGCCACTGCTGGCATCAAAGTATAATAATGGACTCTCTCTGGGGTCATGGATAAAACAAATATTTAGCAGGCAGTGTTTGTCGAGAGGGAGTTTCTCTCCACTCTGCCACTTTATACAGGCTGTTTTTTTTTAATGATCTCTCTGTGTTGTTCCAGCTTTTGCTCTTTTAGTCTGGGAGGCAAACTAACATGCAGCACTTTAACATCTATAGACAAACACAAAGACTAAGCGGACCATTATATTTAGTGCAAAGTGAAACAACAGGATTTCACTGTAATCGTTTACATAAGAGATGCAAGTTGATTAAATCACCAGATTTTCAGGATGTATTGTATTATAGATAGATATATTATCAATAAATGTAACTTATTCGATTTACAAAGCATGCTAGTTCTGTATATTCTTGAACATTATATGGAACATTTATGTTTTATGAGATTCTTTACTTAACTGTAAAGAGTATATTGCGAGTTATGTTTTTGTTTGAGACCCTGCGTTCCAGTATAGGTACATTACATTTGGCTTTTCTCCACGTTATGCTTCGCTCTGCTTAACATAGAAGTGTAAAGGGTGCGCCCGCTTCTCCGTTTGTGTGGGCTGGGATATTAATGCATAAGTGCTCAAGGATAAGAGATTAAGAAAATGGATGGAAGTCTTAATCAGACAAAATTGTTGCATGAATTATTGAGCTTTTTGGGACAGCAAGTATGTGTGGAAAATGTAAATATTTGAAGTGGATATTTGATTTTGTGCACAAGTTTGCGCAAATGTTATACATACTAAACATGTGTGCTTCTCTGTGTGAAAACTGCTGCTTTCATGCACTTTGTCCTTTACTTTTCACTCTTACTAGCATTCTCTTCCACCCACTCAGATTTACACACAGACACACACAGACACACACACGCACGCACGCACACACACACATTAACCACATGCTGGCTACATCTGAAATACCCTCTGCTATCTTATCCCTCAGAGGAGGCCACCAAAGCAAAAGCATTGTCTTCAAATGTTGCCCATCTGCACGGATTACAGCTTATGTGTGTTGAGCTGCATGTTTGCACCTGCTTACGTAAGAGGTCTTTTTACCTTAATTTAGGTGTTCTCTTTCTTTTTCTTTTATCTTCTACTTGTTTATCTTGATTTCTTCCTCGGTTTCATTCTTTCATTCTCTGTTCGTTTGACTTTTTGAAACTGTATGTGTGTTTTAAACAACTACAGAGGTGTTCATTGTTTCTTATAGTCATTAAATGCCTCATTCAGTTAATAAAAGATACATTTAGGACTACGTCAGTGTAGACGCATGTTTGATATTCAGACACCAAACCACCGTGTGGGAGGATGTATACATGTGACCAGGGCTCTGTATGTGTGAACTGCATTTCCTGTGCTAGGACATGATTCGGGGGGAAACTGCAGGGGGTGAAACCTGCCAAATATTCAGTGCTGTACGTGTAGTTAACTGGGTTGCAGGCTGATTTTGTAAGGTGGAAAGCCAAAGTGAGATCATCTGAGATGTAATGCGCCCCCACCCCCAGTTCTCACATCCTGTTCCCCTTCACCACCTTCTGCCCTCCATCCCCTTCTTTTCAACGTCCTATTCTTCTCTTTTTAATATCCCCCCTCCATGTCTTTTAGGTTACTGTGTTTGTCTACAACGACCTAATGCTGGTGACGAGAGAAAGCGAGCCAGGCCGATGTAATGTACTTCAGAGTCCTCTGTACCTCCGTCAGCTGCGACTCCAGGAGGGTATGTAAGCCTAAACACGGGAACCGTGATTCATAGATGTCTGAGACGTTGAGGTGGTTATATAGATGAAAAAAATTCTTCTTTTGTGCACTAACAGATTTCTCAACAGTCCCATAACAGCCAAAATCTGTGTGCAATCTGTGTGTGTATGTTATAAAGCTAAACCTTTACAATTCACCACAGAGTAAGAAAGGAAGTGTAGCACACAGAGGCTGTGCAACCAGAAATAAACACGGGGAGCTATGACTGCAGTAATACTTTCAGCTGAGTTTAACCAAAGGATATTTAGGGAAAGACGGTCCAATTTCCTGTTGCTTTGTCTTTTTATTTCACCTTGGTGTAAACAATCATCTCCTCTGCTGTTATGGAGAGAATAGTTTGGCCAGCATGGCCACGCAGAGCACAGACAAATCAAATAAATACGGCCCAGCGTAAATATCTGTGTTTAGAGCAGCGGGTGAGGACAGGGATGGGGTCAGGAGGCATTACTGGGACAGGGCCGGGTGAGAGGGGGGGCTGCTTAGACATGTGCATGGGCAAGAAACTGTACTGATAAGCTGACTGCTCCGGAAGTGGGTTTAAACCAAAACGCAAGCTTTATGCTTTGTGATCTGTTAATGTGATAACAAAAAATAAGGGAAAGGCTGTCAGAAGGAGAGTGTGTGTTCTGTACCAGATCAGTGTGGGGGAATCACCATGTAGGTTTTAGGGTGGCTTGAGAGAACCACAGAAGCACTGCTATGATTATGTAGAGAATGAGGATTACGAGTTCTCGCTTTCTAATATGATTACAGTTATAATAAAAGAAAAGTAACATGAAGGTAAAAACAGGGTGCAAAAATCTTGGTTTTCACTCGGTAACTAAAGCAGGTGTGAACCAGCATTGTACATGTATACAAAGTACAAGAAATGTTGCTGTTTCTTAAGTAGAATTAAGTAGAATAAAGCTAAACTAATAAAAGAGTAATGAAGCAGATTCCTTTCTTCCAGAATTTGAAGTTTGAATTCTCCCGGCACAACAAGCCATATCTGTTTGGCTGCTGTAGTAAGACAAAAGAGATGGTTTTATGTTAGTAAAACAGCACACTAAGAGTTGATTTCAATACATATCTTAAGACCTTTAGTTGAATAAACTTGAAAAGGCTACCCAGCTTTTTTAAATTATTCATTTATTTATTATTTTTTACAGTTTTGTTTTCTATAGAGAAATCAGAGCTCACTTTCAGTATTTTCACAGTAACTGTATATTGGATCTAATCATTTCTGAGTCCTAACTGCTTTGTTTTTGTAGTTTTGTAGTTTTTAGTTTGGACTACTTGTACTTTTTCATTTTTAGAGTTTTATTCCCCTAAGACAAGAAGATTAAAAAGATAACAATAGATAATAGGACATGGAGTAAAATCTAACCGAATATTTAAAAACCTTTTAAACTTGTTATCTAAAATATAATAGGTCTTTATCATCATTATTCATGAAAACAATGAAAATACAAAAACATGCAATAGCGTGAACATGACAAAAGGTAAGCACAGTGAGGTAGTGTATACAGAATAACAGTGACATGTTTTTAAAAATTGCACTTCCTGCTCTTTGGGTAAAGATTTATTACTCCACAGCTGTAAGGAGGGGAGGAGGGGCAGTGCTTTTTACTGCCAGTGAAAAAAGATGTTTTATAATCTTTTGGTTTTGGACTTGATTGATCTGACTTTCTTCCCAGAACGCCGGGGTTAAGAATAGGTGATGTTTAGAGTGGGTGTGGTCCAATGTGATACAGCTGGCTGTCTTTTGGTTTTGGCCACTGAGGGAGGGTAGAGAGTCATCCCGATGATGTGCTCTGCTGCCTTCACCACCAGTTGTAGGTCCTTTCTGTTCTCTCCTGTTCAGCTAGGGGGGGGGGGGGGGGGGGGGGGGCGAACATGCTTTAACTTCCTCTAGAAGTAAAACCTCTGTTTGGCTGTCCCCACCTGATGGGAGATACACGTGGTCCAGGTGAGGTCAGCTGACATGTGAATACCAACAATCTACGTCCTCACTGTGTATGCAGAGTGTGTTTCCTGACGGCCTCTATTGTTTCCTTGGTTTTTGTTGGCAGTTTGTAGGCAGTTTCGTCATTGGCTGATATCAGGCCTACTATGGAGGAGATTTTACGATGGAGTTTGTGTCAATTATTTTTCATGTTGTAACAATGGACTGAATAATGGACTTGCTCATGAAGTCATCCACTGATTTGTGGACCATAGTTTTGAAGTTTAGCATCATTGACATTCATTTGCCAGCTTTGTTGTGTATTTTTTGCAATCAATTCGATCAATGCGTTGTTATAAAAATATCTCAAATCTTCAGAAAAGCGCTAACTGAGGTCATAATTTATGAGGGAAGCAGGATTGTTTTCTGGACAACCAGATCTCTTTTTGAAGCCAGAGCATTTGTGGATTTCTGACTGTTAGAACTAATATAGGTCCTTCCATCTTTTACACTCCTTTATTGACAAGTTTTGGTAAAAACTTTGAAATCATTCTTTCATTTTAACAAGCTGTTAAGTCAGAAATATTTGTGACACATTTTTTGACAGGGATGAACGGAAATAGGACATATTAACTAGTTTTATTAATTGCAGCATTACATTGGAAATGCATTGTCATAGGATTTGACTGAAACTAGTAGCACTTCTGAGCTGTTCTTCTCTGTAGACACTGCTCCTCCTCTGGTCCAGTTCTGACCTCCATCCTGCACCCAAACAATCAGTGATCAGCAGGGTGGGGATTCAACTGAGTTTGCGTGTCTGTGTGTTCTTCATGAGAGGACACACACACACACACACACACACACACACAAATCTCCACCCTGAACCCTGTCATTGTTATTTTGCTTCAGCAGCGTCACTCAGGAAAGAGGCGCCGGGGGATTGTGTTTGTTTCAGTGAGGGTGTGTTTTATGCATTTGTGTGTGTGTGCGTGTAAGTACACAGTACACGTTCAGTAAAGGGGCTTTCCTGTGTTCCTGCCACCCCAATACTAGGCAGAGGAGCGTGGGAAACAATGAGAGAGTAAAAAACACATGTAAAGCCAAAATTACACTGTGTCAGTCTAAATATTGTTATTACACTAAACAAGCTAACAAGACTAACGCTCACCATAATGTGAAACCTTCTGACTCTTGAACCAAAATTCTTTATCTTTTACTTTCTTGGTACCAGGTAATCTCATCTTTTTCTTCAGTCGATTAACGAGAAAACTTGAGTGACTGTAAAGAACTGCAAGTATTATACCTCAGACAGCATTGTATCATGGTTTTCTTGATCCACTTCCATTTCAAATGATAACTTTTTGGAAATTAAGTACAAGTTTATTAAAAAAATTCTATCTTTTAAGAAATCTTTAAATTGTTACAGGATGTCTCCATCGGTATTATTCTCTAATTTAAAACTTAAACCTTACTCATATTATTAGCTTTTTACAATCCTGTGCAGTATGACAGCACTCTGCTTTTTGACATCAGAAATATATCCAACAGTGACCTCTGCTGATGCTTCTGCACATCACACGGGCTTTGGTTATACACTGTAGTGGTTCATTATAATGTGGAGAAAAATTAGAGCCAAAAACAGAACAAAACACACACAAAAAAGCAGCAGGAAGAGTTTTGGGCCTCCGTTGTTGTTTCCTACTGTCACTATTCAGAATCTGGATTCACACATGGCCTTGTAAGTATAGAAAACATGTGTCAATTTGTGCTTCAGAGAAGAGATAAAGTTTTGAATACTGTTTCTCAGTGTTGTTGGACTGAAAAATGACACTTCCTCACAGAAACTGTTGCATCACAATGACACCATAAAACACCATACAGTCTTCTCAGGTTGGCAAATACGGCTTTCACACAGATGATAAGACGTTTTTCTGCTACAGAGCATTTAGGAAGGTTGTAGGTTATGGACCTGGCATTTTGTATTTCTTAGATTACCGGACTGCACATAAGCAGGGGTGTCTTCCTGTGTATATTTGACCGTAGCTGACTCATCATTTTTGGTTGTTGTCACGTCCTGGTGAGATTTAGTTCAGAACCACTTGATTAGGTTTGGGGAAAGACTATGGCTTGGGGCATAACAGATGCAGATCACATGCTAAAACCTTCTCCTGTATGTCCTTTGTTACATCTTCTGCTTGAATAGTGGTTTGCCTGAAAAAAAGCCAAAAATGACTAGAGATTTTAAAGCCACAAGGGGTCGCCTAAACAAACATTGGCTTTTACCTCCTCAAGCAATCGCCCTACGGTGTTTTGCAGTTTTTCTGGTTAGGGTGTGCTCCTCTAAATGTATTTAAAGGTAATCTGAGCTACTAAACTTAAATGGGGGTTAAAACTGAAAAGATGATCATAAAGAGGAGGAAAATCCCCGTTTAAACAGCATTTTGATTGTAAATTCTTTCAACGGAAAGTGAAGAGAGGTTGCTACTTTGGCTTCTTGCTCACTTCTTCTCAGCTGACAGCTGTCTCATTTGGTTTTGTTAAACAGAGTAACAGAAATCATCAGACACAAACCCACATAGTCCCAAAGCGTGATTTGACCATCCAAAAAGCAATTATGATGGAACATTCTGGCAACTCTAACACTGCTGCAGCCAGAGGGGATTGGTCTTCAACCAGCGCATTACACATTTCTTTCCTCTTTCTTGCTCTTGTTTGTAAGTTTATGAACAGACACGGGGGAGTATTAAATATGCTGGTTGGGTTAAACTTAAATCAGTGTTTGTGACAGTGCAGTTACAAACTGTTATGTATTAATCTTCTTTCTGTCGAAGTTAGAACATTTCCTCTGAAAGGTTGGGTTCTTTTTCTTTTTTTAATCCAAGCAATTTTCCACTAATTTCCAATGGGTCATGCTCAATTAATAAAAAAAAGTGCACCAGTGAACATCAGAGACATTTGAATAAAAGTGTTATTTGGTCATTCTCAACAACAATCAAATGAAAATCATATCAAATAAAATCACACACACATTCCAGTAAGTGAAACTCATTTTTAATGTCTTAATAAACAATTAATATCTTTTAATAATTTGACTTTATTACCTTATTTGGCTTCGTAAGACAGACAGAGATAGATCTGTGGATGGATAGATTTGTTGATCTGTGTGTCTGCTTATGCGAAACAAAACACAACATTAAACCACGATGTATAAATTCTGGGGGTCTGAGTTCGACTGCGTGCGTTCACTCGATTACAACCATTTATCTTGACTCCAGACACACAGGCCTGTCTCACAGAGGGCTTTCTCAGTGAAATATGGGAGGATGTCTATGAAGCTGACGTACAGTAAAAGCTTTCCATCAATAAAAAGCATTAGTAAAAAGCATTTTGTCAGTATCGTAATCGGAAATCAGGAATGCTGCTTTGTGTACAAGAAGGACACGAGCGAGCAAAAAAGAGCGCACTAGAGTTGGCTTGGCAAAAAAAAAAGTCTTGTTAACATCATCGTCTTCCTTAATTTGTCTTGCAGATTACGCTGAAGAACTGAGATTCTACCTTATTCACATGACGGAGGTAAGAGAAAGTGTGTTTATGTGCGTGTTTGAAAAAGAAAAATTAGCAAAGACGCAGAGCGCCAAGGAGGGTTTAACTAGAGCGGCCCATTTGGTCTGTGAGCCAGAAGGGGCTATTGGCTCCGCTGGAAATCACATTTCAGGCAAGAAGGATTAGCAGATAACTTTAATGAAAGAGTTTTTTCTCCCTGTGTTTTCCTTAGTTCTGACTCCATCACAGGCCTCACTCCTTCACACGTGATTTTTCACATATGTTCCCTTACTGGAAACACTGAAATTGTTTACTTAGATGAAAATCTGCCAAATCATATATGCGAAGCTACCCCTGTGGTGACCCCTCATGAATAAGTTAGCAGTAGAAAATAGCTTTTTATTGAGATATTAAGAAATAAACATAATCGTCATCGAACACGTTAATGCGTCAAACGTGATGCGTCTCTCTGTTTACATCGTGATTTGTTTTGTTGCTTCGTGTGGGTGCGCTTATAAAGAAAAATAATAATAACTTCATGCATCTGCTGTGAGACCTCTCAGGCTGGCATTTTGAGATAAAAGGAAAGGTGCCATTATCATTGAAATGAAAATGGCTCTCTAAAGGCTAAATGTTTTCCAGTGTTTAAAAAACAAACAAAACATGGCCATAACAAAATCCCAGAGGTCTGAAATGAGCTCATATATATTTATAATGTAAATCACATTCATGAATACCTGTGTGAGATTTCATTTAGTGAATCACAATCAGTTTTTTTCTCTTACTGAGCTTAAAATTAGAACTTTTTAATCAGTGCTGCTAATTAACAGCAATAATTAGTCAAATTTTCAGTTTTATTATACATGACCTTACCATCAGAATCAAAATCAGAAGACGTTTTTATCCCCAAGGGGCAATAAGAACAATAAGTAGCCAGTCATTTGCTTTCCTCTTCTTGAGCTGCCCCTCCTGCTCGCACTTCTTGCTAACTTGATTGCATTTTTTTTAACGCTGCAAGGTGCACGGAAAGGAAATGAAAAAGCAGGTTTCATTATGCTTTTAATGTTGCCATACATTATATTTTCATCACCTTTTACAAATTGCTATCATCCGCCGTTTCACTTCCTCCCCTTCCACAACGTGCACACATCTCTTATGCTGTTGTTTGCATTCAACTGTAAGAAGCCCTTAAGCGTAATAATATGATGCAGCTCCATTACTATGCAAATGTTTCGAAGACTTATATAAAAACATGTTCAGCGTTGGAAACCTTACTGCAGATTAATCCAGATTTTTCAGCAAGTCATCTGGCAGAGCATAAAAGTATGCCTCAAAATGCTTAAGCTATTAACATTGTTTAGAAATCAATAATGAGAGAAAAAGAACACTTTAAAAGTGCATTTCTGTTTTATTTAATAAGAAACTACTTCCAAAAGGAAACCACACCCTAGTGGAGTTGTTTGTTAGATGTCAAATACAGGATACTGTAAGAAATATCTGACAATTACCAGGTCAGCAGTCAGGAACACAGACATGTCTGTACACATTCCTGTATGCTGTATGGTTACTGAAGATTAAAAGAAAGCCATCATCAAAAATGTAGACAGGCCACCAAGTATTTGTGGCCTGTCCTCTACTATTGTAGATGGTGTTTTTTTAAGCCTGCTGCTTCTTGTTTTGTCCTCCATTTGTCCAGTTTCCTCATCCCAAGTGCTTTGGGGATGTCTTTGTTAGTGTAAAATACTATTGTGTGTTACCTTTCAGGTGTAAAAAGGGGGAGCAGTTGGGATGGACACCCAACTTTGTGAATAAAACAACTTGAAAATGACACGATGTAGGATTTTCAAATTCATGCCATTGGTGCATCTACCAAAAAAATCTCAGACCAGCTGAAATCTTGATCTCACGATCAAGGTCAAGTTTTCTGAAAATCTTGTGAACATGATAACGTGAAAGAGACGTGATCTATGATTTTGCAATTGATATAATAAATGCACCTGTTAAGAATTTCACATAAGTTTCAGTCTCAGTGACCTCAACCTCAAGGTCAGAGGTCAAGTTTTTGGAAAATCTTGTGAATGGGATGACTCAAGACGGGAGTCACCTAGGATGTTCAAACTTATTTCATAGGTGAATGTACTGGGAGACTGAGGTGAGCACTAGTGGCTTTATGCTATTTGAATATATGAGATGTACAACTAGTGTCCCATAAAGATAAAACAAAGTTACTGTTTTGGAAGCTACTTTTAGTTAAGCAAGGAAACACATAGGAGGTATTAGGCATTATTATCTTTACCTTACAATATAAATCACCTTGAGGCAACCGTTGTTGTCATTTGGCATTATATAAATGCACATGATAATTTTTAAGACCCCTTTCTTACACTACAGACTGAAGTTGTCAGAAGTGGTTTAGAATATAAACTGAAAACATGAACCAGTTTCCTTTTTCACAATCCAGTCAGACGTCTGCCGTTTGTTTTAGCTGACAGTGTCTGCTCATCTGGTTAATCTTTTCACTGAGCAACAGTATTGCATAACCCCCATCTTCTTTTTGTGAGCTGTGCACACACACAGACACACACACCTCGTCACACTGTTTTTGCTTTGAAATGTGCTGCGTAACCTCATTAGCAGCTTATGAATCTTTAAAAGGGTCTTTTTTTGTTTCTGACATTCCAGACATAATGAGAAGGGCCTAAAATCTGCCCCACTGGTTGGAAAAGAAAAAGGAAAAGGCTCCCATATTATTCACTCTGTCCAATTAGACAACACACATATAGAAACTCTTACATAAAGCAGAATGGAAAAGAAAGAGACAGAGTTTGAATAAGTTAATGGCAGGTTTTGGGTGCAGTACAAAACATTAAAAAACATGTTTTAGTGATTATATATCAGCTGTAAATAACTCTTATTGTCATTTGTCAGTGTTGTGCTGCTGATATATCTGTATATCTGCAGGGCTCTTGTTACATATATACAGCTTGTCAGCTAAGACAGCTGCAACAATCCTCCCAAATCTAATGCAGCATATATGGCAGGTATCATACAAGAAGCCAGTGAGTTGTTGTTTCCAGACAAGATTTTCTTGGCTTAGCTTCCTGTTTATCCGACACATCCATCCAAACTGGCTAATACAGTGTAGGTCCTCACTGTGCTGCCAGAAAACTGTAGCTTATACAGTCATGGACTCCATACGATCTTTGAAGGTATTCTCTGGTATCAGGCATGGAGATGTAGGCAGAAAAGCTTAATTCCTGCAACTTGTTAGGTGGGGGTGGTCATGTGGGGAATTTGAAGCCAAGCCAACACCTTGAACTCGTCATCTCTGTAAAAAAAAAAAAAGAAGAAATTTATACAGTTCCCTAAGCTTCCTGATATTGCTTAAAGGGAGCATTTATCCGGGAAAATGTATCAGTCCAAGAACAGAGCCTCTGTGATGATCCTTTTAGGCATGCTGACTTGTTCTGTGTCTGTAAAAGTTGTGATGAGGGATGACAAATGCAGCAGTGAGACCTTGGATGACAGTAATGGAGACAAGTCGACAGTCCGAGACTATGACAGGATCGGTGGAGACTTCACCAGCGCTGTTTCTGTGCAATTCTGGCCATTAAACAAAACCCTTCCTATAAATTTGGACGTGTTAGAAATAAATGATGAAACCCAGGTGTTGTAGCTAATTGTATGTGAATATATAATTACAATTTGGATACATATTAGCTGGATTAAATGCAGTAGCCTAGCTTGATATTAAGGACAGGTTGATTAGAAAAAAATAGAAGTGCTCATTTAAAACAGCTGTATTGTATTAAAAAAAAGGGCTTTTTATACACGACTTACTCTAAGATGTGAAATTTATCAGAGTGAAATGAGTGGAATTCCACTGCTTTCCCAGCATTCACAGTGTCGAGATGATCTTCCCTGATTCTTTGTTTCTTTATTAGAGGCATCTGTACTGAGTGTCTTATGCAGAGAGGCCGTAGTGTTATCAACACAACAGTTGGCTCGTGTGTGTATGTGGGAGTAAAGTTATCTGCCCTCCATTGTGTGTTAACACATCAGAGTCTTGATTAGTCTCAACTGAGTGGTTATGTTCCCTTTAATAGGGTGCATTGGTTTGTAAAGTGAAGAGTAAAAGACACAGATAAAAGCACAGATAGGGAAAAGATATTAAAGGAGTAGTAATAGGGGATCGTACCTCCTGACCACCAGAGGGCAACGATGTGTTGAGTAGCAACAGTTAGCACAATAGAGAATGTAGCAGAATGCCTAATTGAATTGCACTAACATGTTAAAGCGACCCTGTTCATTGATGTACCGTCATTACCTTTGGCTTGATATACATTGTGCACAAATATTAGTAATTCAGTTATCGGACTAAAAGAAGAAAAGAAACCTGCATTTGTACACATCCACAAAAAATGAAGACTCCTTTAGCATTTCTTAACTGGCGCCCTTATCGGGTTTAATCAAAAATATTAATGTCAATGCAAATACAGCGTCAGATCTGATTTTATTTACCATTTTCTGACACGTCACGCTTAATTTTCATTTTTAAGTAAGATTTAATAAGGTTTATTTTTACTATGATTCTCTTCTGGACCTCCTTAAGAGAAACAGCAGAGACTTTCGTTCTGCAGATGTGAGAAAAGCTCCCGTTTCTCATGAAATTGTAAACAGTTATAAAATCCTCTCTCTTAATCTGTCTGCCTGTGACACTGTTACAGTCCTCTTCCTTCCTTTTGTCTACTCCTGCCCTTCTCCTCCGTAACTGGAGGTCATCCTATTTTAGATCTCGCTCAAAACAGGACTGATCTAACCCAGATTTATACGTGAAAAAAAGTGTGTGTGTGTGTGTGTGTAGAGGGACAGGAGGGTGCAACTGGAAATTCAAGTGTGAGTGTGCGTCTGTAAGTGTGTCAGTGACGCAGGAGAGGAGAGAAAGTAAGGAAGAGTTGAGTAGGTAAATGAAAAGAAAAAAAGACAGACAGAGAAAGGAGAGACAGTTGAATGAGATTATTTACCGGTGGGCTAAAATCGTAGACTGATCATGGGCAACCTGGCTGACCGAGTTGGGCCTAAGAAAAGGTTCGTCAGGGAGGCGAGCTCTCTTCAGCAGCACCTGCTATCTGACAGTGGAGATGTAAGTGTCGAGAGCACTCTTAAAAACAGAGACTTCTGCTGCTAACTGACTTCTGTGTCAGGACAGCAAGAGCCGAACTCAAAGTGGCATTTTCTAGAGTGATAGATAACAGAGGAAAATTATTCTATCTGTTAAAAAAAAAGATTTTCTGGTTGTTTTTTCCTCATGGAAGTTAATTTATCATAGTCTGAACATGAATATAAACATTCATTTGGACAAAAGTTACCTGCATGTGTGTAAATTTAGAGGTTACCTGTGAGTATTTAATGGAATGTAATAATCTGGTGCTTTATGGCGTACCAAAACTTCCTGTCTGAGTATAGCTCTTCTAATAGTTGCTAAAGTGTGTGGATTATTCAACAAATGAAAGATGAGAATTCCATTAAGTGAAGTGCATGGTCTCTCATTTACCACCGTTTCCAAGAAATTGCCATTAGTGTCTGACTGCAGCGCAGTGGAGCACCAAAAAACAATAAAATTATAACTTCCATCTTCTCAAAGCCCTGGCTGAAAATAGTGCTTACCTTTAACATACAGTAGAGAAATCCTGTTAATAAGTATCTTCCAGTTGTTGGTTTAGAAATAATTGCCTTTTGTACATCGGTAGTTATTCTGTGGCATCTCCACAGAGTAAGTAGCTCTGTGGAGATGCCACAGAATAACGAAGAAGAGATCAGATAAGCGGAGACTCTGCCAAACTAGGTGAAATCACAGTGTGATTTCGAGGCTGGAGAACAGCAAGGGAGCGCTGTCGTCAGGCTAACATAGGACAGTGTTTTGAACTCAGATGAAATTTATGCAAACTGCCTGTAGAATAAATGTAAAGTGTTCTCATTTTATTACGCACAGGGCGATGCAGTGTGTGGTTTTTTCATGGAGTAAATAAAAGTTGAAGACTCACTGTTTGAGTCCAAGATTAAGAAGATGTCTCAGAGGTGCTTCTGTGTTTTTGCAGTATGCCTTTGTCTGAGGTTCCACACACATTCGAATTTCCCTTTGCTTTAAGTTGCATCATTGGCTGCATGATACACTGGCTGTCACTTGCAGTCTGAAGGCAGGGCACGACTGATACGCAACCAGGGGCTCTTGTCAGCAAAATGCCTACTTTATGATGGCTATCCATTACAGGGCAAGGTTGGGTCCAGTCTCTCAGGGGTCTAATTGAACTGAGATGTACCCTCTTCCCTCAAGCTGAGTCACAACTTAAAGTGTGCTTGGCTTTTTGTCTGATTTGATATGCCAGCGCAGATTGGGCTGTGCATACATCTAAATTTAATCACTTAAAGACGTCCATCTTAATAAAATGATTGCACTGAGATCTATGACAAAGACAAAGTACTCTCTTGAGCTGCACTAAACTGTGGTTTATCTCCCTATTTCATCAGGTGTAGAGCAAATCGTCTTCAGCATCTAAATTATTCATAAACCTTTAAGGGTGAAGAATCATGAAGTAATTTCCAAATCAATAATATATGTTTCCCCTGTATGACATACTTAGAGTAATTAACTACAACAGGCTTTCACAACAACTTGCAGACACTTTGCTATCGACTGGAAAAGTTTATTAAAAAAAGCATCTTTGTCTATGGACAATTATGCTTATGCAATAAAAGCACAGCACACAGTCATATGAAAAGAGCAAATAAGTTAAATTATCAATGAACTCCCTCACTGGATAGTGATGGAAAGAATGCAAAACTTCTGCTAAAAAAAGGCACAAACTGAGAGAAAAAACTTTTGAAACAGTACTTGACATCTGTGGGTCCTGTCATGTGCTTACCATCTTCCCTGGTGGCTTTAGGAAGGGCCTCGGGCCAAGAACTCCAATTTACATGCTCTATTCGTAGCAGCTCTGCCGATGCAACCCACAGAAGAGCCCTGAGCTCAAAAGCAGACAAACAAATGAGAAATAGATTAAAGAGTGTGGGAAAAACACGGAGTCATGAGGAAATGACATCCTGCACATTTCATGTGGAACTTGATTTGTGAATTTCTTTGTGCAATTTATTGACAGTTAATCACACCATTACCTGCTAGCCCGTGAAAGAGAGAGATGAGAGATGCAACGAACCTGGTTTTCAGCTTGAAAAACACACATTGGCTCAATGGATTTAACTGGGAAGACTATAAATATTTTTTCAGAATAGTGCCATCATGAGACAGTGATACGTGAAACCGAGACTTGACTATTTTTCCTGACCTTTTCATTGCATGAGATACTATCTGCTGCTTCATACTAAAAATAGTGCATTGCTGTAGAGAAAGAAGAAGAATGCAGTCATTAATTTCCCCATTTCCCATTTAGGAAACTCAATGAAGAGGCAAAAAAAACAAACAAACCCAAAACCCTTTCTGACACTACACAGATCATTTTTTCTGCACCATTCTCTTGCACATTTATAATGTGATAAGTGAAAACTGGTTAAATTAGTGACTCTCGCATGTATATGTGCTTTGGTATAAATATGATGCTAACTTGATGATATTAAATTCATAGGTCAGGGTAGTGATTATAAAGAGTCACAAGATCACCAAAGTCATTTCATTCTTGGATTCGTTCTCTGATGAACCAACGTCTGTACAAAATTATGTGTCAATCAGTGCGGTAGATGTTGAGATATTTCCACCTGGTAGCAAAATAATCAAGTTACTATCCCAAGAGCCATGCTCCTTCCACATCCAGTGACATTAGTGAGGGCATTCTGAACCAAGAGTCAGCTAGCTGCTTAAGTATCATTAGCTCGTGTTCACATGTCACCTATGCTGTATCTATAAATGCATTAAATACTAAGATTGCAAAGCCTCAGTGGTCCACAAGCGAGATCCCTTAGCCCAGAGTAATTGAGAGTAATGCCAGGAAAGACATAAAGCCAGCCAGAAAGGATTTAAGGACAGTGACGTAACTCACTGTAACTCACTCATTTGTGACACAGTGAGTCACATGTTCAGCACAAGTGCGTTGGACATGACTAATACGGTATGACGCTGCTCGTGTGATGATGTACAAAGATTTACTCTGGAAAAAAAAACTGGCTTGATGTCACACTTGATATATCCGGAACAATTCCTCTATTATGGCTGTTACAGATGAACTGAAAATACATAACAGCATTTATGCTTTTATTATCATTATTCTGCTACAGCAAGTGCCGCTGGTGGCATTATGTGTTTATCTGCCTTGTAGAGAGCTTTGCCTTACTGAAGAAATATGTACTGATTTTAATGATTTTAATGGAGGTAAGTGCGTGGAGAATGTTATAAATCTCCATGAGCACACATCTTAGGTCACACCGTGTTTCCATATGGCCTAAATAACCTCGGAATTTCCCATTTTTGTGTCATATTTTGGGATTTAGAAAATGCTTACTTACCAGTGAATGTTAGTTGATGGATGATGATATTGCAGTGAGTGTCTATATGAGAAAGTCTGATGAGCAGATGCTCAGGCCTCAGACTACTGAGAAAGCAGTAGGTTTTAATAGGTTTCAGACTTTTTATTGTGTACTTGAGGGGACATCCTTTATATGATCAGTTCATACACGCCTCTCTGGCTCTAAACACGGCAACCCCATCCAACTGCTGTTCAGATCTTTTGTTTGGGCAGCAAATCAAACGTTAGTTGGCTTACAGTTATGGGTCTTGGGCTTTGGCATGCCAATACGCAGACCAGCGCCGCAAACATTACGTCATTAACAATAAAGGAGGATCCATGTTAATTTTTACCAGTGATTTTTACAAGCTGCAGCAATATTTGACGCTCAGTGATAACAGTCCTCTGGAGAAAGTTCCCTTTCTTCTATAAGTATATTTAAAGGAAAAATGACACTCTTTTGAGGATACTAATCTTCAGATTTTTAGATCGAGGACACAAATGGTTTGAGACAGATGGTGTAAAAGGAGGCCATCTATTTCCACTGTGAACAACTATGTGCCACCTGTAACGTCATCTTGAGACCCATTCCCAGGCATTTCAAGCCTCGCTCACACCTCCGTGTGACCTTAATAACAAATAGGTTGGCATGGCGGAGCAGTATCTTACAAAGCATTCACACCTTGGTTCGTGTGACCCTTACTCAATCAGGCAGATTTAATTATCATGCACTTTGTTGCTTCTTACCCTCTTACTTACTATGGAAAGTACAGGGTTTCAGTCCTTTGAAAACTTTATCTTTCACATGACTGTTCAGGACAATAAAGGTTCAGCTTTCATAACTCTGCTCAAAAGGAAGCCATGCTCTCCTTAGGTGATAAAAAACAACTGGAAAGCACAAGGAAAACCTGCCTGCTACCTTTACTGACTACTGCCTCTAGCATTTTTATTTTTCAGAATCACTATATTACTGTCGCTCGTCTCATCCAAGTTATAGAATGACAACAAAATAATATTGTTGCCAAAATGTCAAACTGTACCTTCGAGCTCTCGTATTTAGTCTGTGATCGTTAACACAAGGCAGCAGAATCATCGTTAGCAGGTGATGTGAAAAACAGAAAGAAGGAAAAAAAAACATGGGCATTAGCTGTCATTGAAACCATGCTAACCTGTGCCAAAGCAGTTTAGGTGAGCTGTGTTGACAGCGGTCCAGTGCACTGAAAACTCATCTGCCAGATGGCTCAGGGGGAGGGCTTCAACCAGGGAGCACTTTAATCAATCTGATTAAGGGGAAATGCTGCCTGTATTTTTAGCCACTCCATGGCAGGCCAGTGACCATTCATTGAATTTTGTTTCATTAGCTCTTATGTTTATCTCTTGGAAGGGTGGATTTATAAACAGGGTGAACTAATGCAGAGACCCAAGTAAAGGGAATTTACTTATTTTAGCAAATAATTCTATGATCATCATAGACGGTAACTCAATTAATGCTAATTATTACAATAAGGGGTTCAGTTGGCTTAGCATTGAGTGGCTTGTTCTTTCTAACATTGCAGCCTGGGCCACTGATGAATCCTGTTTAAAAAACAAAATGACCATAAAAAGCTGCTTCCATATAGTCAGCGTGACTTTAAGGTCTTGAAGTTGAAAACGGTCCCGATTTTGAAGCTAATTTGTTTAGCTGTGCCTTAAATTAGTTCTTTGCATCCCCAAAAGACATGTAGGCCTAGTGTATGCACTGGAAAAGTGAAATGGCACTTGAATGTGTTTAAAAGATTGCCCTGCCGAATAGATTGTGGTGGCAACAGTACAGAAACCCCCTGCAGGGTCCTGACGATTCCCGCCCAAAACATGCAATCTGTGAACTGTCAACAGTTTACTGGCGTGACGGATCGTTTCAGCTGACGTAATGCAATGATGCACAAGTCACTGTCAGGGAAAGTAGACCCAGATAGATGTAATAATACACAGTTTAACAGTACAGCTCATATATCTGTAATAATGGCACACCAAATATAAGCAGGAAAAATGGAAATGGATTGCAGAAATTGTTAGCTGGAGACAAACAAACCATCATTAGTAGTCGCCCAACAGAGCATGGTGCATTTTTAAGATGGGAAAGAAAATGCACTTCCCTACATGCTCTATTCCTCGCAGTAAGAGTGACTTCATGTTATGGCCAAAACAAAATGTGCATGGTGTCAATAAGTGGCTTGCAGTGTAATATGTACACAACTAAAACTGTGTAAACATACACACTTCCTCTCTTTGACAGATTACGGATGTAAGCCTTCCTGCAGCTCTGAGATGTGTGCATCGCAATGACTCACTGTCCCAGCTGGAAGCCTTTTTGTTCTTTTTTTTGAACCATTATGTCTTCTAAATATGTCCCTACAGTAAGATTATATTTATAAAATGAATTCAGACTGGTGCTACATACAGAGTGTAAAGCTGTGGTTGATGTGTGCGGATGCAGTTGCATGTCTGCCTCTGGGACAGCATCTGTCGTAAATAAGCCATATCCTAAATGTTTGCTTTTCAGGAAGCAGAGAATGCGGGATTATTTCCAGCTTGAATGCCGTACATGCTTCTCTTCAGAGAGGTTGTTGAACAGCATTTTCTGACCTTTCCTGGCATGAGGAAGATCATGCAATGCTTTGCACGAGAGCTCAACCTTAGACCTTAAATAGAAATGTCAGTTTTTTTTTCACTGGGAGCTGTATTAGTTTGCCCAGAGGCTAGTTGTTTACATTTAACTCATTGTATGTCTGTCCCTCTGTGTGTGTGTCCATGTGTGCTTGTGTTCCCAGCCTTGTGGCTCTTGTTGCAGCCTCATAGACTCAGATTCAGTCCAAATGATGGATATCAAAGAACATTAACATTGATTTCTGTCTGCTCTGAATAAGCCCCTATTTCATCATGCTGTGGTGCAACTGAAAAACGTCAGGCCCAATATCATAAATTCTTTTGCTATCCCACCTACCTATTTTTTCTCTTACTGCGACTTATGTTTTTTTTATTTTACTTTATGTTTTTTAAATGAAAACTTAATATTAGATGCTCAATTTCTCAAAGCTCTTCTTTAGACATTGGTTGTTTTTACTTGTGTTTTCTTTCTAGAGAACATAACTGTAATGTTTAGGTTCAGGCTCTGGGGAGGCCAATCCATGACTGATGTCTGTTTTTCTGTCCACATATGATTTTACTGCATTGGCAGTGTGTGTGGGATTTTTGTCTCAAACACACAACCAGGTGCCTAAAGATACAACTTATAATTTGGTTTATGTGTAGACATAACAGTGGTTTATCCCTTGAGGTAGGTGTTGGGTCTGTCTAGCACAGGCCCACCGCTGGAACGAGACAATTTAAAAACACAGCAGTAGGCATTGTTATCTGTGCTTAAAATATTCAGGCTAATGTTACATGGTTTAGCAAAAAAAACAAACAAGAAAAGAAATCGTGGTTAAGTGGTGAGTTAAAAGGACTGGAATGAAAATGAGTGAAAAAGCAGACAATGTCCAAAGAAAAACTTTGAAATACCGTCATAAAGTCTGGAGAACTTTTTCTTAATACCACTTTAAAAAATTGCACGCAAAAGATATTTACCCGACCACCCTTAAGACTGAAGGGGTTATAAGCAGGAGTAGAGACTAACAGTGGCCTCCCTTGACAGCGACACCATAAGTACCATTTAACTGCCATTAGTAATGTCAAAAATGAGAAAATTTTAACCACATCAAGCACTTTTCACCACTGGACCTTTCAGCAGCACTATCCTCATCTTCAGCAGGACTCTGAGTAACATTCAAACAGTTCAAATGGCAGAAACACAGTAGAGGATGCACAATAAACCCAACAACCATGCAACCAGTAGAGAAGCAAATAAGCTAGCATCTTCATTCACCACTGACCAGGGCAGTGAGCATCAAGAAAAACCCCGAGGACTTCAGTCAATCTCTGAAGACTTGTACAAAATGGAAAAAATCCTATTTATAGCCCGAGTCGTGTTCAGAAATGTCAGGACACAAATGTTTTTCCCTGACATTGCTGGAAACGGAGCAGCCGAGATAAATGGAATTTATCAAAGAATAAAAAGGAGGAGAAATAGAAAACCAGTGTGTCTGAGAACAAAAGGTTCCTTTAATATTCATCAGAAAAAAAAGAATTTGACTTTGTTACTTCTCTAAAAATGTGACTCAATGATTTATCAGCAAAGGTTGAGCACATGTGCACAAACAGGGATTTGGTAGATGGTAGAAAACCAGACTGTTTTTGCATAGAAAATGCATTTTAGACGATTCCAGACATCCATCCACCTGTTCTTAACCTTTGATCCAGTTCAGGGTCACAATGGGGCTCGAGCCTGCCCCACCCTGGACAGGTCCATCACAGGACCAACACAAAGAGAACCATGACCATTTCAACTTGCAAATGGCCAGAAACCAAGTCCAAGTTCTGTTGCAACTTGCCAGAAAATTAGAAAAAATTGAATGTTTATTGAATCTTCTGACCACAAAAAAAGACATATAAATTGGCATATATGAGTTTTAATTTGTATCATACTTCCTACATTTAAGGGGTTAAAAGGAAACAGAGAAATCTCAATAATATGAGGGAACTTGATCATAAAGGAATTCCTTATTTTGCTGGATCCAGAAAAATTATTTTAAAACAAAAGCGTGTGTAGTGTTGTGGAAGTTTTCCATTTAAATAAAGCCTGCAGACGAGTGGTGAGCAGTAGCTAACATTCTTTAATCAAAACACAAAGAACAGACAACCAAGTTGGTCGAGAGCCTGCATGACCGTGGGGCAGACGGTCAGCAGAGTCTCTCTGAGCCTAGCATGGCTCTCAGTTAAATACCTTCTCCAGGAACAAAAGGCAGTACACAGCTGTTTCACACCTTAAGGTTCACACTCTGTTGCTACCTCCCAGAGTCCTCGAAGAGACAAAAGACTCTTCCTGTGGAGCTGTCTGCTTCCCCCAACTTCCTTACTAGACCCCCACCATTTGTCTTACAGTATGAGTGTGAGACATGTTAAAATCCAGTGGCACCAAGGCATTATACAATAACATAATGTGATTAATACATAAGTAAAAGAAATTCCTATATAGTAGTAAAAGTTGGTATTTTAAGACCTCCACTTCAAACAGCACTATGTGGCAATGTGATAATTACACAGGAGGAAAAACAAATGCAGGAGGCACGCACAGAGGCAGGGTAAAATCCAAATCCACTCTTTAATCATAGGCAGGCAGTGAAGGCAAACAGAGGAAGGTAAAAGGACAAGGTCGAAAAATAGGCAAGACGTCCATCACAAGTCAAGAACACACAAGGAATAAATAAACAGGAAAATGAAGACATACTAGGAAAACACAAGAGTATGAATTGAAGGCATAAAAGCTACTTTAAACAAAGACATTCAGACAGCTGGAGGGTTCTAGGCACGAGGTATATAAACTGAGAAGGACGATTAGCTCACTCAAGACCGATAAAGCAGACACAGAAGGGAAAAAAGGCAGGAACAGAGATTTCAAAATAAAGCAGGAAGTGACTAACCAGAACCAAACATTATGAAAGGCAGACGCTGACCTCACCATAAATATTTTATCATGTAAACTCTTCTTCCTTTCCTTTATTTATTTTTGATACAGTCCATCTTTGATCAAAAATGCATTCCTTGAATCACGGCCAACAAACAAATGGGCCCATTAATCCATTAAGTGTTTAATGTGTTCATTACTGAGAATGGTCACAGGTCTTCGATTGCAGATTCTGGATGTACGAGGAGTATTTATGTCCTCTTGAGTGAAAAGTTACTGGACTGCTGTTTGCCAACTCTTAGCCAATTAAGCACTCGTCAGATTCTTTCTCATGTATTTCTTGGGGATGCATTGATTGGTACTTTTTCAAGAGCACCAGCTTGACACTGGCTACATAATCATTTTGTCAGCATATCAAATTCTGCCTAATGTGGATGCTGGCCTTTATTCAATTTCACTAAAGCAAGCATTTTGCTTCCCAGCGTGGGTGCGTGCCACCTTAAACTCTGTTCTAAAAACAAGGCTCACATAATACCTGAATGTTAAGTCAAGGTCAAATGCTATATAGATACTATAGTCATTCTATAGTCATTCATTATCTCTCTTAAAGGTCTCACAGAAAGAGGCACTCAAACAGGCACACGGTTAACTCTAGCATTCTAGTATTCTCTAGTTTTCTTGAAAAGGGCCAGTAAGATGGGGAAAAACTTGTTTTTGCCACTTTTTTTTTCATTTTTATTATACTTTTGTGTTTTATATATTATATTATGTTTATTTTCTTGTGCTGTGACAGTCTTTCACTATCCAAGCATCAGGAGACACTGCTTTTTCATTTAGTTGACAGTAGATGCGTAACTGCCCGCTGTCTTTTCCTCCACCCCTTTTCCTCCTCTCTCCCCTCACTCTCTCTCTCTCTCTCTCCAGAAGTGTGACTGCCTGCTCAGCCTGGAAGCCTATTCAGGAGACCAGAAGCGCCGTGTGTGTCAGTGCCTGAAGGACAACATTGACAAGCAGCTCCAACTACACAGGAGGGAGCCTCCCGTTCCGCATTTTGAACAGGTATGACACATGGACACACATATCTAGGAGCATTTCCAATTTCATTTGAGGCCAGAGATGAATCAGTAAACACATGAACACATGGGAATGCATATATTTGTGCAAACCCCCATCACAGATGCCCCGTGAATTGCACACACTTTGTGCACAGTAACGTCACGCATGTAAAAGCCTCGTCTGTAGTTCTTATTGCCATAATTCTGATTTTCCACTCACAGAAACTCTTACATTTCTCTGGGGAAGTTCAATGCTGCCTTTGTCTGACGTAAATTTCAAAGTTTAAAAGTTCCTTGACTGTCCTCAAGGAAATTTAGGCCACATCCTCCTAGCAAAAGCCAGTGTTTGTTCCTGTAGTTTCTTTTATAAACCAGTATGATTATTATAAACCGTAACCAGCAGGTTTAACTGAATGCTGTTAGCATCAGGTGCTTTTTTCATTGAGGTAAAGAGTTTGAGAAGAAACTCTGCCTTCTGTGTGAGGCTGTGCTTTGTTTTCTCACTGACATACTTTATTCAAAATCAATGCCATGGCATAATCAAAGATAATGACCTTGGGAATGAGATTTTTTACCTGGATAAATAAAGGACTAATAATAATAATACACTGCAAAGGCTTGTGCATAAATTATTTGAGCTTTTGTTTCTACCTGCATTAACCTTTTAGATTTGTTTCAGTTTTTTCCACAAAATTTTGTAAGAAACAGTTGCTACATACTACTTAGTTACTTTAGGCAGATAGTAAAACAGGAAACTTGTAGGCTGGAATAAAAGAAGGAAAACTGTACGATGCTAAAATCCACCCAGCTGCGGTGAGCTACTGATTCTGCTTGTCAAGGCCTCTCTTTCACGTTTCAGTTAACCATTCTTGTTATTAAAATGTTCAAAAATTGATTAGAGGTGCTTGTTTGTCTTCACTGGTCTATTTCAAAAATGAATTAAATGCACCTTAGTCAACTATCCTTGTCTTAATGTAGCACAATGCGTCACGCTTAAGGATGCACTGGAACTGATCTTTAAGAGCTCATGGGGCTTCTGCTGCCCTGATTAACAGGGTGGCTGCTGGGGATGCTGTGACTGAGATTACCATGGCCCAGTTTGGTCATTTCAAGCTTCTACCCAGGGAAATCTACTCAAACAGTTTTCTTAATTGCTATTTGGGGTTTTTTTGTGTGAAAAAAGAGGTCTAGTCTGACATAAATATGACATCATACGAAGCACTTTTTATTATTAAGAAAGATGAATGCACATCTGTCTGTAATGTGCATTCGTTTGTTTAGATTTTCTCGGACTGATTATTTGATGTAGCGTTTCTGTGAGCACCACTCACATTTCCTTCCTCTTTAATTTCCAACACTTTTTTTCTCCTTTCCTCCTTCATTTTTGATAAACAAAAGAGACAGCTCATTCACTTCATCAGTTTAAAAGGAGTGCTACCCAGTTCATTTGAGTTTAGCTGAAAGGTGATTAAAAGGGATAAATAGCCTTGTGTGTGGATGGCACACCTGTTGCACATTAAGGGTTCATTTCATCAGTGCATGAAAGAGAGCAAGAAAGACTGACAAGCCGGCAATCTTTCATCTTTCATTCTCTTCTGTCTGCATGCATGTGTATTCATTGCACGTGTACATATGTACATATGTGTTTCCCCTTTTTCAGAAGTTTCAGTCAGACTATCCTCTGTTTTTTTGTTTTGTTTTTTACTATTTCCCCATGAGTGTTATCAACTTCAGCACATATAAAAGCTGTTTTTAACTTAAGATATCTTTCTAATAATATTTGCACTGCTACAGTGTTTTTCTTGCAGGACAATGTTCTGATCTATTGAATCTTTCTACATCAACACTACGTGGAAAGTTGGATTCCTTGCTTGTGTCCTCCCAGGGTCAGTGCCAATTAGGCGCTCCCTGCTGAGTAAATGAACACATTTACACACACGACAGTGTTCAATGTGCTCAATGGCAAAACAACTTTGCGAGCATGCTAAGTCACGTAAGTCGATGCTGTTTATGCAAACTCTATTGACAAAACAGTGTCTTAGCGCAGATGTGACCCAGAAACCTGCCAGGTTTATCACTTTTTCAATTGTGAAGTCTTTAAGTTCCCCCATGCCCGAAAGAGGCTCAGTTGTACTCATTGTTTTCCTCAGATTTGGCCTTTCATCCAAACTAAGTCAGTACACAGCTGAAACATGAGCTGCGTGAACTCATTTTCCAGGAAAGATGGATCTGAAAATGTTGCACATATCACAGAGTAAACATCTGAGAAACATAAGGTGGCGTAAGGCAGCTCGGACACGGTGGCGGTGCAACTGAAGTACAGACAGAACAACTTTTAGTGACCTCTAACACTCTATGGTCACTCATTTTAAACCTGCAGTGTTTTCAGACCAGGAGGCAGAGGAAGATTTCTTTGAAGAAAAACATATTTACAAAACATGCTAAAATGCTCGAGGCAGTTCTTTCCAAAACAAAGTTTTTAAAATTCATCACAAATCCTGGAAAAACCTGATAGTGCAGTTTCGTACATGCGCTGCCCAGTGCGATCACTCCTGTTATTCCTGTTCCGTGCACACTTATTAGAACATTTTATTGTAATCCCTTATTAAATGGAAACGCAGTCCCGAAGGCAAGGGAATACATGCTTAATCATAACATTGTACATCTAGCCAAATTAGTTCACTTTTGATTGCATTTCTCTAGAGTCCCTTAGAGGCAAATAGTTTGTATTCAGTCACCTCCAAATGTATTTAATAATATGCAAATTAGCTTTGTCAAATATGGCATATATGAGGAAAAGTAGTATCAGCAGTGTTGCATGGAAGCTTTTAAAAGATATATATCCAGGTCACTTTACTGTGTATCTTGGGAAGTGTTCTTGGGTTGCTTCACGTTACCACAAAGGAGAGAACGCGTATCAAAAGGTAGTTTCAAATGTCAATCAGACCTAACGTGCAGAAAATTATTCAGAAAATTACAAATTTCTCCGAATAATTGAACATTTTAACACACTTTCACTTTCAAATCATCAGAAAATTATATTTTAGATTCAATTTCCGACACACTGGGATACCCTTTTAGTGTCATTTTGGATGTAAAGGAAACCAAAAACCTATAAAAGTCCATGTTAGAAGGGAAGTGGGGTGGTGGACAGCACAAAGACACAACCTCCAACCAGGAGAAACAAGTTCTATTCTTGTCCTCTTTTGTTTTACATTTTCGTTTTACTTTTCTTTTCACAGTGTAAAAATATGCTCAAAGGAAAACTTCACACAGCTTCAACAAGCTTTCCTTGATTACCACAAGTACACACCCTCTCATGTTTCAGGATGTGGGAGTAAGATAGTATTTCTTTTGGTGACACTTCAGTAACTTCATTTCTGCTTTATTGTTACTGTTGAATCAACACCAGAACCTATTTTCAAAAGCGAATAGACTATGTATTTGATCCGCAGTGTGTATTGCTGCCAGTGAGCAGGAAGAGCAGTAAAGGCGCTTTAGAAAATGATCCATTGATTCAACCGTTTTCTTTGTGTCAGAAAGTGTATTTCTCCTCTCATGCACAAAGCCGAGTAAATCTGCACTTAGCTGAAGCACGCACCTTCCTCAAGAGTTGTGTTCAAATGTGCAGCGAGAGCAGAATCCTCTCCAGAGGGAGAACACGCGTTCTTCAGAAGCCACTATCTACTCGCGTTAGGTTTTTCATTCATGTTTAACCGTAAAATGGGATTATTTCGTCACAGTGTTGATGTCAGCAGCTGCCCTAGTTCCTTCAGTCCCTTAACACTTTTCAATGCTTCCCTTTGGAAAAATTTGGACACAAGCCTCTTTTCTATTGAGGAGTCTCTAATCTCCGAGTCCTAATGAGAGTGGGGCACGATGATGACTTTCATGTCTGTTTTGTGCAGAGCTCCATTTGCTGTCAGCATATTGAACAGACGGCTCACAGCAAACATTTATCATTAACTTGCAAATATGATGCATGCTCACTCTGTCAGCCCTCTGCTGTCGAATCTGTCGCGAAATTGCAGATCAAGAAAATGTCAAGGAAAGTGGGCCACGAGTTAGATTGAGGTTAGAGAGGAGGTTAAAATAATCATAGAGCGGGATGACATGATATCATACAGCAGATGTTGTCAAAAGGTGGAACAACAGAGGATGATCCCAGGCAGAAACCTGCACAAAGGCTGGTGAAATTTAATAACCTGACATACCAGAATGTGCCAGTTAGAGGCCAAACATGGTCGGTTCATAATTTAAATGCTCAAAGGAATAATCTTTTTGCATTAGATTCGCTTTAGGTTTTCGTTTCAGTTCATTTAAATTCTAAATTCATTCAGAAATAAGCCTTTTCTGATTCTGACAAATCAAACAAGTGCTTCTCATGACTTAAACATCAACTCTGGTGCACTTTTTATTTCAAAAGTAGTTTCAAAGAACTCCTATAAGGTATTCTTGGAGGTCTGGGCCCCTTAGATACTAATGTGTTTTGATAGCCTGCTGACACACAAGAGCTTTGCTCTCCTAATTTGTTTACAGTCTGAAATCCCTTCATATCTATTCCACATTACATCATGTTACAATGTGACATCAAGTCATTTTAAGGGACTCAGCGAATGGCAAGCTCATTGAAAGCAATGCACTTTGCTTTGCTTTAGGTCTTCAAAATAAAAGCACTTAAAAACGCCACAGTTACAACTTAAATTGGCGAGCTTTTTAGGTTTTAAATGTGCAGTCTTGAATAACTAATATAAGTAATCATGATCCCTAAGCAGTATACACTAATGATTTACTGTATAGGTTAAAAAGGTAGGTTTTCTTTTTTCCTCATGCACACAAAAAACATTAAACTCAGCCAGAGCCATTAAAAGTGTGTTATCTCCTTCACTGGAGAGCTTCCGGTACATTCTTCATTCTTCAAGAAAAAAATACATTTGCACAGCTGCATAAAAACACACACACACACACACACACACACACACACACACACACACACACACACACACACACACACACACACACACACACACATGATGGGAATTTAAATAGGGCTGCCCATTTTGAAAATGACAACCGAGCTCACACACAGTTTGCATTTGATGAGCAATACTGGCGCTCCTTCTCTGAGTCAGAAACTATCTGCAGTAAAAGTTGCACAAATTTTCTACATCAGCACCGTGAACAGTGGAAAAAAAAGATGGTTTCTGCTAATGAACAAAATGTGTGTGTGTGTGTTGAAGTTTGGAGGCAGCTTGTTCTGTTCTCATCCTGTCTCATTTCACATTTATGAGAATCTGTTTTAGCGCTGAAGGGGTTATAATGCAGCATTCATGTTGGGAGAAGCGGTGACGTAGGGCGACGAGGACCCGCTCTAATTCTTCCTCTGTTGCTCACTTTCTCTCAACTTGTCAGGCTGTTCATGATGAATTATAAAAATGTGGCGATCCTTTCCTGTTCATTGTTTTCCTAATCTGCCATGTCTCTCCAGCTCAGGCGCACTGTCATGCATGCTATCAAAGAAACATGAAGTTCAGGGACAGATAAGAGCTGTCGGTGAATCTGCAGCTATTAAGTAGCATATTTCACACACTGCATTTTAAGCAGGAACACAAAGTAAAAATAGGCTGATGGCTCCAGTTTGGTTTAGGATTCAGTGGCTTAGCAAAATATTTGCTTTGTTTTTAGCACTTTAGTCATTCAAAATTTTCTGACACAGCACACACTGGTAAATATCTCGTTCTATTTACTCCAACCTCACAATCCAGGACAGCAGCTGTCCACAGAAACGTTATTAAAACTGTAAAACTTGTAATCTATACTACCCTTGTTGTGTATTTGAGACTCACAAAATAAGCCATGGGCAAAGCATTGACCAGGCTTTGTCTGTGAATGTTACGCAGGGTGTTTTTGAGTGCCTTACTGAGTAGCAAAACAAATTCTTTTTTCCTTGCTTTTCTGAAAAATACTATGGAATTAGGTCAACTCCAGCATGTCGCCACGCCTAGCTCCAACATCCAGATTCAGAGATAAATGGAATGCAGCATGAGTGCACTAAACATATATTTTAGATGATTGTTTATTAGTCTGATTAAGTATTAAACTATTAAACATCCGGTACATTTATTCACAGTTAAGAGTCATGCATATGTAGCCTTTTCGGAAGGAGATCAGTAGTCCTCATCTTAACGCTTATTGCTCCAGTGAGCTAATGGAGCAGATTTGTCCTAGACCTGAGTGAAGTTTGTTTTTGTCACACAACAACGGCTTATCACTGTGCACAAAACATTGTCTCAGTTGAACTCTCACAAGGAGTGAAGCTTGTCAGGGAGACAATTATGTTAGCAGACATGAGTGACACTAGTCCAAGTGGAGAAGTAGGTCTCCAAGCTGACATAGAGTGAGTTTTAGTAGATAGTCATCTTCAGGAGGCCGGGAGTGACATCAGAGAGAGCGAGGGGAAAGTTAACAAGTTGCTGAAGGAGTGTGTAGTTTTTTTGACAGTTTATTTTCACTGGGTACACAATGAGGATAGCAGTTAGCCGTGAGGGGTGGCCGCGCATGTGTCATTTCAGTGAGCCATTCTAAACACTTTAAATACTAATATTTACACGTCGGATAAAAGGCACTTTTTTTGCGGACCTCTGCGCGCTTCTTCCAAGATCACTGCCGACTTTACAATTTCAGATAGAAAATTTAAAGTATCCAAACAGAAAGTGAATTATGGTAAACATCTGCACCAGCACATGTTAATATGATTGACATTTCTCCTGCTCTTATTCTCTGTCTGCAACAGATGCATACTTTCCCCCTCGCTGTCTCTAATTAGACATGGATGAATTCCATTTGTCTTCTTGTTGCTGCTTGCTCTCCATCGAACACATGCACGCACTCACACGAGGCACATTGCATGCTATTTCTGGGATGTGGTGTCATGACATCCAGATTTACAGCTCCAAATGGTGCAGATGTGAGGAACGTCATAGTGGATCATAATTTTTAATTAGATTTCATCATCCAAAAAGATTTTTCCATAATAAATTAATGGCATTGCTGCTGCTCAGTAGTCATCTTTTAAGAGGCTTAGAATGCACTATGCTTTGCTGCGCCGGCTATAAGTGGTTCGCGCTATTTCCTTTAGATTTTACCACATAATTTCCTCAGGGATTGATAAAGTATTCTGATTCTGATTTGGACTAAATACTGTAAAAAAATTATTTATAGAGATTTTATTGTCTTATAATCACCAGGACGACTATCCACTTTGTGTGCAAGCAATGCCGCAATCTTAAACTTTCCTTAGTTTTGCAGAGTTCTTCATCAAAGCTGGACTGTGAGAAATTAAGACATAGGTGAGATGTCAGTAATGTGCTACTGTATTCATATTAGGAAAATAAGAATACATTCAGTGGTTGACAAAAGTTCAACTTTAACTCAACCCTGTTTTTCGGGCTTGTTTTGTTGTGTGTTCCCTCTTCAAATATAATCTTCTTAACACCATTATGCACCGGACGCATAAAATTTGTATGAATATGTCACGCACTAAAAATATTTTTCCGGCCCAGCTATTCTTAATGTAGCCATTTGCTTAATTTGTGGCATTTGTTTTTTTTTTCAGCTACCATGTGAATAAACAGTTTGGACCATTCCATCCTGTAACAAGTACAAATGTGCGCCGATACTGAATATAAAATGATATGGAAATAGTAAATGAATTGTATTTTATCTCACACTGTCTGAAATTATGCGTACAGCTCTTCAGATGTGGTCCTAATTCTGCCAACAACTGATCGTGATACAGCTTCGACTCCGGGATTAAGCATGAAATTCTTCCTTCTTGCGAGAAATGGATGAACTCAGATTCTCAAATTCTTCCTTTTGTTGTTTAGAAACATCAGGACCAGCTCATTGTCATCTGATGTCTACTTTTATCAGTTCTTTTTACAGTGTTTACATTTTTTTGAGCTAGTTTTTTCACAAAAATGCAACATATTTGGCACGTGTAGAAACAAACATTTGTTTTCCCTGCACTTGACCTCGCTAACTGTCTTTCTGTCAGTCGCTCACACACACGCAGACACACACAAATGGCTGAGTGATGTTAATGATTATGGTCTGTGGTGTTAGATTAATTCCCTTGGCTTTCTTTAAAAATTAATGATTTCCTTCTGACGGAGTGATGTTTGGCTTTATTTTAGCTCACCTTTAACTATTCATAACTGTGTTATGTAATGGTAATGCATCAGCACAGAAGGAAGTATAGATAAGAGCCTCGCAGACTCAGACCTAAGAAGGTAATGCAGAGCATGAAATCCATCCACTCTGGGTTTTAATTACGCACATTCTTTACTCTGAAAAATGACGTGTGCTCCACCGAGCATGTAATGGAGCTGCGATAATATTCTAATGTGTAAATTACAAGGATGGTTTTGACACAAGGACATTTCTGATTAATACGACAATTAAGAGACTGAGAACTTTATGCTTTTAGCCACAGCCTAAAAAGAGTCTTTGAAGCAGGTTTACAAAAACAAAACAAAGAAAAAAAAAACAATCACTGAAATCTAATTTCCATTTAGTTTATATCCTGCTTTTTAAACGTTACGTCTGGATACATTTTCTCAGGAATAATTTTGGCTAGAAACTGTGAGAGGCAGCTGTGCGTCTGTGCAGTGTAATTGACAAGTGTTTAAAATAGCTATTCGTGAAGCCTATTATGTATTAGCACATGATATGATTAGATAAGGCCTGATGAATAGCTTACATGCCACTCTTCAGGTCTGATGCAGACGCATGGTCATTGTAACGGACCAGTTTGGTGTGTGCGTCCCATTACTTGTGAAAGTCATGGCCCTTAACATTCTGCTCTTTTGATAGGTTTTGATTCGGGGCTTTGATTTGCGGCAGATCAACTTCTAAAAATAGCACGTAGTGGAAAAGAGAGAGAGGGTGAGGAATGAGGGACTCTTGCTGCTTCGATCTCCAGAGTTTCGCCGCATTTGATCTTTTCCTAACCAGCGCTCCCTCCGTGATTTTTAACACATCACATTTTTACATTTCCTGCTGTCACTCTCACACCTCTGTCTCTCCCCGATTCCATCTGTCTTTCTTTTGCATCGTCCCCCTCCTTCACCCAATCCCCCCCCCCACCCCCACCCACCCCCTCTCTTCTCTCAACCCCTCCCACCCCCTCTTCCCTCTCTTCCCTGTCTTTCGCACACACGTTGGCGCGCACGTTATCACCGAGCTGGGGTAGAAGCTGGGACCGCTGCAGAAAGAGCAGAGACAAGAAACACAACTAGGAGAAAAAGGCACTATCACAATATCTGAATAACAGACAGGAGAAAAAAAGACATATGGTCACTGTGGATTAGCAGCCTGCATCTAGTATTTGCACTGCACATGTGCTGTGTGTATGTGTGGATGAACTGTGCTCTTCTTCGGAGTACTCTAGGACACACAACAACAATATTAACACTCATTGAAACAAGCAAGCACACTGCGTGTCCCGATGCCGGTGTCTAAGGTACTGTATGTCATGTTTATGTAATACTGCTGCAGAGGTCACACTCTTTTTGCTCTCTATATTGTGTCTGCATGCTTGTTAAATATGGTCCCAATGCCTGAGTGTGTGTGATTTGACTGCGGGAGTGTGTTTAGTTTTGTAAATACCATGTTAGGTGAAAGCAGGGACTTTGATAAACATTTTATTTAGACTGTGGTTGTTTCTTGTGAAATCCCCCTTTTGTTTTTCTCCCCCCCCCCCCCCGTTTTTTTTTACTGCGAGAATGAAAAATGAACTTACTTGCCAAGTACCGTATTCAAATTTTGGCCTTTATAAAGTTTTTGATGCCACGTTCACAATGGAAAAGCCGAGTCCTGAGATGAGTGTGTGGGTGGAACCTGACAAATGGCTCAGGTGTGATTTACCTCTTTTGTTTACCGAGTGGAAAACACTTGACCTTCTTCTCACCTTCTGCACATGAAATCGATGAAATTTGCTGCGACTGGAGAAACTTTAAACAGTTTTTTCTTTAATGTTATTGTGATCTGTTGGAGTTCTTTTTCTCACATTAACCACTGTTGAACTGTTACCTCAGCATATGAAGCCAAGCATCTTGGACTTTTGTTGGTGAGGGATAAGTATTGACTCAAGCATTTATGTGGAGAGAGACAGCAGGTGTGTCTCTTACCTTCCAATGTCAAATGTTCCTTGCCACTAAGGCGACAAAAGAAGAAAAAAACACAACCTTTCTCCTGGGTAGTGCAGAGAGGCTCTTGTGATAACAGTGACAGAAGAAGAGCGAAAAGAGAGAGGGAAGGAATGTGTGAACTGGTGCGAGGGGCAAAGAGAGTGTCATGTGGATCCGTTATGTCTCATTATTAAAGGTTCCTTTAACACTTCTCATGTTTGCCATTCAGTTTTAAAGCTTTTATCAGAGGCACTTAGCACCATTATCACATTGTATTACGGTTGTTGTGTTACTCATTATACAACCTCAGTATTAAAATTTGTCAAACAGCCAAAGTTGTCTTTGAATGGTTGGTCATATTTGTTCAGTCTATTTTTAAAAAAAATAATTTTAATTTTAATTTTTTTAAATATAAGATTAAGTTTAGTTTTTGAACTTTAGCATAATTGATATAACTAGCTTGTTTCTTATTATTAGCTAGTTAAGTCAAGCAGTGATGCTTTGTGTACTATTGCAGGTTGACCACAGTTTCATTTTATTGTCTTATTTGCAACATAAGCGTGTCTTAGGTGAAAGTAGACTAACATTCTGTTTTAGCTCTCTTACAACGCTTGTACAGTAAAATCCCTCCTAACCTCAAGCTCACTCAGGGTTTGTTTCAATAGAAAAAAAAAAGTGCATTCATGTCATCAAGTCTAGGATGTTGAGGCAAGCTGTGACTCAGTGCGTTTATGGAGTGCAAACACATCTATAAATAGCCACACGGCACATATCTACAGTGACCTTGACAAGAAGTGTAGAAAATGATGTCAATATAATTGCTGATTGATCAAGTCAGGTTGCACATCATCGTACATGCGTTGTGGAAGTACAACAGACACTGTGTTAAGGTGAGGTCTTCACATGTGTATAAGGTCTTAATCCTGATCTGAGCATGTGTCAGACGTGTTTGCGTCACCAAAGGTAGACGTCTCAGCGAGTGCAGGTTTATTTTTAAGTTATGTTATCTGAATTGGTGACACAAATATGAGGTCACAGAAGAGTGTGAATCATCTGTGGAGTCAGATTAAGCATAAGCTTATGTCTATGACCCTAATAGTATGCAAATATTATTTCCAGGGGTATGCCACAGTATGTTAGTACATAGTACTGTACATAGCAGCTGAGAACTCCTCAATTTATCTGTTTAAATATAAAGTAGAAGGTTATTTATTTATTGTTTCTAATAATGTATCTGTGTGTTTATGTGTTCTTTGCCTCTATTTAGAATTAGCAATATGAATCCAAACAGCAATAGATTAAATGTGCTCTTTGTTTGGCTGTCAGCAATATACCTGTGAAGTTACAAGTGAGTTGGAAGAAAGTTGACTGAAATAGGAAAAGAAAACAGTCAGCACACATAAACATACAGAAATCCCTCCATTTATTAGAGCGATATTATGTCCTGCTATCCCGTGCACATGTTGTAAATATTATCTGTTTAGTGTCCAAAGAAATTCCAGATTTTGGCTTTAAAAGTCAAATTTAGCTGCTATTTCTGCTATCGTACAACGTTATAGATATTGTAGCACCATCTGTCCCTCTGAGATAGGAAGCTTTTCCAAAATGACATCTTTCCCATTTCATGTATGGTTGCTCTGTGACTTTGTGGCCGCATCGTGTGTGTAAGATAGATGGATATGTTTTCTGCTGCTTGTGCTTGTGTGTGTTTACAGTGGTTATGTGTCCATTGTGTCCTTTGTGCACCCTGTGGGACCTGGCTGTAATGGCTTCACCAAGAAATGGAGTTTGGGCGGGGGGTGTGGTGGAGCCACAAATGGACACAATATGTACATTCATGTCTGTCACACACATGTCCAATTATGGAGGACAGTAGAGATGAGTCAGTGTGATTGTTGGACATACACACCGCGTGTTTCTGTCTGAGCTCACGCTGCTCATTCGTCTCTTCTCATTATCGCTGTCTCCTCCCTCTCCTTCATTCCCTCTCCCCCGTTTCCTTCTCACTTGTTTGTGCAGCTCGGGAGTCTACCTTCTTAGCCTCTTGGGCATTCTCTCTTTTCTCTCTCTCTCTCTTGCACGTGCTCTCTCTCTCTCTCTTCTTCTGTATCTCTGCACAGTTCAGTTGGCCTAGCCCACACTGACAGCATCACACACACCAGCCCAGCTAGCCAGCCACAAACACTCACACACCAGCTTGACAGAGGAAGTAGGCCACTTTAATGGGGATGTGTGGAGTGCCTACATCTGCCTTTAGTGGATTATAACCTGGAACTGCTTCCTCTTGCCAGGTAGGGTTTATATCTCGCACTGTTACTTTATTTTCCATATGAGGAGTACATCTTTTCTGAGCAATCAGCAGAGTGGTTTCATGCAAATGGATTTTATGGGTCTTTTCTTTTGCTCCAGAGGGACAAAAAGAGATTTGAGAGTATTCATGCAGTGTTTGAAAAGCTGAGATGTTAGCACTGCTGGGAGGCGTTTGGTCATATAAAAGAAACTAGACGAAAAGATGTGAGGAAAGATAGTAAAAGTAATAAAGGCCTATTCATCACATCGGGCATCTTTATGACAGGCATATATGAAGAGAGTTTGCCACTGCTGTGTGCTGTTTTGATTCACTTAACTTTTACCTCCACCTTTGATTTGCTGAGGTTTTCGTTTTCTTTCCCTGCTTCCTTTTTTGTTTTAATGCTTGTGCGTTATTTGTCCCTACTGTCACTGCATCCATTTATCCTCCTTTCCTTTGGCAGCTTTAATAGCTCCCTTAAATTATTGTCTCTGAAATATCGTCTCATCCTAAATAAGCAAGAGTTGTGGGCTCTGTTTTACGAGTAACACCCTGTTTACGTCCCCTATTTGGTGCTTTAATGTGAGTGATTTTGGCTTCGGTTATGTGCCAGTGACATATTTTAACCTGTCACATGGCTGGGGAGTGGAAGGGTGAGAAACAGAGGGATACAGAGAAAAGAAGGCTAGGAAGATGGCCATTAAGGAGACATACTCTAAATCATGTTAGAGCAAAGCTGAAAGTGATAGCAACAAGAGGAGAGAGAGCAAACCGAGGGACCACAGGGGAAAACAACAGGAAGCACACTGGGGAAAATTGCTTTCCTCTTTCCCTCATTAGGAGAATTGAGAGGTTATACTCTTCTTAGAGGAAAAAAAAAGACAGAGAGAGTATTAGATGGTGGGTGTGTGGTTTTGTTGGTGCCTGTTGATAAACAGGGATATGATTGATTTCATTACAGTGGTGTTAAGGCTTTGACTCTAAAAATTTTAAGCACCAGGAGAAGAAAATCTCTCCACCAGTCCTCAATTTCTCCTTTGTCTTTGATCAATAGTAGACAGTGTCAGTGGTGCATCCCTCCGCTGCGTACACATGCAGACACACACAGACACACAAACGATGAATGTGATTTATCAGCTGGTCTTACACTCCCAGCTTGAACAAATGAGATGGTTGTTATAACCTGGGAACATGCATTGCAACATTTTGTCACACAGGCGAGCAGGAAACTGAAAGACAAACCCCAAATTTATGCACACATGCGTGTAAATCCTTCACACAACCATATACACCTACGGTCACACCCAGGGGGCAAATATAGAGTGGAACTAGGTTAAGTGAATATGAAATCTGAACAAACAATCTCGCTTGTGCTGAACTTTATTTAACTAGATTTAAGCCTGGATCCTTTGATACTGATAGAAATTGATACATAATTGTGGATGAGCTTTTCTAAAGGAATGCTAGCTTAATTTAACTGTAACTTTCACCCAAACCAAAACCGTGCCTTTCTTCGCACTTAGGTCTAGTCATATTTAATGATTTACTCTTTGGGCACTTGGTTTTTGTCCCCAAACGGGAGGCAGCGCCATACAATGTGACTGTTTAAACTAATTTATGTCCCTACAGCATGAGTAATTGTGCATACACACACACACTGACATAAACATCTCTGGCCTTTCTTTCTGCCGAGGCCCTTTCCAGTCTTTCTCACTGGTCACATTGTCTTCAGCTGCCTGGCGTCATGGGGCAAGTTACGTCAATGGCATTTTCTCTCTGAACCCTTGGATTCTAACAATAATGTCTTTACAAAAAAATTTAAAAAAACCCTCACATTTCTGCCCGCTGGCTGGTTTGTGTGATTCTTCTAAAGGTTGTGCAGGAGCGGCTATGTGCGGTGCTATTTTTAAGTTAACTCGATTGGAGGGTAATAGGGCTGGGTTTTGTTATCCGCTTCCAAGTTGGTGGAATACTGTATTCATTCAGTTTTCACACCCAAGAAATTATCCCTCCTCAGAGGTTTTGTTCATGTTCTCTGCTGACACTGTTTTGCTTTTTCTTTATATCACAGGCACCGTCAAAGCAAATAAAAGGAGAATAACAATGTATAAGAAATAAATAAAAGAAAAATAAAACAAACAAAACGAAAGTGGAAGTCACAGAAATAATGCAAACTGTAATATTTCTAAAAGAAACCTGTTCTTTGTATGAATATTTAAACCACACGTCAGCCACAGTGTACTGCTGATTTCATATTCTGGGACCTGTCACATTGGACTCAAAGACTGTATTTTAACGATAGCTGTAGATTCTGGATCTGACAAATCAAGGCAATGCAGTAGTGCCTTAACCATTTACAAGAAACACTTCAAACTTTTATTTATTTATTTATTTATTTTCAAAGTTAGTTAAATTATTGTATAAGTTTCAATGGGATTAGGGTTGGGGTTAAGGTTGGGGTTTGGTGTTACAGAGGATTTATGGTTTATCAAGAAATCTACGCTGTACCTACGTCGTAGCTACAAAATTCCCCAAAAAGTAACCTGACCTGCACGTTCTGTTTATTAAAGTCGATTTCTAGTGTGCGCTTCTTGCTACTTTTTGAATTTCTCAGTCATTTGCTTCTTCTATTCAATCTTTGTTTTCAGAAATCATAACGACAAAATACTAAAGACAAAGCTTCACAAAACACTAGATGATGTTATAGTGGGTATCCATCATTTATATACAGTCTGTGATTACTCAGGTTCACCTCCAACTAACACAGGATGCATTGTGAACATGCACAAATATGCACAAATTATGAATTTGGTGAATGACGATGTAAAGTCAGTAAAATCATGACAGTGTTGTTTTGACATTAGCTCTGCAACTGCAAATAATGCATGAAAGCAGTGGCGAAATATGTGCTGAATGCCTTCAGCAGATGCTTCAGCAGAGCAGTCATTTAAAAAATAATGAGTTGAAACCTTTGCCATATGTTATTTCACTGTAACAATAAGTTCTGGTGCTAAAATATTTAAAGCACTTCCATCTCTACTAATGACTGAATATCATTTCTTAAACATAAACATGCCCACAACCTGCATCTCCAAGGTTGAACTGGCTGTCAAGTAATCCTGTGAGATTGCTTTTATTATGCCGTCCTCCTTCGTGTGTTGTTAATGTGCACAATATTTCTGCAGCCTTGCAGAAATATGGAAATAAAAATTCGGAACATTTTATTGATGGTTGCAGGCAGCAGTAGCAGCACTATAGTTGTAATAGTAGGTAGCCTTGTAACACTTTAGGAGCTGCCCAATAATGTCACTTAATATGTTCTACCTACTAGCATCTCTTCCTTCATAGCCTGGTTACACTCGATGGTGTTTTTTTTGCCTCAAGTGGTGAAACACACAGATTCTACCTTTAGTAAGAACAGTTTTTTTGTATATTTATTGTGTTGTAGTAGTAGTATTGTGTTTTGTTGGAGGTTGTATGGCACATCTTTGATCTACAGACACTTTTCAGTTGTTCCCTTTAAAGGCCGGTCTACATATGAATCTGCTGGTATCAGCATTCACAATCGCTGATAAATGAAAATTAAGAAAGCAGCGAAGACACGGAAGAAACACTCTTCAGCTATGATGTGAGGGTTGATGCCGCATAATTTGTCCACCACATGCCACTCTGCAGTTTTCCTGTTAGCAACAGGTGTTTGGAAAGCCACAAACAGCAACAATCGGATGACTCAAGTAGAGTCGAGCAGAGTTAATCCACAACTTGTTTTGACAATAAAATAAAATTTCATTTTTTCTTTTTACCTTATAAAATGTTAGAGAAATCTGTTAGGTTTCGTGTGTCTGAAAAAAATTGGATGTTTAATCACTGACATATTGGTACTGGTCCAAAAAAATCCTATATTGATCGGGCTCTGGTTCTCTTGCTCCTTTGCTCCATGTTCCTTTGTGTATGTTCTCTGTTTTCTGTCCCCTTTTCGGCCTGACTACAGCAGAGGGCTCTGACAGACAAACGACTATTACTGTCTCATCTGTCTTCTCTCAGTGAAATCGAGAGCAAAAGAGGGCAGAGCATTGTGGTGCATGTAATGAGGCCATTCAGAGATTGATCATCTATATGGTTAGGTCCCCTCAGTGAGGTATTCATATTACATGATCCAATAACGGCTCTTAAATCTTTCGACCGCAGCTTGTCCTGGACAATGCATGTCAAAGCTTGCTTAATATACGTTCGGTTGGCGCAGACATGGACACAAACATCCGATCAGCAGCAAACATAATATAGCTATCCAATTGTATGGAGAATGAGCTTCTCACACATAGAGACAGAGACATGTCTCTTGTAAGGTATGAGCTGTGATGACATACATAGAAAAGACATTGAAAAAACAGTCTTAATAATTAATGTACATATAAGTCTTGTAAAAGTCTCGACTCATGCTATGATTTACTTGTGTTTTTATGCAACAGCCTGTGACGTGGTTTGAGCAAATGTTTTCACTTCATGCAAGTAAACAGTTTGGGCTGTGTGTGTGTGTATACGGCTAAATTTAGTGGAAAGTAATGTGGTTTACAAGTACGGTAGAAAAACAAGTTTGCTATCACTCTTGAGAGCGAGAGAGCAAGCTTTAATGGCATCACATCCCCGAGGAGGTTTGCAATCGCCCCATATGGAAAAGAATTGGAAAGAACTACAGTACAGGCTACAGAAAGAGGACTTGGTAGCATTCTGGAGACCAAGCAAAGACTCACAAGCTCAGTTTTTCAGTTGTGGAATTTTATATTCAGTAAACA
The DNA here is from genome assembly GCF_057381845.1 of Rhamphochromis longiceps. Classification (NCBI taxonomy): domain Eukaryota; kingdom Metazoa; phylum Chordata; class Actinopteri; order Cichliformes; family Cichlidae; genus Rhamphochromis; species Rhamphochromis longiceps. Next base: position 47,646,592 of record NC_140563.1, read on the forward strand.
ATGTGTCAGTCTGTTGTCTGTTGAGACAAACAAACTAAAAAGGGAGACTAAATAGGACTGGACATATGGGACGTCTTACACAAGGAAGAGTGCTTAATGCTTGACACATAAGAAAAAGATGATCTGAGAGAGGAAGATGGTAACACACAGCTTTTAGGTGAATACAGTTAAATATAGGTGCAGCACAAATGGGCAGGAATATAAAGATTCTCAATAAAAAGCAAGGCTGTGTTCTAAATAAAACAGGAAATACCAAAAATGCAAGTCAAACAAATGTTAATTCAAGAGCTGTGGTTGGTTCTCACACAAGCACAAGTGTGTTTACAAGTGGGGAGCATTTGGTTTGAATCTGTGGACAAAGGTAAGACCTGGGGATGCCCTTTGTGTGAGGTTTAACCTTTCAAATGAACTCCTTGCTCAAGAGTACACGTCAATACCCCAGAGCTGATTTCCCTTTAACGAGTGATGCAATGAGACCACGATTATGCTTATGAATTCCTGATTAAGAAAGTAGTCATGAGTTACAAAACTGTAATTCAAAAACAAGTCATTATCGTCATCAGTGAGGACAAAGGTGGCGCTCAGTCACAAGCTTGTGCCTGAGTAGTTGTCTCAACGTGATCACCATGCAGATTTAATAAAGAGTTGGACGAGGATGATGCTTCGAGTCAGTTTGGAATAAGGTTAACTTTGTTGTTATTCTCTGTTATCACCGTATTCATTTGATGTGTTCCCTCCGGGCTATAAACAGGATGTCTTCTCTTGACTCCTCAGACCTTACACATCCTTTGAAGAAATCAATATCAGATAAGCCAGTGAATAAAGGAGACTTTTGAATAGAGATAAATAGCATCATGCAGGCTTGTTGGGTGGGCTTGCATCACTTAGACAGCCACCCAAATTGCTGTTATAGTGATCCAGCAGTGAGTATGTATGAATAAGTTAACAGAGATGGAGGGAGTGGCAAAGACGAAGGCAAGAGAGGAGAAGTCACGTTCTGTTATTGGATGGTACAAAACATGTCCAACAGCAGTGCTAATTGAGATTAGCTGGATTTATTGAGGCTGCAGTTGGATTTGGCAAGTGTGATGTTGGACACTTTAGACCAGGGGTGCTCACACTTTTTCCGCATGTGAGCTACTTATAAAATGACCAAGTCAAAATGATCTACCCACTACAAAAATCCAAAACATATACTTATTTATAAATATATTGAGGATTCTTTATATCTACAATGTATATACATGCATAACCGCAATATCCAATATTTCACAACACAATTAACTATGTAAATTTTTTGTCATTACCTGAGTTTACTCTGATGACTTGCACTGAATTGAATCAGCCAGGGATGCATAGTCCGGACAGTAGCTGCTGACGGCCAGGTTTAAGAGAAAAAACCGAGAGCTAAAAATTGGAGTTAACTCGCTGACTAGCTTGTCAGTTTTACTACACTTCGCGCCGCTGTTTGCGCATGCGCAGCGACCTAAGCGTCAGAAAAAATCTGCTGTCATCTGACTGGCTTCCCTGTATCAATCAAGTGACGGGATGGATGATAGGCTGGCATCTATTTTTTTAATGCCATGCGATCTACCAATACTACCTTTGCGATCGACTGGTCGATCGCGATCGACGTATTGAGCACCCCTGCTTTAGACCATTAGCCACCAGTATCACACTAAGTGGAGTGAAGTGATGCTCTTTAATGTAATGCCTTACTTAGAAATAAACAGGAGACAGGAAATTAAAGGAAAGGGGGAAAAGGAAGGAAAGCGATGAAGATGAAAGATGGCACTTTGTAATTGATAAGCGGGAGGGGTTTGGGGAAGCTTTTGGAAAATGCACAGCACAGCTGCTCCCCTGGGATAGGTCTCCTGTTGTTATGGTAACTGTAGGACAGAGGTCACATAATTGTTTGCGGGTGACCATTCACGATTGCGTGCAGTTTTCTGTAGTATCTGTATGAGAACATAATGACCTCGAGACATGCAGACCATCAGCACAAGAATATTTACTCTGATCATATTTGCCATCATGGAAATGTGAATATAGAACCACGGTATTCACTGCTCTCACCTGGTTCATACTGTCCCACCTGGTCTGCAGCGTTAGACTCAGCTGATGGTGTGGATCACAGATAGAGTTTTGTAAAGCACAACATTTAGATCATCATTGGACAGTTTGGTGGAACATACAATCCATGTACTGACTGTAAGTATTTATGGCACAATATGTAAAGGTGGGGAAATTTGGCAGAATTGGTAGCTGTAGGCTTTTCCAAATTTCAGCAAAAAATTACAAGTATGGCAATGTTGTATGTCTGCATCAACATGGTAAAAAAATGAATGAATCAATCTCACATCATACCAATCCAGTAAGAGACAATAATGTAAAGGTTGCAGTTAAGCATATCTTTGGTAGCATTCTTTCATTCAAAGGGAGTTGCCTTTATTTACTCAGGTAAAGTAGAGTCTCTGAAATTGTTGTGTCTTCACTATTGCGAAGATCAGTCCAAATACCGTTTTTTTGTTATAGTTTTCAACTGCTTGGTTTTATAGTTAAGGATAATCTAGCCTTATCCCAAATTTCTTTTAGTTTGAATTTGATGATTGATTAATATCTTTTTCTTCTCTTAATCTGAAAATTATGGGCTATTTCCCAAATTAAAATGGATTCTTAGAAAATGGAAGTAAAAACTTTATAAATTATATTACATTATAAATGTCATCATCTGCTGGTCCATTCCCCCCTCTTTGCTTAAGGCCCACGTAGAGTCCTTAAGCCTGTTCTTAAATTCAGTTAGCTGCTCTGGAGGCTGTAATGTTCACTCCAACTGCAGTCTTCGAGAGCTACTGTCCTGCAACTTTTAGATGCATCCCTACTCCAACGCAGCTGAATCAAATGGTTGAATTACGTCTTCAGCAAGTTTGGCAAAGGCCTGCTAACAAGCCATTCATTTGATTGAGGTGTGTTGGAACAAGGATGCATCTAAAAGCTGCAGGACAGTAGCTCCCGAGGACTGGAGTTGGAGACCCCTGCTCTAGAGAAACCCAAACTCTGTGCTTGAGTTTGATGTTTAACTCTGTGGAGGAGGTGTAAACCAATTGAAAAAATGCATATTCTTTCACATATTTGCATAAAAATGCATATTTGTTCACATATTTGTTCCACCAATCATGCATGATTGGTGGAACAAATATGTGAAAAATTAGAGATGGTGATATGCTGTTTTTCATTTGCCTGGACATTTAGCCATTAGCACGGTTGTGGTCATCACGCTGAACAGTTTAAACAACGTTTGTCTTTTCTGTCAGCGGAAAAAAGCGACGAGCAAGTACAGTTAGCTCTAATGGGAATGCCATTCATTTTGAAGTTATCTGGTCAAATGACAAATTAGAAAATAAATTGAAAGTTCGTCTTAATAATAATAGAGATATAAACCTGTTGATGTCTGCTTCAAAGTGTGTTCAGATCCATTCATCAGCTGTTGGGACTGTCAATTATTTATTTAGTTTTATTAAATTTTTACATTGTTAATTTTAGACGCAGGAAAAAAATGTATAAAACATGTAAAATTTCTTTTTTTATTCATTAATGAATGAAAACACCTGCTGGCTTCGTCTGGTTATCAAAGCATTAAATCATATTTTTTCTAAGTTCAGATTTTTGCTGTTTACAAATTCAGATCAGTATTGCTGTTGGCGACTCATTTGAATATGCCATTTCTCTTCAGAATGAATCGTTACTTTGAAGGGCCATACACATGACACCAGTGAGATTTATGAGATCCAGTTCAATTCAATTCAGGCTTATTTATATAGCAACAAATCATAACAGTCGCCTCAAGGACCCTTACTGTAAGGTAAAGAACCTGCAGACCCTACCTGGGAGAAGACGCCAACAATCACAGCAGGAACTTTGCAGTGAGGGGAAGGAAAAACCACTTCCTTTTAACATGAAGACACCACCAGCAGAACCAGGAACAGGGAGGGGCAGCCAAATGCTGCTGCTGCTGGGGGATGAGGGGAGTGACCGTAGGGAAACAGGACAAAACACAGACTTATGCCTGATTTAGATTCCTGTGGGGAACCTTTGTACGTAACCTACGTAAGTAGTTGATGTCATTGCCCACATTTATGCTTATTTGTTAATTACTGTGACGTCGTGCCAGACGATTTTTTTTTTTTTAAAAACTGCCGGGACCTTTTTATTCGTCCTGGCTCCTCGCTTTTCGTTTTTTTTTTCCTGATATATGTTTGCCTCAGGTTTTTTTCTCTACTTTGTACATTCGCTCACATCCATTTCGGGAGTTTCAGCAAATTTCCTCCAGGAATCTGCTGACATTTGTGAGTCCTTATATTGACGCTGTGATTATTGTTCTTTATACTGAGGCAATGATTGTTATCATCTCATGGATAAATTCAGTGCTGCAGGATGTTATAGGATGCAATGAACAGGCCAATCACAGTAGATGTGGGCTGATTCTCCCCAACGTGTAGTTACATTTTTCGGGAGGTGCATGTCAGGTGACGTCATAAGATACAGCATACATTTTCCACTGAAGCATAAATTGGGAATAAGGGAGAGAAAAGAAACACATGGGGATTGAGAAGAGGTGTGTGGAAACAAAATGCTCAGTGCATCACAGAGCATCATATGAAGCAGTCTGAGCCTATCTCAACATAACCAAGGGATGGTACAGGGTCGTGTGATTTAGCCTCAACTATAAGCTTCATACAAAGATAAGATGTAAGATTCAGACTCCTCTCCTCAGCCCTTTTTCACTCACTTATCTCTTTTCTGTGCTGTTGCCATTCACTGACTCCCCTCCTCCTTTCCTCCTTCTGTTTCTGTTATCCACTTTGTCTCCTCCATCTATTCACTCTCCCACCCTGCATCTCACTCTCTCTGCCTTTTAGGGCTGGTTTTGTTTCCTTCCTTAATGAAGCAATGGTGGAGATTATATTCTGTTGAAACATTGATGACTGTGAAACACTTTTGGAACACGTGTACATGCGCTATATGCACACACCGCACACAGACGCAAACATAGACACAAAGGGCTTGCACGCCGCAGATGTCTCATGGCCCATTAGCCTGCGTGTTTCATTCATCTTTCAAGGCAGATTCAGGGAACAGACAATGTTAAAAAGTCTGCAGTGAAGTCAATGTCATATTTGGAAGGTATCTCAAAATTTATTGATATGTTTGTTCTTGGTCTTCGGCTTAAGACACGAGGACATGTTGCTTAAAAGGGGTTAATGATTTTTGTGCGTGTATGTGTGTGCTCGCTGTGGAGAATGTGAGAAGGAACAAGTGTATCTGACAGGACAGGTGGCTCCATTGTGTCTCTAGCCATATCTTCAATGGCCAGGGATTCGTGTGCATAAGACAGAGAGAGATGGGGTAGGCAAGGTGCAAAAATAGACTCCATATAAATCTCAGATCTAAATATGTGAAGAAACACAGAAGGAAAAAAATTATATATATCCCCAAACATCTTAGATTCCTTTGAAATCATCATGTTTATCCTGTGACAAGCCTTGTAACATGATTAAAAGTCATCCATTACTGTCAGTGACTCACTGCTATGACTTGCACAACATGAAGAATAAATGAACAGAGGCAAAGTAAGGAGAAGAAAGGATAAAGTGATAAGCTTTACTTCCAGTTTCCTCTTTGGCTTTTATGAAAGTGCATTTCATTCTAAAAATACCTCCTATATACCCTCTATCTCACCAGAGCTTATATTGGAGGTAATGGGGTCTTGATTTTATCTCTAGGCTACAGTGGACCATTTAGAAATGGAAGGTGAACAAGTCAAAATGTATAAAGAGTAGCATTAATTGTTGCATGCTCAAAAAAGTACAGTCTTTCAGTTTTAAGGTTTTACATATCAGGACATAAATCATCTTTAGTAGGTCTAAACTTGGGTGTATACAACCTTCAGGGAACTACAAAACATGATTTATTATACAGTGTCAATATTTATTCAGCAGACACGAAGCCAAAATGCAGAAGCCATGTGTGAGAAATTAAATAAGTCCTGTGATTCAGTATGTTTTGAATCGCCTTTAGCACCAGTAACTTGAAGTAATTGTTTTCATGTAATTTCATGATTCTTTCACATTGTTCTGAAAGGATTTTGGCCCGCCCTTCTTTACAGCGTCGCTTCAGTTCATTGAATGTTTACAGGTATTCATTTACACACAGCTCTCTTAGCTCTCTTCAGTCCTACCACAACATTTCGATAAGGTTGAGGTCTGGATTTTGATTGGATCATTGATTCTTTTCCTTTTCATTCATTCTTTTTCGGCTAGTGTGCTCTGGATCATTGGCCTGTTGCATGACCCAATTTGAGCCTCATTGCTTCACACACATAACACACTTTGGTATACAGAGTAGTTTATGCTCAACTCACTGACTGCAAGGTGCCCAGATCCCGTGGCTGCAAAACAAAGCCAAGTTTCATACCCAGGTGGTATGAGGTGTTGTCATTGATATGCTGCGTTGGAGGGCGCTAAACACTAACATCTTCACTTTGGTCTCATATGTGCAGAGGACATTGTTCCAGAAGTCTTGTAGCTTACTTGATGCATCTTTGCAAACCTAAGCTGTGTCACGACTTTCTTTTTAGAGGGAAGGTGCTTTCTCTTAGCAGCCGTTCCAAACAGGCGATACTTGTTCAGTCTTTTTCTAATCATGCTGTCATGGAGTTTGACATTTACCATGCTAACTGGGGGCTGTAGAGTCTGAGATGTAGCTCTTTTTTTTCTTCAATTTCTCCGAGCAGTGTAATCTGACCTTGGGGTGAATTTCCTGAGACGTCTTGGGAATAATGGCTACTGTCTCGAATGATTTCTACTTATTATGAACTTCAAATTGCTTGGAAATGATCATATAACCCTTCCCAGATTGATGATTAGCAATAGTTCCTTCTCTATAAATCGTTGTGTTAATACACGCCTGAATGCTTCAAATAGGCAAAGTGCCAAAGCATCAGCCTTTACTGAAGCGCTTGCAGTGAACTTGCTGATGATCAATTAATCAAGTGCATTTGATTAACAGCACCTGGCTGCTAATTACCCTGTTAATTCCCAAAGAAGCAGTAAGACTCTCTTTAATTTTCAACACTGCTTCTGCGTATTTTGTATTAGTTTTTGTTTCATATTCAGATTATTTTTTATTATGTCATGATATGTAAAAACGCTAAAATTAAAAGAGCGGTTATTTTCTTTTTAAAATAACTGTAGAGGCCAGGCACATCATCCACTAAGAAACAAAAAACAATAATGGCTGATTTATGTACTTAGTATCCATATTCTTATCTTATCTTCTGCACAAGGGCAGCAATGGAAGCCGTTAATGTTAAAACATTTTGGGATTTTGTTTATGTTTGGTGCTGAATGAAAGAGCACCTTTTTCTGTAAATATGGGCCAAAAGTTTAGACAAAAATACAACCAGGCCAATTGTTTCCGCAGAAACTAATTTGAGCTGTGTAAGTACACAAACGTCTTGTGAAATATCATGAGAACTGCCTGAGAGGAGGCAATATTATCTCCAGTTAGAGCACTGCATCTTGTGACTGCAGCTTAGTTTAACTTGGCCAGTACAATGAGGCCCTTCACAAGACTTGATGGAGACTTAAACAAGTTAAAAGTGATTCTGTAAACTTGGAGATCTGGGATTTAACAGGTAGATTTTATTTTTGGTACTTTTTCTTGGACCACTGTCATTGTCCTATGGTAAATTATTCTATCTTGGGTCAAGGGCCCCTCTGTATAAAGTCTTCTGGTTTCAGGAAGGTGTCTCTGAACCATATTTAGTGGTGAACACCTAACACATGTTAGGTGTTCCTGATAAGAAGAACAGAAAACAGAATTAAAATGCAGCATCAACACATCCCACTAAAAAGTTTCAACTTTGTAAATGTTTCCTATACTCAGACTGATATGTTCAGCATCACCGACTACTCTGTGACCTTTTTATAAAATGTAATCTGTAAATGTAATCTCATTAGTTTCTGCAAGAGGTTTGGTTTGTTTTCTATTCCACTGCCTCGAGGGCACAGTACCAGTTTAATTTGACTGAGTCACTGCAGCAAGCTCGAGTGTAGTGCAGCAGCCAGCAGCACTGGTGAACTGAATAGTAGTATATCACAATATGAACTCACTTGCACTAATATTACAGTATAGTGTCTGGCATTTTATCATTTGATGCAATGTTGGGGACAAAAATTACCAGTGAAGTTGTTTTGTATGTCTCTTTTCATACCTTGGAAGCCCCAGAGGAGTATCTGAGATTTCCTTTGCTTTACCTTGGTCCACGGTGTGCTCTCTCTCATGACATGGTTGTAAGCATTCCAGATGTGGGATGCGTTCCTCCGTCTCCTCCAGGTGGCGCAGCCAGGTCATGATAGTCTCTATGCAAGAATTTGCAGGAGCATTATTGCTTTAAATGGCACTGTGATCATCCCAAAAGACACTGTTTTGTCTTGTCTCGTCCTGCCAGTATAACTCAACATCATTATAGGAGTATTTCAAACCAAACTGAATGAAAGTGTTAAGTGGGTTTATCCAAACAGCCTGAGGCTGACTATTCATTCTCTGTGTCTTTCTTTTTGTCTTTTCCTCTCTTTCCAGATGTTGGAGCCTAAGGTGGATGCCCCTTCATGTGAACTGGGTGGAGTAGGAGGAGATCGAGGAGGTGTATGCCTCCATCTGCCGACACGTAGCTCAGAAGGGGAGGAAAGCAGCCTGTATCCCTCCAGTCCCTCTGAGCCCCCAACGCTGGGTAGTCCTCACCCCTCAGAGCCACTCACCCCTCTGGATGAGGTCTACATGCCCCTTAGAAGTCTGGTGGGATCTGACGAGGGACTTAAGGTACCTCCAACACCACCGCCTTCCACTGAGGGTGAGGATTCCAAGAGCATAGAGGGGCATGAGATGGAACTCTGGAAGGACAGGAAGGATGAGGAGAACAAGCCAGAGGAAGAGGAGGATGAAGAGGAAGAGGAGGCCGGCAGAAAGAGTGTTGGGAGCGAAGGCTGCGAGAAAGAAGATGAAGGAGACGAGGAAGGAGAGAGGAACGAGGAGGAGGTGAACTTAAACCTGGTGGTGTCAAACACAGATGAGGACAATGTCTCAGAGCCGCCTGACACCAACGCTCCCCCTTCCTCCTCCTCATCTTCGTTTGTTATCCCGGAGCTCCGCCTTGACCGCTCCTTTAGCGCCGATGCCCTTTCTTCACCCAACACTGACGAAGAAGAGTACGATGAAGATGAAGACGAGGAGTCTGAAGAAGAAGATGATGAAGACGACAGCGACGATGCCTACCTGCAACGCAGTGACAGCAAGCGCCGAAGCATGGTAGAGGGTGCCACGTGTGAGAAACACGGAGGAGGGGGGCTGAGTGTGCAAAATTCCCTCCGCAGGCGCACACACAGCGAGGGCAGCCTCCTGCAGGACCCCCGCACACCTTGCTTCACTTCTGACAACGCCATCAACTGCCTAGAAACTGGAGGGGGATCCCACAAGGGCGGCTGGACACTCCCGTCACCTAAAACCTTGAAGAAAGAGCTGACCAAGAATGGAGGCTCCATGCATCAGCTGTGTATGCTATTTTCTGGGAGGAAGGTAAGCAACGTCACTGTGAAATACCAGTGAGGCACAGAGAGAACAGGTCACGAAGTACAAGCAACAAGAAACACACACAAACAAGCACTGCGATATTGACCAGTGGTGTTTCAGCTACTCCTCCTGAATAGCCCAGTTACTTTCCAGTGGTTTTAGTGAAAAGGGTGACATCAAGTGGTAAAGCAGAGCAAATGCATGCTCTACCTGGTGTTATAATTACATCAGCTTGTAATTAACACTTATAATTATTCACAGATTGCTCACATTTACATACAAAACACTTTAATGCTGATTGTTAAATTTTCATAAATTTCAAATGACTGTCTCATTGGCTCTCTAATGTTGTTATGTAAAAATCTGTAAAAGATCCAAGAATACTGTGAAATTATAGCATTATCTATAATAGCAGTGTGTTTCCCACATCTCATACCAATCTGTGTAAGTTTTAAGAGTCAAGAATTGTAGAAAATTGTAAAGGTAACAAACAAAAATAGAATAGTGCAATAATGAAATAATTTATGGGCTCCTATTTGAGAAGGATTTCTGCAGTTTGAGATTAAGTGCCGGTAAATGTTGTTTCACTTGTCCAGCAGAGGGTAGCATGCATCGTATTGTCTTGCCTTATGCAGCTCACACTCAGTAACAGAAACAGTTGTGCTTTTTCTCACTTTGCTCATGCCAGTGTTGAGTAGTGCTAACTGAGAAATTATTCTGTCTCATGTTCCTGTTCACTATGAAGTAATAGGTTTTTTATTTGTCCTTAGAATTATCACACTGACGGTGCACACGGACGATTAATCATCTGTGCCACCGTTTCTTCCAAAACTATTTATAGTGCTGGTCTGCACACCTGTACACATGTTTCAGAAGAAATAGTTTGGAAAAAATGAGAAAGAAAGAAAAGAAGGATCAGAAAAATGTATTAAATGGAAGGAAAATAAGTCAGTGATAGCAGAACTCAGTAGGCTCTAACAGAGCTGATTAAGTGCTTGCTTTATCAAAAATACTTCTCCTCTTTATCTGCCTCTCCCTCCACAAGTCTGTCAGCACACTCGGCAGCCTTAAATGGCAAGGTGTGTACACTGCGCAGGGAAGGAATGCAGCAGACGGAGCTGCAGGCTATTGGTCTTGGCAGATTCAAGGGTAATTTTACTACCTCTTGCCGTCATGGATACAGTTCCTTTGAGGCTTTTGTTTCCATTATTTAAAATGACATCTTCAGGCACAGTGTGTGTGTGTGTGTGTGTGTGTGTGTGTGTGTGTGTGTGTGTGTGTGTGTGTGTGTGTGTGTGTGTGTTTTAGTTAAAGCTATCTCTATTTGGTTTGCAGTGTTATGCTGTTACAGTAGGATGAAATCAGAACCACTTATCAGAACCATTTAGCCACACGTGGTGGGGACTTTAATTAATTTAGAATCATTAACCTTGACATTGTTTTTGGAGGTAAAACAAAGAAACAAACAGAAACAGTGTATACAATGTTGTCTGATCGTGTTTGTTTTAAACTTGCAGTGAAACCTTAGCTTCACTGATTACATTGTTTTATTACTATTTGAATATTTGACGTGCCACATCAGTTATCATACACTATAAGATACTTTGCACACAACTCAGTGCGCTGCAGGTTGGTGTGTGCGCGTTAGAAAGTGTGACAGACGTGTCTGGCCTTTAACAAGCACCAGGCGTCCTCCTGTCTTTCTTTCCGTTCTGCACCTTTTCTTCTCACTTGATGTTTTTAGTGGCCTATCATCAGTGCAAAGAGAGCCAGGGACGGACAGAGAGCAGGTCAAGAAAAATAATGTCAGTTTGTTTGACTGTGAGATTTTTCTTGCTTACTGCTTCAGTGAAACGGTAAGCAAGGACCGGACCGGTGAAAAATTTGAATATACTTTTGTCTGTTTCTTTTTAATCCTCGCATTTTTGCCTCTCGACTTTTCAACTGTTCATGTTTTATCCATGCAATGAACCTGATCTAGCTCAACTGTTTATAAATGTAAAAGTTCTTTGGTGTCTTTTCACATTCCAGTAGTTCCTGTGGTATTTTATGGTATTACATAAACTTTATAAGGCATTTCAATCAAAGACAACAGAAAGCAAAATTATAGCAATAAACATTTTAAAAAGTTTAAACCAGTAATACTTAAATTTGTGTCTTAACCAAGTAGCCAGTAGTAGTGCTCTTTCAAGGTGCTTGGTGCTTGTTTTATGTCACCGCACGAACAAAATACTTTATGAGACAGAAAGTCAAATTTGATTTCAAATAATTGTTAGTCATCTATGTAAAATAATTTTATTTATTTTTTTTACCATGAATGTGGTAAACAATATTTTTAATTAGTTTTTTTAAAGTTTAATTTAAAAAAGCTAAAATTGTTCTATGTAAACAACCAAAACAAATGGAAACCAGAGATGATCAAATTATCCTTTTTTTTTTACAATAGTTTTTACAGAAGGAGCTAAAACCAATAAATTGTATTTCCAGTGAGGTCATTACATTGACTCTCCTCTCGCTGCACAGACACCCACCCCCTCGCAGATGTCGCTGACATGTGAGGATCTAACCCAAGCAACCCAAAGAAAGAAAGAAAAAATCTGTTTACGGGGCTTAAATGTTTGTTTGGATTTTGAATAAATATCGCCTCTCTTTACAGATGTTGGGTGGGGAAACTATTTCAGTGTGTTTACTGAATGTGTGTGATGCTTACATTCTTGCGTTGACATAAGGATGGCCCCAGGCAGATAGTATAAAATGAACACTGATGAAAACAAATTAGTATGTATTTAACATTTAACATCGGTGTAGTTTGGCATGATGTTATGGACACCTCTGACAGTCGTAAAAATGGTCTCAGCGTACTTCCAGCCCAATCACTGAGGCCGACTTGCAGTTTTCTCTCATGCAAGGCAGTTTCTGTAGCTGTCCAGCATTATATAACATTAACTCCCCCCCCCTCTTACTTTTACATGAAATAATAAAAACAGTTGTTTAACATTATTTAGCATTATTTAAAGAGAGAAAAAAACATATTGTTGGCTTGAACATAACTTAAAAATTCAGTACGTATGCAGATGTTTTCCAGTAATGTTTGTGCACTGTGCACATAATCAGGCCGTCCAGTTCTGTTGTGTTGGCTCCCGCACAACTAATTTAATGTTATAAAAATATATATATTTTTATAACTAATGTCTAAAATATAATTGGGAGAGTAAAGCATATGTATTATGTTAAACAGGTTGAACGCTAGAAAAACACTCATTGAGTAGAAAAGATAGTTAGGGTTAAGCACACATTAAAGAGGTTAAAACAATAGAACACACAGCTGTGTGTTTGGAGTGACGTACCTTCAGAGAAAAGATTGGCTTCTGTTTTTCTCGCCTTTACATAATACTTTCTGTGCTGTAATAATAAGCAAGAAAAACATTTACAGGAACTTAAATATTCTATTTTAGGGTGACACAGAAAAATATGAGTAAAGCCCCAGCAATTTTCCACTAGAAAAACTATTCTATTAATCCTTGTCTCTCATTATTCCTCAGGCCCTAAGTTGCATATTTGTTAATTTTAGCTCAAAGGTTATAGGACTCCATATCAAGATTTTTGTGTTTATCTCATATGGCTCAGCGCATGACCGGGCCTAAGAATAGGGTTGGTTGTTTGTTTTTTTTTACTGAATGAACTAAATAAGTTATTCACGGAAACTGTTTAAAAATATAATGTATTGATGAGTACCAGGCTCATCTCAAGTGTTTTGTTTCAGCATAAGACAAAACAGGCGCCACAGGTAATTTGCCAGGTGCCAAGGCGCACATCACAATCGGCACGTATCGTCTGTGAGCACTACGACCCACTGAACACAGATGGCGTTGTGGACAAAAGCGTGGGTTTTCTTGATTTTGTTGTACAGTAGTTGGCCTGGATGGGACAAAAGGCCACAGTTCAAATGCACGCAGGGCACAGCCAGTCCACTGCAATGCTAAATGAGTAACATGTAAATATTTACTGAGACTGAGCAAACTTTCAGAGCAGTCAACACAGCATCCTGTCACCTCCTACTTATTGACAAAAAAAATGTGAATGAACTGAATGCAATGTTTTTTTTAGGTTGTGCTGTGTTACTCCACAGTTTACAGCAAACTTTAATGGTGGAGAGTCCATAATGTAAATGTAATGTGAGTGTCCATGTACGTTTCCAATAAAGGGAAAAAGGAGTTATGTAAGTCTGAACAGGACTTTTTCTTTTTTTTTTTAAATTTGGGAACAATTTATTATCTCTTGTTGTGAAATCAGGGACATCTCCCTTTGTCTTTCGGTGAAGTCTTCTGTGCTGTCTGGAAAGTTCCAGAGAGATGTTATGTCATTCTCCCCTATCCCTGTCTCTGTATGTTTGATTGTTCATTTGTTTTTTAAATTTTGACTTAAGCAGGAAGAGGAATGCACAGTTGGGGAGAAAGTAACCGCACATACCCACAAACCCGAGGTGGCACATATATACGTCTAAGTCTATATACATATTTCTGCATCAAACAATCCCTTAGTCACTCTGTATGCAAACAGAGAGCTTTATTTCATTCTTTCTTATTCTTTTTTAATGATTCATCTTCACTCCCAGCCATATTGTAGCTACATTACAGAACAACACACAGCCAAGAGGTCCTCTTGCATTCTCCTTCAATTTTTCCACATAACAGTTTCCATTCGTTTTATTTACAACATTGGCCTGAACTGTTTTGGCATATCACGAGAAGTTATGGCACTTGTAAATCACACACACACATGCACCCACACACAGTGCCAGTGGTTTTCCTACGGCGCACTGTTTTAATGCTGTGATTTTCATGGAGTCACTTTCTCAACTGACTTTTAACATCTTATAAAGCAAGAAACCATGTGGTAACTTAATTGCCTAATGAAGAATAAAATATTCAGGTTGAAGCTGCAGGTCCCATACAAAATGTCTCTATCCACACCAGCAGATAAAGTGCTTTGGAGAGATGAAAATTAAGTTTATGTTGTCGTGCAGAGTCCATTAGCCCAGATAATATAATGCTATCTACTTATCCAAGTTAGCCTGCCTAAAATGACTTCACATCTGCAAGCCACTTTGCAAACCACTTTCCCTTCAGCACTGGCTTTTCATGCTTAGTGAATGAGGCATGCAGTGTTCTGTGCTGGCATCTCAAAAGAGCTGACAGATATTAATAATTGTAGATTACTGACATATGATTAAATGTTGTAATATGTAAAAATGTATCTGTCTAACATAATCCTCTCTAAAAGCACAGTATAGATAAACTTGATTAAACTTGTGCTAGGCCAGCTTAGAGCATCCAGAACCAAACATGTATGCTGTGGATGTTTCAGTGCTGAGTAGAGGCTTTCCTGTTGCAATGTGCATTTTAACTAAGTTAAACTAAGTTCAGTAGAAGTTCATAATATTCTTATTGGCTTTGAGAATGATGTTATTGCTTACATCCACTCCTTAAACGTTTGTTAGAAGCTGTTTCTCGTAGCTCTACGAACACCATTTTAACATGTGGAGAAATTCCAGGCTTGATAAGTGTACTTTAACTAATTCATACAAAAGTAAAGTAGTAGAATACAGACACATAAAAAGTGTGTCTGATTTAAAAATGTAATCTTTGTTAAAGATCTCAACGTTCATACTCCAGTGCTACTACTTAACCACTCATTCATGGAGTTGTGCATTTTTACAAAACCCCCACAACAAAGGCTAGCTAATCCTGAGTAATTATGCTTGCATTATCCTTGTTTATTTGTTATCAGTTGTTTGCCTGTTTGTGACTGTGCCTGAATTTTAATGGGGTTCGTGAATAGTTACTCTTCTGAACTGTGCATGAAGGAGTGCTCTACACATGTCAATACCAATGACTGTAGAGGACCCTGTCTCAGTAATTGTAACAGACTGCCTGACACCTGCTTCCAGTACCAACACTTAACAAAGTTAGTGACTTTCTACAGTATGAAGAACCAACACGGGAGACCTAACAGACCTAACTGACTGAGAGCTAGGAAATCACTGGAGAGTATTGTTTCAGTTGTCATCAGCTTGATGACTAATACAATATCGCGTTATCACTTGCATCTCAGGAATATGCAAGACTTTGAGCAGTATACAGGAATGACCATCAGCATTTGCTCAGTGACCTATAAACTAATTACTGCGCAGTGTTTGATGATGCTTTTCTTTCGTCAGACACGTTGCCCTGATGTCAGAGCACTTACTAGAAGAGCTCAGTTCAGCAGACCCGCACTGTCTCCTATAGTGTATTCTCTTTGGTCAGTAAATGTTGGGACTTTGGATGCTATCACTGGCATTCTCCTGACATTCAGATGACTCAAGACAAGACAGACTCCAGAAGGCCTCCTGTTTCATAGTTGTGTCCTCTGTGTGTTTGAACTGAGGTGTTTACAGCGCTCGTTGCCATAGAAGTGTTTTGGGTGAGTCAGCCAAAAAATACTGCTATGGCAAAATATTTAGATAAATAAATGTTTATAGATGGTTCCATAAGTAACCCGTGTACAGCTGTTGTTATTAATGATACCTGTGGCCTTTAACGGAACTGTTGTTCACATATGTGTGCGTCACCCACCAGTTTTGCACAGTGAAGCTTACGGGACATTGCTCTAGTTGGTACTGTTTGTCTTATTAAAATAATTATGAGCTTCAGAAAAAAAAGCTCTGAACGTATACATCTAATCTCAGCATTTAAAGTAATGTAGTGAAGTTTTTTTTTTTAATTAATCAAATTCACTTAAAAAGAGCAATTTTCTCCATCTCCTGTTTTTGTCTCCAAATGCATTTGGCTCAGTGAAACAATACAAATGGTTAAACATACCAAAACTAAATCAGATCCTTCTTCCACCTAGCAATGTTTGGCCGACTGGGTATTTAATAAAATATTTAATAAAACAAATATTCCTCTATATTTAATAGCTTGCTTGCATGTTGGCATATATTCTACTATCCTGCAGAGCATCATCTGCAGCACACTGCTCCTCTTTTAACCACACATTCAAATCTCTAAAGAGGCAAAGGAGGCAACTCTAACTATGTTATATTTATTGAGATCAATAGTAGACTTTCTGAGTTTGAGAGTTAATGAATATGTGAAAATGACTTGGCTCCTTAAAGTGTTTTGCAGCATCATGGACCGTATTCAATATGCAGTAAATGACGATCAGGTTCATTATAAAGTGTATGACTGATCGTTTTGCTCTTTTGTGGCTTTTCCTCTCTATTAGTGCATCACAGCAGAGGCACCATCAGTTGCAAAGCCAACAAACCCTGCACATAATTTATTTGAAGATTCCCTTTAGAACTGCATGATGACAGCAGCCCTGTTGCATAGCTGTAAAAAGTGATAAGAAGCTGGATAACTCATCTGTGTAAGGAATTCTGATGCCAATGATGTCCAGGAATACATCTAGGCTTTTTTTCTTTTGGGGGGGGGGTGAATTTGGTTCATTTCTCATTTATTTGGTTAGGTTTGTACTCTAAAGCATATTTATTTAGTGGCTTAATAAGAGGTTGTAGTGGAAAGAATTAGATTATAGCCCCACTTAACAGGCAGTGTCATCTGTGTTGAAGTGCTGAAAGGAAAACTCACTTTCTCGCTGTGTTGTTGTTCATGCTGTAGATCGTTCTGAAATGAAGCAGTAAGAATCAGAGGGGGTAGGGTGCATTTTTATATCCCCACTGGGGATATTAAAAAAAATTAGCAGGGGGGAGATATGTAGACCAGAGAGAGGGGAAATCCTCCTCTACCCTCTATCATACCCTATGTTGTAAACTGACTGAGAGACCAGCATATATACCTTGTAGCTGGGTATAAATATAATAGCAACAAAACAGATTTTGGCCACCAGTGCAGGACACGTGTAACTTCTTTCTGTCCTTTAGCTAACTTTGGTTTTTCTTTTAGCTAGTGCTGTGAAGCGCAAACATCAGTTATACATATTTCATTTTGCTGGATAAAAACCAACAAATCATTGGAAAATAGCAAGCTAAGTTGCCATATCAGCCTCAGAAATTTGGATGAATTAGCTGATCTTATCCACTCAAGACAGTATTTTGCCTAGATAGCTTGTAGATTAGCTGGCAAGCTAGCATTAGCTAGCATTAGTCTCAAGACAGTGTGCTCAGTGGTGATTTTCATCCTCCATCTCTCTATGAGCTCAGTTGAATTTTGGCCGCAATATCAGTCACATTCACATTTTGCTGGATGATCTCCACTCAGTAAAATACTTCCAAATACTTCAAAATTTTCATCTAAGTCCTTTGCAAATTATTTCACAGATTATAAATGGCAAATCATTCAGTACATGAAACTTGCTGTGTAGTGCTAACAGACTGTACTCTGTCAATACTCTTCAAGGTCGCTATTATTGCAGTTGGTAATACTGTTAATACCAAATCTGAGCATTCATCTGCACAGTCGGTTGTCTTGGATAGACTTTGAATGAACTGTGTGTTCTGACTGAAGTAAAAGAGGGACATACATGGAGACAGACGTACATGTGCAATTTGTGCTATCAGCACATAAATCTGCCTTGCTTTGCATTGTAGAAGCATGTAAGTGTGTCCCAGCACGCACAGAAACAGGACAAAGTCGTACACTCTGTTGTACTCCCTGGGCAGCAGAAGTCAGGGAGAACAATGCTGGTGGGAGGATAGGAACACACATGCTGTCCTCACAGGATGGGAACAGAGTCAATGGAGCAATCAGCCCTGAAGGGTAAAGACAGGAAAATCACAGTTCACTCTTTGCTTGTTCATTATGGAATAAAAGATGTAATTTAGCTAATGAATAATCTTTTTATTCCTAACCCTTTTATGTATTTTCCATGGAGTTCTTTTGCTTGCTATTTTCTGTTATGACTACAATAATCTGTTGAATGCCTCACATTTAATCGTGCAGCAGTGGTACTAATTAACGTAAAGTTGACTCAGCTTGGACACAGTATAAATAATGTTTATCCTTTTTTTTTTTAACGTAAAGTACATTTAGTTTGCTATAGAGAGAGAACAATTATTAATTTCACAAAATGTATTAAATACACTGCTATAGCTTTTGTTTATTTTTAGTTGATAAAACCTTTTTTTTTACAAAGCCAACCATTTCTTTTAGTCCAGATTGGAGAATGACATTTGTCTTTAGCAGGCATTTTATAGCTTTAAAACAGCCGACGCACAAGAAGCACTGATGTTCTACTTTTGCTTTCAGTTTTCTTTTTTGTGGACAGGTTACTTTTTAAGGGACTATTTGCACAGAAAATAATAATAAATAATAAATAAAAATAAAACATACTTTTTTAAAGCTGCTGATTTTCAGAACACATCAAAGTAAAAGAGTTTGGACATGGCGACTTAAAAATGACTGGGAGCAGATGCTTTAAGTTCTCAGTCACTCTACACATTGAGACCAATGGTAATGCCAGATATTCCATGACTGTTGTGTGTTGTTTACTTCCCTTGGGACGGAGGAAGCATGACATTTACACAAATGGATGTGTGACCCACATCATTCCCCTGCTTCTGTGTTTGGAATCTCATTTGCAGCATTCCTTCCTTCCCTCTTGAATGCCATACGTCTCTTCCTGACCTGCTACTTTCCTAGTAATCACTTTAGTTGGTGGCAACCAGCCCTTCTGCTTGGCTGTGATAAAAATACAAAATGCTAATAACAGATTCAAGGCAGCACCTGCTACTCACAGCACTAACACTCTTGCTCTATGTGTTACCACTCTGACCTCAGGACCGTAATGATCAACGAGACTGACCACTCGTTGATGACTGGTGATGCAACATAAAGCCAATAGGACAGTGTTATCTGGCTCCCTCATATTGATGTGGAAACATTATACTGAAACTAAAGGCAAAGAATTTATTTGCACCAAGACAGTGGTAATTATTTAGGATTTAAATAACCTCCCTTTATCAGGGATGTAACGTTCTAGTTATAAAAAGTGCAGCTTATCTGTGCAAACGCACTTTAGTATGATCTGAACAGTCTGTATTGCTGAGGACTGTAACTGCTATATTGAATCCTAGCTGTGAAGCTTTAGTAGCAGTAGTAATAAAGATGTCAGGATGTTCATCAAACATGGAACATGAAAAAAAGTCATCAGACTGAACAAGGTCAGCATGATGACTTTTTAGTTTTCCTTGCTTTGGCTATTAAAGTAATTACAAGAGAAGCTGAGATTTTATGAGACACGTTGTTCATTAGATATCCTGAAATAATATGTTGAAAAATCTAGATGGACGAATGTGGATTTTATCTGCAGCTGCAGTAGCCTTGAAGGCTAAAGGCTTATTATTTTACAAAATATACACTTCAGTAAAGACACAGTTTTGTAGTTTTGCCTCTGTATACCACCACAGTGGGTTTTTAAGACTTTCAACTTTACGTCAATGGACTTAACAAAAACAATGCTTTAAGTATTTAGGAATTATAGACCATTTTAAACATACATTCAGAGGGTTAAAGTTATTTGGACAAACTAACATAATTTTAAATATAAGGATTTTTTTAAATACTTGGATGAAAAGCCTTTCGAGTCAATGACTGCTAGGCCATTACTGCAGCCCCCTTTAGTTGCTGCTTGCTTGTAGGTCTGAATTCTCAATTCAATTTTGTAATTAATAATTGAATTGTTGACTGACTTTAGCGTTGAACAATATCCCATTACTCTGACCTGAGAAGCTCTTTGGTTACTGTATATATACATATATATCTTATATACTTATTTAAAATTAGCTCAGTATGTGTTTGTTTTTTTGACATCTTCCTAATGTAGCTGCTTCTGATTAGGAATCAGTGACCTACTTTTTCAGTCTGTGTATAACAGCCAGTTTTGGGGAGAACTCTGTAGCTGCAGCCATTTAGAATTACATGCAGAAAGGTCATCTGCTGGTCAGAAAATGTCTTAGTAACCTGACATCTTGTCAGAGCAGTTCAAAAGAGTGACGTTGTCCTAGCATTGTTCATTAACATACCATGACATGGGAAGTACTAATGCAGGAAAGCAGCCATCTCCGGAGAGGTGCTGAATAACAGGAGGCAGGGAAGAATCAGATCAAGCATTCAATATACCCAGACATCCTCACACACACACACACAAGCACAAGCACACACTCAGACAATGCACCTATTGTAACCACTTTCATAATGTAGTTAGAGTAGGAATGAGTCAGTATCCTGGCTGCTGGTCACTGAGTTTGTTCAGAGATATTTCTGATAATTGTAGTTGTCCCATTGTACTGTTTGGGTGCGTGTGTGTTAGAGTGTATGTTACCGTTCGGTTACACCAACAACTGTACACATTCTGACCGATGAATGCAGATAAACATCATGCAGCCACTGGGAAGACCACAAGATTATTTCCTATCATTTATAAAGGAAGCTGGAAAAACAATAACTGAAGCAGTTATATAATAACGCATAAAGAATTATAGAGGCATCTAAAAATGTTTTCTCAGAGCTTTTAATACAAAGCCATAAAAGAACTGTGGAAAGAAAATGTCATACCAAAAGAAGCACTGAAAGCATCGTGTGTATGAATATGAATAATTGTTTACAATATTCTCCCTATCTTGTTTTTCTCTTCAGACACAGGTCACCCAATCAAACTTAACTATATAAATGGTTTAACATGCCAGAATTAAAGACTCCATCTTTTTTAGCACTATGTTGTCAGTTGTAACATTTAACTTTAGTGTTTAATCTGAAATGATCTCTATTTTCCTTATGCTCTGAATTCAGTTCATTTCTCTTTTATTTAGTTTAGGGTAGTTTTCACTCTGAAAAGGCAGTGGATGTTCACGTAATGAAACGTTGACACGGAACACGATCTGAATCATCCCTCTATACAATGTCATCTCTGTTGTCACTTTGAGTTCTTCCACTTAAACACTTTTCAACAATTTTTGCAGAAACAACAAAAATACACCTTCAACAGCGATAATTGTTTTGGAGCATAACCAGTTGTCTTTTATTATACCTTAAGTCTAATGCAGCGTCTAATCACTGATTTCCTTTCCAGAGATGAAAAAAAAAGTAAAATAAAATTGAACACGTACGATTACCTTATAATATCTTTTCGCCAAATAGCCTGTGTTGCACATGAAGGAATGATAAAAACAGTCTAACAGCAGTGCCAGAGCACATTCCAAATGATTATTTTAATCAAAGCGTGTTCATTATAATTTTTGACCTCTAATTATCAAGTATGATTTCTTTAATTGAATTTAGATTAGTTTTAGATTATTTGTTTTCAGTGTGTGTTGATATTACACTACAATTACTGAGAAAACCTACGAGAGATAATTAAAAAAAATAATTACGATTCGGAGTGATAAAATGCGGTCATCTGCCTCAAATTAAGCAAAGCTAATTGTCGAGTAGTACTTTCCTGTGGAGGTCCTGGAGTTAGAAAATACATCTTTACGCAAAGTAGGGACCTTTATGTGAAACTATCTTCAATACATGTTTTTTTTATATACTTGCATGAATATAACTGTGCGTCACTCGTTCTATTTTGAAAAGTAATAATAGGCCATTTGCATAACAGGCTTTCATAACCCAGGAAAATCACCAGACACAGGCTGCTTGTTTGATGATTATCTTGGCCATTTTTCTTGCCCTTGAAAGTATCTGCACAGATTTATGCCAGAGACTTGGAAAAAACATAGGTGACTAGAGACAAAAAACAGCAAACTCTGCTCTCTCCAAGGACCACTGAAGGAACAATGGATTGTTTATATCAGCCAGAAAATACAACAGTATACAAAGGGAAAAAGGCAAAAGCTCACATTTAACAAAGAAACAGGAGACCAAAAACCAATTTTATCCAGTTGCATGAACTACATAAACCGTTTTTCCAGTTTTCCAGTTCCCTGAAGCAAGCGTTTTGCTTGCCAGATGAGGAAGGCTAATGAATGAATGAATTTGTAATATAAAGAAGCATGCTGTAATTTTGCATTTTGCAGCTCACGCTATTGATGTCTGACCCTTTCCTTTTGTCTGCTTTGTGCTCATTGCTACGTTATCACAGTGAAATCAAAAACAGCTTATAGAGTGATTTTAGGTGAGGGCTTGAAGATAGAAATACATTCTGAGCTTTATGTTATATTCATTGCATGATTGCATTTTGGTGTTCAGATAACAACTTTTGAATGCACAAGTAGGATTATACCAATAAAAGTCAACCCAGATTGAAAACTGTGCAGACTGGTCTGAAATCAGGCAGGCAGTCATGTGAAAAAAAGTCCTCTTTTTTCTGAATTCTGTGGCTTTCGTGTGCTTAAAAATAACACTTTAATCTTCAGGGAATCTTTTTGTTGTTGCTGTTATAGCCTAAAGCCTACACCAGCCCAGCTATCTAAACCGTTAATATTTTAGTATCGGTAAAACTGTGTTTACTTATCAAAGCTGGCTCGCATCAGAGCTTCTGGAAAACCAGGTTCAGAGCAGGGCAGTGATGCAAGGTTTTAACAGCATCATTAGATCACTGTGAATGGGGTATGCCACATAAACACTGCCACACAATGCCAGGAAGCGGGGCTCTGACACGCAGCACCAATCTAATGCTTTACTAGTTGGAGTGGATTGCTCAGACACTGGCTTGTGAGTTTGTGGTCAAACAGACAAAGAAACAGGGGGCTGAAATGGATGGAAGCAGTCTGAAGGAGGCCTGATGACGAAAAGGCAGCAGGGCATGAAAAGCCAAAAAGTAGTTTGAATACACAAAGAGCAAAATACATTTATTCACCTCTACGGTTTTAGGTTGGGGGCGGATTTGGAGTCTGACCTGAGTCTGGGTCAGGAATCCTTCTGAGCTGTGTTCATAATATTGTTCTTACAGTGTGTTTGTCGGTGGTGTGGAGTTAAAGAATGAACAATTTATTGAACTGAAGGCAAATAGTTTGTGTCCTATCCCAGTGTGGCACACACATATTCTCCTTTGATGTTTACTGAACAGACATGCCACGAGCATGGGTGTCTTTTTATAAACATTTGAAACTTTATGTAGAACTCTCCAGAACACGTTTGCCTATGTTATTCACACATGCATACATATATAAGTACACACAATGGCCTCCAAAGGCACATGTGTCACGAAGTCTGTTAAACTTTGTATCTACACAGCTGTCCCGCAATCCGTAACAGCGTGCCAACATGTGCATCCCGTGCGTCAGGGGGCTATGTCGCCGTGTGGTCTTTGGCTAATGCTGTGTTTTCTTGCTGTCTTCAGTTAAGTTTGTTCTCACAGAGACTCGTGCACCAAGGCTAATTTTAGAAAAGCCTCATACTTTTGTTATCCTCTACTGACCATTGCCAGGCACACAGTTGTGTGTACATGTGTGTGTGTACCGTGTGCGGGCGTGAAGCTGGGTTTTCGCTATCAGAAGGAACAAAGAGGAAAAGGAGCAAAACAGAAGAAAAGTAGAACTAATACCTAAGAATACATTTTTAATGCTTTTATATTATATTTTTTACTACTCAAAACTAAATTCTTTGTATTAACAGTGCTATACAGTTTGCTGAAACTCAAGTTTTGAGGCTCTTTGGGAGTTACACATAAAGTCAGATGGTGTTTGGTGCTAATATTCCACAGGTTTGCAAGTAGCTTATATCAACAAACTGTAATAATATTTTTCACTGGACGACAGGACCATGGCCTCATAAAAAATATTTCCGTTTCATTTATTTAAAACATAGGTGTCATAAACGTCCCTGTTGCTCTGACGCTGTTTCCTATGAAAGGCTTATATTCAGGTAGACAAGTGGTAATTTGTTGAAACCCATAATGACTTCCTCTTATGTAGAGTTTAATCAGTGTGTTCCTGTAGATTGCACCCTCACCCTCATGAATAGAAATTAAGTGGAAGGTAGAAGGGCATTTTTATCCTGTGTGAAATTATGGTGTTGCAACTGAAGACACTCCTCCCTTTTGACTAACTTTCCACTGACATCACAGAGCCATATTTCTTGATTTGCAGTGCTGCTGTTGGGTGTAGACAGGAGGTTTGGCACTCCGTGTGTGTGTTTGTGTGTGTGTGTGTGTGTAGAGGGGAGGTAAGAGGTGAAAAATACTTATCATTTTCAGGTGTCAGAATATATTTTATTTTATGATCTATCTGTGCTCATGGCCTTTTTTCCCTGTTTGAGCTTGGATGCCATCCACATTAATGTTTAAGGCAGACTACCTCTCCAGATATGTTCAGCAGCAGGTGCTAATTAATTTAAAGGGTTGGCATGTATTTGGATGAAACATCCAGATTGTAGCAAAAGCTCACATATACACCCCTCTGCACTCATTTAGGTGAAACAGTAGTCTAGTTAAACATCACCTGGCATGAGGACAAGTTTCTTTGAAGAGGGCAAAGTCTTTTTCCAGTTGTGTCCTGTACTTTCAGGGGGAAGCATCATTGATGGCTCTGTGGAGACTGGGGCTGCCCTGTTGTTCTCTTACTCTGAGATTAATGATTAGATTCTGGTTTCTCCCATGAACCTCAGTGACATAGTCTCTTTCCAGACTAAATAAATAAATACATAATACATGGACTATGTTTGTAGTTTGATTCTGTTGTGTAAGTTTTGCTTATCACAGAGTAAACATCACGGGTGTTTACTGGTATTAGATGTTGAATGACATTGAACAAAATGGACATGAAGTAACAATCAAGACAGACACTGACTAAGTGTCAGTTTAATATGTAAAAACATGTTTGCGTGATGTTGAAATCGATCAGTGCCCCAGTCTACATAACCAAATACAATATTCTTATTTTGCCCATAAAATGAAGCCTTAAACAGACGCACATCACAATTTTGTCTGTGCTCTTGGATTGTGCTTATTTTTAGATATCTCCTACAACATATTCTCACTCACCTTTCACATTCGACTATGACTTTAATCTGAATGCTTGGAGTGCATCACTCTGCACTGCACACAGTGACAACCTTAATCTTTGTTAAAGGAAGGAGTTATTAAAAGAGTGTAGGAGACATGTTCCATCTGTAACTGGAGCTTTGAGGAGACAAATCCACTCACAGGTACTAAAGGTGATTTAAAAAAAAGCTATGCAATCTGTAGTATCAAATCTGCTCTGAGGGAAGGAGGCACTGACACGTTGTGCTCACTCACATCAGCTTCAGCAGTTTCTGCGTTGTCCTGCTGAAAGCTGAGGTTGTCAGAATAAGCTACCAGCTAGAAAAATGATGTACAAACGCAGTTAAGTTAAATTGAGCGTATTTCTCCGCCTTTTTTTGGCAGTGTTTAGAGTTGTCAGTCACTTCAGTAGATCAATAGATTATTCCACTTTGAGCAGAAACAATAATGCAAAAGCACGACAGGATATAGTTTGGCAGCTGGTATATGTAGGGTGGTTCAGTGTGGAAGGATGCATAAAGCAGGAAGTGTTTGCCCTTGAGACTATGCATTATTGTTAAATACAATAATAACGGTACAAGCACAATGTAGCCATTCTAGCTGTATGCACGCAACTGGACAGACAGTTTGAAACTAATCATTTAATAACACTACCACCAGTATGTTTCTGTCATACCACCGAGGAACCCAACTGGTTTATTACATTTTTAACCTTTAAGTAACCTTGACAGAAGTGTTTACGGATATGGAAAGCTATTTCGTTTAAATTGCAACTTTGATTTAGCACAGGCTTGAAGGAGACAAAAAAATGTGTAGCTTCCTTGATTGATAGGAAACAGCTGCTGTGGTAGGCTTGAGGTCTGACAGCTTATAAGGGCTCAAAAGAATTCATGGTAGGAAAAGAAAAAATACAAATGGTATGTCTTTAGTTTTGTTGCTGCATTTCTAGAAGAATTTCTTTATTTCACCAAAGTAAAAGCTTCACAAGACCTTTAAGAACTGTGGCACTGCCAACATTTGTAAAGAAAAAACAAAGGAAAAGAGAAAAAAGCCCTCACTCTCAAGGTTGAAACGCAAGCTGGGGGTCTTCAAAGATAGAAAACACACGCCATCTGTTACCAGCTGGCCAGTATCTAGCTCGGATGTGTATTGCTGTAATACAATGGCTCATTATTTAGAGCCTCACTCACACATACAATGGGGGCAGTTTCAGACCATCAGATTAGTGGAGATTGACCCCTTCTCCACCCTGAAGCAACTTCCCTTTTCCCTTAACCAATCAAAATGGTGGGTTGGCAGAATGTGTCATGTGAAACCCGGAGTCTTGGCTCAACACTTCAAACCTAGGGCACAGTTGGAGGCCAACAGAAACAACAGCTGTAGTCTTTTACACTCTCCCACTCTCACAGATTTCCTTACTTTGTTATGCCCAGACAAACACCAAGTGTACCCGTGAGATACAGGCACACACCTCAGAGAGCACTGTGGGATTTACAATGTGGACTGCTGCTATGGAATAACCATTTTGGAGGCTGGCTGTATGTGTTACCTGGACTAGCCTTGCTTTTGATAAGGACACTCCACGGACTTACTTGCTTCCTAGCCAATTGGGTAGTCATAGCCAATTGGAGGTAGTCAGAGCTTGCTACAGTCTTTGCAGGAGCCTGCAGGGCCCTCTTTCTGTGTGGAGGGTGGATGATGCAGTGTGTCCTCTCCTTCCTCTTCCCTCAGTTGAGTGCCGGATCCCCCTGTAGCTGCGAGGTCGGCCCCGGAGGAACCAAGAAGAAGAAATCCAAGAACCTGTGAGTATTCAAATCATATATGGATATGTCTATCGTGTTCCATTTATTTTGTCCCTTTGTGTGTTTGCTCATTTAGGAATTTGTAAGGATTTTCTTATCAATTACCCTGGTGCAACATTAAGACAATACACGAAAAACAGAGCATTGCTATTTAGATTTTAAATGCAGACTTTATTTGTGTATGAGAAGGAGAAGCGATTTGAGTGGTAATTAAATGACATGACAACACAGATCTGACAATTATATTAAATTCAGAGTTTCCACTTGGATGTGTCAAAAGAAATGTCCAATCAATAGTAGCTCTAAAGCTTACCCAGTACTCAAAGTTGGTAGGATGCAGTGGACATTTTGGTACATAATCAAGATTAAAGGCTTGAGCCAACCTTTATTTCTTTATATTTTTCTTCCAAGGAGCCAGACCTTCTTGTTATTTTTTAAAATAATCTTGAGCATTAGTTCTTCAGGCTTTCTGAAGGTCTTTTGAGGTTTTTCCTTAGATGTCGGCTGCATTTTCACTCACCTTCAGTCCAGTCCTTTCAATAACGTGACATATTTTCAGAGGAATGTTTTTCTGTTTATTAAACCACCTAATGTTGACTTATGAACGATCAGGATAAACAAGGCACCTAATTCAAGGGATGAACCAGTGTTGCATCTACTCACAAAAGACATCTTTAGAAAGAACCAAAGTAACCTGTTGCAAAGACACTTGAATTGTTTCCAATTCTTTAGTTGAAGTTATAGAAAATGCCAAAGACTGACAGGCATAAATTCATATTTTTTCAGCAACAAGGTGATTTTCAAATAGCTACTAGCCAAAATCTTGGCATATCTTAGCATTAAAGCCTCATCAGAACTCATCAGAAGTTGGCCATCAAGAAGCCATTCTTAAGGAAGCAAAACAGGGAGAAAAGGCTGCCAACTTTTAAGAACTGGGCTGAAAAATCAGTGACAATAGGTTTTATGGAATGATGAACCCACATTGATCATTTTTAATTCAAATTGTCATCATTGTATACAAAGGAGGTCAGGAGAGTAGGTGTCTAAAGCCATCTGGGAAACACGGTGGAAGCTCTGTCATGGTTTGGTTTGGGGCTGCATTTCACCCAGTGGTGCTGGAGATCTTGTCAAAACTGATGGAATAATGAATCCACAAAAGGAAAGTCAGATTTTTATCTGCCATGCAATACCTTATGGAAAAAATTTGGATGCCAACAGCTTAGTTTTTCAGCATGGAAATCATCTCAAACGTATTGCTAATGGAGTAAAAATGTACCTGGAAAAAACAGATATGAGTCATGGATTGGTCTCCCCAGAGCCCAGACTTCAACATTACTGAAGCAGTGTGGGATAATCTTGTGAGAGAATTGAACCAAAGGCAGCCAACATACAAAGAAGAGCTTTGAATGTTTTTGAAGAAGCCTGGAGAACTTTTCCTAAAGACTGCTTAAAGAAATGACAAGAAAGCTTGCAGAAGAGTTTATGCTACGTTGAAGAATAATTGAGCTCAAGCTCAGTAGAATTGTATAACTCTGTTTTTACCTAATATATTGTACTTCCATGTATGTTTTTCTTTTGCCAAGAATAAAAAAAAAAATCAGCACATGGCGACACGTTTCCCAACTCAGCAGAAAAACAGCAAGTATGGCAGCCCTCCTGTTCATTCACCAGCCTTTTAATGCTAATGTAATCAACAGAGTGTACAATTTCACACCCCTCTGTAGCGTGGAATGTATTAAACAATCCATCAATCCAGTCACACCCTTCGTGTGGCTGGATTGATGGATTGACGACTGAGAGTGTTAGGACAAATACCCAGTAGATGTCGAGTGTCATTTTAAAATTTAATTTAGATGAATTAAGGCAGATAGGAAAACTGTGGATGTGCTTCTCGGGTGTAAATGTGACTAATTAATGTTGCACGCATAATATCTACATGTTCACGGACCTGCAAATGCAGAGATGTGCTATAGACTTTGAAAGACAAATGTGAAAGTTAAAGCTCATAGTGTAATGCTGCTCATCAACTGCTTAATGAAGCGGTAAATGAGGTGTATGGAACCATATGCGCGTTTCATATTCTCTTTGAGGTGAGAAGTAAGGTGTACATGTTGGGGATGCACATGGGCTCAGCAATTCATCGGCTGCTCGTTCTCTTCTTTGAAAAGATGAAAGCACATTTCTTACATTGCATACAATAAAACAGTAGCTGTCCTTGAGCCTGTTACTTTTTTGCAGTGTTTAGTTAAAGAGCAGATTAAGTGATTAAAATTCCTCAGCTATTTTTTTCCCAGTGGTCTGGAGTATGTAGCCTGTTTGTCAGCTGTTGCAAACCTATTCAGCTTGTCTTCAATGTTTGAATAAAACAGGCATAAAAAGAATACAATATGGAATACAATATACTTTTAATGTGAATATATCGGGTGTGCCTATTTTACAATTCAAGACCCCAAACACAGAGCAAACTGATAATACTGAGCAATGTGTACCTAAATAGATTGGTTAGAAAAAAATGTGACAGCTTGATTGACTGCAGTAGGTAGAAAAAACCTTTGTCATCTAATACTACACATGCTGTCTTCTGGCACAGCCAAGGCAAGTGCAAGCTTGAAGCATGGTCTACAGGCCAGTGATAAAGTACTGTAATTTTTTTTAATCAATATGTAATGCAGCGCTCTTCATTTATTTGCAGTTCATATTATACTGCAATATTGCAACGACACATAGGACTACATCCATGCAGCATTTCTCTTAAGTTTGAACTCTTCTACACTGGCCAACAATCACACTGACATATTAGAGCGTCAAGGAAAGTATATAAGGAAAGTTAAAAAAAAAGAAAAGAAAAAAAGATTACAGGTAAAAAAAATACTAATTCTCAAACTGCTGCTATTGAACCATAAGATTTGTACTTGATTTTTCTCAGCTGTAAGGTGGGACGTTAGGGCCACATGAAGTAAACAACATTAGTCAAATTGTCAAAATGCGGAGATTAATCTTGCACCAGTCTCTGCTTTTGTCCTTGCTCTAATAAAAGGATGTTGTGCTTCTTGGGTGCCATGGCCTTCAGCTTAAGTGGGTTCATGCTGTGTGTGTTAGAGGCTAAGCAAGTAGCATTTCTACTACATGGTTCTGACACTGTTGAAGGTTGCATGAAAACAAAAGAGTTTTTTGTTCTTAAACTGTATGTCAGTCAGTCATGAAACTCTCTTCTGTCACCATCAGTCAGTAAAATAAGGATGACTCTAAATGTTCAGTGATGCGAGCCTCTTTTTGAATATACAGTTTTCACCCACTTCCAGTCATTTACCAATATGCCACACTGCAGACCAGTAGCAAGGGAAATATCTACTCATTAAGAAGAATTCACCAAAATTCTCTGTGCTATAGATTAAAATATGATGCACAAGCATGCTCGAAAGAAATTAAATATCAAATTACTTCGCTTGAAAGTAGGAGACATTACACATACATATAGGATCTTGGGGGTGGGCACAATCACGGAGTCCAAATTACCATCGGGGTGTATACCTCACCCCTGACGTCGTTGCCCACCTCTCAATTTTAAATACACTTAGTCATTGAGGGCTAGCAGGAGGGACTATGCGCTTACCTGCTGCTCCTTGGCAGGTAGCTCCATGCCCTCCTGGGTTTTAATTGCACCTTAGAACACATATGCATCAACACTACAATGAGCGGGTGGAGGGAGGTTTGGAGTCTTCTCCCACCCCCATTCTCTGCGGCCTGCTGGAGCGGGAGGGCTAGTAGGAGGAGTTGGCCGTCCGACTGCGGTCTGGGGTGTGGGGCCTCCCTGCTGCTGCGGAGTCGGGGTGGTCTGCCTCTCCCCACCGCAGGGAAAAGGGTAACACCACCTGGGTCTGGGTGCAATTCCCCCCTCCAGGGGCAAGGGTACCTAGACCCGGTTTGTAGAGTACGCTTGGGGAGTGTGATTGTGTGTACAGCATCTCTTTATGTCTGTCTCCACGTTGGTTGAGTGTGGAGTGAGTGCATATGAGAGCATGAGGGTGGGAATGGATGTTTGTGTCTGTGTGTGCCTGTATGTCTGTGTCTATATGTCAGGTTGGGTATCAGACGCCACCTCTCTGGGGACACCTCAGGCCCTCCAAGGTTTGGAGGCCTATCTCCACCCACCACCACTTCCCCTGCCGGTGGCGGACTCCCTCAGGTGTCGGTGTGTTGGTGGTTCTTTGTGTCTGGGGGTGGGCGTCCGGGTACACACCGGCTCACTCCTTGGCGGCCGCTTGTCGGGGCCTGGGGCCTGGGGCTCGCTCGGGCCCCTTTGGAGGTGGGGTGCCCCCGGCCTCTCGGCCTGGGGCTCGGTCACTCAGGCACAGCTGGGGGCCGGCGGAGCTCACGGGCGCGTCACTGCAACTCCCCCTGACTTCTGCTCCGCGGCTGCTGGGCGAGCCCTCATCTGGGACTCTCCTCAGCTCTTACTGGGACAGTGGCGCGGCTGCCCCTCTGTTGGTCTTCCATGGTCTCTTGTGTTCTGGGGGCCTCTGGATGTCTGGAGTTTTGATCTCCTCCATACCCGCTTCACACCCTGGAGGACGGGGCTGTGGCCCCCCCACACTCCCTAGCAGATCATTACATGGAGAAACCTTTGGAATGCAAGCATGCTGATCCACACAGGTATGCACACATGGGTATTCACAGACGCGGACTAAAGCTTTCTTGGCTGCTGCCTCAAAGCACACTGTGCGCTGTCTATCTTGCGTGCTGCACAATATCGTTTATTATTTAGTAAATATTGATATCTATGACTAGCTAGTTTATTGTGATGGTGCTTTGTTTTCTCTATTATTATGTTGCTCTTTGTTGTTTGCTGTCTCCTCTGTTTGTTTTTTTTGTTGTTTGTTTTTTTTTTTTTCTCCATACAGGTGACCCAGGAGTTCTTTTTTTTTTTTTCTCTCTCTTCCCCCCCCTTCTCACCGTCTCTTCTCCCCTTTGGTTTTCTTTCTTTCTCTCCCCCTCTTTCTCTCATTCATTCCCCCTGTCCTATTTATTAAAAAAAAAAAAAAAAAAAAAAAAAAAAATGACAAAGGATGAACTGAAGCTCTGCCATCACGTAATGTCGCATACTGCTGTTTCTGATGTCATTTAGAAAAAAAAAAAAAAAAAAAAAAAATGAAAGTAGGAGACTGATTAATAACATGGGAGCCGCTTGAGCGAGTAGATGTAGATTAGTGTAAAGCGGAAAAATTACATCTGACATGGCCAAATCATGCCAAGAATTAGCCATTTAAAACTTTAAGAAGGGTCTCTTTGGGCAAGGAACCAGAGGAGAGACAGTTGGGAGTGATGTGCAGCAAGAGGTCTTGCAGCGACTCTGCCTCGCAATTCACAGGACTTCTGCTACTAACATCTAGGTGCCAGATACCACAGGGGACCTTTAGAGGTCTTACAGAGTCCATGCCTGGCTGGTCAGTGCTGTTTTTGCAGCAATACCAAAGCATATTAGGTAAAGGTGTTCCTAATACTTATGTCTACATATGGCTTATGTATCTATACAACTTTATCTTGATCATCATTTATAGCAAAAAAGACACAAATATGGTCTTTCTTCAAATAAGCATTCTTTCTAGCATCTTTATTCCACAGACAATGGATCACTGCATGGTGACAGCACTTTCAAACCAGCAGCAATAAAATCTATAAATCTGATACATGTTGATAGGTTCAGGATCAGAATACTAAAGCGTTAAATTGGTAATCCAACTTCACTTCAAAGAGATGCTAAATGCACACACATGGAAAAGGCACAAAAATGAAGAAAGATACTCAACAACTGTTATTGGAAACACAACGCAAATGAGCATCTGTTCATTTCTGCCATTCTGTCTGACTCATGTATAGATTTTACACTGAATATATGCAGTGTTCTCATTAGTATTGCTGGATAGAGATTGGCCGTCATTGAAATATAATACAGATAAAGCGGTTTCCTGCAAAATGATTAGTATCCCTGTAATTGGTGCCAAGGTACAAGAACTAAGTCATTTTTTGTGGTGTGAGAATTGGCCAAGTGTCCACTGAAATGCTTGCAAATTTACTGCTGAGATTAACTACTTAAAGTTCCTATTTTTGAAGAAAAGTCCAAGTTATGCAGATGATATATATTATTACACTAAACTATATATTTCAGCTTAATAAATCACACTAAAAACCACAAAAAAAGGCATTTAGATGTCTGGGGCTCTTTCATCGTACATTAAAGTGATGAAACCTCAATTTTCCATTGCCCTTGAAACTATTTACAGTTTATAGGTTCATGCAGTGATAGCTCTACTGCAATGCTGAATACTTGTTAGTTCTACATGATCAGTCAGTGCTATGCTGTA
This sequence comes from Rhamphochromis longiceps, assembly GCF_057381845.1. Taxonomy (NCBI): domain Eukaryota; kingdom Metazoa; phylum Chordata; class Actinopteri; order Cichliformes; family Cichlidae; genus Rhamphochromis; species Rhamphochromis longiceps. The sequence goes on from NC_140563.1 coordinate 47,680,310, forward strand.
TGAGTCCTGCTACTGTTATAGCGCTCCATACAGCATTGTGGGATTACACAAATTCTTCTTTCTTGTCCACATTTATTCTATATTAGCCAGTACATAGGACAGCTAGTGTGCAACTGTTTTCTACTATCACGGTTTTTAGGTCCAAGCGACACAGTCTCAGAGGCCACTGTAGCTCCATGCTAAGAGAAAAAAGGTCTTTAAGCAAATTGTTCTGATGCAGCTCGTCACCTTGGACAGAAGACCCTCTCCCATTGTAGTCCAAGCCTCTCAAACCCCAATTGAGGGAATCTGCCTTTAAACAGTCCATGTGGATTGAGTGAGCCCAGGGTCCGCCTTCTCCAGACCCTCAGGGCTATATAAAGCTCCACCAGAGCCTCTCAGGGGTTAGAGGAATGTGATTGCCAAACAGAGCCCTGGACTTTTGACACACACTCACATGCAGTACATACTGCCTTCATGCTGGCACCCATGCTTCACACGATGGTTGATTTCTCAGAGAAATACCTGGAAAGGTAAGAGCAACTGTGTTGGGCGTGTGTGGATTTAACTGCGGTTTGAATGTTGTTAACGAGAATTAGAAACATCAGCAGGGAAATTGAGAAAAGTGTGAGCAGGGGCTGGTTTGAGTCCCACATGGATTATTGCTCTTAGGCTGGTAGGAAGCTATCTGACCTCTACATGGATCTCATTTGACAGTCACAATGAGGGAAAAGAGTCCCCCACGAGGCTGAAGGACTGAGACTATTTTGGAGGAAACAGCTTTTACTTCTAACTTGAGGCTGTCCCTTTTTCTTAATATACGCAGCCTGGATTTCAGGAATAGGATTGCTCATGTGGTCTTTGTGGCTAGGAAGGTGAGTTTCTCTGAAATAGAGCTCTTTTTTTAGCCTTGATTGAGGGAGATGGTGGACGTGATGGTGTTATATTTATAGACAAAATTTAGGACAATTCCCTTTTTCATTGTTCTTCCAGGAATATTCAAGGGCTACTTCCTGTTGGTTACGATTCCCATGATTATTATCTTGATGAATGTGGCTTGTGTTTCTGGACACCACTGTTTCGTGAGTGAAGAATCTACAATGCAAGTGCTTACAATTTCCCCACATAAATCTCACAGTTATTTTGACACAACCCTTGACCCGTTATAGCGACACACACACAAATACACAAACAGGCACATGTGCCAGCACAGCGTTATTTGTGTGTCATGTCCAGCATCTAGTTCACAGGCAAACGGCCTTGAGTAAACAAGATCTGCTGGACACAAGACTGTGCAAATATGGGCTTAACAAAAGTTTAAGCACAGTTATTATGATAAATGTAGTGAGCGGTATACTGCAATGAAGTGGAGGATTGGATTTGTCTTGTGCTTATATGGTACACTGTGCTCTGCAATATGTCTGTCTACAGCTGTCTCCCCATGTGCTACAAGAGCCTTTCCCAGAGAGTGCGGCCTACTTTCAAGAACACCAGGAATAGCCAGGGGGGTGCTATTAGTACGACTAATGTGAGCCAAGCAAAGAGGGAATAAAGAGCATGGAAACCTGCAGATAATTGCAGCGCAAAAGACCTCTTGCTCCTTCACTCAAGCACGTAAAAGTGTTCTCTCTCGCAGAGAAGCAAGCAGGCGCATAACGTGCGTACACATTATACCTGCGCCTCACTTTTTGCAGTGGTCACTGTGTTTAATAAAGCAAAAACAGCAGCATAGATATGGAAAAGGACTAGGGGCCGATTTAGAGCTCAAGAGAGGCAGTAAAGAGGAACTTTAAATAGAGAGGTACTCAAGGTCAGAGGCTGTGAGGACTGCGACTGTGTATGTACCATTAACACATAAAGAGCAGAGGTACAAAGAGCACCGGATAGATAACTGTTCAGCACAGTATTATGGTTAAGTGACTTTTGTCAAGTACAAGAAGACTTTCCATCTCCAGGACTGAACAAAATGATACGTAAAATTATGTAACTGCACTTTCTTCTGCCTTTTTATGTGAGAAGCAGCAGGCTTTGCCAGTATTACAACTGCTTCATGTTTTTATGTTGCTCTTTTATTATTTTTATATGTGTGCTAATGGTTCAAAGGGGCTTTAACCAGGATGTTCTTCCTTTGTTTGGGTGATTATTTACATTAATGTGATTGTGAAGAGTCGTCCGCACAAATCACTTAATCTAGCTCTGTAAGATAGTGAAAACCAGGACTATGAAAGCCTTTCTTGAATTGGTGGAAGTGGTGTTTACTTCCGTTGACCAAATAATCACACAGGCAATTTATTTCATGGCTGCAGCAGCAGAGTTCCTGCAATTACTGAAAGGCATACACAGAAACAAAGCGTTAATGCACTCCAGGCTGTGTTGATTTAAATAGAGAATGGTAACATGTGTCACTTATTCCACAGCTGGCATTGTGTTTGAGTTTGTTTGTTGTTGTTTTTAAATGGATGGAAAGATGATTTAAGAAGATGATGTAAGCTGCTTGGGTGTGCAGTATCCAGTGGCATCCACTTGGTGGCAGAAGAGAAACATACATTTCCTTTAGCTGTTGTGACATCATTGTCACATTATTGACACATGGGCTCAGCTTGTATAAAACCAGACAGAAATACATAAAGCAGCTTTGTGATGGGAAGAGTGAACTTTTCAGCTCTTATAAAACGCTCCTTTCTTTTTTTTTTAAACTCACATGCACTTGCAAGACAGAGCTTTCCTTTATGTTAACACATGCCCAGCTTAAACGTAAATTGCCTCGGGTACAAACTAAATATAGAACCGTCTAATAAACCCAGCCCTGATGTTACGAGTTTATTTAACAGCACAAGGTTTTTCTTTTTCTTTCCCAGCAGTAATATCCTTCAGACTCGAGCGGTTCACGAGGATGCCGTGTAAGAGCCCTGTACAGCAGTTAAACATCTGGATTTGAGTCTGTTTCACGCAGAGCGCTTGTGCTATAGCAATCAATGGATGAGTCATCTTCTCTTAAAGATATTTCCATTTCCCCGGTTACCTGGCCTGAAAAAAAGGCTCTTACATGGATTTTTCTAGATCTATATCTCAGCTACAGGGCTTTTTTCATAGAAAATTTGCATTTTTCACCATTTTAGCATTAAAGGAAGTACAAAGGAGCACAAGAGTGATAAACACAGGCCCTTTTAGTTCCTGTTAATTTCACTGTACCAAAGACTGGCTGCATTTCTCCATCAGGGCACTTATTGTGTAGTTCTAAATTAATGGGAGGGAATGTAACAAAGCAGCCAGAATTTTAATTTGCATCTGATTTTAGACAAGAAGGGCAGGTGCTTATATTTTCAAAAAATATAGGGTACCGGTATACTAATGCTATTAGTTTTTCTAACAAGGAAGCCAGTTTTTCCACAAGAAATTCTCTGCTGCTGCTTGTTTGCATGAAATCAGCATGCCGTGTGATTTGAAGCAGCTTGTGATCCATTTATTTCCTTCTGCTGATCCAGTCCTGGGTCATGGGAGACTAGAGACCATCCCAGCTGCAAACTAAAATAAAATTTAAAAAAATCTAAAACAGGAATATTACTATCTCTAAACATCTTCCAGAAAGATAATGAAAGAAAGAAAAACATAAATAGATAAAAGATCTCATCAGCACTTTCTTTTTCAGGTTACAGCTCTTTACAGTTTCCTTCTTTCTGGACTATCCCACAAGCACCCCATGTGAAACCATAAGTCTGAAAAGTGCAAATACTCCTTTTTTGTGGTCACACGATCCTGATTTTAAAGGAGCGATTAGCATTTTGCCAACCGTTCGTGCACTTGTGTGGTTACATGTGTACAGGCATGTTTCTACTTCACCTGTCCTGCAGCCTTTGGAAAAACGCAAATCAGCAGCGAACTTTGTTCTCTGTAGCTGCGACGCTACTTTTAAGCATTGCAAAAATTGCAAAAATATACGCAAACACACTGGTAGAGACTTTGAGTTTTCCAACACCTGTCTGGCATGAAAGCTCCAGTGAAGTGGGCACGAGCTGGCACAGGTGCAGAGGGGTTCTTTGAAATGGTTGTATGTCTGTTCTTTTATTACTCTCCATGAATATTCACGTGCTATATTTGTGCTAATCCGCAAGTGCCGGGCTCTTCCGTCCTCCTGTGTGTGCATGTTTGAATGATAGCTGTCTATAACTGGAAGCCCTGTTTCTTAATTTGGGGTGTGCATGCTCTCCTGGGGGGGGGGTTGTCAGTTGGCAGGGGGACAGTTTGCAGTGATTAGAGCCAGCCCAGCGCACAACGTTGTGCTGCATTATTAGCAGGCCAGTCAATCCACAGTGGAAATCAAAAGCAGGGACTCAGGAAATGGGTGTTGAGTGAGGTCACATCCCAATGAGGCAGCACGTGCTCCAGGTCAGGAAAAGCCAGGACACGCACCATGGGATTATGGGAATACGCAGAATCCTGCTGGGGGGGCCCATGGGTACAGAGGACTGGTGTGCTACCTTATCTGAGACTCGATGTGGCGCATGCGCAGCAGGGCGTCTCTGTGTGTAAGATGGTTGGAGAAAGGTGAAACAGGTGAGGTGGGCGGTCAGGAGGGTGTTGGGTGCTGCTTCTGGATGAAAGCAGCAGAGCACTTGGGGATGTCACCGTGCGCCTTTGGCCTAGGTCAGTTTTCTCTCAGAAACCCCTCAAGGCACACGGAGAATGGCGTGATGAAACAGAGGAGTGAGGACTGAGTCTCTCTCCTCCTTCTCTGCCACATTCGTTTAGTCCCTGCCGAGGAACCTGCCAGGGACACATCTACAGGAAAGGCTGTTAGAGAAATTAGATTGACACGAGAGGCGCTGACAAGAAGCGGCGAAAAAAGGAAATTGACATCTGCTGCTGGAGAATTCTGTGCCATCACACCAACATATCCGGCTGACAACTAGAATGTACATAATGCTTATCTCCTTGTTTTTCTGGCTTTTGATTGGTTTGCTTTTGTATGGATTGGATTTACAGCACCGTGGAGCTTAATTGCTGATTCCATGCGTTGGATTGTTTCAGTTATGGATTTTGGACTTGGAAACTCAACAAACTTTCTTCCCATGTCTCCTTTTTTTTGTCTTCCTTCTCTATCCACTTTATTTCATTTTCTTACCCTTCCTTCCTTCACATCACTTCCTCCTCTCTTCTACCTTTCTTTCACTCAGGGCCAAAGACATGAAGAATCGGCTGGCTTTCCTGCGGAGGAGGAATGAGTCCCCAGGAAGCAACCCAGCCGGGAAGTTAGACAAATCTATGAAGTCAGTCAAGTAAGTGGCCACTTCCTGACAGCGTGTGCTTGTGGGTGCGTGTCAGACGGTTTTCTGGATCTCACCACAACTGGTGATGACCTGGCTCTTGGAAGACAGATATGTGGGCAGAGATGGGAGTGTGCTTGCAGTTTGGCATCAATTAAATGAATGGGAGAGTGTGTGAGTAAGGCTGGCATGCCAGAAGGAAGGAAGGCATAATGCTTGGATGCAGCCCTTTAACTTCTCTGTGAACTATATTCATCGGTTGAGTAGATTCATATTTATTTGTGTGGATCATTTGGCATCAAGTAGGCAGAGTAAATATCCATCCCCAATGTATTCAAGGTATAGCTAATATAACCATAATAATCATAGTTTTTGTGGCAGTGCATCTTATCTGGTCTGCTCGATTTAAAAAGGAAGTTAATCTGTCTTTATGTCATTACTTAGAAGATGTAAGAACAAGGAAAAAGTGTAATATGCAACAACGTTTGTTGGCGAGTCAGGTGAGGTAATAGAATATACTATGAAACTAAAATATTGTCCCAAATAAGGCCTGACACGTGGATTGCAGCGGGCTAAGATTGGCCGTTAAAAAGGCATACTTCATTGCAGGATACAAAAAAAGAGGCAGCAGGGGGCAGACAGATACCCATATGAGTAGGAGGTCTTAAACCAGGCTGCGCATCCTCATTGGCTGTCTGAAGCCACTCCCCCTCTCCACTGCCTTCCAAGTTGCATTGAATGCAACTATAAAAGCCTCCCCCCACCACTACAGTGGAGCAGACTCATGGCTCTCGCTGTTGTGACCATTCATAAGGTAGAACCGAATGTGAGAGACTAGACACAGAGTGGAAGGAAGCAGTGAGAGATAGAGAGATAGAGGACGTGTCTGCATCTGCATTTCCTCTCACCTGCCCAGCAAAGTTCTGCGGATGGGTCACACAATGAGAAACCTGGCTGAAATGGGCTTGTTAAAGAATCGCTCTGCTTTCATCTGCAGGCCCACCCCAGAGGAAGCGCTCAAATGGGGGGACTCGCTTGATAAGCTGCTGTCTCACAAATGTAAGTGGCTGGATTCTTTTCCTTTCTTCTCTCGACTTTTGCCTCATGTGTTTTACATTCTTGTGTTTTACATTGCTGTTTAGTGCAGCATGGTTTTAGACTCAGAGTGCATGCTTAAGGTAGAGAAGGAAGTAGATGAGCACCGAAACTATGCACTTACTGACATATACATGCACACACATACACGTTGTTTATGTAAATGTGCAGCTTTCAGCAAGTTTCCATAACCTAAAAGACACTATTCATAATTGAGACAGAATGACAAAGTGAGACCAACACAGGCATCTCTCTCTTGTGCTGCTATTCTGAGGTTTTCCACAATTCATCACCCACAATCTGCTCCCGATTCTTTTACAAAAGCTGACACGACGCCAGCGCTACATCTGCTAGTCATTCGGTTTTGCTGGCCTCTTTATTTGCTCTCTTTTAATTTCCTTACCTCATTCCTGCTTACCAGAATGAGGTAAGAGATGACTGCGTGCATTGCCTCTGCTTATCAGCGCGGGTGATTCATGGGAACGGAAAGGTGCAGACAGGAGCTGTGGGAGGACAAGGTTTCCTGCTATTCTCTCTCCTGGATGCCTTCTTCCTTAAATCATTAACAGGACCAAAACTTTAAAAAAAAATCAGACCAAAGTGCCTCATAGCCCCCCCCCCCCCCCCCCCCCCCCCCCTTTTACACTGAAACAGTCACTTCTTTGTTCATTCGCAGCTTGTGCACAGGAGCAGCATTGCCATCATGCCCCAAATATTAAGGAATTACAGAGTCACAGGGGTGATGTCACTTAAAAGGCTGTTGAACAGTTGAATGTGCGCTGCTGTATTCAGGTTCTCTTTTTTTTTTTTCACGATTCACTTTATTCCAACCACATGACTCAAAAGGCCGTCACCGAGTTATTTTTAGACACTGAAACTCTGAGGAGGGCTTCAGCTTTGAGGTTGCCATGGCACTTTAGTCAACTCTCTCCTTGTTTATTCTCCTCCTTCCCCTCCCACCCCTCTGCTTTCCCCTCAGATGGTCTGGCAGCATTCAGAGCTTTCCTGCGCACAGAGTTCAGCGAGGAGAATCTGGAATTCTGGCTAGCATGCGAGGAATACAAGAAGATCAAGTCACAGTCCAAGATGGCCTCAAAAGCCAAGAAAATATTTGCAGAATACATCGCTATCCAGTCTTGTAAAGAGGTGAGTGCGAATAAACGCAGCCTGTAAAAAAAGGGCTTGAAAATGGTAAAGGAAATATGCATTTATTCCTGGACTTATTCTCACTTATTTTGGTTCTGCAGGTAAATCTGGATTCATACACTAGAGATCACACTAAGGACAACCTGCAGAATGTGACACGCTCCTGCTTTGACCTAGCTCAGAGGCGGATATACGGGCTGATGGAGAAGGACTCATACCCCCGATTCCTGCGCTCTGAACTCTACTTGGACTTAATCAACCAAAAAAAGCCTAGCTCCACTTCAACTTCATCTTCGTCATAAGAGACTAGAAAAAAAAGAAGATGAAGAGAAGAGAAAGATGATGAGAGTAAAAAAGAGGCCAGACTTGAAAAGTTATACGTAGAGTGGGTGGGATGTGCGCTTCTTTGTCTGCCTTTATTTTTTATTTTTGTCTTTCAGTCTGTTCATTATTTTCTGTTGTGGTGTGAGAGGTCACGGCAAACATATGGCACTGCAAAGGAATGTAGTTTACATAGTTATGGGTGAATGGCTCGACTGATGAGTGGATGGATGGATGGATGCAGACGCCCATGAGCAAGGGCTGGAGCAGGAGCTGGACGCTTGTCTCATCACTGATTTTTGTTCTCCTTTTTTCATTCATATTGTCAGCAAAAAAAATATCAATTTGTTTTTGTTTTTGTCCAGTTGTACTGGAGTAAAGGAGGAGTTGCATCATAAAAAAAAAAAGAAATCCCTGCGACACGAAGACAGTCCGGTACTGTTTTATCACTTTTCCGCCCCCTTCCTTTATTTCTTTTGAGAATTCCCTGCTTTGCTCCATCACGTCTCTCTCTGCGAAGCAACTTCAAAGCTGTCGGTACGACGCGACGTCCTCTTCCTTCACGTTCTCTCATCAGACTCTGTGACAGAGGAGGAAAAATCAAGCTGATGTCTGAATGAAAAGCCACCGGCGTGGCTCTGGTTTCACGCGCATCCGTTTAAACCCTGCTTCCGCTCGAAGCTTCTATAAATGGCTTTCACCTTAGTTTGTTCATAAGACTGTGGAAAGACGACGTGAGTGTTCAGCACAAAGACAAAGACGGGCAAAGAACACAGACGTATAAGTAGTAGATGGACTGGAGCTGTGACAAAACGCAAATATGTGTCTCACATTAAAAGACATTAAAATCTACAAACACACAAAAAAAACCAAGACGACTTGCTTCCCGTCTCCATAGACTGTTTACGACAAGGAAGGAAAATCCAAGAGGAAGAAGATTAAAAACATCTCCTTTAACATTGTAGCTCATGGACTAATCAAGGAACCATTCTCAGGACATTGCTATGACAGGTTACTGCTTAGTTTATGTGCTTTTCTGTTTCTGTTTTTATACACAGTTGTTTTTTTTACATGCTTTAGGGTTCCAACATGCACTCCCCGCTCTTACTGAGCAATACACGAGAGGTTGCTCGTTTCACAGAGAAAAAAAAAAAGCTTCACATGTACAAAGGTTTGCTATTTATTTAGATTAACTTGCTGGATGCTTCTGCAGACTTCCTCACGTCCTCCAAGGCACTCAGCTGAAAGCTCTCACTGTTCAATTTAACCACCAAACAGGTCCAGTGCTGTCCTGAACTTTTAAGTGCAATATTTTATTGTTTCTTTTTATTTTTTATTTTATTTTAATATGATATTTGGTTTGTTTCTTTGGTCGTTTTTTTTAATGGGGAAGACGGAACAGTTTGAGCTCTGTATTAACTTTATTTGTTAAGAGAAAAAAAAATACTTAGAGCTATAAGGTTGACTTACAGCGTAAACTTTCAAGAAGCATAAGTAGTTTAAGCAAGTGATTCTAACTGTGTTAACTCTCCCCTCCCCCCCGGCAGCAGGCAGCTGGGGGAAGGGGGCAATATGGTTGTAAATATAATTCTTTAAGAAAAATATGTGATAGCACATTAAAAAAAAAAAAACGAAACAAAAAAACCCCAAAAAAGCCAAACAAGTCCCTGCTGGTGATGAACGTGGGACCCGGCTGTATCTATGTAAATATGAGAGACTCAAAACTATAAGATGACATGTATTGTTTAAAAAATAAAAATAAAACATTAGGTGAGCGAGAGCAGGTACAGTCTGCTCTTTTCCCTGGTCATACACTGCTTGTAAGGAGTATCATTATCACTGTTTACAATTCAAAATGCATCTCCGGTAATAGCAAGTGAAAACAGTAGAGTACATGTGGTGTCATTGCTAATGATAAATAAACCAACCAACCGATGACATAAGATGTCTCTTGTCTGTGCATTCTTTTTCTTTTTTATGTTATTTTGTTTTTAATGCCTATCTGTGTTGGTCACAAACATGCTGAGATGTAATGTGATGTGCTCTTCAGGTGGTCCGTGAGCTCCCGCGCACTCCCAGAGAAACAAAACACATGCATTAAGCCTGAAGTTTCTCGAAGGAAGTGTTGACATTTTGGAAAATGCATTCATTTGCCTTTTTGAAGCTAGCCTCGGCACATAATTATATTAGGTGAGCATAAAAACTGGATGACATTTAGTCTGGCTTAGTCCAAGCACACACCAGACGTCTTTTGAAAGGAAGTTGTAATTTTGGGCAGTTTTTTGAGTTACATTAATTTCTTTCCACACACCTATCAAGTCGCAACTTCAGTTTTTGATATGTAACAAGTCTTGAGTGTTTGAACTGAAGGCTCATCCAAGAGGCGATGCTACTGATGGAAGTATTTAACCCAGAGTGGGGCTGTCCACTTGGTGGTCCTGAGGGTTCAGTCACTATTAAAAACGTGACTGAACTGTGAAAAAAGAGGTGGGAAATTTCCGATGTGAACATTATGGACTGAGAAGATCAAACTATCTGGAGAGGAGTGAAAGAGGTCATCTACGTCCATTGTGAACGACCATTGTTGAACAGAGGTGGTGGCTTTTGACACCAGCTGTCAGCTACCTACAACTCAGACTTCTCAGGCGATTCAACCCCCACTCACCCCTCGACCCGTGTGACCTTAATAACTCACATGACGGCAGGGTGGGAAAGAATTCACTCCTCGGCCACTGTGGCCATAATGACCCACACCTTGTTTAACGCCTTTAAAAAAAGATCCTTTTTATTAATTTTTTAGTTTTATAATAAATATTTAAACTGCCAAATATAAAACAATTAAAATAGACAGTTGTTTTCAAACCTTGCAAACGCTCAAAAAGTGTGGCTTTAGAAAACAATTTGGAACAATGATTGTGAACATTGAGACTTGCCCTGATCCCAGCTGTCTTGTTTTCTTAATAAAGGACGGTGTAAATGTGACACAGGGTCGATGGCTGGCTGGGTTTTTGGGTTGGGATGAGAGAAACAGTTGGAGGTCTATGAGAGTCGTGTGTGTGTGTTTGTCTGTGTTTTTTGGAGGGGGGTTGATCAGTCTGAAGAGGCGTTGGAGACAGTAGTAACAGCACCTAATCCTCTTTACCAGTTGCCATCTGTTTTGACAGACACAGCTTCTTTTTTCCAAAAGTGCTTCCTCTCTGAAGTGCTTCCCCTTGGCCGTCTCTATGTATTGAAAACATATACTTTTGTTCATTTTCTTTTTTTTTTGCTCATCCTTTCTACCAAACAAAGTTCATACGCATGAGCTACTTTGCCAATTCTTTTTCCTTCCTTAATGTCATTTGTGTCACTGTTTTTAAATTCAGCTGTCAACTCCAAAACACATCCATCTCACATTTCCTGCCCAGATCCCTCATGTCCCGCAACCATGTCTCTCAGTCTTTCCTCCTCTGCGACAGCCTCTTATCGCACCATTCCCGTCAAGTGATAACTTGCTACCAGGATATTGCATGACAGCTAGTACAGTTAGTTTCATTTTTTTATATCATTTTTTACTGTACTTTGCTTTTCAATTTACCAGCATTCACAGGCACACATAAAAAAAACTAGAAAAAGAATGATATATAAAATTCCAGTTTCTGACTTTAACTTTCCCGCTTCTTGATTTCTTAGTTTTTTGCATATATTTGTCATACTTGCATATTTCAGATCATCAAACTAATTTTAAGAACTGCAGGTCTCACTTCCCTCAGTTAAGGTCAGTGTTCATGACTCACAAAAGGCTTGTCTCACATAAACAAAAAACATCTTAATGATCCACAAGACTTTGGGGAAAATATTCTGTGGACTGACAAGACAACAATTAGACTTTTTTGTTACATCTGGTGTAAAACTAACAAAGAATTTGTTGATGGCTATTTAAAGCTCTTCTTTGGATGCTGGCTGCCATTTGTTCCATTCTCTGTCAGATGATCCCCCACTGCGTCAATAATGAATGATGGATTGGACTCCTGGGAGGCTGATAGTGTTATATTGTGTGTTTTTCTATCTAAATATGCTTTTACTATATTGCTACCATGGATGCAGCCACTCCCAATCAATTGCTGGGATGGTGGATCCAAATCACATGGTGCTTTCCTGCCTTCATAGTTCCATCTGTTTTGGCAACATCCCAAACCATGACAGAGCCTCCACCAGTCCAGCCCTTGAACCTGAAAATAGTCAAGTACAAGACCAGACTGACACTAAGTGAAAAAGCAGCCACTGTCCAAGAAAAAGTTTTGAAAGACTTTCTTAAAAAAAAAACAACCTTGAGAATTATTGCTCAAGATTACTTTATGAAATTTTTAGCCTGTATTCTTGTAAACAAAATACTAAGAAATGAGGGGTGACTCAATACTTGTTCACAGCACAGCATCACACAGTAAGTGACAAAAGACGTGAAGCACATCAGACGTATCCATTTATGATTTGAGTACTCACAGGTTCTACTTTTGGTTTTTCTGGGGCTGACCTCGCAGCTACAGGGGGATCTCACACCAACTGAGAGGCGAGCAAGAGGAGGACACTCTGTATAATTCACCCTCCACACAGAAAAAGACTATAGCAAGCTCTAACTACCTATGCAATGACAACCCAAATGACTTTCTAGCTATCCAGCAAGTAAATTTGTGTCAAGCTAATCTAGAGTGAGGCTAGTTCAGATAAGACACACAGCTAGCTTTCTGTTGCTTATTCCATAGAAGCATGACACATTCTAGCTAGTTTTGCACAGTACTGCATATTGCTGCTGGAAAAAGTTGGGAATCTCTGTTTAATTTGGTTGCTTCAGCCACTCAAGGAAGTTTATGTGACTTGGTTTAAACTTGGATTGCCAATGCCGCTTCAAATAGCTTTATACACCATTCATAACAGCATTTCCAAGAGTGTTTCAAGTTCATACAATTTATGTCAGAAATATTAAAACATATGTTTAACATCATCACTGGGCAATCACTGGGTGATATATATAATATATGTTGGATATTTTGCATAGTGAAGAGAAAGCATGTGAACTAAACAGAATCATGACACACTGTCTTGCTGGATTCAGCGGCGGTTCCCTGCTTGTATCCCATGTATCTGTGCAGCAGTCACAGGGGCTTAAGCCTCACTTAATCCTTAATTCTCAGATCAGCCTATCCTTTCAGCTCTGGCACGTTTGCAAAAGAAACATCATATCTTCCCTTCTGCACTCGATGACTCAGCAAACCCCTCAATCCTGGATGCTGTTGAGGGACTTTAATATGCGTTTATTTGTTCCTTACTCCAATGTGTGCATACTTCAATAAACAAGCCTGTTATGTTAACGCTATTAGCCCAAGTCCCAGCAGTTATTTTAGAACAATGATGCAGATACAAAAGAGGTATTCATCCTGCTACATTCACTGCATTTCCTGACCAAATTCATGAGAGTCAATGACTCTGGAACCCCTTTGCACATGTGGATGGGAGTAGAAAGAGAATAAACTTTCTTTTTGTCTTTTATATCATTAAACTACATAAAAAAAAGTGTCAGTGCATTTTCCCTTGTGTCTTATTTAATTTCCTCAGAAAGATATACAATTATCTTCTGAGATTTTATCCTTATCGAGCTGTTTTCACGTGAACCCGATTCATTGTCCTAAAAAAGCTAATGAGATGGAGAGCAGCGATGTCCACAAGTGAACCTGACAAAAACAAAGATTTAAGGTAACCCCTGGAGGTAAAGAGGAGAAAAGGCAGGTGTTCCACAACAAAACACTTTAAATGATGAATGCTGTGAGTGAAGTAACGCTAATCCTAAATACACTTCACTAATAGGATTGTAATCAACTGAAAACCCACTGACTTCATCAGATTACAAGCCAGGAAAACCATACAGTCAGTGTTGTTACCTGAACCTGCTTCTTGAATAGAACATAAGATGTCTACATTTAGATACATCCGTAATTACGTCAGTGCCATGAAATGCTTTGTTCTGTTGGTTTTATTAATTTGCTCATCTGGGATAGGCTCCTTGTCCCCTGCTAAGTTGAACTAAGTGGAAAAACACGGATGGATTTCTGTCTCCCCAAAAACTGCTTAAACCAACAGGGAAAAAAATCCCATTCCCCTCTTTTCCTGCTCAGCATTATCATGACTAAAATATTGATGAAGTCCCTTTTTTATAAATGGAAGAGGAAAAAATTACGTTTAGAAAAACGTTTCTGGTCCCAGATTTGATTCTGCCAGCTGGTGTCTGCCTGTGTGGGCTGTTTTCAGTAAGGTGGGGCTTTAATCTTTACAGATAACAATAATTAAAAACAAAAAACACACACAACCCCCCCCCCCCCTCCAAAAAAAAATATATATAAATAAATAAATAAAAATAAACACAGGAGCAACAAACAGAGATAGTCAAACTAAAATTAATTTTAATACTTCCATTTGGCAAAATAGAGAGAACAACGAAACACAAAGGGACCTTTACATAAACACAGATTGAGACAGAGGGACCTCTACATTGGAGAGACCAAACAGCCACTTCACAAGCGCATGGCACAACACAGAAGAGCCACCTCCACAGGACAAGACTCAGCAGTCGATCTGCATCTTAAGGATAAAGGACACTCTTTCGAGGATGCCAATGTTCACATTTTGGACAGACAGGACAGATGGTTTGAAAGAGGAGTGAAAGAAGCCATCTATGTCCACTGTGAGCGACCATCTTTGAACAGAGGCGGGGGTTTACGACACCAACTCTCTGCCATCTATAATCCAGTTTTGAGATCCCTCCCCAGACGCCTTAACGCCCACTCACATCCTGGGCCATCTGACCTCAGGAATTCGCATGATAAGGTGGGGCCAGGTTTCACAATGAACACACCCGAAACTCTGGCTGATTGGAGCCCACGCCCAGTTTCACACCTTGGCTCAGGCGATTAGAGGATAATCAGGGGTCCTTTTGTCCCTCTGTGGGGGGTCACTCCCACTAGGTTTATATCTGGGACTCTCCACCATTTGACCTTAGAACTGAAGAAGCTTCTCGGATGAGAGGTGAAACGTCTTCAAGCAACTTAAAGAAGTCCAGACGCTTTTCTTTGCAAGCTCTATTGACGAGAGAAGACACCATACTAGCATCTGGTTAATGTGATGCAGTGGATTATGTCATTGGCAAAAGAGCCGGCAAACTAAAGTTAGCAGTGCACTTTCTAATGTCGATATTTGTTTGGTGGAAGCAGGATGAAAACAGTGTGGGTATTTGAATCTTAGATAAGAACTATAGCAGTGGAGCTAATGTGTGCTGCTATTTAAAGTTTGTGGCTTTTACAAGCATGCAGAGGGTTGCTACCTGCTTAGCATCACTGTAGCGATAGTCTGTAGTGACATTACCTTGTATTTATGCAAATACAAATTTTCTTTGATATATATATACACATATATATTTAAAAAAAATTCCCCGCTCGCCCCCGCGGGCGGTCTGTCCTCCAAGCTCTTCTCTGAGCCCTTGCTATTTCTCGAGCTTCTCATGTTCCTTCTTTCTGATGTTGCTGTCATTGGGAACCCACTACATCGATCACTACGGCCGTCTTCTTCTGTTTGTCTACCACCACTATGTCCGGTTGGTTAGCCACCACGATTTTGTCCATCTGTATCTGAAAGTCCCTCAGAATCTTAGCTCGGTCATTTTCCACCACCCTAGGGGGCATCTCCCATTTTGACCTCGGGACTTCCAAGCCATATTCGGCACAGATGTTTCTGTATACTATGCCGGCACGATCTATGTGCTCTTCTATCCAGGTATGATTATTTCTGCATTGGCAGCGTGAGATCAATATCATGCTGAAAAATGAAGCTCGGTACAGTTAGATTCTCTCTGACGGTATTGCATAGTGAATCAGATTCAGAGGGTATATTTCCATCAGTTTTGACCAGATCCCCAACAGTGCTGGCTGAATTCCAACACCAAACCATGAACAAGTCTTTACCATCTTACCAGTTATCCAGTTTCCTTAACTTTGTAAGGAACAACTCCACACCATTGCTGAGGATATGCAAATTTTTGGAGAACCCTTTGGGAATCAAAGTCCAAAAATTCTTGAACTTTTTGCAAACAGTCTGTTAATAACAAAGTTCCCAGAGATACAATTTAAAGCTAGTTCTTTGCTAAGTTGTTTCCCTGCTGAGCTTTGTGCCTTTTTTATGCTTGAATGATTCATAGGTCGGTGTCAAGTGGCCTAACAAACAAAAATAATTTCTTTGAAAATGTTTAGGTACAAAGACTGGACTGACAATCAGTGAAAAAGCAGCCGAGGTCCAAAGAAAAACTCTGGAGAACCACTGTTCAAGAACACCTTTTAAAAAATTACAAGGAAGTCTGGCTCCTTGGAAGCAAAAGATAAAGAAATGAGGAGTAGCTTACGACTTTAGCTCTGCACTGTAAGTACCGTGGATGCTTCAGTTAATGTTCACATCCAAAAATCAGAAAAAAATAAGCTATTACGTCAACAGGCTATTTCTCAAATTGCTGATGCTTGGAATACTTTGAGCGGCATAATCACTAGCTCTGAGTCTGACGTAACACCTTTGGGTTGTGGTTGAATAGCACGAATGCGCAGCGGTCAAAGCACGGATTAGAGAGGTTTCCCCACATTTCAAACACCATGGACTGATACCTGTTAGAAGGAAAGAAGGGCCTGCCTTATTTGGGCATGCTGTTCTTCATAAAGGTCACAGTGAGTGCGTGGATCACGAGGAAATGCAACAACAACAAAAAATCCCATACGCAGGTCCTTCACCAGCAAAAATGTTGAGTCACTGGAGGAAAAGTAAAAGTGTATGTTTATTAGGGGTGCAACGATATTCGTATCGATATTGAACCGTTCGATACAGTGCTTTCGGTTCGGTATGCATATGTATCGAACAATAAAAATTTTTTTATTTATTTTATCAACTTTCCTTCTGACGATGCTGTCTGTGTTGAGCGCTCAGTGGATCTGCGCTCGACAGTGCAGCCTAGGCGGAGTAGTCGAACGCAGATTCACTGAGCACAGGGCAAGCTAGTCAGACAGAAGTTAAGCTCTCCTTGCAACATGGCAAATTGAACCTCCCCCACCCTCATTCAGATCTGGCCTTTGGAACTATTTTGGTCTTCATGTGACGTATGACCCTGAAGGTAAGCGCGTCATGGACAAAAGTAAAACACTATGTTGGATGTGCCATGCAATGCTCAATTACATGGGTGGGAACTAGTGCGTTAGCGCAGTTAGCTCGTTAACGTGTTGGCCGTCCAGCCCCACGCATGGGGTGATCCGCGGTAGCTCGTTAACGGAGATTTACCATGTTGTGGCGTTAACGTCATTTCAGATGAACGCTGACAGCACTAGTGTGAACACAATGAATATGACTGCACATTTACCCGGACATCATCCTAGTGCAAAGACCAGTGGAAGCAGTCAAAAACAACAAGCACGCATGCTACAAACTTTACCCGAGTCATTTAGACAGCCGTTAGCACATGATTCTCATTATGGGGACCTGATATGTTTAATATGCTGCTGAGAATATAGCCCAGAAGAAGCGTATAGTATAGCTTTTATTTTGGAAAGAGCCATTTCTCTGTAATAAACTCTCTTTTCCAAAGATGAGTGATTCCTCAATCAGATAGATTTATTTTTTTTATTACTTTGTTGTTTCAGCAACATTAAATTTAAAAACTGTACTTTTGAGTTAAAATATATATTTATAATTTTAATGAATGACAAATTAAAAAGGCATGAACATTTTTTTGTATCGAAAAAATATCGAACCGTGACACCAAAGTATCGAACCGAACCGAACCGTGAATTTTGTGTATTGTTGCACCCCTAATGTTTAAATAAAACAAAAGCCCAATCTAGATTAAATTTAAGAAAAAATCTAATCACAATCACAGTTGCTTTTAAAGCATCTTTATAAGCCAACTGGTGTTGAGCAGTGTATCAGAGCTCCTCAAATTCTTTTTTTGTGTTCTTTTATTCTTATCAAATCTGGTCACCTCTTTGATTCCCCCCCATCTCTGCATATCCTACTTACTAGACTGCTGGTGGCAACCTCACCAACAGTTACACAACTTATTTCCTTCCCCTGTGCACCTTAATTCAGATTAATGAGCCTACTGTGTGGAGCTGGCATTAGTCTGTGTGTGTCATCCAAAGTCGTTATGTGATACAGGGGAAATGCATCAAGCTTGTGAAATCACCGGGGGCGCGTCACGCCGAACTCACTGCCCCTAAATCTAGTTTGACTCATGGGTAGATTAAAATGTTTCATCACCAATTACTGTTGGAGTAAATCTGCATGGGGGATGCATTTTTCCCCCGTCATTAGATCTTGGTTATTAGCTTTGTCACGCTGTCTTTTATGTGAGTTCTGTGGGTTCTCGAAGATCTGGATTGTACCTGTAAAGCAATGTAGGTCAACTTCTGTTGTTTTTAAAATGTGCTGTATAAAAGAAATTGACTCCACTTGACTACACTCTAAGAAGAAGCAGATTTCTAGAGGGAGCGAGGTTTTAATCGCGGGTCTTCATAAAAATGGGGATTTACATAGTTGCTGTAGCTGCAAAACTTGTGCTATTCATGTGACAAGAAAATACTATACATAAAAAAACAAAAAGTGGACTGAAAGCTTTTGAGACAGCTTCACTTTTAATCTGAAAAGAACGTGATACTTGAAGTTTAGCAGGCATTTAAAAAACTGAAAAACTAGCGAAAACTGAATGATGACCCATAATGGGGAAATGGTAGCATGGGATCATAAACTTTCTTTGAGCTGATTGCTATCTGTCTTCCATATTTGAGGACCTCAGCTCAGAAAATGACCGAAAACATGTTTCATGCATTGATGAAATACCCATAACAACTCAGTCTTGGGCAACAATCCGAACTGTACCTCTCTTTTCACCAGACACACAATTCAATCGCTTGTCATCGCTTTTAGTGCTGTACTTTTCACCCAGCTTTGTTTACCACTGTATAGTACACTCAGATCCTCCACTCCTCCTGACCTTGCCAGATAAGGTCGAACTACTCATCTGTCCGCTGCTGCCATGTGGTTTTGGATTATCTTAAGGCCACGGCTTGGAACATAAGGAGAAGCTGGGACAGAATTGAGGGAAGCTGGAAGCAAAAGGATTGGGGCTGTGGCAGTGTGCACTAATACACAGACTCAATGAATGAGGTTTCCAGTAATTTTTCTAAATGTGGAGTATATTTAACTGCTGATTTAATTTATGATCCGACAGAGGTGGAAATTGAGGACATGGAAACTAACACTGCACTGTTACTATGGGTAACAAAAGTCCGTTTAGTAGCCCTGTAAAATAGTTCCCCTTAAATGGAGATCAAAGTGCATTTTCAGGCATAATGTGAATTCATTTAGCCAGCTTGTATCAGCTGATCATCAGCTGACTTCTCTGAATAGACAGATTCACTTTAGAGGGGTATTTTGGAAATCATATTATTTGATTTGTAGCTGCTATTTATAGCGAGCAGAAGTCAAACCATTTAACATTCTGCATTCACTCACATAATACAACTCATGTAATCTGATTTGATCACAGACAACATTCACAAAGTTAACTGATGAATTTCAGAATGTCGATTTAGACTGGTTATTAGTATTTATCAAACTGTCTGGTAAAGCGACTGCACTCTAACTGCAACACAGAAAAGATCAGAAAATGTTGCCTGATCTGATGAGTCTCGACTTCTGCCATGACACGATAGGAGAAAATGAGAGCAGCTGCTTTCAGTAGGTGCCATCTAGGACTACTGAGCAAAGACCCATCTCCACTAATCTCTTAACCAAATGTTGTGTTTACAGTGTAGTGTATAACAAGGAAGAAGAGCTTTTCCTAGTATCAACACTTCCACACCTAAGAAGGAAAGTGTTATAATTTGGCTATATGTAAACAAGCAGACAAGCGTTAGCCTGATACGATAGGATGGTAGAGAGAGAATTTGGTCTAAACAACTTGAAATCATGGAGCCATCCTTCCTTGTATTGACAGTTCAGGTATAATGCCATTGGTGATATTTCCTCGGCACACTTTAGGTCCCTTAGTACCACCTAAGAGTTGTTTAAACATCTCAGTCTACTCAAGTATTGTTGCTGTCCAACCCTTTATGACCACAGTGCACCCATCTTCTCATGACTGCCTCTCACAGGATAACACACTATGTCACAAAGCTGAAATCATCTCAGAGTAATTTGTTGACATGACAATGATGTCAGTGTACTCAAATGGCCTCTGCAGTAACACATGGATGCCCAACCTGGTACTGGCAAGATGTTCCAAAAAAGAAAGGTTTCCAGTGAGATGTGTCTACTATACCTTCAGATTGATCACAAAAGGTTTAAATCCAGCTTCAAAGTTGTTATTTTTTCAAATGTTTTATGGAACTTTGAAAAAAAGTCTTAATGCAACCTAAGAAAAACAAAGAAATGAAATCAGTAAAAGAAAACATATCATTATCAATCATAGCACTTCATTTAACCTTCTTTTATTCAAATTGATTTCTTATTCATTTTCAGGGTTTTTTTCTTGTTTGTTTCCTTGGCGATTGTGTGTGATGACTAGGGCTGCCACGATTTGTCGACTAGTCACGATTACGTCGACTATCAAAATCGTCGACGACTGATTTAATAGTCGACGCGTCGTTTGAAGCTTTGTAAGATCGCAAAAGACACAGGAATAATAGCAGGATTTAAGAGTGTAATAACGGACTGAAACAGAAGATGGCAGCACTGCATGTACAAGGATGCCAGCTGCCGTTAAACCCCGAAGAAGAAGAAGCAGCTGTGTCCCAGAATTCATAGCGCGGCCCAGCTTAGTTTCCAACAATGGCGGTAGCTAGTTAGTTTTAATATTACTCTTATTATTCTTTCTGGGTCACAAAATAAACGTTTAACATATTTTCAGGCGAGAATGTAGCTGTGTAAACCTCAAATATCGGCTCAGTTTATCAAGACACCGCATATTTTCAAAAGCGCTCTGACGTTTTCGGAGACGTCTGTTACCCACTAGCTCGATAGCTAGCCGGGGGCTAGGTCACTAGCGCCGTGAGAACACCGGACTCCCGGCAAATTGTTTTCAAACCCACCGCCGTCTTTCGCGACTCAGGTTAAATATATATGAGTCACTTAGATAAATTAAAAATGTTATTGTTTGGCTTTTTTTTTTTAGTATTTTATTTGTTCCTGAGTAAATCGGTTTGGCTGAGATTAAAGTTATAGTTTTTACACAGCTGAATAAACGTCAAGCAGACAGCTGATTATCAGAAGTGTGAGATGCTGGAGAATATACTCCGGTGTCCTGTTATATTTTAGATAGCAAGGAGTTTATTAAACTTTACCAAAACAATCTGCAAATTTCATTAAAATTTAATAAACTATCATCTTGTCTTTATTTTTAGTTAGCACCTTAAAAGCTTAAAGCTGTAAGCTAATGATAGTTATATAAGAGCAGATGCTGCTGGTGCAATAAGCTGTAGTTTTACGTCCAGTGGATGATGATCTGATTAGTCGACTAATCGCATAAATAATCGGTGACTAGTCGACTATCAAAATAATCGTTTGTGGCAGCCCTAGTGATGACACAAATTTGATCCCCTACATTTCCTGCCTAACAAACCAAAACACAAAGACACACATTAGAAACTCCTTGGCACACATATAAACCTGGCCCACACGTACCAATCAATACAAAGTTTACACATGGATTAAGTGTACTGAGCTGTATCTGCAGGTGGTTGCCACAGCTGAATGATTTATCCACTTTCCACTTCTCTGTCACAGACCCTTGGTTATGCAACAATTTAACACTAACCAGACAGCCTTTCAGCTTTTCTTGCTTTCCAGTTCTTGACTTATCTTCTCTGTCCTACCTTATTTTATGTTTCCAGTTTGCTGTGTTTGTTCATACAATGCAGTATTAAGGCAAATCTCAGCTGCAGCCAAGAAGCATTTTTGCTCCTCCTTATAGAAACAACACAAATAACAGATTTCAGAAATAACAGAAAATGGCCTGGGTGGGCATGTGGGAAGCAAAACAAAATCGTGACCACTGCCTGTATGGAGGATACCTGATTGCAATCAGCTATAACATACAGTAACAAGCATCCAAGATACATTTGGAAAAGATCTCCCCTACTTATAAGGCCCCATTTGCAGAAATAGAAATATGTTGGCAGCACGTATGACTCTGAGCTCAGTTGTATAAAGTTTGTCCTCCATCAGCAAGAATGATGAGCTAAAGGGGGTTTACAGTAGTTTCCATCTTGGCTGTGAGTCATACATCTGCAAACTGGATCTCCTTGAGATTTATGTCAGCCAAGTCTGTGCAAGTTAATGCAGGAAAGCCACAAAGAGAGCGCAGAATGAGTAAGTATAATCATAATGGCAGATGAACAGAGATATGATTGCCGGGTTTTCAGAACAAATCAGAATATTTATGATAATAAAAACATAACGAATAAAAGTTTACATTGTATTTTTAAAATTATATTAATAGAAAAGTAAGAAAAGGCATGGTGATAAGAATAAATAAGCAAACAGGCATTAAGAGGATTAGGGATCTGAATGACGATGAACTCTTTCCCCTCTAATTAAGTTCTCTTTACAATGTTCTGTTTCTCTGCATTTCTACATCCACATATTTAACTGTTATGCATTGATGCAAATGCTTGTTTACAAATTTCATGCTGTGCTCACAGTCGAATGCACTTACATATTTCCTAGAAGGACAAAAATCTATTGAAAAGTCATTATACCGTGTGTGTGTGTGTGTGTGTGTGTGTGTGTGTGTGTGTGTGTGTGTGTGTGTGTGTGTGTGTATGGCTGCAGAATGGAAAACATTAACTATGAGCTTAACCACAGCTCAATGCTCTCCAAGTAATTTTTTACAGATTGGATCAAAAAAAACCCATCACAGTAAAAATAGTCGATCACAGTTTTAGGTTTGTGCAACCCTCAACAACAGCTTAGGTATTAGCAAGTATTTCCATCAGACGCCTCCATATCTTCAAGAGCCAAAAACAAGAGGGAGAAGTCAAACCTCTGAGTGATAACATCCATTTAGAGCAGCCCTGGATTTGTTGGGGCAGGTTACTGTCTGACATTAGAGTGACTAGCTTCCTCTCCTGTCTGTCAAAGTCTGATTACTTAGTGTGAAGTAAAAGGGGGTGTCAGTTTTGGGGAGTGGCACTGTCATACAGGCTGACACGTCAACAGCTGTTCTCTGTTGGCTTCAGGCCGCATTCGGTGATTGCAGACCATTAATTCTTTGATGGCTGTACATTTATAGCCCCCTATAAAAGTGGATTGTAAACATGGGGTAAAAATATAACAGAGGAGGGGCTGGGGACATGAAAGGAGGGACGGTGCAAATTATGAAATAGAAAATAAGAGCTCAAGGTCGAGGGTCGGACAATCACAGTGTAGCATATGTAACTGTTCAGCGTGCAAGGAAGTAACATAAACATGATATTGCATTAATGAGCTTGTTCTCATGATAAACTCTCATGTTGGACTGTATAATCTACAGTTTACCATTCCAAATGATGCGTATAGCAATAACCTGATGGTAGCAATAGTCCATTCATCACAAGTAGCAAATGGCTCACATCGAAGAGTGAAACTCAACATTTTAAATACAAAAAAATCAGAATAAAATGAGGTGATTTGCAAGTAAAGTTGCTAGTGCAACATAATGAGCAGCATTATCTGCTGTTCTGTATTACGGAGCTTCACTGTGCCTATGGCTGATCTGCTAAAACACTTTAAACTTGGGCCTACTGTGCTCACTGAGATGCCTGTTGCTGCTTGTCTTTTTCCCTGCAGTCATGTGAAAAGACTGAATAGACTCCTGTGAAAAAGCGAGTAGACCCCATGATTCAGTAGCTTATAGATCCTTTAGCAGCAGTAACTTGATGTAATCATTTCCTGTATGACTTCATCAGCATCTGAGACTGTTGTGGAGGAATTTTGTCCCATTTTTCTTTATAACATGATTCAGTTCATTGAGGTTTGTGGACATTCATTCATGCACAGCCCTCTTAATCCTGTCGCAGGATTTCAATCACTTAAACACCTCAATTCTTTTCTATTTGAGCTATTCTGTTGTAGATTTGCTGCCCGGCTTGGGATCTGTTTGAACAAAGTTTTAACTCCTGGACAAATGGCCTCACATTTGACTCTAGAATATTTTGGTATACAGAGAAGCTCATGGTTGACTCGATGACTTAATGGGGCCCAAATCATCACCCCTCCACTACCGTGCTTAACAATCAGTATGAGATTTTTGTCCTGATATGCTGTGTTGGGTTTCCACCAAATGTGATACTGTGCATTAGGTCAAAGCATCTCCATTTTGATCTCATCTCAAGGTTTTTCAGCTTTGGAAACCTGAGACATGCCATGACATAGATTTAAAAAACTTTATCCTAGCAACCCTTCCAAAGCCACAGTAGTTTAGTCTTTTTATAATTTGTTGTTAACTTTAACACAATCTAACTGAGAGTATACGGGTAGCTCTTGTTTCTTGGGATGAATTTTCTCCTCTTAAGATTGTGGCAACACACATACCTGTAAAGTGCCAAAACTGGTGCTATAGAAGTGCTCTCAGTCACTAATAATCAATAATCAAGTGCATTTTATTAGCACCTGGCGCCTAATTCCTATGGATGCTTAAAGGTGTACTCAGTACTCCATACAACCATGTGAAAACCTTCTTTTTCTCATGCCTGTAAATGGTTGTGATGGTGCTGGAGTTTATTGCCAATGAAGACAACATTTCAGAACTCAGTGAAAGATCTTAATTTTCTGCTTGTCACTACCAAAACTCTAATAAATCAATTACTCTGCATCTGTTCAGTGTGATCATGTGGGTGACTATCAACGCAACACTTACACAACAGCCTCGTTTCCTTGTGGGAGCAGCTGGTTACAGTAGATGCCATTCGCTGATATTTTAACCAAATGTTGCGTTTACAAGGAAGTGAATAAAGAGGAGGAAGAGCTTTTCCTAGTACCAACACTTCCATGCCTAATAACAAAGAAAGTGTCACATTTTGGCTATATGTAAACAAGCAGACAAGCCTTAGCCTGTGCAGGAATATACTGAGGGTGGTGGGGTTATCCCTGCCCTGCAGTTCCTTATTATGTTGTTTTGGAAAATGCAACTCAGTAAACAAAGCAAATCATCGTTACAGGAAATTAACGCAAGAAGGAAGACAACTGTCAGAGGCAGTAATTTCCAGAAGGAAGTATTTCCATGCCTTGGTTCCAGGACTACCCTCAGCACATCCAAAGGCCTGCAAGTCACCTGCATCCAATGACATTCAATTTGGTAGTCATTATCATACTCATGTGAGGATTATCTAATCTGTTATAGAGCACACCTGATACTTATTCACTCGCGCATACACAGAAAATCTCTGATTGTTTATTTTTTTGATCCGTTTGTGTATTCTTGGTTGATTTAATAAGTTTTCTTCGTCCCACTCCTTTTTCAGGCAAGTTTTGTTTTTTGTTTTGTGTATTTTATGTTCAATATAGGTATTTGTTGTGCCTGAAAATGAATAAATAAATGAATGAATGAAAATGAATGAATTACGGCTCCTTCGGGGTGAAATCTATAATGCTGTATTTGCTGTATTTTATTTACTGGAAGCAAACACATGTGGAGGGTGAGGCTGTGCTGTGATTTTGGATGGTGGTGCAGTTTTTCTTTCCACACTGAGGTTGTCTTGTCTTTAAAAGTAAGTCTTGTTAAAAGGACTTTAAATAGTTTATTCGGCTGGCGGTTAGACAAGGATAGAATAACTGGATTTGGGTCTGCCGTAGTAACCACAAAGGCTTAGCAACAACCTTGCTGATGACAAATTAGCATTTTCCACCGTGTGACTGCTTTCACTTACTTTTGGATCTATTCCTGTCTAAGACATTGTGTCCCACATATGGTGGGGGCACGAGTATCTATGTGCTTTTGTGTGAAAAATATCATCTTAAATTGAGTTAAAATTTGAATGATGTAAACATTTCGCTGAACCATTCACGTACATGTCATATGTTTAAGGACGGTTTGCTTCTGTTGCAGCTGCACAGTGAAACTGTTCTGCAGCTAGCACAGTACTGGCGTGTTTGCTGAAACGCCTCATTAAAAGCTGGTGTATATACAGCATACACATAAATCGGCCTGCCACAGCTCCTCCACCTCGTACAAAGGTTTATAAATATCTTCTATCAAAACCTTTTGGCAGTTAATACATTTCATTGTTTGCTGACTGAATCCCCTCAACAGTATGTAATCATATCATCATCTTTTGTCTTTGTCTTTTTTTGTGCCACTGCACAGACATATTTTATTGATCTGCAGCACTGATATATTAGGCGCCAGCTACATAAACTGTTATTTCACAAACTGTTCATCCGTAACACAATATCTCCCTCATTCTCCTGCAATGAAAATGTTAAGGAAAGACCTCGCTCAGTGACAGTAACGCGTCCTCTTCGTGCCTTTGTTATCCAGTAACACAGTGGACAATGTCAGTGTGTACTGGCTGTGTTTTAAATTTGTCACCCAAACTGAGCAACTCTGGAAGGAAATAAAAGCAATAAGTAAAGGTTAATCAGCACTGAGGTAAGGTAAAGAATAAAGTTGTAACATATAGTATTTGTGACACAAATAAGTGAAATGATTATTTATCTTATTTTTTTCACATAGCAACCATGTAACAAGAACAGTCTTTACACTTTTGTGTCATGCCAGGAACAACAGACCAGCAAGACCACACTGGGTCCACTCCTGTCAGCTGCTAACAGGAAACTGAGGCTACAATTTGCATAAGCTCACCAAAATTGCACAATAGAAGATTGGAAAAAATGCTGCTTGGTGTGATGACTCTTGCTTTCTGCTGTGACATTAGGATGGTAGAGTAAAAGGACTAGATGTTACAATGCCTGGTAATGCATTGCTTCAAATGGAGAAAGTCTTGAGGAATTGCTGCTATGAGGAAAGGCAGCCTAGAATCGTTACCAGTGGGACACATCGTTGTTTGCCTCAACTTCACAGGGTGTTTCGGTCTTTTATCACAAGCTACTCTACCATTTTTTAGTTTCTTTTTACCTTGCTTGGTTAGGTTTAGAGATCTGCGAATTAATACTTACCTCTTTAATATTTAAGGAGCCTCACTTCTTCAAAGGGATAGAAAAGGTGATAGAGACAAAAAGAGACAAGATAGGAGAGAGGAGAGCCAGAAGGCTACCATTTGCATAGGCTCACCAAAATTGTACAATAGAAGATTGGAAAAATGCTGCTTGGTGTGATGACTCTTGCTTTCTGCTGTGACGTTAGGGAGGTAGAGTCAGAATATCAGTGTTTCTGGCTGTTGGTGGTGCAATGGTATGTTGGATATTTGGAACTTGGAACACTGATGGCTTTTTTACACCAGCTCAGTGTTGTTTAAATGCCAAAGCCTACCTGAGTATTTTAGATCTGGGAAACCTGCAGTCAGCTGAGACTGAAGAAGTCACTTGGATGAGTGACAAAACGTTTCTCCCACCAAAGCTACGTCCAGATGAACAGAATCAACTTTTGGAGACTACCTGAGTATTGTTGCTGACCATGTCCAAAACCACAGTGTACCCACCTTTGGATGGCTGCTTCCACACAACATGGATAGCACACCATGTCACAAAGCTCAGATCATTTTAAACTGGGTCGATGAACATGACAGTGAGTTCACTGTATTCAAATGAGCTCCATAGTTACCAGATCCCAGGCCAGTGGAGCACCTTTAGCATGTGGTGGAACAGGAGATTGTGTGACTGTGATGCTGTCATGTCAACATGGACCGAAATCTCTGAGGAATGTTTCCAGCACCTTGTTTAATCTATGCCATGAAGAATTACGGCAGTTCTGAAGGCAAAAGGGAGTCAAACCCAGTCCTAGGAAGGTACCTAATTAAGTGGCTGCAGAGTGTATATTTGAAACTATTCCACCAGTAGTAATGGTAACACGTCAGAAAATCTTGTAAAACCAGGGGTTTCTCTGACACCTCGCTACACAGATTTCAGTATCGGTGTGTCAGCTGATGCACCATGATAAGAACCATGTTTGAACCATAAAGGTACATTGACAGTCCCCAGAGGATGACGCCTACTACAGCAGGACATCGTTAGCATGCCAACATGAGATTACTAATAAACTAAACCAAATAAGTACTAAAACCTCATAGCGCTGCAGTATCTTTGTTTTATCTTTCTTCATGCTATCAATTTGCGGTATTGATAGGTCATTAATAGCACTGGGAGGGCCAAACACTGCTAACCTGTGTATCCCACATCACATTATTGTGCTTAGACTGAAGATATGGTGCACAGATGTGGTGGAAGAACTGCGTAATGCAATTCAAAAAAGGTTCCTTAACTGGTGCTCATAGGTGGAACGCCTTGTTTCATGGTTGTCCACAAGCTGGAGTTATTTTTTTTTAATTTTGTGGAATTTTGCTATTTTATGGCAGAATAGCGGTCAGTCAAATGTCAAATGTTACTCAACAAAAACAGACAAAATAAATGGAATAATGGAGTAATGTGTTACATCCATACACACAGAGACACTAAAATGTTTGGATAAAATATGAGACCAAAGGAGTAATGATTGCAGCTATTGTTTTTTCCACCCCAACGATCCTTTCTTCTATTTTATTCGCTCTTTCATTAACTCATACCCTCAGGTTTCCTTGGTCGGTGACTCACTCCTGCCATTCCTTAAGCCCGAGACTTTCCATTAGTCTCTTAGCAACCAAGGATTGATCCCTCAGGAAGCAGTCAGGAAATTCTTCATCTCTTTTTTTGTCTGATGTAAAATTAGCAAACAGGAACCAGAGCCTGGAGAAAGAAAAGGAAAAAAAAAACCCTTATTGTTTTCCCTACTGACTCAACAGCTAGCATGTGTCAACAGATTGTAAAACTGTGCAAATAAAAGCTGCCAAATGGTAACGAAGAGACAACATGGTGATGCTATTTAAAAAGAGGAAAAAGGGCAAGTTATTTAAAATGAATCTAATTCATCATTTATAGACTTAAAGCAAAAGATGTTATCATAATTGGAAGTTCAGAGACATTTCTGGAATGAGGAAAAACATCCAAGGACTGAGGAATTTCAAAACCTTCTTAGTGGCAAAAGATTTTTAATGGAAACCACATGTTTAAGAACAGAAACATCTGCTATCCAAGATGCCTTTCAAATCAAATACCTTCTCTAATATCCTAGTTTTAAAGCAGTAAAAACACAAGCCACTGCTTGTCAGTGCCTGCACCCTAGGACGTGGGATGGTTCTAATATCATCAGTTTCATTTCAGTAACATGCCACATGCTGATTTTTAACGTAACCAGTTTTCCAGTTAGAGCTATAAATTATTATTCCTCCCCTCATCATGACAACAACAATATTTTAACTGGCTTGCTTCCTTTTCCTCCTCAGGATGGGCTGGATGATAAAACACATTTTGCTGAACTTTCTGAGACCAAAAATAAACCAAACAAAATTAAAGTGGAGGTTTTTTGTTTTTTATCTTTTACCAGGAAGGCCATTATTCTTCGAACAAGGCTGTAATTTCTTAACACAGTAACTTTGATCCACCCATTACTCATTCGTGTTTTTACTTCCAAAATGCAAAATATGTATTGACTTAAAGTGCGTAATCTTCCTACAGAAACTCACGTCACAGGCAGCCAAGTTATTCTACTTACATCTTATACGCACACACTTTGTGTTGTTTTTTCTTTATAAACAGTATACCAGACGGGTTTGTCAGGACAGAAAAACTACTATGAAAAACTTCACATATCTTTGGAGATTTTTTTTCCCCTGTGTTGCTCGTTGACTTCGAGTGTGACACTTGAATCAACTCCCACTTACAAGCATTGGACAACTGGATGGGTGGTGTGGATGAGTAGATCAGCAGAGCATAAATAAACAGATAATTCACCGGAGTATAAAATTAAGCAGAGATTCAGTCAGCATGGAAATGATGGAATCAACATAGGAAGTTAGTCTTGTTGAGTTCAGTGCTCACGTAAACAGAGGCACCACATTTCAGTATTTATACCAAGTGAATGCCCATAACGCTGTCAACTCACTAATGACGCATGCTTTACATCACATTGTGACTAACAGGCTTAAGTGTTTGCATGAAGCTTTGGGAATAAAAAAGATATGCTTCTGGAGGGAAGGTAAAATGTTAAACTGTTTATTGCGTCCTCTACCCCTACGGGAAATGCTTCAAGGGAGTGTAACCAAACATCAGAATGACGCTACTCTTGCTGGTCGGAAGAGAAATGAGACACAGGAAAAGAACACGCACACACATACATATCGTTTTTGTTATGGTAGATAACTCTGCATATTTACTGGCAAGAGTACCAATTTAAAAAGCTTATTTCCCTGTAAAAAGGCTAGTATGGTGCTTTTTGGCATTCTAGTGCCCTTGTAATTTTAAGTAAAATCATAATGTGCTGAATAAAAAGTGTACCCCCATAAAACAAAAACCAGTAAAACAATATGATTTTCATATTGTAAATTATTGAACTATTTCTGCAAAAATCTTTTATTGCTTGGGGTTTTTTAAAGATCTGAAAAATGTGGCAGCACGGTAAGCTGGAATATGATGAGGTATGAGGAGATTTCAGCATTCAAGGTGGCAGTTAGTGTCAAATGCCCGTACAGAACTGGAGTCAAGTGCAGAACCAGATGTGGAGACAGCAGAGTAAAATTCTCAAATTTTACATTTTACACCTAACGTTGCGTGGGCTAAGAGTGGCGAGTTCAGGGCATGGCTGGTGGTTCGGTGACCTATTGAGGCACACTGAGAACAGCAGAAGGGAGTTAGCAAGTTCAGGAAACTTGTCTGGGGAGAAGAGACACCGTGTGGCTTACTTGGCAGGTAAAATATTTAGAATTGGAGGGGGAGGTGAAGGTCCGAGTGGCAAGTCGGGTGCAAAGATGAAGGGCTGACCTGAATTCCAGAATTCCTTGTGAACAACAATGGCAGAAGGGCAGGCAGGTGAGTGTGGTGAGGGTTTCCTTCCAGGGGGTTGGAGCGTGGCGTGAGTCCAGTGAGAGCTTGACCAGTATCGGAAAGTCAAGTTCAGCTGTAGAGTGGAGCTGTGGCATGACGAGTAAACTGTAGCAAAAAGAGATCAAGGTAATCGCACATAAAACTTGGTCACAGAGCGAGAAGAATAAGCCTGTTACCAACACAGGTAAGTTGACAAACTTGCGGTGAAGGGACAGTGACGCTGGCCATAAATAGCCTCCTGTAGCTCTCCAAAAGTTGATTCTGTTCATCTGGACGTAGCGTTTTGTGGGAGAAACGTTTCGTCACTCATCCAAGTGACTTCTTCAGTCTCAGCTGACTGCAGGTTTCCCCAATCTTATAAACAGTACATTTGCATAATGACTGGTTTCAGTCATTATTTCAAATGCAAATATTTCAAAAAAGCTCAAATGAGTCTTTTGCTGTTCTATTAACTAATTATTATGGAAAATCACAGGGATTTAGTGGTCATTAAAATGCATCCGGAATTTGTAAATTGATTACGATTCATCTCATAAATCATGACACACTGCTCTCCCTTGCATAAGCTGCCTTTATAGGTTAAAAGTATCAGTATATGTATATTGGTATAGGTGCTTTGAGTACTTCAGTAGAGTAGAAGACACTATATCACCACCAGTCGATTTACCAAAACATTTATTGCTTGTCTCAATTATTCCGATGGTAAATCAACATTTCGGTCTCATGTTTGAGAAAGGACCAGATCATCTTTTATGTAAAAGTCATGATGCTGCTCTTGCCTAATAACAGCTAATATAATTTTCATTTCCACCACAGAACACGCTGAAACTAAATGTCAACAGATTATTGTTGCAGTTGCAAAGGTTAAGCATGCTGAGAGTGAAATTCGTGTTTTACACCACTTCCTGGCGTCACTGAAATGTCTCAACTCTTATCTCGTAGGAAAAAAGAAAATAACAGCCCTATACTTAAATAAAATCTGAAAGATCAAATTCTATTAAAAAAACAAAACAATTTTCCATTCACAAAACCAAAAGCAGGGTCGTACCACTCCCAGTAATGATCAGCCCAATACTCCATTTCTTTATTTCAATGTTCCTTCGTGCCAAGTGAAATGAAATGTGCCAGATCTTAACCTCCTGTTGTTCGGTGCCGTTACGTTCTCCGGCTTAGTTTTCAAATCGTGTACAAGCGCTGAAGTGATGCAAAAATGTGTCGGTAGATTAACCGAGAGATGGAGGCGGCCCACGTCCTCGTGACAGCCGGCGTGAAATACGGCTCCAGCTGCAAGGTTTAACAATCAGTTCCGCTCCCAAAATAACCTTTTAACTCACAACAATTTTTCTTTCCTACCCATTTTTCTTTATTTACTCCTTCCCTTCTCATCCAAACAGATTCCATTTCTTTTTTTTTTCTTTTGAGCAAACACTGATATAAAAGCCCCCTTTGTCTAAATGATAAAAAGCTATCTCTTTGACAAATAGATGAAACCATCAGTGACTGAAGATCTGTTCTGTTGCTTTGGCTCTTTGTATCACTGCTCAAACACATCTTGAAAGTATTGTAAAATTGATGCAGCATTTCTGACACTATGTAGTTTGTTTTTCATAGCACTTGGATGACATTATTATGAAAGGGGTATTTTATATATGGCTTTTAGTGAGTATTGGCTTTTCTCTATTTATTTGAGAACCCCTGCCTCTTTGTTACCTGTTTGAGCAAGGCCTTTCCATCCTGATTACAGAGATCAAGGTAAACTGCTGGAGTTTACAAGCTTTTTTTCACTTGGTAATGATTGAAGCTACGATGCTGTTGGGTGCTTTGAATACTCCACAGGTTCTTTTGTATCCTTCCCTAGATACGTGCTTGATACAATCTAGTCTCCAGACAATATTGATTCTTGCAGCAATGCTGAATTCAATTAGGCACTCCCAAGCATCTCAAGGATCTGTGAAGGATGGATAGGAGGAGGGGTGCACCACATCTCGATTCTGAATGCGATAATTAATATCCCCTTAAAAACTGTAAAAAGGGATATTTCATTTTAACTAAACAGTGAAATACTGTGTACACCAATGTATGTAGTTAAGGAGATAAATACTTTGTTTTTGTTCAAATCATATGAATGCACTGTAAGTCACTGGCTTATGAAACAAAAGGTGGGAGCTGTCTAAAAATAGTCCTAATTGGACCTCATTCATTCATGAGCAAAGCCACAACTTGTAGGCTGAAATAAAGCATCTAGGTCATTCATACCTTAAAAAAAACAGAGAGATAGAAGCTGCTGGAAAGTCATCCAGATTAGAGATCACGTTTGGTTTCACAAAATCCTCTACTCTGGCATCATCAGCAAGCGCTATGATAAGGGTCGATGCACAAATGAAAGCTCACATTTGCACGAGCGTGTGTACATAACTGGATTTGTACCTCTCAACATCACATGAAGAGGATTCATCCATTAAGATTATTTGATGTCTATTTTTAGCCACGTGCACCAAAACAAAACACATGGGTGGATGACATCACGTTAATACTCCCAAGTACACTGTAATAAACATGTGGCTCATGTTGTGATGGTTATTATTATTATAGGAAATGAAAGGTCTGTCGAGGAACTCACCTGTGTTATTAGGATGTGACATTATGAGCATCGCGTGGTCTTTTAAATGTTTGATTTCAAACTTTCTGATAGCTGAAATTTAAAGAAGCAAATAAATAGGAAAAAGAAGAAATATCTGTATTTTCTCACTGTACTCTATGTTATACCACTAGTTCTAGTAGTGAAAGTGTGGAGCTTTTAAGGACATGAAATACATGAGAGCTGTAATGTGCATGAAAACCCATCTCCTGTACAATGACAAAATAAAGGCAAAGAACAGTCTATTCCCCTGCTCTCCAAGTCGGTTATACCTGTAGGTCAGTTATGTAATTTCGCACAATTAGAACATGTGCTTGAGTGGCTCCGTTTCTAAACGATGTAATGACAGAAAAGGGACTGATACAATCCCCAAAAGGAAGGAAGGACATTAGAAAGGGCGGTGCATGGGATATATAATTTTCTCCACCAGGATTGTGTAACATTTGCACACCACATGTTTTTGAAATAGCTTTCAAGAGGAATAAATTTAGACAACTGCACCCACACAAACACAAAATCTCTGGCCTTGTTTGTTGCAGTCTGTAGGTGTGTTTCACATCTTGTGCTCTCTTTCATCAGCACCTATATTGAAAATTAGTGCAACTGCTGAACCAAGACATAAAACAACTCTTGTTAAATGTTGAATGCCAATTGTCTAAACTGCACATAATTTATGTTTTCTTACTGAAACCTTAGCGTTGTTACCTCATAGCAAGAGGGTCCGGGGTTCAAACCTCCTGAAGGAGTTTGCATGGGTGGAGTTTATGTGTTGCCCTTGTGCCTGCCTGGGGCTTCCTGTCACATGTTGCCTAGTGTGGGAAACACTAACATGCATGCTAGGTTGACTGGATATTCTAAATTGGTTAATGGACGACTGTCCTTCTGTGTTAGTCCCGACAGACTGGCACTCTCCAGCCCCTTGCACTTGTGGATTGGATATGTAGATGTAAACTGTGCTTCTGTTAAGTGAATTGTTGCTGGTTGCTTAAATGCCTTTTATTGAAACTCTATCACTATGAGTAAAAGTGAAGTATATTTAAATAAGGCTTTATCTGCTGTGTCTTAGAGTCAGTTCTGCCACTGCCATCTTGTGTCACTTTTTCCTCCCTCTGCTCTGCTCTCTGCACGTTCTTATCCACCAGATGCCAAATGTTTCTATGAGCATCATTTAAAATTCCCCTTTGTGTTTATGACAAAAAGACTTCTCTTTCACAAATAGATAAAAACCATCAATGAGCCTTTTCAGGGAGAATGATTTTGTTTATTTTACAAAAGGCTGCCTCGTGAATGCTCAGCCCGAGCACCTGTTCTGTTGCTTTGCCACATTATATCACTCCTGTTGCTGCTCACGCACATGCTGAAAATACAGGAACTGCAGCGTTTCCCACATTATGCAGTTTTTTTTCCTTACAGTACTTGGATAACATGACTTTATTATGAAAGTTGTATTTTATATATTAACATAGGAAGACCCTTTGTGGGACATCCACACTTTAGCTGATGCTAAGTGTGATTTGGCAGTGTCATGACTCACTCTTGAATGACAGCACAGGCACCGGCCTGACTGTTCAGTCAGTCACACCCGTGTGTGCTTGTAAGAGCATACATTATTTAGCAATAGAAGTTATATATAAATAATTAAATAAACTAGTGTATTGTTTTGAGTAACCTGCCAACAGCCTGCCTGTAAGAGACAAGTGAGAAGGTGAGAGGACAGAAATGTCACTACTGAGGTAGTAATTGAAAAAAAAGTATTTCAAGACACACGGTATGCAGACAAATGTGAAGTATGCTTCAAGAGTCTCGTTTTGAAGGCTGATATCAGGAAGGATAGCTCTCTGGAGCTGGCTTGATTACTCTAACCTTATGTATCATGCAGTATGTGGGCTGTAGATGGGCCAGTTACTTCATGTCTATCTTCACAGTGGCCTACGCTTTCCAAGTAAGCCACCACCACTGGGCACAGTACACACCTAAAACTAGAGTTAAGTAATGGAGCACTCATACTTTACACGCATAAATAAATTTATGACGCACAGGACTGTACTCAGAGTGGAGGAGTTACCAACATCAAATCCAATTCAGGATCAAATGTACATTTATTTTATACTTTGTCCTGGATTGTTTTTGTTTTTATGGTGTAAGCAGAAGCAGCAAAGAAAGCAAACTGTGTCATCTATCCATCTATCTATCTATCTATCTATCTATCTATCTATCTATCTATCTATCTATCTATCTATCTATCTATCTATCTATCTATCTATCTATCTATCTGTCTGTCTGTCTGTCTGTCTGTCTGTCTGTCTGTCTGTCTGTCTGTCTGTATGTATGTATGTATTTATCAGTTTTTCTCAGTTGCTTTGGTGCATTTCTCACAACAGAATTCAACTTTGCACAATAGTTAGTTCAACCTCCACAACATGTAGTCGTTTTGGCACAACCTTGTGGCGGTTTCATGTTCATTGACTTTGGACGAAGATACTTTCCCCGATGCATCGATAGAGCTGACATTCGCTGTGATGTTGATGCAAATATGTGGGCAGACAGACGGGAGCGTCTAGATATCAATGATTGATATGCAGCAGTGTCTGTTTTTCAGGGGGGTTTTTGTTTCATAACTACTGCAGTAAGGTTTACTGTCTAAGTGAGTTTGTTTGCTGTAAAATGTTTGATTTACTGTATTTCCCCAGTTGCACAATGCTGTGAACAGTTTCAATTACAGTTTTTTACAGTCGCTAACAAGCGCCTACCCATACTTCAGATACTTTTTCTAAACTCTTAACACAGACCCACACCTACAAAACACAATTGGCCAAATGGATAATATCCTTCCCAAAAATACACTTTGTTAAATATATACTAACTCCTCATTTCAAAATTAGAACACATCTTTCTCTGCACACACTAACTGTACAAAAACACTATAAATCTGACTCAAAATGAAATTAGTCTGTCAAAGAATAACACTTGTTTTCACTTCACAAGGTACATGCAGTCAATCAAAGTACACCAGGTTTCAAAATACTGGCTATTATTGACATTACAAAAACTGCATAGACTTTTATGTTTCAGTGTCACAGGTATTTGCATGCGAAACATGCAATCCACCATATTGACACCAGAAATGTCTTGGTTGGTAACTGTATGTCCACATGTACAGTAATGTTCACATTCAAAAGCATTCCAGTAAAAAGCAAACAAGTTTTTGTTTCTTTACTGTTTACCACAGGAGGTACAGTAGAAACACGGTATGATAGGACAGAGAAAGTTTTACAGTATTGCTTACAGTGAACAAAATATCCATGAAACACACAAGAGCATTCTGAACAAAAAAACAACAGCAAAAAGCCAAGATAAAAAGGGGGGGAGGGGGGCTAAAAAAAGGCAAAAAAGTTGCATCTAATCTCTGCGATCTTCAGGGTTAGGCCACATGTTTTCATCAACATCACATCTGATGTCAGCCAAGTCGATGCACCTGGGATAAAACCGCCTGGTATGTCGGATCCACCCTTGGCAATCGTCAACTGTGATGTCCCTGGAGCCAGCATCCATGGCTTCAAGGAGGGACATCTGGTCATGTGGCTGATGGTCATAAACCTTCCACCGCCATGCAGAAAAGAACTCCTCTATGGGGTTGAGGAAAGGTGAATAGGGTGGAAGGAAGAGACTCACCAGTCTTGGGTGGACTTCAAACCATGTTGTTATTGCTTGCGAGTGATGGAAAGCCACATTGTCCCAGGTAATTACAAAGGTCCTCATGTTTTCACCCTCCTGACCCTGCTCTGGAACCAGGCGCTGGTGGAGATCATTGAGAAAGGCAAGCAAGCGCTCTGTATTATAGGGTCCAACCTGACATTTGTGAAGGAGTAATCCTGCATTTGCAATTGCTGCACACATGGTAATGTTTGCCCCTCTCTGTCCTGGCACATCAACTGTGGCCCTTTTTCCAATTACATTCCGTCCACGTCGACGCCTTTTGGCCAGATTGAATCCTGCCTCATCGATGTATATGAATTCATGAGGGGCCTGGTTGGCCTCCAATTCCATAACTCTCTGAAACAAAGTTTATGTAAGTCATGTTAGTACTGTATACCATACTGTACTGTAACCTAGTATTGTGTAGGTTACCTACTTGCAAAGTGCAAAGCTTATAGAACTGGACATTGGATTGAATATACACTGTACCTGGACATATTGTCGTCGTAGCTCCTTGACCCTCTCACTGTTCCTCTCAAAGGGAACAGTGTAGAGCTGCTTCATCCGCACTCTATGTTTGGACAATGTCCGCGAAATGGTTGTGAGGCTGATTCTATCGATATTGTCAAATATCTCATGGTCCGCCACAATTCTGGTTTGTATTTCACGCAGTTTTATTGCATTACAGTTTTTTTCAATCGCTAACAAGCGCCTACCCATACTTCAGATACTTTTTCTAAACTCTTAACACAGACTCACACCTACAAAACACAATTGGCCAAATGGATAATTTTCTTCTCAAAAATACATTTTGTCAAATATATACTAACTCTTCATTTCAAAATAGAACACATCTTTCTCTGCACACACTAACTGTACAAAAACACTATAAATCTGACTCAAAATGAAATTAGTCTGTCAAAGAATAACACTTGTTTTCACTTCACAAGGTACATGCAGTCAATCAAAGTACACCAGGTTTCAAAATACTGGCTATTATTGACATTACAAAAACTGCATAGACTTTTATGTTTCAGTTTTACAGGTATTTGCATGCGAAACATGCAATCCACCATTTTGACACCAGAAATGTCTTGGTTGGTAACTGTATGTCCACATGTACAGTAATGTTCACATTCAAAAGCATTCCAGTAAAAAGCAAACAAGTTTATGTTTCTTTACTGTTTACTACAGGAGGTACAGTAGAAACACAGTATGATAGGACAGAGAAAGTTTTACAGTATTGCTTACAGTGAACAAAATATCCATGAAACACACAAGAGCATTCTGAACAAAAAAACAACAGCAAAAAGCCAAGATAAAAAAAAAGGGGGGGGGCTAAAAAAAGGCAAAAAATTTGCATCTAATCTCTGCGATCTTCAGGGTTAGGCCACATTTTTTCATCAACATCACATCTGATGTTATCCAAGTCGATGCACCTGGGATAGAACCGCCTGGTATGTCGGATCCACCCTTGGCAATCGTCAACTGTGATGTCCCTGGAGCCAGCATCCATGGCTTCGAGGAGGGACATCTGGTCATGTGGCTGATGGTCATAAACCTTCCACCTCCATGCAGAAAAGAACTCCTCTATGGGGTTGAGGAAAGGTGAATAGGGTGGAAGGAAGAGACTTACCAGTCTTGGGTGGACTTCAAACCATGTTGTTATTGCTTGCGAGTGATGGAAAGCCACATTGTCCCAGGTAATTACAAAGGTCCTCATGTTTTCACCCTCCTGACCCTGCTCTGGAACCAGGCGCTGGTGGAGATCATTGAGAAAGGCAAGCAAGCGCTCTGTATTATAGGGTCCAACCTGACATTTGTGAAGGAGTAATCCTGCATTTGCAATTGCTGCACACATGGTAATGTTTGCCCCTCTCTGTCCTGGCACATCAACTGTGGCCCTTTTTCCAATTACATTCCGTCCACGTCGACGCCTTTTGGCCAGATTGAATCCTGCCTCATCGATGTATATGAATTCATGAGGGGCCTGGTTGGCCTCCAATTCCATAACTCTCTGAAACAAAGTTTATGTAAGTCATGTTAGTACTGTATACCATACTGTACTGTAACCTAGTATTGTGTAGGTTACCTACTTGCAAAGTGCAAAGCTTATAGAACTGGACATTGGATTGAATATACACTGTACCTGGACATATTGTCGTCGTAGCTCCTTGACCCTCTCACTGTTCCTCTCAAAGGGAACAGTGTAGAGCTGCTTCATCCGCACTCTATGTTTGGACAATGTCCGCGAAATGGTTGTGAGGCTGATTCTATCGATATTGTCAAATATCTCATGGTCCGCCACAATTCTGGTTTGTATTTCACGCAGTTTTATTGCATTACAGTTTTTTTCAATCGCTAACAAGCGCCTACCCATACTTCAGATACTTTTTCTAAACTCTTAACACAGACTCACACCTACAAAACACAATTGGCCAAATGGATAATTTTCTTCTCAAAAATACATTTTGTCAAATATATACTAACTCTTCATTTCAAAATAGAACACATCTTTCTCTGCACACACTAACTGTACAAAAACACTATAAATCTGACTCAAAATGAAATTAGTCTGTCAAAGAATAACACTTGTTTTCACTTCACAAGGTACATGCAGTCAATCAAAGTACACCAGGTTTCAAAATACTGGCTATTATTGACATTACAAAAACTGCATAGACTTTTATGTTTCAGTTTTACAGGTATTTGCATGCGAAACATGCAATCCACCATTTTGACACCAGAAATGTCTTGGTTGGTAACTGTATGTCCACATGTACAGTAATGTTCACATTCAAAAGCATTCCAGTAAAAAGCAAACAAGTTTATGTTTCTTTACTGTTTACTACAGGAGGTACAGTAGAAACACAGTATGATAGGACAGAGAAAGTTTTACAGTATTGCTTACAGTGAACAAAATATCCATGAAACACACAAGAGCATTCTGAACAAAAAAACAACAGCAAAAAGCCAAGATAAAAAAAAAGGGGGGGGGGCTAAAAAAAGGCAAAAAATTTGCATCTAATCTCTGCGATCTTCAGGGTTAGGCCACATTTTTTCATCAACATCACATCTGATGTTATCCAAGTCGATGCACCTGGGATAGAACCGCCTGGTATGTCGGATCCACCCTTGGCAATCGTCAACTGTGATGTCCCTGGAGCCAGCATCCATGGCTTCGAGGAGGGACATCTGGTCATGTGGCTGATGGTCATAAACCTTCCACCTCCATGCAGAAAAGAACTCCTCTATGGGGTTGAGGAAAGGTGAATAGGGTGGAAGGAAGAGACTTACCAGTCTTGGGTGGACTTCAAACCATGTTGTTATTGCTTGCGAGTGATGGAAAGCCACATTGTCCCAGGTAATTACAAAGGTCCTCATGTTTTCACCCTCCTGACCTTGCTCTGGAACCAGGCGCTGGTGGAGATCATTGAGAAAGGCAAGCAAGCGCTCTGTATTATAGGGTCCAACCTGACATCTGTGAAGGAGTAATCCTGCATTTGCAATTGCTGCACACATGGTAATGTTTGCCCCTCTCTGTCCTGGCACATCAACTGTGGCCCTTTTTCCAATTACATTTCGTCCACGTCGACGCCTTTTGGCCAGATTGAATCCTGCCTCATCGATGTATATGAATTTATGAGGGGCCTGGTTGGCCTCCAATTCCATAACTCTCTGAAACAAAGTTTATGTAAGTCATGTTATTACTGTATACCATACTGTACTGTAACCTAGTATTGTGTAGGTTACCTACTTGCAAAGTGCAAAGCTTATAGAACTGGACATTGGATTGAATATACACTATACCTGGACATATTGTCGTCGTAGCTCCTTGACCCTCTCACTGTTCCTCTCAAAGGGAACAGTGTAGAGCTGCTTCATCCGCACTCTGTGTTTGGACAATGTCCGCGTAATGGTTGTGAGGCTGATTCTATCGATATTGTCAAATATCTCATGGTCCGCCACAATTCTAGTTTGAATTTCACGCAGTTTTATTGCATTATTTGCAGTAACCATTTCTACAATGGCAAGCTCCTGATCATTACTGAGGAGCTTTCCTCTTCCCCCAGAGGGTGGAAGACATTGCATTCTTTAGAAAGACAAAAAATTCAACATATGCATTACTGTATGACCATATTGACATGTCAAGTGAGAATAGAAACAATCCATGTAAAATGCAATACTTACCTGTTGGTTTGTTGAAAGATGCGTATAATGGAGGCAACCGTTGACCGCCTCAAATTGGGCTGCACTCTTTCACCAGCCTCTCTTAGTGAAAGACCATGGTTGATTACATGGTCAATGATAGTGGCACGAATTTCATCACTGACTACTGTTCTTGCAGCCCTTGGAATGCCACCACCACGCATTCTTACACCTCTACCTTGCCCTCTCCTTGGGCCTGCTCTTCTCCCTGGGCCCCTTGCTCTTACTCTTCCTCGACCAGACATTACAGTGTTTGTCTTTTTTTTGTTTCCAAAAACATCACTCCTCAAGGTCTTGCCTTATAAACCCCACTGAGTCTAAGCCAGAATGGAAGAAGCTGTCGTTGGCCCAATTTACCCAACATAAATCAGCTGTGTGTCAATTATTCAATTGTTTGTTTATTATCAGCTGATATATATTTTTGATATTGATATTGTTTTTGTACTGATATCATTGCAGGGGCAGAGGTTTTTATACTGTATCTACGGTTTGGAATATTGTTTTTGCTATTGTGGGATGTTGTGTGTTAACATTCGTAGATACTACAAGAACAGTCCATAGTTTTGTTGGGAGGTATAACTTGTCTGTTAAGAAAATGTAAGCATTGTGGAAATATGTTCACTGACTGCATATTGGGTGAACACGACATGAAATGTGTGAATGGTATGGCCACAACAGACCGATCCTGTGCTAATTGTGTTTAGAGTTTTGCAAATGTGACAACTGTTTGGACAAACGCTTGTTAGCGACTGTAAAAAACTGTAAATATTATCAAGAGTGAATATGAAGTGTCTTGATTTTCCTTTACAATTTATGGTTTTCAACATGCCATGCATGCTGTCATGGGAAGCACCTACAAAGAAATCCGTCACAATGAGAACATGTTCAAACCATTTGATTTTGTGACCAAAGGTGCTGGTGTAATGACTTGTAATTGTGACAGCCCTGACACTTTGATCGATATAAGTACTTGCTTTCGATGAATATATTATCCGTTTTGATTAAGGGACTTGCTTTTGAAGCATTGACTACTTATTTTGAACAACTGACTTTTCTTTTTGATGAAGTGACTCACTTTTGCAAGTTATCCACCATGTTTTGCAGTTTGCACTAATTGTTTTGAGAAGAGCCTTAGTAGTGGTGCAGAGATCAATTCTGTTGTGAGAAATGCATCAAAGCAACTGAGAAAAACTGTAATTGGCCAATGACTGGGACTGTGTACCCTAAAATCTTGGACAAGAACCTCCTTTCCTCAGCCAGAATACGGAAAATATTCAAGTAATTAGACGCAAATTCCACTAAAGAACAGATGGCAGTTGCTGTGACATTCTTGGAAAGGAAGAAAACTAAACCAGACAGAAGATAAAGGAAAAAAGGAAAAAAAGGAAAAAGAGCCCCCAGAAGACATCAGCGCAGCTCAAGGGGGTCACAGCCCAATGCATCAGTGGTTGTATTTATTACAATGATCTCAAATGAGTTGCGTTAGAAACTCTACATTGGTAAATCATTCATTTAGAACAGTCATCGACAAACTGTTTGTGAATCAAGCCATTCTATGTAGGCAGCTACTGAAATAAGGACAAAAACAGGTCAGCGCCGTGAATGCTGCAGTGTTTTGTAACATAACTGTGTAGGCTGCTGACTCCCATTCTAAGACTCAATCTCTGTCTCTCCATTCACAAGAGAAACAGCCAGACAGACTGACAGTGGGAGGGAGATATGATTAAAGTGGAAACGAGACAAAAAAAGATCTGAGAGAGACTGAAGAGGACCGAGGACAACATAAAGGTCACCCACTCACAAAGGAGAGCAAGATGAAGAACATGCCCAGAATAGCAGCAGATAGGTCAGATGATGAGAGTATCAAATAAAGTCATTAAACAATTCTTAAACGGGAATCACAAGAAAGCAACACAAATAACAACAACAAAAAAAGTCTGTTTTTCTCTTACAGGTCACCGCTGCAACTAATATGGCGTCCACCTACAAATCACGAGCAGCTAAGCATCTTTTTTTAGGGCTCCCTCTGGACACATATATCTTTAGTTGTTTGTCATCTTCCATTCAAAACACAAAAGACAAAACCAAGCTGCACAAGAGGATCATGAGTGCTGGTTACACAGAGGCTGATGAATATGGAAAATGAAGCATAATAGAAGCGGCTTCAAAGAGCAATATACTCCTCTGAGCAGTGAATGGTCAAGCAAGCATGTTGTTATTCAATCTGTCACAATGTTAGAGGGTTACAAAAAGGGAAGGACAGATGAGGTGATGTACACAACACAGAACTAATGGTGTTAAAAAATCAGAATCAGAATCAGAATACTTTATTGATCCCTGGGGGAAATTATTTTTTGTTACAGTGCTCCATTTTAAACCAACATTAAGACAAGACAGACAATACGCTAACTAAGAATAGTACAATATATACATATATATACATACATACATACATAAGTCACTTATAAATAAATATTTGGAAAAGAAACATGTGTAGTTGTAGCAGCAAACAGTGTGTTAAGTGGATGCGTTGTACAGGGAGATGGCCACAGGCAGGAATGATTTCCTGTGTCGTTCAGTGGTGCTTTTCGGTAATCTCAGTCTCTCACTGAACGAGCTCCTGTGACTGACCAACATGTCATGGAGTGGGTGGGAGGTGTTATCCAACATTGTCTTTATCTTGGACAGCATCCGCCTCTCCGACACCACCTTGAGGGAGTCCAGCTCCATCCCCACAACATTGCTGGCCTTACGGATCAATTTATTAAGTCTGTTGGCATCTGCGACCCTCAGCCTGCTCCCCCAGCATGCAACAGCATAGAGGATCGCACTGGCCACAACAGACTCATAGAAAATCCTCAGCATTTTCTGGCAGATGTTGAAGGACCTCAGTCGCCTCAAAAAATAGAGACGACTCTGGCCCTTCCTGTAAAGTGCTGTGGTTTAAAAAGCTGCTATTTCAATTTTAATAAAATCTTAATGCGTGTTTGTGAACACACACTTGGTAGCAATGAGGAGGGAAACTGCATTTTATAACCTGTGGAAAAAACCACAGGCTCTGAGTGGTGCAGTGATTATCACCACTCTCTCTGTGTCTGTGCGTGTTCTCTCCGGGTACTACTCCTCCTTCCCATAGTCCAAAGACATGGATGGAGATGGTTAATTAATGATTCTAAAGTGACCATAGGTTTGAATGGCAGTCCATCTCTTTCTCTTAGTCCTCTGAGAGCTTGGTGACCTGTTCTGGGCGCATCCTACCTCTCGTCCTATGACAGCTTGGAAAGGCTCCAGTGACCTCCCAGCAATCATGAACTGGATAAGCGAAAGACAATAGATGGATGGGCATGGTAAAGAAAAATTGCAATATGTCACCCTGGAATGTAGAGGATAGATTCCAACGTAACTTATAACCAGGACTCTGGAAAACAGAGTAAGTTACCAACGAATATGAATAATTTAGTTCAATT
Source organism: Rhamphochromis longiceps (assembly GCF_057381845.1). Lineage (NCBI taxonomy): Eukaryota > Metazoa > Chordata > Actinopteri > Cichliformes > Cichlidae > Rhamphochromis > Rhamphochromis longiceps. The sequence goes on from NC_140563.1 coordinate 47,725,249, forward strand.
AAATTCAAATTATTTATACAGCGCCAGATCACAAGAACAGTTGCCTCGTGGTACTTTGTGTTGTAAGGTGAAGCCCCTACAATAATACAGAGAAAACAGAGAAAACTCCAACATTCATATGACCCCACCTATGAGCTAGTGCTTTGATGACAGTGGGAAGGAAAAACTCCCTTTTAACAGGAAGAACACTCTGGCAGAACCAGGCTCAGGGCGAGGTGGCCATCTGCGGCTACTGGTTGGGGGTGAGGGGAGAAAGACAGGACAAAGACACGCTGTGGAAGACAGCCAGAGATTAAAAATAATGATTAAGTACAGAGTGGTGTATCAACAGGAGGGAAGAGATAACTAAGAGATGGAATTAGCCACCAGTGAAACAAGCTAGGTGATGGATGTGGAGTTCATTAGTCTGAACTCCACAAATAACAGACTCTGATTAGATTTAAATCAGAATTATGTGATGCTGCTGTGTCCAATCTTGCAAATATAAATAGAGTGAAAGGCTATTACAGTGCTAGCTTCTGTATGTAAAGATCAAAGAGATTTATATTATTAACAAAATAGCAAATTAAAGAGTTTTATGGCGTCTCTCGACTTTGTAGTCTACATGTCCTTTTATAGCATGCCTCCTGGGCTTTCTGCCTTTTGCTCTTTTATCTTCTTCCTTTCATTTTCTGGTGTTGCATCATTTCTCCCCTTCTTCTTTTCCCTTTCTCCTCATTTAATCATTTACATGCTCAAAATATAAAATCTTTCTATTTTAAAAATCAGATTGCACATCAAACATTACTTGCATTGTTTTAAATACAAGGCTTTACTGAAATCTTTACAATACCGATAAGGTGAAGTGGAGTCATGCTTTCAGGTTCATTTAAATCATACAGCAAACAGAACTGATTTGATTTGGTTTGAGTTAACACAATGAAAAAGTTTGGTCGACTCAAGGGCACATAAATTACTTGGTTGTCTTTTAGCTTCCCGGGATTGAATAAGATGTCTTTTCTCCGTTTCCGTTTCTCACACTGCCCACAAAAATAGCTCCTGCAGTGTTTACAATCTGTCCACTAGCTTAAGCACAAAGAGTGCATTTGTCCTGCGTGGCAGGAGTCGGTTGTGTGGATCAAGCAGAAAACAAAACCAGCTTTTTTAGAATTTGTAGAAAAAAGAAAGAAAGGAAGCCTTGTTTTAGCCCATCACCAGTGTAGCTAGTCTGTGGAAATGGTAGGAAGGGACTTTGTAATTGCTACTATATCATAATTTAAAAATTGCAAATAGCATTTAAATATATTTACACTGAAATATTGGAGAAGTTACAAGTAGACAAACCAGTTTTACCCACATAAGATGCAATGCATCAGAAATCATATGATGATAAAAGACTGCTTTAAAGGACATCCATGCTCACCAAGAAGACAGACAGACAGGACGTAAGAAGTCTGACATGAACTCTGGTGGCTCATAACTGTTGCATCACTCTATGAATTGAAACCTCGCTGGATTCTTGAGATGCTCAGTCGCTATTATAAAAGCTCACTAATGAGTTTCCATTTATAGACAGTTAATTTATATGATGTCAGTGCTCAGGTCAAGCCAACACACACACACACACACACACACACACACACACACACACACACACACACACACACACACACACACACACACACACACACACTTTTCTGTATCTCAGAGGAACTCATCCTAGTGGGTAAATGTACGAATACCTTAAGTCCTTTTCTAATTTACAACCCACAGTCCCCAAAACATTGGCATTAAATAAAAATATAATGCAATGATCTGCAAATCCTATAATATCATGTCTTTTTCACAACAGAACAATGAAAACATATTAACAATTGAAGTGTTTGAAGTGTTTGAAGTGTGAAAAAGTACCATTTTAACAAATATATTTGATTACTTTAAATTTGATCTCAGCAATAAAAACGTTGGGACAGGACCATGTCTACAATTCAGATGATCCCCTCTTCTTTTAACAACAGTGTGCTAACTATAGCAAACTACCAAGGAAACCACCAGCTGGATTTCTGGGAGAGGAATATTGTCCTGTTTTGTCTAAATGATTTCATTAGAGAACAATCTGGACTGCAGGAAGCCCAGTTCAGCAGCCTGACTCTTCTACTATGAAGCCATTTTACCTTAGAAGATGCAGTATGTGGTTTAGCATTGTCTTATTGAAAAAGATGTCGTTTGAACAGGAGAATATGTTGCTCTAAAATCTGCATATACCTTACCTCAGGATTGATAGTGCCTTTCCAGATGTGCAAGCTAATAAGGCAATAATGCACTAGTCAGAGATGCAGGCTTTTGAACTGAGCACTGATAACAATCCAAATGGTCCCCTTAACTTTTTAGTGCAGAGGATGCAGAGTCCATGCTTTCCAATACAATTTCAAATTCAATGGATTAGGGAGTTGCGGTCACAGACCATGGTTCCTAGAAGTGTTCCTGAGCCCATGCAGTGATTTCCATGAATCATGCCTGCTTTTAATGCAGTGCCGTTGGAAGATCCTGAGCATTCAATGTTCATTTTACACTTAAATATTTCTTCATATTCTAAGAATTGTTACAGTCTTTGCAAATTTATGTTCATGAACATGATTCTGAATTTTCTTTTTTCAACAATTTGTCGATACACTCGTTTGCAGATTGGTGAACCTCTGCTGCTCTTTACTTCTGAAAAATTCTGGCCACCTTACTAATCGGTTGCCAGTTAACCTAATTAGCTGCAAAATGTTCCTGCAGCTGTTTCTTTTTAGAACCACTTGCTATTCCAAGCCTTTTGTGGTTTATGGGAGCGGTTCTTTTCAGCCCAGATCAGTACTCAGAGATTTACCTGGCTACTTTTTTACTGTATTCAGATCTTAAAGTTTGACTTTTATTAACAACAACTGGCTGTTAAGGTTATTAAAAAACCACCAGAACAGCAAGTTTACATGTTTCACTGTTAAACCATTAACAAATAATTCTAATAATCATTTACCTATAGTACAGCAATTGTTTACAAACCATTTCATGGCCCTTACATAGACCCAATTAAAACATTTTTTCGTGACATGATAATAGTACGCTGTAATCATTAACCTTTGTAGGAGCTATAAAGAAGGTATAAATAAGCACTATTATCTTTTATTATATTATACTGACAAATATATAATTCTATTTGCAGTAAAACTCACACAAGCACACAAGCACGCACTCACACACTTGCACAAACATATTGCAACTTGAATCATCTGCTGTAATGTTCACTTGTTACCACTTTAACAGAGGGTCATTCATTGTGCAGATACATTCCACATGTTGAAAAGAAGCCATCTATGTGTTTTTTTCTATGAAACTTTGTCACCATCTGCAATTTCTGGCAAGTATAGTACTCTCTGTGCAGATGGAAAAATGTTGTTTTTCTTCATACTTGGGGCGCATTGTAATCATATGGTATTCTAACTTGGCTGTTTTCCTGGTTTTGTTCTCCCACAAGTCATGACAGATGGTGTATTTAGGTCACTGTCACTGTTTTCAATAACACTAAAATCAACTGATCTATCAGGCTTTCATTTTATTTGGAAATTAACTATGTACCCCTTTATTTAAAAAAAACAACCCTCACAGGCTCAAACGGTTTAATCTTTAAAAATAACAACTATTAGAGATCACATATGTTGATTTTGAAATTTTCATTTGCCCTTTTTGTCTTTCTCCCATAGGACCAAAAATGGGTCTGATTTTAAGATGACGTGCTCTTTCTGACAGAAATGTATTCTGATAAGGCGCTGTTAAGTGTTCCAATAGGCTCACTTATCCAGTGGTAGGAAAAGTTAATTATGGCTCCAAATACCTCAAAAGTGCGAAAAAGGTCAGCTATCCTTCCAACTTTCCATAATATGCATGTCCTCGTTTAAAGTAATCTGAAAAGAACACTCGCAGGAATAAAGGAACATTAAGGAAAACTATTAAATACAAAACATTAATAATTTTAGTTTCTAATAAGACTTCTCAGTAAATGAGAATGTTACACACCAGAACAGATAAAACATCAAAAATCTATGAAAATGACACATTTTATTAGTATTATAAAACAATAAGTTTTATTATTTTATTATTGCTAACTTAAGGAGGCATTAAATGTGATATTAACCTTGACTGTAGCATGAAATGCGTTGTATTTTCAATGTCTGTTAAAATATACTAGTGTTGCAACATGTAATAAAAATTGATATTAAAATATACTGAAGTAGAAATAGTGTTCTAAATCATCCCAGTAATCATAACTGGATAAAGTTTACTAACACAATAATACAAATATCCCAGAAACTCAAAACTCTGGGTCCAAAACAGGGACCATGACAGCTTTGTTAAGCAATGTTGAATATATTGTGTTATACTGTAAAATAAACCCAGTGTCACCCACATATGAGGACATACTTTAATAAAGAAGAAATGAAAATAGTGTTCAAGATTAAGTAATGCAGTAATGACTTCCTGTTCAAATGTGAAGTTTCGGCATAAGGCCCAACTAATCGTATATAAAAAGTAGAAAAACAAAAATGCAATGTAAACAAGAGCTCAGATCTCGGGAGGATAAAGAAATATCCCAAAATTTTGAGAAGGAACACATTTTGCACAGACATTCAATGTATAATGCTGCCTTTGATGACATTCACTGCCCTCAAGGACTCAATTACCCTAACACAAGATTCAAAGTCCAAAAAGACAGTCTTTCTTCTGAGCAAAGACTGACTGCTCACACAGCAGATTGGTCAACTCGGGCAAATAAATTCAGTAGCAAAAAGTAAGGCGGAAACCAAGAATAGATACAGATTCATGTGGAGAAGGAAAAACAAAGGGCTTTAATGCTTCACATGTGGTAAGATGATCTGGCAGCTAGAGAGGGTAGGATTCAGACTAAATACACCAACAGTAAGAGGTGGGTGAGAAGTCAGACTAGTGGTCTACTAGACAAAATAAAACAGGAAGTGGAACAAAAAGACATGACCTAAGACAAAACATGACATCACAGTGGTTTGTAGCAAAAATATCTCAACCTCTTTTATATGGGTTGGGAGACATTCATGTCGCCTACAGGGTGAATTGTAACTGCTGTGGTCAAGTCTTGCAATGTTATACTGCATACTTTATTTTTTTTTAAAGATCCATTATTTCCCATCAGACTCAGCTATATTTGGTGTGTAGTGATAATTAGAAAATGTTGGCACACTGACAGACTAAATTAAGCTCCGGACATGGTAAGAGTAACCATGCAGAAACTGCAACTTTGCTATAATGCTTTCTTTCATTCACATGGTCATTTTATTTTTGGACGAGACTTTTTCAGCCAAATAGGAAGTTCATGCCAGTGATGAAGACTCGGAGAGATTAGATCAGTTTTGTTGGCAGAGTGAGTCGTGTTTTGTGCACTTTTCAACTTTCAGAATCAAACTTTATCATATAACTATTTGAGTTTACTCAAATTGAAACCAGTGTTTCCAATTAAAAAGCTTAAGCAGGGGGCTATTTAGTAAAAGAAGGGCTCCAGCTGGTGAATTCAAACCCAGGGCTTTCTTGCTGTAACTGCTAACCACTGCCCACTGTGCTGTCATTTTATATATATGTATTTATTGATTATTTAGGTTTGGATGCTTGGCTCAAAATGTTCTTTTTGATGATATTCACTAAAGTAGAGCTATATTTTGATTTCCTAGTGATCCTGATGATTTAAAGTGGAGGCCTTTACACTGTAGTGACCAAGCATAAAAACATCATAGAAGTACATACAAGATTTACTGTAATTATCTTTGGAAAGGGCAATAGTGTAATTAGATATACTTTAGGCCACAGAGGTTTACTGCACAATGATTCTGTGTTTTATTTTTAGTTTCTTCCTCAGCCTTTTTTTTGGCTTGTCCTGGATATGAACGCGTAGGCGATTTCAGTCAGTGACTACCCTGTCATAACTATAATTACAATACTTACTTCTCCTCCCTCATCAGGTGCTTACACTGCAAGTGAAGAGATCCAGTTAAGGCTATAATGGGCTTTTTTGTGTTTCTTTTGTGTTCTCCTCAGAGTTTGCAATCATGTAAAAAGCAAAACAACGAATAGCCTCTGATTATCTGCAGGCTGACGCTGAATAGAAAGTGACCAAAATATCTTTAAAGCAGTGCTTATGCTATTGTGTAATGATTTTGTTAGAGTATAATAAGTTAAATGTTGCACCTATGCAGCTGAAGCATAGCTTTTCCATCCAAAATATGACTTGAGTCATGAAATCAGCATTATTTAGAGCATATGGCATAAAGAAAGGATATAATCTGAGAGTTGAAACATCGCAATACTGTGGGTAACAACAGCTGTTTCTTCACAAAAGTACCAATTCATGTTTTGCTTGGGGATCAAATACTTATTTCATTCAGTGAGATGTAATTTATAACTTTTATGTATTGACTGATATTGTTTCCCTTTCCAATAAAATGAAATTACCATAAAAATGAGAGATTTTTCATTTCTTCGTAAGTATGCTTACCTACAAGTCAGTAAATATTAAGACGTCATTGTTAATAATCACATGATTCTTCTAGGCTTGCAAGGCAATGAAAAGAGTCTGTAGGGGCATGATGTACATTTACTTTCATGTTATTTTTTCATTCCATATTTATTTCTCTGGCTTGATTGCAGTGACGTATTTACTAGATTTACTTATTTACTTGTCTCATTATCTAGAAGTACTGAAACGGCTGCGAAATTAAACAGACTGAAAAAAACAGGTGCTTGTAGACATACTGTACTTATTAGCAGCAGTATGAAACAGTAATGAAGGTGTGTGTTTTCTCTTATTAATATTATATGTATTTTCTATTTTTTATAAAAAAATATTATATATTTTTATATTTTTTGTTTAATAGCAAGCTCAGCTGACTGCATAAAGTTATATAATAAATTTATTTTGATCAAATAATGCATTAATGACCAAACAACAAAAACAAAAAACAGCTGAGTGCTTCTTTAAATGTGTGGGACTAAAGCCCATACAAGCTTGTTTTTCTATCATCTCCTGAAGACAAACAAAAATATCCTATTTTTGATGATGGGCACACATTAGGCTCAACCAGACTGCATGATCATAACCAACGCTGGACACAGAGTGCCCTTGAGAAAAACCTACAATTACCTGTGGCAAGGTAAGGAACTGCAGTAAGGATTCCCACCTGCTTTTGCCTGTGGTCAACCAACAACTACTGTTTTCTTGAACCGACAATACATATTATATGAAGCATGAACTTTTACACCGTAATAAGTGTTCGCACTGAGGCATTTGATATTTTAATTGACAATAGGGGTGAGGTTACATCATTGTGTTTACTGATCATGCTGCAGCATAACAGCTGTTGTCTAAATGAATACTACTGTCATTCAGTAGTTTGCATTAAATAAGGTCATCTCCTATATTTATTCATGGATGAAAATAGCTCCAAAACAGAAATGATTGTGATGTACAAAATAATAGTTTCACATTGTGTACATCACTTATGCTAAGTACTGCGCTTGCTCTACACTCCGGCCTCCTTTTGTGCTTTTATTTGTCTGTTTGCACAGTTTGTACATCAGCTGTAAAAGAAACTATTCCTTCAATCTTCAAATATACAAAGGTGTAAATAATATTTTAAGGAATAAAGTTATTGGTGTCTGACTACATCATTGTCATGGCCCTGGTACTGCACATGGTGCAACCATGACGCTGTTAGCGAGACTGTCAGTAGTGTTATTCGGACACTTGCGCTTTTCTTGATATGATGAAGTGTGTCCATTGATGATGCTCAAACCAACAGCGCTTTTAAAATTCAAACTGTAAAAAGCAGTGAAATGGACCAAACCAGGTTTGTTGTGACACCACACAAGTTATGGAAAATATTATATTAATTTGTTCATAAACTACATAATGATATCCTCATTAAGAAATAGTTAATAGTCCACAGGCAGCCCCTTGACATCTGTTGCTATGACTATCTGGTTGTTCAGTGATGACGTGACGAATCCTACTTCCGGGCCTAAAGTAGTCTGCGTTTAATATGGCTTTTGTGTTGTTAACATGTTTAATGTTATGTATTTTCTTCTATTTAATCTCAAAAAGCTCCTAAAACAGTCAGTGATCACTGTTGACCTCCCTCGGCTTTTATTACCGCTAATCATTTATTTAAGCTCAGTTTTTAAAACCTTAGGATGTAACTACAGCCCAGCCCATGCAGCAGTATATGAATGACTAACCTCGTATTGTGGATGGATTATCTCAGTTGTTCTCCTGGCTGAAGTTTGGTCCTTTTACAGCATCCTGCCATGCGATTACATTTGTTCCTGACCACCGAGAACACTCACGTTAACTTTTATCGAGTGGAAAAAAAAGTTAGCTTGTTTATGTTATGCTAACATAGCTGTGTCGCTAGCGGTCACGTAGCACATCGTTAAATACCAGCTAGCCAAACTTCAGTAACCCTACAAACGTCACTGCTTTTTAGTTTTCTGTCTTCATTTATGCTGGAAGTGATAACAGAGCTGTACGTTTGAATTTGTTTCCAAAACCCCGCAGTAAGGACATGCTATATTGTATTTAGATAGAAGCTAGCGAGCTAACTTCCTGCTAACTTCTAACTCCGTTAAATGTCATAAATTCCGTTTTCACGGATGCCTGGATGTTAAACTCAATTGTTACACCTGGTAGAGCAGAACGCTGATCATTTTATTAAAGATGAAAGACTAGACAGTTTTTCAACTCTCAGTAATGCCATAGTGATCGTTTGATATATGGACCTGCAGCAGAGTTTAGGTCCAGACACGGCTAGTGACGTCAGACTGAACAACCGGATTCCATCCTTTTAAAATGAAACCTTTATATTAATCCAATTACACTTGTAAAATTTCATGTTCGTTGTCTAGCTGACAACATCTGTCCACAGACACACAAACATACTATAGAAACACCTTTTAATCGTCTAAATAATAACAAAGGCCACTGCGATCCAATTTCGCCATGATGACACAGGCACACAGGCGTTCGAGATCAAAACGGTACCTAACGTGCTTTTAGCAGCTGAAAACAATGCAGGTAAGAATCCGATCACTGAATGATCAACCACTGATGATGAGAACATGTATTTTATTATTGTTTAAAATAATGCTTCATTGACTTGAAAGGAATTTAAACCCTGAACTTTCACTGAAATGGGACATGAACTACAAAGGGTGACTTATTTTTGATATAAAAGTGTTACAGTTTGATCTAAATTTGCAGACTGATATAGAACACAGGCTGAGGTTAGCTGCTCCAAAAGGCAAAGCATAAGTCCAAAGGAAGAAACTACACACAGAGTCCAAAATGGAGCCACAAACTAGAACAACCAGACCAAAGAATCACACAGAGACTCTCTGATGAAGACTAAAGGGAAGACAGCAACTATAAATAGACAGAGAAGGTGACTGGGGCAGAGAGGAGACACCTGGGAAACATACCTGACATTAACAAAGACAATGAGACAGGGGAAGGAAAACTAAATACCAAGCGCACAAGACAAGAGAGCAACAAAATAAAACAGGAAATACCAAAAACGTGACAACACCGGACACAGAGACCAAGAATTAATCATGGCGGAAGCACAAACGAGAGACTAAACTGAAACTCAGGAATTGAAACTAAACTATATACGGTAAATAAGATGGGACGAAACTGCCAACACATAACAACACATAACAACAAACAAACCAGTGATTGATAGAAAATAATAAATGTCAAACATATCTCAAAGGTCAATAATTCAGAACATGAGGTTGAAACCCCCCCAAAACCAAATGGGTAGGTGTGTTTTTCCAGTTTTTTCATCAATTTGGGCGTTTTTCAGTCCAACTTAAGGTGCTACTGACTGTTCAAGTTGGAGAAATGAATAGGAAAGTTAAATGTCTAGACAGGTATGTGTTTGTAATAGACACATGTCTAGGGTATACCACACCTTTCACCTGGTTACAGCTGGGAGAGGCTCCAGCATCTCTTTACCTCTGAATGGGTAAGCAGTCATGAAGATATATGGATGATGTTGTTTGGGCAACTGATTTTTACAAATTAAATGTTTGCTTCTTAGGTTTGGTATATTGTGTATGTAAATATAATCATAAGAGAAAAGTGACCATGGCTGTGGTAGGGAACCGTTAATTAAAAGGTATTTTCTTAAATTCTGTTTGTGTTCTGCACCAAAACAGCAGCAGTTTTCTGAGCTTCTGCGTATCTCTCCGGTCCTTTCTGTGGCACCAAAGCACATTTTCTCTAAGTTGTTCTCCCTGTGCATGTTATTTTTGTCAAATTTTTGTAAGGCCTAGATTGTTGTATCCAGAGTTGTGGGAACTGTCTCTTAATTTATGCAAAGCTCCTGAGCATGCAGCAAAAGGTCTGGTGGCTCTCAAACCCAAGTAGGTCACTGGGAAAAAATAGCATCGTTGTTGTCGGCTCCTCTCACCTGTTGGTTCCTCTGTAACTTCAAAGAATGTTTTTCCTTAAAAACTAGGTTGGGAGGAGGTCAGGCCAACCTTGAGTGCTCAAAAAATGGCAGCGTGTGTTGTAATATTTGGGACACAGTGGTTGCTATAGTAGGTTTTATCCCACATTTCTGAGCTGTAATGTTTTTTCAGCAAATAGAAGAGTTTTTCCCCCCTCTCCTTCCATGAACAACTCTCTCATTCGTTTTCCATTTCTCAAAACACCACTCGGTCTTGGCAGACTTGCACATTTGACCTCACCAAGTGCCCATGATGTCATCGTAGCATTAGAAACAGAGAAACCTCTTGTGACAACATCAGGTAGCTTTTGATTCACTGTACAGTGCACAATTGTTTTCAAAAGTGAAGCACATTGTTGTTTTGGTTTTTTTTTGGTATGAGATTTTCTTCTTAAATAAACTGAAAACTCACAAAAATTGATATTTGCTATATTTGAAGTTTCAGCATCGCTGAGTGTAAATATCTTCAGACCAATGACAGACAAGAATTAGTGCACTAGGCACCACATTTATGGGTGGCACTGTGGTTGTTTGGTTATTGCTGTTGCCTCACAGTAACACAGTACTGAGTTCAAACCCTCTCTGAGACTGTTCTGTGGAGGCTTTGCATTGCTGTGGCAAGACAAGCATGTTAGTTAAAGTGGTGATTTTAAATTTGTGCTCGAACAATAAAGCGCTGCATTTTATGTTTAAAATGTGGCTTGTAGTCTAAGAAGAAAAACACAATATACATGTGAATGCATTACATTTGGATGAGCTTTAAATGTGACTGAAAGCCCACAAAAACATGTCCATCCTCAGAATGCTAAAGAGCAAACATCTGTCATCAGCAGATGGAGACAGTGAGCAAAAAAAGTGTGAGCAGGTACTGTGTGCACATACATGTTGTACTCACAGGGCACTGCATTGTAGCAGTGGAAGGGGCTATTGTCGGTATGCTGGTGCCCTCTGCTGGACAGAGATGATAAATGCAGTAATTGCAAGAAAGCGGGGAAACGTTCTTGAAAGGCAAAATTCAAAGCTTTTAATGTAGATTGTAAATAATTAATAATATCACTGGTGAAAACACGCACACACATACACCCCTCATTCCCATGTACATGCTGGAGAAAATAAGCATCCAAAACACCTCGGCACATGATGAAAACAGCATCTCAATAATGACAGAAAAGCAAAATACCGGGAAGGATTCATGAACTTACATCATGTAATTACTTTGTGAATACAAAGGGGTATTAATTTCTCTGTTGAGCAATGAAAACATAGTCTAATCTTCATGCTGAAAAAACAAATCTGATTTTAATTGATATTACATTATGCTATACACCCATGAGGACAGGAAAATGAATTGTCATATTGGACCCCGCTCACCCCACCCACTCTCACAGTTTCTTGTGTTGTTTTACAGTAATAAATCATAAAATCAGTGAACATAATTAGAGTTAGGGTAATTAGGGAAAAGGCTCTACAAATTGATTTAGTACAAATGTACCACAGTAACACAACACAAAGTAAGTGGTGCATAATCACTCACATACTTCAAGTCGATGCTTAGGAAAGGCGTCTCTTTTGGAGAGCGCTGACAAGCCTTTGTTGTATATCTGCTTTTCACATCTTCCACCACCTTGCACATGGGGCATAAGCTGACATTTATTTCCCTCCATTTCTTGTTTGAATGAGGCTGTTACCATGCAGCTCCATGTTTAGGGCTGTTAGCTTCTCTCAGGTTGCAACTCTTTTGCAGACCCCAGCATCCTGCAGGATTTTTCTGTGTTGTGTATTCACTTGATCTTCTGCATCCTGCTGCAGCAGAGAAGCATCAGCATGATGCCGCTTGCATCAAGAGTCATAGGGAAACGATTTTTCTGCTGACATGCAAAATGGTTAGAATTTAACACCCCCCCACAGCCCCAGCAACCCACTTTCAATCCATCCATCATGAATCTTTTGGAACTTCCGAAGCACTCTTGCTTTTTGTTTGCCACATTGCTGTAAAAGAGAATGCCTGGGCAGGTGTTCAGACACCTGCAAACCTCCTGCAAAGTTCTGCACCCCTTTTACACAGATTTTCAGATTTTTATAACATAAATGCAGTAACTTTATATTTCTGGTTGATCCCTCACTGTTGTCTGGGAGATGTTTTTCATCTCCTTCTTTGCAAGTGGATTTGTAATATCAGCAGGTTTATTTTCTTTAAAAAACAACAACAACTTTTTTCATCATATGTTTAATTATATCTTTTAGAATCTGACTTTTGGGTTTACATTTAAATAATAAGTCACCTTCTTGATCAATTATATCACTGTAGAAAACAAACAACCCCACATAGGCAGATTCATTAATAATGGATAATAATAGATAACATATTTTGTATAGTATTTATCTTCTGTCAAACTTGACCAAAAAGAAACATTCAGTTATTCCTTAAAATGGTTTGAACGTGTTATTATTATTATTATTATTATTATTATTATTATTAGTTGTAGTAGTAGTAGTAGTAGTATAACACCGAGGCTAGTACTGTGTATTTTGAATTCTTATCTAGTTCTAAAAACTCAACCCCACGTTTACAGCACATATCTACATGACAAATGTATTAAACTACCATGAGTTGACAGCATAGACCGGTTCTTGGGCCAAATACTTTGTTTCTGGAAACAAAACTAAACAATTTAAAAAGGAAAAAAAAAAGAATAATTCTCAGAGCAAGGTTTTGAGAACAAAAAAATGTTGGCCAACCAAAAGCTTTCTCTTTACAAATACTCTAAACAAACCTTGCTGAGACACTGCAGCAAACGTGGAGGATTTGGTGAAAATTACTGACCCTTGCTGTGATTGTTTGTCAATACTGACTTTGATTTTTTATTTATTTTTTTGCTTAACTGCGTGCGTTAAACAATCAGCATCTTTATAGCTTTAAGAAAAGGGAGGGGGAAAGACGTGCAATGAATAGCTCCAACTTTTCTATCTATTAATATTAATTCAAGCATCTGGAAATTGGATCATTTATGTGAGTTATAGTTAAGTTAAGTTAGGTTATAGACACATAAATAATTGTAAGATAATTCTGCAAATAAAGCAATTATTACACAGTTCAACATCACAAGGCGTCTGCTGTTATAAAACTTATTCTGAAGTGAGAATATTTTCCTCTGCGTAATTTCCAGTCGCTTTTCCCCGTGTAACTTCACAGTCGACCAACATTTTTTTTCTGTCTTCTTCCCAGACTTTTTTTTCTTTTCTTTTTTTTCACTTTTTTTTCATGTGGGCTAATATACAGGCCGGTACTGCAATTTCGGAATCTGCCCTTGTATATGGCGGACGAAAATTTCCACAGGAGGAACCGCAACACAAACCCCCCTGTGCAAGGCAGAAACCGAGAGCTTGCACGGACCGACCAAAGCTCGGCAAATTCACGACTCATTACGCCATTACACTTTACTAAAATGTAACGCAGCGAATCGCGGAGGGGGCAGAAAAACGCGGAGGTGATTTTTTTTTTTTTATCATTTTGAATTTCTCATAACTAATTCACAATTTTTTTTTTTGAGGAAGCAGTTGTGCAGTCACCTCTGGTCGGGGAGGGAAGATTTCTGGAGCGCCAGCCTGTTTCGCATGAGCTACATCGTTTTTGGAGGTATGTCAAACCGCTGTTTTCTATTTTTTTTAAATCCTCAGTTAATTCAGAAATGTAATTTTTTTTCTTTTTTTTTTTTTTAGAAATTTCAGTAGCGAGTGTTAAGTTTCGGCTCCCTCCACATTAGCAAACGATAGCTGCCTGGCATTAAACCGGGTGCAAGCTGTGAAGCCATCAGAAATAGACCTAATCTGTTGATGTTTTTTTTTTTCTTTTTTTTCCCCCTTTTTGGGGGGGAGGACTAAATTTTAGCAATGAAGTTTCTGTTGAACTGCTGCTTAGCCGTGTGTACACCCAGTTCGCTCGCATATATGTGTACGCCACCCATGTTTAAAACACAGTTTATTCGGGTAGAGCGAAGGGGGGGAACCGGGCGATAGTGGCAACATGAAGGACGATGAGGGGAGGAACAATCTGAAACACAAAAACCTCCTGCAGCCATGTTTTGTGAATTTTTTCCTGCAAATTTGAGCAGAGCTTCAGAGTTGCTTTCCTGGCACTGCTTAACGCCGGCGTTACTTTTGTGTCGCATTTGACGTCTCGCTGTTCGCCGTTAGATAATGAAGATAAAACGCCAAAGTGTCGTCATGTCAAAATACATTTCGACTTTTTTTTTTATTCCTATTTTTTTGGAAGATGGGAGGAGGAGGGGGGTTGGAAACCGGGTGCTGTTGGCGCCACCTGTAGGCAGTCATTTTGGGAAATTAGAAATTGTAACGAGACTAGATGTGAGTGTTGTTTATTGAATTGTGTGTTAGTTTATCCAAACGGAGGCGAGCGATTACATGCTCTTGAAATCAACAGAAGGGATTAGTGTGTGATTGAGTCACATTAAGATGAAACGGGCAACGCGTTTAGTGTTTAATTTCTGCAAAACAGTCCTTTTTAAATACTTTTTTTTCCTGCTGTGCTGTCTTTTCTTGCATTCAAGTTGCCATTTAAGAAATTTTGCACACAAGTACCCACCAACTCTACTTCTGCTATTTCCTTTGGTTTATTTTTATTTGTGTTTTTTAGTTCCTTGCAAGTGTGATTTAATAATGAGGTACAATTTGTACTACTATTTCTAAAGACTAGAAATGTGTGAGTGAGGGGGAAAATAGCTATCCATAGTGAACTGAACAGCACTGGAAGAAGAAAAGAGCATGTCAGCATAATTTGAGGGCAGGAAAAACAATCACAACCAATGCCTCTACTGTTTATATTAATCCTGCAGACGCCAAACAGTTTCCCATCCTGCGTGGCTTGCTTTTTTTTCTTCCTTTTAATGTAAGGGAAACTGCAGAGGCCATTTTGCTGTGGGTAATTTTAATGCTGACCTTCAAATCTGCATTCATTCGATTCAGCGAGCTGGCGGAAATTGTATGGGTGGTATGCAAAATCTGGGTGTAAATTCTGACCTTTTGCTGCAAAAGTCTAATCAAAATGCAGGAGTTCCAGTTAAGGCACAGAATTGAAGAGGGGCAACCAGTGTCATGAGTTTAATAGGGTTGGATCGCTGTCTTTCTTCAGTGATGCCAATGTTTTATTTGCAGAATACCTAAAGGACCAAGTAATAAGCTATAAAATACTCAAGAATAATGGTGCACTGTTGCAAAAAAGGGGAAAAAATGTTTTGAGGATTGGATTCTAGGAGTGTTCTCATTTTAAGGTAGGAGGAATGCAGGTCTGTCAGTACTTTTGATGAACAAAAGCTTCGTTTCATTGAGGCCGAATAGTTTGGATGGAGGGGTGAAACTTGTCTCTTCAGGCTCTGATGAACACAAGATGGTGAGGGATCATATCGCAGCCTGTGGGTTACAGGGTTTGAAGTATACTTGCTGCTCTGATTGTCATTAACTTGGTACAGAGGTTTCACTATCCATTCAAAGGGCAAGCAGTGCTACTCTGAGTCTCTCTTTGATGTCCATTTCTTTCCTTGCAGATGCATCTAAAAAAAACCAAACAAAGCCACACATCTATTTTTAAGAACACCTTATGTTCTCCTGTTTTCTTAGTGGCATGTTGAAAATGTCTGAAAATGGCTTCAGTTAAATTAGTCTCCAGGGATTGGCTTTTCAGGGGTTGGAGTGCTGCATTAAAAAAATTCTGTGCATTCTGCACATATTTTTCCTGCCTCTTCCTTTGTAAAAATGAACCTTATTGGTTTCATGAATAATGCATAGGGATGTTCAATTGCTGCAGCAATGAAAATTAGGCCTGTTTACGTGCAGTGGTTATATACACAGAAGCTCTCTCTCTCTCTCTCGCTCTCTTTTTTTCTTCCTTCTTTGACCATTTCTGAAGGTAGAGCCGAGCCTGAGTAGCTTTTCTCAAAATACAAATTTTCAGCACAGCAAATCTCATTTCTTTGAGTGAAAAGGGGAGGGGTGAAACTCTGGTGGGTTTAATGAATCCATAAATCACAATAGTGCCAGGTTTGCTGCGCCTGCGTCAGTGTGCAGTGTAATTTTGATTTTCATCAAAAATTTAATCTGCCAGCCTACAAGGGTTTAGCAGCAGTCCGGATGCAGCCCTGAATTTCTAATTTTAGGGGCCTGATCTTTCAGGATTTATTTTTGTATAATTCAAGTCTGCTTTTCAATATCTCATGTTATTAAATTTTAATTCGTGGCATTAACATATAGATTGAAAAGGTTTTTATGGGTTTTTTTTCTTTCTTTAGTGTATGCTGATGGAATTTTACTAGACGACACAGTTTCTTTTTCCAGAGCATCCTGTGTGTGTATGTGTAAGGGGGGGGGGGGAGTTATCCATTTCTCTGCATTATTGCTTTTTCAAAACATTGGTCATACACCATCTTGGAAGACATTTATTACAGAGGACAGAAAACTCTGCTTTTGATTAAAGAATCGAGGGAAGCAAAGCCTTTAGTGTGAAACAGGTTTTTGGTCAACCCTTGCTCTTGGTCACTGAGTCTACTCTGGATAATGCAAACATGGCAGTCAAAGCAGTGATTGAAGTGACCCCCCCCCCCTCCATTCCCCATTTTAGCTGATTCCTATTTTTAATCCCTGCAGAGTGGAAACATTTTCATAGGCCTTAAACAAATTTGTATTTTATATTTGGAATCTCTCTTCCAGTCTGCTTAACATGCAGAGCAGAATGATTTTTGCCAAAAAAAAAAGGCAAGGTATGCGTCAAAGAAAATCTCCCCAGTTTTGAAGCACAAGATTTGTTTGCTTTAACCAAGCACAGTGATTGATTTGCTACATTGCTGTGCAGAGGCAGATACTGTACTGCCCAAATATAGGCCAATTATTTTAAGTACCTCATCTAAGTAGTGAATTCTGAACAGAGGTATGTCCTAGAGATGTTTTCCTTCTGTGCCTAACCTTGTTTTTTGTAGCCTAGATGAATGTAGTATGGTTAATCTCTATTCATTGACATTTTAAAAAGAAATCTGAGGCAAATCATAATGCTAAAGCTGAATCACAAAACAGTACATCAATTTTTACTTAACCTGTCTGTTGGACCAGTGCTTTAGTTTTATTTTATATTTTTTGACATCCAGATGGCATTTTGATCATTTCTGCAACTGATCTATTTGCCTTTCAGTTCAGTTGGTTTAGTTGGTGCTTTGTCTGTGTGAAACATCAACGAGATGTGCATCTGGTTTAGATTTTGTCCTGCCCATGTAGGTTACAGTATATCAGAAGCCTCAGACGATGAAACTCAGAAACATAAGGCCAGATGGCTAATTTTGCATATTGACTTTTAATTAGAAGAAAACATGCCACAACAGGCATTTTATATATTCAGGGTTTGCATTAAAAATGCTGCACATAAATATTACATGCATGACTGAGGGATTGATCTAATAATAGATGTGTACTTGCCATCGATTCATTTAATTGCAGATGACAAAAGTCGGTTACATTTAATTTCACAATCTTTATTTTAGCTGATCACATCTTAATTTCCACCACAGCAAGGTAAACCAATCTCAGTCAAGAGGCAGTCATTATCAGTCAGTATTCAACTCAATAAAGAAAAAAAATACACTTTTGTTATAAAATTAAAAATGATGTCAATCAGCAAGACTTGATTTTTGTTGTTGTTAGCCGTTTATTTACTTTGAACAAACTGTGCCAACAGACTTCCCTTGAAAGTGTGTTTTCCACAAGTCCCTGACAATAAAGCTACAAATGCAGCCCTCTTAGCTGGTTGTAATGGCATTCGTTTTTAGATACAGTCATGTAGGTATCAAGCTTAGGGGTTATGGGGTTCCTAAAAGCCGCCTAACTCAATCTAAAAAGTAATTAGTTAGGGATGTATCCAGTTAGTTTACTAGATGATAAATATGGCTCCCCTCTCGAGTAAGCAACAGAAATAGTAGCTGGTTGAACTAATAACAATTGAGATTTTATTAAATGCCAGTTAACTATTAGCTCTATGATTTTATGTGGCCACCCACTGTTAGAAAGGCCTGCAGCTGTAAATACATAACCAATGTTTGGATAGTATGTGAACTTGTACATTAACTTGTGCTTAATTTTGACTATTTTGGGAGTTTTTTCTCTCTCTCTCTTTGGATAGACGAATCAACAATTCCATTCATATAATGAATTTAGTAGTTTTCAAACCTCTTCATCTGTTGCCTATTTGATTGTGTTGTAAAATGAATTTTAATAAGTTAAAATGATTTATTTAATAGAAGCTAAACTGAAATATTTCTGAGAAGAAATCATAGCGTTATGTCAGTAGCCTGTCTGGCAGCATTTAGTTTTCTTCACTGCGTCTCTCCATTTTCACACAGTCGGAGGAGAGAAGTTTGTGTGAATCTGGCCTTTGATAGGGTTACTTGAAAGAGACCTATTCTGAATTCATCCAAGAGTTTGAATTTCTTTCCCAACATTTATTTTTGTGCTCACCAGAATCATTTAGTTTTTAGGTTTTCTGTCCGTCTCATTCTTGTGGACACACAATCTTGAGGATCAGTTTCTTCAAACTGGGCAGAAACAGTCACTTGAACTAAAGGATGACTTGATGAAATTTTGGTAGCTAGAGGTCAAGGTTACTTTCGTGTCACATCCATTCCATTCTTGTGAATAGACAGTAGAAATAATGTCTAAAAGGAATTTCATTTCATCTGGTCCAAATGCCTACTTGGACTCAAGGAATGACTGATTTACAATTTAATGGCCAAAAAAGATCAGTATCACTGATCTTAGAACAGAAGTGAAGAATTCATACATTAGTGCCGACAAAATTTCACATTAATGCCTAATGCGATAAAATAATGAGATAAATCTTTATATCTAAAAGGTCAGTTGTCAAGTCTGGACATGGTTGGAAAACACACTTTGACTTGTTGTCAGAGGGATACAACCACCAGGCAGTAATTGTATCTTCCTCTCGTGCTTCTTTTAAATGCCATTTGGCAAACTGGGCTGTCATAGACCATTTTATTTCTGGGTGGCTTTACCTCACCGTATAGCTGTGATTGATGTGCTGCTGACATGGTCGTCCTTCCTGAAGGTTATCCCATCTCTGCAGATGATGTTTGAAGCTGTGTAAAAATGACCTTTTCTAGCTATCACTTTGACTGGTCTTCAGCTTCAGGAGGAGTCCTTGTGATTCTCCACATCTTCCATTTCAGATGCTACTGTAACTCTACTGTACTGTTTTCTGGACTTTGTGGATTTGAAGGCTTGGTTTTTGTCCTGATAGTGTAAAATGTGGGACCTTCATGTTAAAAGGGTATTTTTCCTCTCCACTGTGGCCAAGCACATGGTGAAAGGCAGTTGATGTTAAATACATATGTTGTGACTTGGAAGAATATAAACTGAACAGAAAATAAATTCTGTCACCACCATTTGTGTAGGTTTTAACTTTATCCAGCCAATGAAGTTTTTCAAAGAAAGGCTAAACATTTTTCTCTTATTACTTAAAATAAAGAACTTATTTCCCTTTAAAGACAAATTCATTAAATAATTGCCAGAAAATTATATTTCTTTGAAAATGGAGTGTTTGTTGAACCTTCTGGCATATATTTGTTACATTAATTAAATATTAATTTGCATATATGAGTGTCATATTTGCATTTTGTTTTTCCAATTTATTGCATAAAGATGCGTTGTGCAATTTATTTTGATTTTTCCGGGGGAAAGACACTGTACTGATGATGTAGGAAGTTCTAAAGCTCATGTATCAAATGTGATGCCAACAGTACAGCAGGGAAGATACAAGACAGCTAAATACCCAGTGCCCTGTCATTAGCATCCCTGCAATCTGCCCACCGACAAAACATCATGTCAGGGAAATAAACTTATAGTTAACGAAAATATAGATGTCAGTGTCATGCTTCTGTGGCTTAAGAAGCTACTATTGTGCCCTCAATGTAAGTAATTGTCCTGACTTTCCACTGGTCCCTGACATCCACTTGCTAAAAATATTTTAGTTACTGCCCATTTCAAATTTCCATGCAATGTAAAGAGCGATTGCTTTGATTTGGTCATACCATAGCATGTCCTTTTTTTTTTCTTTCTGACCTCTTCCTCTGTGCTTTTCTAGTATGCTATGGATCATTATCCTCTTGTTAGGTTCACTTCTGTTTCATCTTTAACCCTTGCACAGATGGCCTCACTTTTCTTTTAAGGTGTAGTCCATACTTGAATTAATGACTGCATGTTGCCCTGTCCCAAAACAGGAAAGCATTTCCAAACCATAATATTTTCACTATTATGCTGTACAGTCGCTGTACAGAACCAGCTGTTTTTTGTCTGTCCCAAACATGTTTCGTGTTATTGTAAAACTGTGTTTGATTCGTCTGTCTGTACATTACTTCTAAACAAATCATCCTTCCTAATAATCCGTAGGTTTCCCACCTAAGCTGCTCTGATTTCTGTGCTTTCGATGCATAGATTTTACCCAGACCTCTGAAGGTGTTCTGTAGAACAGCAGATCTTATTTCCTCTATTTGTTAGTTGGGTTTTCCATAAATTAGCATACCTCACATTTCACTTTGAGAGTCAGTCCCTTTGAGATCTGGGAACTTTGGGTCAAAGTCAAAAACCACCACTCTTTGTCATCCTAGAATAGTTCCTGGACGTGTTTTGCTGTGTGAGAATGATCATAGTCATGATAAGCGAGGCCTGAGCAATTAGGCTGTTCTGAATTCAGACGGTATGTGTCAAAGTAACATTGACATGACACTACCTCTTCTGGTTTACCTTCTTCCTGTAGTTCCTCAGATTAATGTCACTCAAACACCAAAATGTCTAAATGGTGAAAATGTAATTCGTCTGATTCAGCCACCTTCTTTCAATGCTCTGGGGATCAGTTCTGGGAATCACATGGGGACCAGTTCTTGGAATCGCATGCCTCTTATAGGTGCTTTTTGTGGTTCACATGATGTCTCCCGACTGCTCTTTAGCTATGCAGTCCTATATGCAACACCTTCTGAAACCTTTGAGTCAGAACAATATTTTTAGCAGCTTCTGCTGTTGTATCTCATATTTTGAATGAAACTACAGTGGTCAGCCACTTTAGAAATTCACACACAGCTTGGCTCTTCTGAATGTTCTGAGTTTCTTATGCTTGTAGAATTAATATAGACATTAATATATGTGCTGGTGGACTGAATACATTTTACTGGCCAGTCTTGGAAAAATTTGAGTTGTTTGAAGTTTCTCACAGAGGCATTAGTAAATTAAATCCTTTGGCAGATTTGAATGCACCCACGAATTTGCTTTGTATAAATGCCTTAGAAAGTTCTGTAGCTCTTGACATCACACCACACGGTTCACTAACAAAGAGGACCACCAGACTTTGGAAGGTCCCATTGTGACTTCCTCTACACATTGACTTTCATGTGGCTCTTGGTTTTTGTTGTTTATTGCCACAGTCCCTTTAGCAGTTGGGAGTGTTGACAAATAAATTCCTTTCATATAGTGTGTCCACAGCTGTTTTTTGAAAGCTTAAATTTTTTGATGGGATGACACGACACACTTAAGTAGCAAAGATAACACCAGATCCCATAAGGTCAGCCTTTCGGCTTCCTATAGAGGTTCTAATAATTTGCTGTGAGTCACCAGCTCTAATGACCTGGCTTGTTAGATCACGTCCTTGTTTTATATGCAGTCTGTGTACAGTATAGGCAACAACTTGCAAAGACAGAAATTGTTCTTTTCAATGCTGCTAGTCTGTACCGATAGGCATATATCATTTTTTTAAAACTCTTGCTTATTGTGAATTAATGTATTTTTGGTGTAGACTTTTGAATTTTAACATACAGAATAAATTAATGAAGTGGTAAATTAACCAGTATTTAGTCTACAAATGCTCTATATATGGCTTACACTTGGCTAATGTGCGTTTTGCTGCTGATTTTGTCCACGGCATTACATGGCTTTACTTTCTGTGTCAGTGGGTGCTCCTGTCGTCGTGGGGGCGTTCCTATTGCTGTCTATTGTAGGTAACATATTAACTGTACTGTAGATCAGAGCCCTATAGAGCCCCACTTTACAAGAAACTGAACTATTCCCAACTGAGTGACAGCAATCTTCCCAGTTTAATAGTAAGACTTGGAAAAATCTGAAAGAAATGTGTAAAATGGGTTTACTACGATTCCTGAAAGTTGCAGAACCTCACCGCTGACAAAAATGAAAACTAACCATAATATAATAAAATTCTTTGTTGTTGACCTGTATTATCGGCCCCTAACAAGCCTTTAAATAGTTAAACCAAAAAGCTATATTTACAAATACAGCTTGTTTTATAAAAGGATTGTAGGATATTGATAGAACAAGTAAGCTCAAGGGTAATCTTATAGTTTGATAATGGGACTGATTATTTACTCATTTATTAATTAAATGATGGTTGATGGTTTACTATCTGAACTGCAAACCTCAGATGTTTTCTTGCCAGTTCATAGGTCTGTTTGCTGAAGCTTGTCAGTAGTGTGTCATTTCCAAAGAAAGGTGTATTTCATCTATGAAAAGGCTTGTTGTTGCTGCATCGGTGTGCTATTATTAGAAGACCAATTTTCCCTCTTTCCATAATATCACTCATCCTGGCATAACTCTGTTTTGCTTGGTTGCATTTGGAGCACATTCTCTTGACAAGGCCTTTTATGGCGATGTGCTGAAGTGGCAAGTTGTGCAATTTAGATATTTTTGAAATTAGAGCATTTCAGTGCCACAAGGCTGCAGAATTTATGCCTTCAAAGGTCACTTATGATCAGTTAAGCCACTTTGTGTTAAAATGGACTGTGTTTTCCATTCTTAAAATTTCACTGCCACTGAAATATTATCTGTAATGTCTCCTATACCCTGGAGTTAATGCAGCTCTTGACTGTTTTTAGAAGATGAGTGGTTTTCATAGTTCGGGTCTTTTTTTGAGTTGTGTATTTGCCAAATGTGATTTATTTTGGGCAGATTTTTCTTCTACGCTTAATCAAATAAAATCTGACATCCAGTCAGCTTTTGTTTTATATTGAGTATGTTGCCATGGTTTCTTGAAAACAACACATTTAAGCTGAACCTGGCTGAGCTGGTGCCACGCTTTGATACTATATATTGGGCTTAAGGTCATACCACAATAAGGCGTGTATATTCCTTTGGGGCAGTAAATTCTTTGTCTCTCTGTTTCTGTTCCTCATACAGGAAAACAGGCTCAGAGGAGGTGGAGTCATGAGTGCACAAGAGTCACCCAATCCTGGAAAGGAGCAGGCAGAGGGTGGGAGCGCAGCCACAGATGCCCCAGCGAAGAAGGCTACTAGTTCACCACCTGTCACCGTAAAGAAGGAGCCTGGGACGTCAGAGACGAGCAACGGGAAAGTCAGTGATCCCAATCCTGCTGAGATCTGTGTTGTCATTGGAGGAAATGGGGGAGCAAGTGGCGGTGGATCCCGTCGAGCTCAGTCCGAGGGTATGTTTGCCCTTGGTACTCCTCCTCCAACGAAGAGCACAGACTCGTGCATAGGTGTGTGAATGTACATATGGACATGTCTGTGCATTTGGTGACAGCAGTCATATCTGGTGTCTCATGACCCTGACGTTACTTCGTGGCTGTTGAAAACAGCAAAAAATGACATTCTTAAAAAAAAAAAATCAACATCTGTCTGACATTTTATAAACCCTTTACTGGTTAGTCAAGGTTATTCACGAATGGCCCCTAAGAAAACATTGACTGGTGTTGTAGATGTTCATATAAGTAAGTCAAATTTCTTTGACCTCCATATATTGAGGTGGTAAAGGTAGCAAGTGCCATAACTGCTCTGATAACACCACTTTAAATGCATACCTATTGTACAAGGGAAGTACAACAGCTATACATGTACAAGGGAAATTCTACAAGACAACAAAAAGAGGTAGTCTGAGTTTTGTTTAGGTTTGCCCTTCATTCTTTTGTAAACATTTGTAAACTGGAAATAATCACATGATGATGGTTGTGATTATTACAACAACTGGCAACTTCTTTAGAAGAATATTAAGGATTTCAAAATAAGACGTTAGAATTCAGTGACACAACAAACTAGAGATGTATAAATTCACTTTTGAGTTAAAGTTTTTTTTTTCTCTTCATCCTGATGTTTTTGTGTATTCTTGCTAACAGACAAATGGCACTGAAAATAAATCTCCACCTTTAGCCGAGGGATAAAATGCATGGTTGGTTGGCATGTACAGATGTTGTGACTGTCAAACATTTAATTGAAACATAATCACACTTTCAGGGTGCACCTGAGCATGATGGAGAATTTTTGATAAAGCAAATAAATGGGTAGAAATTAAAGATGGCTAGCCCTAATATCAGTCTTTGCTGAAATTTGTATTCCTATATAGGCAGCAGAAAGAGGTAAAAGACCACACTAAATGTTATGTATGATAAATCTAAATTCAGAGAATGTTAAAATTAGTTTGGAGTTTTAGGGTAATATTTAAGAAGGAAAAAAGGAGGCAAAAGAAAATATTAGGTGGTGGAGAAGACTACCATACGTTAGACCTCAGTCACACAGGCCATCCTATCAGGAACTCCCTGGCAACTTGTGGTTGCTAGGGAAAATGTATATTTGTACTTTTTGAAATGTATTTGTTACAGTTTGTTACAGTTATAAGGCACAATTTGTACTTGAGAGGTGGACATTCTGTTTCTGGTTTGCGTCATGCTTTTCACAGTTTCATAACAAGTCCACGAGTAGTTGGCATGTTTATGCAAGTAAGTCATTGCTTTCCACGGCCACTCCCATGCAACCCCAATAATCTGCTAGCGACCAATTGTTAGGTTTTCAGTGCAGCACCATGTACTACTCTGTGGCCAATTTTATCTAGAGACTGCCCGCAAAACTCTAGCAACCACTTGCCAGGTGTTTTAAGACTTCCCAACCACCTACCAGTTTCTAGACCAGTGGAACTAGAGGCTTATGTAGTTGATTTCACATCAAAAGACAGCAACCACTTGCTGATTGGTCTACCAGTGGTGGGCAGAGGGGTCCCGAACTAGTCACTGTGTTTGTGTAACTACAGGGTCACGTAGAATTACAAGAAAAAGATTTCCACATTGATTACTTATAAAATTTGATCCGATCTTTATTTAAATCAGTTATTAGACAAGACAATCTGACTAAACACGTAACACACACAGTTGTATTTTCATATGTGTTTATTAAACACATTGGTGATCATTCACAAGCTGGAAATGAATGAATTTAGTAACTCATACAGGGAGTGCAGAATTATTAGGCAAGTAGTATTTTTGAGGAATAATGTTATTATTGAACAACAACCATGTTCTCAATGAACCCAAAAAACTCATTAATATCAAAGCTGAATGTTTCTGGAAGTAGTTTTTAGTTTGTTTTTACTTTTAGCTATTTTAGGGGGATATCTGTGTGTGCAGGTGACTATTACTGTGCATAATTATTAGGCAACTTAACAAAAAACAAATATATACCCATTTCAATTATTTATTTTTACCAGTGAAACCAATATAACATCTCCACATTCACAAATATACATTTCTGACATTCAAAAACAAAACAAAAACAAATCAGCGACCAATATAGCCACCTTTCTTTGCAAGGACACTCAAAAGCCTGCCATCCATGGATTCTGTCAGTGTTGTGATCTGTTCACCATCAACATTGCGTGCAGCAGCAACCACAGCCTCCCAGACACTGTTCAGAGAGGTGTACTGTTTTCCCTCCTTGTAAATCTCACATTTGATGATGGACCACAGGTTCTCAATGGGGTTCAGATCAGGTGAACAAGGAGGCCATGTCATTAGTATTTCTTCTTTTATACCCTTTCTTGCCAGCCACGCTGTGGAGTACTTGGACGCGTGTGATGGAGCATTGTCCTGCATGGAAATCATGTTTTTCTTGAAGGATGCAGACTTCTTCCTGTACCACTGCTTGAAGAAGGTGTCTTCCAGAAACTGGCAGTAGGACTGGGAGTTGAGCTTGACTCCATCCTCAACCCGAAAAGGCCCCACAAGCTCATCTTTGATGATACCAGCCCAAACCAGTACTCCACCTCCACCTTGCTGGCGTCTGAGTCGGACTGGAGCTCTCTGCCCTTTACCAATCCAGCCACGGGCCCATCCATCTGGCCCATCAAGACTCACTCTCATTTCATCAGTCCATAAAACCTTAGAAAAACCAGTCTTGAGATATTTCTTGGCCCAGTCTTGACGTTTCAGCTTGTGTGTCTTGTTCAGTGGTGGTCGTCTTTCAGCCTTTCTTACCTTGGCCATGTCTCTGAGTATTGCACACCTTGTGCTTTTGGGCACTCCAGTGATGTTGCAGCTCTGAAATATGGCCAAACTGGTGGCAAGTGGCATCTTGGCAGCTGCACGCTTGACTTTTCTCAGTTCATGGGCAGTTATTTGGCGCCTTGGTTTTTCCACACGCTTCTTGCGACCCTGTTGACTATTTTGAATGAAACGCTTGATTGTTCGATGATCATGCTTCAGAAGCTTTGCAATTTTGAGACTGCTGCATCCCTCTGCAAGATATCTCACTATTTTTGACTTTTCTGAGCCTGTCAAGTCCTTCTTTTGACCCATTTTGCCAAAGAAAAGGAAGTTGCCTAATAATTATGCACACCTGATATAGGGTGTTGATGTCATTAGACCACACCCCTTCTCATTACAGAGATGCACATCACCTAATATGCTTAATTGGTAGTAGGCTTTCGAGCCTATACAGCTTGGAGTAAGACAACATGCATGAAGAGGATGATGTGGACAAAATACTCATTTGCCTAATAATTCTGCACTCCCTGTATAACCCCCTTTAGTTGCTGGTGCTTATCAGAGTTGCAGAGTTCAGAGGGTTTTTGGACAGTCTGCCTTGCAAAATGGTTTCACTACATTGGTATTTCTGAAGTGCCCTAATTGAACTGTCCTCTACAGGTCATCCCATAAATCAAGGTCAGGACTTTGGACTAGCCAAGTCATTTTTGTCCTTTTTGGCTATTCACTCCTAGATTTACCTGTTCGTTGTCTTGTTTTGTTGCTCAGCCTTTTCAAACAGGGGATTATGAACTACTTTTCTCTTTCTTGAATCTTAAATTTATTGTTCCCCTAATGACTTCAGGGCTTCCAGACCTAGAGGTTTTGGAGCAGCCACAAACCTTGAAACACACAAATGAAACTTCTGGCTCATCTGTTTACAGCACATGTCTCAAAAGTGTTGTGGACTTTCTGAGTCCTTTTGGTAGGTTGAGATGTGACGCAGTGTTTCCCTTTGAGGTTGTCCTTCCACTAGTAATATTCATAAGTCCAGTGACATGTGAACAAAGATTTTAGTAACGTGTAGCTATATCTCTAGGTGTCTTCCTCATTTTTCTTTTCTTTTTCTTTTTTTTTTTTTAAACCTCTTTCTACTCCACTCCCTCCATTTGTAGAAAACCCAATTGTAAGTAGCTTCTACAGAGGTTATTGGTACAGGAAAGGGGGATTAATTTTGTCCTACTTGGACTGTAGGTCATTTTCAATGTGTTTTAATACAGACATGAAAACTACAATTGTTAATGTGTTATTAGTTATTCTATAAATATTACTTGGATGAGGGCCAGACTGTATTTCAATTCAGAAATCCTGGGAAATCCCATGTGGTTCTGACCTTTTTTTCTTGTAAGCCTATATATGTGACCCTGATAGGAATCATGTTATTTTTTTCTGACACTCTGTTCTGAATTTTCCTGCAGGTTCATATGTATGTGGGGTATGTGGGAAAAAGTACAAGTATTACAACTGCTTTCAGACACATGTCAGGGCGCACAGAGGTAAGAAGCTGCTATTTATTAAAAAATGTATTTGGTCCTTTATGTAAAAACAAATAACTGATTGCTGCACTTTTGCTTTTAAGAATATAGTCTGAAAAGTATTCAAAGAGGCGTGCATGCCCTGCTTTGACTGGGAATTGTTTTAAATCTGATTGTGCAAGTCAGTTATTTTTAGAGCCTGACCAGCGTATTGGCGGGGCTAATATGGTGATATATTATATTGCCCAATAAATGAAAATGAAGTCAGTAAAGAAAAGATGGAAGAAATGTCCCTCAGCTATGATATGACTGTTGATGTTGCATAGTTTGTCCACCAGAAGGTACTCTTCAACTTCCTTGTTGGGAAAACGTGTTTGTTCTTGTTTCTGATGTTCCAGTCAGCTCATCTAAGCCGCGAGATACTAAATTACAATTATTTTTTTTAAACTCCATTTTTGTGTTATTAAGGACTCAACTAACTGCAAATAACAAATTTAAGGGTCTAAAATTTGTCTAAAAAAATTCTCCAATATATTAAGTTTTTTGGTTTTGGTGTCAATTTCAAAAAATTCTGTATTTTACGCTGTTGGCACACAAATCAGCACAACAACCAGGCTAATCTGAGCAGAGTTGGGCAGAGGGTGTGCAAGTAATTCACAACTTGTTCTGACAATAAAACAAGATTATTTTTAAACTCTGATATATGCAGCTTTTCAATCACCAAATATTGGCGTCAGTCTTGAGATTTCCATGTCTTTGAGGCTGTAGATATATAAATTGGAGCCCAGGTTGGAAGCACAGAGCACACATTAGCAGCATTTTTTTCATAGAGCTGCAATTTTATTTTTTTTATTTATTTATTTTATTTAATTTATTTATTTTAATTGATGTGTTTGTCTGTTTGTAGAATCAGAGGCCATGGTTGGCGATGGTCTACCCCAAACACCCAACAGTGAGTATACTTCTGCACCACCTGCTTGCCACACTTTTTTTTTTTTTTTCTCGATAGGGCTGCCTAAGATGTTTTTGACCCTCATTTTCTGACACCACCACTTCCATTTAGCAGAGAAACATGAAAATGTAAAACTGAGGACTAGCCTGAAGGCAGTATGGTTTTACTCTTCGAGTGGCGGTATATAACAGCCACCGGGACCTGCATTTACTAGGCGTTCCAACATCACAGAAAAAGTTTGATTAGGGCTAAAAATACTCATACCTCAGAGTAATACTTGAGTTATTTATAAATCTTCCTACACACACTCGGCATTCATTACATGAACGTGCACATCACTTTAGAGGTAAGGTATAAATATGGCAGAGAGGAAAAAAGAGAACAGTCTTTATGCACATAGATCATAAGTTTTTTTGTTTTTTTTTAAAGCTGTATGAAGAGTATGAACACAGTGGAACTACAAGGTCTGTGACACTGTTAATAAGTAGGCCAGTGAGGCTGCTAGGCAAAGGAGTTGCTATTAGATTAAATTCTTAAGAGGATGAAACATGCTTTAAAGCATTTTGGTTGATGCCGCAGATTTAGACTTTTATACTTGATAATGACTGGCATATCAATTTAAAAGTGTATTTTTAAATATAGATTTCTTTCTATGAGCAGTGTTGGTGGCCCCAAAAGAAATTGGCAGGAGCCGATGGTAAAAATAAATGATGTTTAATGATACATACAGAGTGGTTCCCTTAGAATAGGAAAATAGATTCACATATTATGTGAATATGACTTAAAGTCTATTTAACAACAAATTCACAGCAGTTTGTGGAAAACAAAACCAGGCCAGCTTAGAAGTCTGGATTTCCTGTAAGTGTACTTTGCAAAAATGCCCTGTATTGAACAAATGTTTGCACAAGAGTATTTTAATAAGCAAAAGACAACACAGGCTGTAGGACTGTGGAGGAGTTGTTGATGTTTAAGAGTATTTCAGGAAAATTGCTAGAACAAACTTTGCATAGTTCTGATTAAATGGTGTTCAGCCAAAAGCCACCCTGTGCTTAAAAAACAACAACATGCAGAGTTTGGTGGTGGGGGGGGTGTTGCCTCAGATACTGAAGAGACCCTAAAATAACTTACAAGGTCTAGTTTTAATAAGATGGTTTTAAATACTCTAATTCCCAAAAATGCAGGCTTGTGCTATGAATCATAAAAATAAAATCCAATTTCCAAAAATTTGTAAATAAATTAAAAAAAAAAAAAAGATTGATGATGATTTGGAAATAATTAAAATATTATCTTTATTTCCAAAATTGGGGACCGATAAGTGATCAAAAAAAAATCATACAGACAGGAAAACGGAAATATTTTAGAAATCAGTGTAAAAAATTGTGTTAAGCTAAAAATTATATTTTTATGTATTAGACAAACAATAAATTAAAACAACTAAACAGTCCATGTTCACATAATGAAAAAAACTTTATTATGCTTAATATAAAATATAATGCCTCCTTTGGCCTTGTTGAATTCTTGCATTGCATCTTGGTATTGTTTTTATGTTCATTCTCTTTTTTTATTTTATTTTATTGACTTCCAAATAGTTTCTAGCTTTTCCCAGATATTTGCTTTGGATGAAATGCTTGTGAAATCTCTTAGAATTTACTAAATTCCAAATCTGTTCTATAGATTTTAGTCTGGTCGTCGAGAACTTCAAATTCCCTTTAATTGGTCAGATAGTCTTTGCACAGTTTTGACCTATGCTGGAGGTTTTTTTTGTTAATGAAATGAACCTATGACAAATAACTTTTAGTCCAGATGGGATTCCATGATGCATCAAGATTTTGTGTAGACCTTGTAATTCATGGCTGCTGACTTGCAGTAATTTGCCAGAAATATCAAGATGGAGCCACATATTATAATGGAATCTCACTGCGGGTGCTATGCATCTAGCATGATAAAGTTCTCAGACTCTGTGCAGACATTAACAGTCTGTAGAGAGTCAAATTTGGACTCGCCGGTCCAGAATACCTTCTGTCCTCCAGTCATTTAGAGTCCGGTGTTTGTGCTCTCTGGCAGATGTTTCTGAGTATTTGCAGATTTCACATAATGGTTTCTTAGAAGGTATTCTTCCCTTTAAGACAGGGGTGTCAAATGTACGGCCTGCGAGCCACATCCAGCCCACGATACAATTATATCTGGCCCGCAAGATCATTATATATGTCAATTAATGGCCTGTCGATATGTGTGAGCTGAGTCTTCAGGCAGGGAGGGGTGGGACTTTATTTTAATGGGCACACCATGCAGCCAATCATGTGCAAACACAGATTGAGATCATACCATTATGTGAAAGAAGAATGAGAGGCAGATGTTCCGAAGACAGCAAGTAAACTGGTACAGGCCAGGTACACAGAGAGATGGGGGAGCTGGATTTAAATGCAAGCATGTTGGAGAAAAGGTGACGAAATGAGCAAAAATGTAAACTGAGCACCATCTGGCCTCATTTCACTGATACACATTGATACCTGAATGTGTGCTTGAAGCCATTTATAATCATTAACTTGTTTGATTCACTGCTTACCACAAACAAGCACAAGCATAGTTTTTGGACTTTTAACTGTATTTTCACAACTTTAACAGCTTATTCTACTGATAGAAACCTCCCCTATGGCCATTTATACTAGACAAAGTAATTAAGAAATAAACAATTAACCTGTTGAACCCCAATGCCCCTGGTACTGGAGGCAAGCAAGAACATCTGGTTTTATAGGATCTACTGTCAGATCTGTTATTTAAATGTAGGCACGTGTGGTGTCCACAGAAACGTTGAAATCTCAGCTGGAAGCCTCCAAAACCATTTCAACAATGTCCAACAGATAAAACGGTAAACGATTAAAGAGCAGGTAAACAGATTCTGCAAAAAGATGTTAACACAAAGCACGGATCCCTCTGTTCATCCGACAACACGGAGACAGTGTCTCACAGATTCCAAAACTGCAGTCACTTTTGTCACTGTGACCAAAATTCAGCGAGCCAGCAGCACAAAAACACATTTAGAATTAACTTCACTGTCTTGCTTGCATGATGAAATCACACTTCCTGTATAGTTCTCTTGCTCTGTGTACTTGGAAACCAGTTTCCCATCAAAAATCTACATTTTCTGCCTTATTCACTTACTTATTACACAGAAACCCCCCCCCCCAGAAGTTTCTATCTTTCACTTTCAATAGATTTTTCTGTTGTTGTTGTTGTTCTTTTTTTTTTTTTTTTTTTATGACTACAGTTTAAACCCCCTCTCACCCCCCCCCCCCCCCCAAAAAAAAAAACCAAAACAAAACAAACAAACAAATAAACAAAAAACTACAAAGTCTGGACAATACAGGTAGAACAGTTGTGCTGACAGGTTTCTTTCTTTGTCACAGCAGCTTTTTTTTCGTTGTGTAGAAAAACAGTTACATATTTAACTTATTTACACTGACAGAAAGTAGAGTTTCACTGGTCTGGCCCACTTAAGATTAAAGTGGGCTGTATGTGGCCTGCAATGTATAACGAGTTTGACACCCCTGCTTTAACACTTATTCGTTCAGTACTCTACCAGTGTTCATTCTTGAGACCTTCTCAGACTCTGGTCTAGAAGCATTTATCTCTGGCTAAAGATCATCAGTGTCCGTCCTTCTGTTTGTAGTACTTTAAATCTAGAGAGCCCTGAGATCTGCTTCAGTCAGCTTTCATTTTCTGCCTCTTCCTTGGAACATTTTGTAAGTATCAGTCTCTGTAATCAACTCCAAAGAATACTTGACTGCACTGTGAGAACACTTTGTCTCGCCCTGTTTGTCTTAAAGACCATCCAGCATCACAGTGCTTAAATGCGGACTCTTTCCTTTTTCAGTGAATTCTTGATGTTTGTACTATTTTGAGCAGCAGTGAGGAATTTCAAACTGAATTCATGTTTTTACTCCCTAAATTTAAGCTGGCACACTGGAATTCTCTGAGAAGTCAGGAATTAATCAAGCATAACGCTCAACCACAATTTTTTTTTCTGCTCATGAATATAAGTACATGACTATAATAACTATAACTTTAGCATCTTAATCAAAAAATAATAATATACTCTATTTTTAAATGGGGTCATTTTGATTCAAGCACTATGTGAAAAATAATGATAGGGTGGCCTTTTTGCTGTTGGTGTGCATTGCCTACTTCTAAAAAAGAGAAGGCAACAGTATTTCTGGATTAACAAGATCCAGAAATACTGTTGCCTTCTCAGTGGATTTGTGAATGCAAAAACCAACAGTGATTAGAGTGCAAACCCATGAACCCATGTAGTAAATTGCACTGCAGAATGTGTGTTTTGCTATTTCTTTCCCTTTTTTTTTTTTTTTTAAGATTCTCTAAATATTTTATTGACATTATGTACCATAACTGGAGAAATTCCCAAATTATTTTCAATTTAACATAAAGAGACTTTCTTAACTTGCTGGTTTGACAACACTATTTCAAAGAGTAGAAATAAGGAAAGGGAGTCTTCTGCTTATATTGGTGTGGTGCTATTTCTATACCCAGTCATGTAACAAATAACAATAAATTCCTAGTAAATTCTTCACCGTGTTATGGTTACACAACTATCTTTTGTTGCCATTGCTTGCACAACACATTGCTTGCAATAAATTCAAAGTGTGAATACTCTTGAATATAACCGAGTTCTCCTTGTACAACATGTCTTAAATTCCACATGATTCCATATCACTTTTTCATAACTGCATTACTTCTAATTTCAACAGAAATGTATTTACTGTTAGAAAAACCGCTGGGATTTACTATATTAAAAATATGCAATCCACAGTAGCAAGCGAGATTTGCATCTGTTATTTTCTTCCCCCCAATACTTCATACGTTCCGCAGCCATTTCATTAGGTACACATTGCTTGTACAGGTTCGGACACCCTTTTACAGAAGTGCCTTAATTCTTGACACAGATTCAGCGACATTGTCATTATAGCATCACACAGTTGCTGCAGATTTCTAGAGCTACAGATCCAAGATAAGAAACTAACGTTCCACCACATCAGAGGACCTCTATTAGATTTAGATCTGGTGACTGTGAAGGCCATTGAGTACAGTGGACTCATGTTCAAGAAACCAGTTTGAGATATGTGAAATATGAGATATGTTATTGGTAGCGTGTGTGTGTGTGTGAGAGTGAGAGTGTGATTCTGTCTGTAAACATGAATTGATTCTGATAAAAATTGAGTGTGGAGTGGGCTCATGTTAACATTAAATTTTAAAATTTGTCTTTCTTCACCCAAGTTCTTCTACATCAACTGATTGAAAATTGACAAAAAGCCTTATCTTAGAAACTATGATACTTACAAGTTTGGTGTGTATTGTCAACATATAGAAAATATTATATGAACATGACATTTGACCTCTAACCTTTCCCCCGCAAATTCACTGAGAGAACTGCTGCTTTCTGGATCGTTTCCCTCTGTAAACTCTTGATGGTTGAGCGGGAAAATCCTAACAGATCAGCAGTTTCTGAAAAGTCAAATCAGCCATTCTAGCACCAATAACTGTACCACATCAAAATGATTTAAATTACCTTTCTTCCCCATTCTGATAGTTTGAACTTCAACAGACTATGTTTACCTATCTAAATAGCTGAACAGAGTTTTGTGCTAATGAGCAGTTGAAAAGGTATAGCTAATGGAGTAGTGAGTGTTCATTAACCTTTAATTTTTGATGAAACTTTATCCTCCTTGGCATGAAGGATACCAGTGTTGAACAGAGTTTTTGAGAGGTATACCACCAGAGACCTTGGATCCAGCTGCTTGAGGGTTTGTGCTGTTCTACTTTTCCCACCCCAGAAGTGTTCTGTACTGTACTCTGCTGCTGCACTGGACACTGGAATTAACCACTATTATCTCAAAGGTTTGATAGTTAGGGGAACCTTTCTCTTGGGAAATGACCAGAAGTCATAAAAAGTCCTATGAGCACTCACCTCATTGAGAGGAAAACCAGTAGCATGGACACTGTGCAACATGGAGCAGCTGTAATTCTCTAATGGTTGCAGATGCAGTCCAACATGTTGATGGGGGATTCTGTGTATTCAATATTATGAAAAAAAATAGACCAGTTCTTAACATTGCTTACTTATTTTGTGGTGGATCCACTATTAGTGTTCTAATTTATCAAAAGGACATACAGCCATCAGATATTTTCATCTTTGTCATCATTAAAACTCAGTTCAGTTTTATTAATATAGTGCCAATTAACAAGTTTACTTTCAGTTATCCCCTATGGCTATACCTGTTGTAGCAAGGGATTGCTACAACAGGTAGCTCTGCATGTTTCATTTAACAATTTACACTGGTTGCCTTTCCTGATGCAATCTCAAAGGAATTTGTGTCTCCTCATGAGATCGAACCGGTGATCTTTTGCTTCTAAGGCGAATGTCACGGTCAGTGATAGAAAATATTCCGCTGATGTAACCTCTGGCCAGGAGTCAGTTAGTCAGTCAGT
This sequence comes from Rhamphochromis longiceps, assembly GCF_057381845.1. Lineage (NCBI taxonomy): Eukaryota > Metazoa > Chordata > Actinopteri > Cichliformes > Cichlidae > Rhamphochromis > Rhamphochromis longiceps. Next base: position 47,761,102 of record NC_140563.1, read on the forward strand.
ATTTTAATATGTCTATAAGATGTTGCCATTTATAAATGTCATGTGCCCAACGCCTTCACACTTCCAGCACTGTGCTTCACTGTTGAGACTTTGCATTCTCCTGTTTTCACAGCAGACGTGCTGGACCCCATCTGAGCTGAACAAATTTATCTCGGTTTCAGCTGAAAAGTATGCTCTAAATATTCTTCAGGCTTTTTTTCATGTTCTTTGTCATAAAATAGCAAGATTAATCTTTTTAAAGTAATGACCTCAGCAGTTAATGTCTAAGAAAAAAAGCCCATGGTTGATCACTAGCAATGTGCTTCTCATTTTTTCATGGTCTTTAACATAGAGGAAGGCTGTTGCAGCTCTGATTATTAGTGATACTGTACTGATTCTGTACCTTTTTAATGCTAGAACTGTGGTTTCACAGATTTGTTTTGAGCATCAGTCATCCTGCATCTTTTTTTTGCTTGTCTTTACTGGAGCCATGGGACAAATTTTCAGATAGACACAACCCATTAATTCCAGTAAAAACAAACAAACAAATGTTCACTCGCACCTGTATTTTCAAAATAGATTTTATAATCTAATATACTGTGCAAAGTCTCGAATCACCTCTCATTTCTTTATATTTTGCTTTTAAGGAGCTTTATAGGAGCCAAATCTCTTTTTAATTCATTTTTTTAAAGGTGTAATATGAAGAGGGGGGCCTTAACAGCCCACTGATAATAGTGTGCATCTAACTTAATAGGCAAAATCAATATTGTTTAAACACAATATTTATCCCTTCAAGCAAACTACACTTGGTGATAATATTTAGCTGTTTTCAGAGATAAATTTGTCCATTTATTACCCAGGTCCATTAGGTTTTGGATGAATCTTTTATCATCCAGTCATCATTGAATTAGAATATACTCAGAAACGTGCTCTTCATTTTCCTTCCATCGTTTTGTAGTAAAATAAATTCCTGAATTGTATCAAAGTGTAATAGTATCGTAAGCAGGATAATGTAAATCATCCCTTGTTCTTTGCCAGGATAAGGGTTGAAAATCTTTTCCTCCCCTGCCAGATGTACTGTGATCCTAATTTGTCCCATTTATTGAATTTCAATTTGTTTGAGTGTTTGTGATAGGAAGAATAACCTGGTCAAGATGTTCATGTTCCTGCCTCAGCTTGGGATTTAAAACTTAATAATGGGATTAAATTCCACCTCCTATTGTCATTCCCAATTGTTTTGCTCAAGAGGCTCAACATTATGGCATACCAATTGTTCTTTTACAGTTAATATTAACTCATAAATATGTCACGAGGTATGAAATTCAGTTTCTTGAGTGGACTCCAACTTATGCTCCAGCTAGTTTTATAGGTTTTTGGAGTATTCAGCTTGTAGCCTGAGATGGAACTAAAGGTATCCAAAAACACCAACAAGTTTGGAGTTGATATTTCTGGATTTGGCAAAAAGATTAAGATGTCATCTGTAAATCAAGAAAGTTAGTGTCCTTGATTGAAGTATTACTTTATTATTCTGTTAATTTTATTATTACAGGATCGAATATTACTATCGTGGGTCAATCCCTGACTTAGTTCCTAAATGGATATGATGTTGTTAAAGACTTGTGAATGATCCCAAAGTTGTTTCCTGAAATCTTTCCAAGTGATTTCAAAACCAGCAGACAGACTGTAAAGGGCCTATTGCACAACTTTGTCTAGTCCCTCTGCAGGCTGAAAACTGAAAGCTGAAAACTTTTGTTATGTCTCCATTTATTATTAATTTTGCCTTTGGATTGTTTAGCAGAGATGGATACTTTTTAGTGAAGGTATTTTTGTATTGCTTTCTATAAAAATTTCCAGTTCACTTAAATGCTCTCTCGTACTGCTTGCAGTTTGTTGTGCTCATGCAGAGTATGGTGGACGTTATCCTGCTTCTGCCTTTGCCAGATAAAGCCGTTCTGCAAGAAACTTATTATTTGAGAAAGGAGATTTTTGGTTCTTTTGGCCATGATGTATGTTAAAAATCTTATAATCTTTGTTCACAAAATCAAGAGGTCAGTCCTAAGGATGGGAAATAGCAAGAAAAGGCTGAAGTTTGCCAAATTACACAAGAACTGGAAATCAGAACTGAAAATCGGTGGCAGGGGTCCAGGTTCAGGTCTGGCCCATACCCTTTCCTATCATTCCCCTTCAGTCTCTCTTATCTTCCTGTCACGGTGTACTGTCCTATGAAAAACAAAGGCTATAAATGCTCCGCTAATTATATAAAGGAGGGCCATTTCAGCCAGTGGTGTTGGGCTCTTGTCAATTAATAGGATTTTGTACACAGCATCAGATTTTGATCCACCATGCAATACGATCTGGAAAGCATCTGATTGGCCGTGGTTTCATTCATCACCTCACAATAATGCCAGTGCAATAGAAGCATACCTAGATGGAAAAACACACAGAAGAACTCTATCAGTCATAGATTGGCCTCCTCAGTGCCCAGAACACAACATTATTGAAGCAATTTGGGATCATCTTGACAGAGAATGGAACAAAAAGCAGCCAATGTCCAAAGAAAAGCTTTCAATGTCTTTCACGAAGCCTGAAGATATATTCCTTGAGACTACTTAAAGAAATGACAAGGTTTCCCTAAGTGAAGTTCAGATTGTGTTGGGGAATAATACCATATAGAGACTTTCAAGCGTGTTTATAGAGGAAAACGAATAGAGTACAAACTCTATTTTTGCCCTCCTGTATTTCCATGTATTTTTACATGTTTCAGTAACCTGCTACACCTATTTCTATTATTTTCCAAGCAATATATTAAGGAGTGAGTGGTGGCTCAAGACTTTTGCAAAGCAGTTTGTTTGTAAATATTTCCACTTAATTACCTCTAAATGTTTGCTTGTATGCATTTATTTTGTCAGTACAGTGTCTTAAGAGTTTACAATTCATTTAGGATATGGAAAAAGTTGAGCCAGATTATTATTATTATTATTATTATTATTATTTTTAAAGCATCACCACTGCATCAACAGACTGATGTAGTTTATTTAAGAGTATGCTAATCCACGAAGAAGGGTCATAGCTAAATCACCAAAGGTCCTGTGAAATATAACATAGAATTAAACATTTTGCACATTAATTGGTGCATTAAGATTCATGTTTTTCAAACATTTTAGATTCTATTTACAATTTCAATTGGTCCAAAAGCTAAAAGACTAAAATACAGTAAGCAGTACACAAACTTCTAACCATGTTATACTACTGTGAAAATTGTAATTTTATTTTTTACAGTATATTTAGAATGCTTGTTTGTTTGTTTGTTTGTTTGTTTGTTTTTGCTTGATATGTAAAATGGGCCTTGCACTGCAAAGTTTTGGTAGATTTAAAAAGCTAAACATTTGGTTTGACATTTTTAGTAAAGTCTGGTCTTATTTTGGGGTTGTTTTCTAACTATCCTTACTGAGACTTGTGTCCATAATGTTGTTGATTCAGTCCAGTGTGCATGGACCACTGATTTAACAGAAGCTTTTGATTATACTGACAAACACCAGGAATTCACTGATTTATGAAAATTTATTTTAATTAGTGGGAGAATTGATGTAATATACACAGCACTGCAGCCAGGCAGTATTATAAATGCAATTACTCATGCTAATAATTACTGTTATTACTGTAAAATAAAAAAATCTTTTTAATCACCTGTTAGCTATTCTTTGTCCACTTTTAAATGGCCATTTGCTTTGCTTACATAACGCTTACTTTTAACATATTTTGCACAGTATGTACCTGAGCTGTCAAACAATGCCAAAAGTCATTTTCAGGTTTTACTTAAAATGGTTTGAGCCTGTGGTTTTTATTATTGTCACTAATATTCTTATTATCATTAGTATTAGTAGTAGTTTTAATTGAATTTAATCAATGAAAATTGATCCGTGATGCTTTCAGGGTTTCCTTCAGGGTATAGTGCGTGCTGAGCCTCAACCTTTGGAATTTTTTTTTTTTTTTTTTTTTTTTTTTTTTTTTTAAGGTGTAGGTGTGACATCAAACATGAATCAGCCTGCTTTTATTTAGCTTACTTACTTTAGCTTAAAGAAAAGAACAAGCAAAATGCAAAAGGTAAATGGTACGCCTTGCGGTTTACCTTCAGTTCAGCCGATTATTCATCCATGTATATTCACTAATTTATGTAGGTTAAATCTTCTCTCTACTTGCACTGCCAGCTATGTGTCTGAAATCGGAAGCAGAAGGTCCTACACCGGTCTACTTTTCTCATTTTGTACCCCCACAAACACTCACTATGTGCCATAGTGCTATATTAAGAGTCGCAGACGCTGCACACCTTTTCAGAAATTCAACTTTGTGTTTTATGTAGTTTGTGAGACACCTGCCAGTACTGCAGCTTTATTTTTTTCCACATTTGAATGTGGTTCCCCCCCCCCCCCCCCCCCCTTTTTTTTCTTTTTAAACTTGATTATATAGTGAAATTCAGAATTTATTAACAGCCCTTCTGTCTATTACATCCTTGAAGTGCCTCAGGAATTCAGCTAAGAATGCAGCTGATTGGATTAAGTGCCCCTTGAGAACAGGCTGGAGAAAATTTAGAAGTTGTCACTCTGCTGCTAAATAATAAAACATTTCACATGGGTGTGTGATGAGGGGCCTTTTGCAGGGACAACGTCAGACATGTTATTACAGAGAGAGACTAAACCTGAAAGAACTGGAAAATAGATTTTTGTCTTACAAGTCTTTGTGCTGTGCTTTTTATGCAACAGATTGCCTTCAGACAGCAGTTGACTGCAGTGTGTAGAGGCACTTCAGTTCTCACTTGTCAACAGCCACCTGGCTGAACAATGTTTTACCCCACAACAAAATTAACAAGAGCAGAAGAAGCAATCTTCATCTCTGATGCCCTTTCACGCCCTTTATACACTTGGAAAGAAATGTCAGTGAATCCTACATCAACAAAAGTAAAAATAACAAAGTAAGACTAAAGTAACATTATATTGCACATTTAAACACTTTTGAACAATACATAATAGTATGTACATAGTCACAGACGCGTACATTTCGATTAAAAAGAGATCTTCTTTTAATTGTGTGAACTTGCTGTTAACTAACAATATATATGTTACTTTAATTTAAATGCAGCTTTCTATTTTCTTTGTGGGGTTATTTTGCTTTTATTTTTAGCTTTTGATATTAATGTTGTCATAAAAATATTAAGCTCATTATTAACCTCTGATCGTTCCACTTAAAGGTCAAGGTTGTTTTTTTTGTTTGTTTGTTTTTTAAAGCCTCAATGAAATAACATTTTTCTAAGGTTATCAATGACATGAACTGAGAAAACTTGTGAATTGTTGTGGGCATGGGATGACCCCTTTTCTCAGAGCTTTATACCTGGAATTCTTCCCTCCCTGTTTGGATGCACTGGAGTCCTATCTTATCCTTTGTACTTTAAACATTTTTGTTAATTTAACCTTGTTTGTGGTGCAAATAGACAAAAAAAAAGAAAGAAAACAGAAAAATAGGACCCCTGACCTTCAGTTGAAAGCAACAACACACTTTGGAATTACATGTGTGTTAAATCGCTGTGCGGTGCATTTCAGTTGGCTAAAATATATGCCGTGTACGTGTTTGGTCCAATGTTCAGTTTAAGCCATTTCTCTCTCTTGATCTCAGAACTTTACACAGTCCATACGTGTGTTGATATTATTTAGTTTTCCCAAGCGTTTTTTTTTTTTTTTTTTTTTTTGTCTAGCTAGCGTTACCTGAATTTGGTAATAAATTAAACACTGTTTGTACTGTCAGTGTTGTTCATTGTTGGCTTGTTCCTTTTATCTACAGGTAGCTTCCGTTACTCCTGTGACATCTGTGGAAAGAAGTATAAATACTATAGCTGCTTTCAGGAGCATCGTGATCTGCATGCAGTTGATGGTAAGTTTTGCACAATTTTCAATCATTCCTCGTGGAAAAATCTGTACTTTCTGCAGCAACTGCAAAATCTAAACAAAGGGGGCTAGATTGTTTATATGGAGGAAAAAAATAAAATAAAATTAAGCATTTTATTCAAGGACTCCAAAAAACAGAAGGGATGGCCAGTGTCTAAATGTGGTCTGCAAGTCAAGGGAATTAAGGGCCCTTAAACTTTTAGAAGAATGAAAGTCAGCAGAGGCATGGCAGAATAAATGTAAATGTGTAAATGAGCGCAAGGCAGGAGGAAAGGTGAGGATACAAGGAGCAGAGGTGAAGAGGAGAGTGCAGGCTGGGTGAACTCTGTGGAAAGAGTTACCTAAGTAAAATTTTACTTGTATAGCACCTTTCAAGATAAAAATCACAAAGATCTTCACAGAAGCTAAATCATAAAAACAAAAATTAACCAAAAGCAAGTTTAAAAATATGACTTTTTAGTTTTTTTCAAAAGAGACCACAGAGTCCACGGATCTCAAGCTCAAAGGGAGAATTCCAGAGTCTGGGGGCCAAAGTTACAAAAGCTCTGTCACCTTTCGTTTTCAGCCTGGATGGACAACCAGCAAGCCCTGATCACATGACCTCAGGGACCTGAGTGAGAGACGAGTGTCAGTGTGTCAGATTTGTGACAGAAGGATAGCAGCAAGAGTGAAAGGAATGATTTACAAGATGGTAGTGAGACCTGTTATGATGTATGGTTCGGATACTGTGAACCTGACAAGAAGAGAGGAGGCCAAGAAATAGCAGAGTTTAAGAACGGTTTAGGTTGAGCAGTTGAAACAAAGTTAGAGAGGTGAGGCTGAGATGGTTCGACCATGTACCGAGGAGGGATAGTGGATATACTGGGTAAAAGATGAGATGCAGGCAGGAATTGAACTCATGTGATTATTGTAGTATTACATATCTGAAAGAGCTCAAGTTTTGTGACGAGTATTGTGAGAAGATAATCGGCTTGGTCATCTTCCTTTTCTTCTCTCAGATCCATACGAACAGGTGGTGCTACCTGTGGATGGCCTTAAAGAAGAGGAGCCAGTTGAACCCTATCAGAAAATTGGACCAAGTAAGACTGTTTGGTGTACTTGAGGTACACAGATATCTGTACACAAAATTCACAGTTTGGTATATTCATTGATTGGTTTAGTTTGATTTAAGTTTAGCAGACAAAAAAGTGCCTGATAGGCAGTTATTCTTATTGTTAGAGTTGGGATAATAAAATGCTGCAGTCAGTCAAAAAAAGGCTTTAAACTCCTTGTTCACAAGCATAAAGTAAATAAAAATTATATTTTAAAATAAGTGGAAGTTGTGCACAGTTAACTTTTCAAAATCTGAAAATTTTGAAAAATATTTTATTTCTTCGTTTACTTCAACACGGAGGAATCGCATTAAACCAGGGAATTTTAATACTGAGCTGAGGGTTGTGTACTGAACCATCAGGACAAATGCAATAATATCGCTGCAGATGTCTGTACAGAGTATGATTTCAAAATGAAGACATACCACAGCAGAATGAGATTACAAAATTCATTTTAAGGTAGCTTGGCTTTTGTGTTTCCCTGCAGAAGAAGTATATAGAAAGATTTTCCAGAAAGTTTTCTTTAAGTTAAAATTCGGTGATGTTTTAGGGCCTTACAGTTTCAGTCTTCTGTCCAGTTAAAAGTATTGAACACCGTATAGTGAAAAGGCGTTAAGACATTGTGATACTCAGTGTAAATAACACCAAGGATATACGTTAAGTAAAGACTGGTAAGGTTTCCAAACATAAGTCCATAAGTCCTTTTTCGCAGGGGAAAAAGCACTCACCCACCTCTACAGAGACAGCGGGTTCAGCAGACAGCAGCACGTGCCCCTTAAAACACTATTGGCAGTGTTTGCAGGTGGGAATCCTGCACTTATCACTGCATTAATGACTTTTATGGGTGATAGTGTGAACCTCCATGCACAAAACAGGGAAACCCCTGTGTTTCTAATCACTATTATGTACTGCTAAATGTAAACTGTAAAAAAAACAAAACAAACAACATCCAGTCAGAGTCACTGCTTCTTCCTCTTTCCACTCGATATCGACTTCTTGTTTTCTGCTTCTCTCTAGTGAAGTAAGGCATGTGCAAAAACGCTATTCTTCATCTTAACTGAAGACAACTAATCCAACAGATTTAATCTTTACTCCTTCTTATTATAACCATCGTGGATACAGAAGAGGACAAAGGTTTGTTTATGTGTTTTCTTGTTTCCAGAAACTGGGAGCTATGTTTGTGAATTCTGTGGGAAGCAGTACAAGTATTTCAACCCGTACCAGGAACATGTTGCTCTTCACACGCCAATGGGTGAGTTCATTTGTTTTCTGTGCTTTATTTATTATGATAATGAGTCATTTCTTCATTTTATTTTTGTACAGTATGAAATCTCATATGCAGCTCTAAACCTTGTTGTATGGACAGTGTCATGTATTTTGTTTCTAAAGTTGTGCAATGAATGCAATCCAAGATGCTCCTTTTTCATGTAGGTTCATTTGATTTGAAGACATCACGGGTACAGGAATGTGGTAGCATGGATATGAGTAAATTTGGCCACAGCCAAACTGGAAAGATAAAAAGTAAGCATAAATTTGTTTGTTTTTTTACTTTTTTCATTTATATAGGAAAAGTCGCATGCCTTATAACCCTTGAACCTTTTTTTTTTACCTTGGACACAAACACACATACTGAAATTTGACCATCAAATCTGCCTTTTTTGTCGAAGTACTATTTACAGATCACATACACTAGTGGGCCACACTGTAACATTTGAAGCTGATAATGTTCATAATAACTGTCATATGTTGAACATTTTTGTGCTTAAATAATGAATTGTAGAATTAATTCTGCATTTGTAAATAAATTTTCGAATTCCACATTAAAAAGCCGATTTTCAAAATGTTTTTTAAAACATAATTTGAAACGGTAATTAAAATGGACTCTGCATCCTCTACTTTACCTGCTAATCTCTTTCTCCTTTAACACACAATTCAAATGACTCTGAAAGAGTGCAAATTTACTGAGGAAGTCTATAACTTGTACACATTTGTATGAATATAAAAAAAAATTAATAAATAAAATAAAAATCTGCAAGAAATAAAATGGAGGGGGGGGGGGGGGGTACAAAACTTTAGTAACTTTACTTCACTGTGTGAATTTACTGTTTGAGTTCAGTTTTGGTCTTAAACCACCACCTGGCTCAACAATCTTTTTGTCAAATTATTGGCAAAAAGTTTACAGTGGGTTTCTTCTGAGAGATGCTTCTAAGGCTGAAATTAAGCCAAGAGAAACAACAACTGAAAACAAATGTATACATTTAAAAAAAAATCTCTTGATGAATGAATTACAGTCAAGCATATGCCCAAAAGGTTACTTGCTCTGGATGTTTCTGTGGAAAATTGTTTTATCACTCATCCAAGTGACTTCTCCGGTGTAACAGATGAGTGATGAATGTTTCACCCACTGAAAACCATTGTGCCCAGTTGAATTCAATTGACTTTAAGGAGAGTTGTTAGATGCTGTGCTCATGAGGACAGTCGGTTTTAACTTGCAGCACAACACAAAGCTGCCATATTTGATCAATGATCAAAACACTTAATAGAGCAGAATTAAGACAAATGTAATGTCCTCATATGATAACACATCACACATGACCCAGCATTGTTCTAAGAATGCAAACTTTCTTATTAGAAGTTTCCCAAGTTGCCAGAAAGGAACAGATTTCTTGCTGATCTTAATCAGTGGTCGTTGCTCTCTCTCCGGAATGGCTGCACGGAGGAACATCTATGATAAGCGCTGAGGTTTGTGTCCTTGTCAGGATTAAGCCATCCTCAGCTTCCAGGTTAGGAAAAGTGGAACCAGAAGATATTTGAATGCATCTCTCCACAGCTGCTGATGAATTCTACAAAAAACAAAGTTTGTTAAAAACACTTGCAGGTGAATCACCACAGATTTATCAGTGACATCCATTTACTCAAGAATCACTGATAAGTGAATAACTAGAATGTATAGTTTATAATTTCAACAGTGTACTGCACAAAATGGAACTGGAATATGTCAGATGTGTGATGCTTGTGTGATTTTTTTTTTTTTTTTTTTTTTTTTTTTTTTTTTAACTTAATTAATTTATTTTTTAGTACTACAAAACTTTGCAGTACTCATGCTAATTTAATGTGGAATTTTAAAAAATTATTTTGAAATGAGGTTTTTAAAAAACATTTTGAAAAACAGGTTTTTTAATGTGGAATGCAAAAATGAATTTACAAATGCTGAATTTATTCTACAATTCATTATTTAAGCACAGAATTCTTTATTTTGATGCGTGTGGCTCTTGTGGTCCTCCATAATTTTGATGACCCAAAGACTCGTCTAAATTGCCTCTGAAAAAATACGTCTCATGTCAGCAGTGATAAGAACCTAGTCACTGATCACTGAGGAGGAAGAAACCATGAAGAGGCTGTTTGGGTGTGATGCTTGGCATCTCTGGTTTACAACTTTCAATTAAAAGACTGCTGCTGACAAATCAGTGCCAGATACCACAGGGAACCTTCAGAGCTTGAGGAGGTCATGCTCTGGGTGCTTGATGCTATGTTGACTGCACAAAAAACACAAGGAGCATATTAGGCTGGGAAGTAATAATGTTTTTGTTCACCAGTGGACATTCACATTTACACATAATTTCTAGATTTGGCAATGTAGAACCTAAGTGCTCTGTGATTGGCTGAGGATTTAAAAAAAACTGCACTATTGTTGGAATTGTTAGTTTCTGCTAATTGTGTGTAAGGTTACTGTTGCATATGTGATATCTTTGCAGGAAATGAATCTTTGCTGAATGGTTGGGTGAACAATTTAAATAATAAATTTGATGTCATCTTTTTTTTTTAATTGCCTAAAGCACCTAAATATTAGCTGCTGAACACAAGAAATTACACATTAATTTTTATTTTCTAAAGGCCCCCCCAAATCTCCTCCCCTAACAAAAAAAAAGTAATTCTGCTAAGAAGCAGTGTGCCATAAAGAACTATTTAAAGCATGGCACACACACACACACACACACACACACACACACACACACACACACACACACACACACACACACACACACACACAGAGCTTAAAAGTGGGTCAAAAAGATGGAATGAAGAGGAGGAATTAAACCCATATTTAAATATCATTTGAACGTTTGGATCATTTTCAAGGCTGTTAGCGTGATTGATTTGCATGCTGCAAACTAAAATCAAGTGTAAATTGCACGTCATTAACTTTGCTTCCCCTCTCTAACTGTTGTGCGGATTCAGTTTAAATTAAAAATGTTATCCACAGTCGTTGGCCTGACCATGTCACTCATCGTTTTTCCTGTTTTCTCACATACAGACAGCCCATTCAGGCGGAAATTGGAAAGTGCAATTCAGTCCAGTCTGGTTGACACAAACAGTTCACAGAACTCGAGCGGTGAGCACAAGTCACTGGGTTTTTTTTGTTGTTGTTGGTGGGTTTTTTTGGGGGGTGGAAATGTATTATTTTTGTTCAAACAATAAAAACAATATTTTTAGTAATGCTACAGTTCAGGTATATGAATTAATGGAAGAATAGAAACCATTTCTGCAAACATTGCTTTGCTACCCATGCCTGGGCTGAAGATGTAGATGGAGAGGTTTGTTTCATCTAACTGCATATACTAGCTTAAATTGTAGAGCATTAACTTCATCCTGTTGTGTTTGGGTTCATATGAGGTGTTATCAAAATGTTCTTACACTGTTTTGTTGTGCACAAAAGGAGCAATGCATGGTAATGCGAATACAAAAAGTACAAGTGGTCACATTCCTGACACAAAATTCCATGTGATGTCATGTTTATCAACTAGGGCTGGGCCATATCATACCCTTCACGGTAATACCGTTATAATGTTAGGCAATGATAAGAAAATGAAATATCACGATAGAATATGGGTAAAACGCGCATGCGTAGTGCCTTTGTTTACATACGCACTTGGCGGAAAAAGCACGGTGGCGACGGAGAATGAGAAGGCGGGTCGTTGAATGAAACAGATGAACCAGAACTGGTTTGTAAAAATGGTGCAACATCAGTGGTGTGGAACTGGTTTGGCTTTCGTCCATCAGATACACACCAAAGCACATTTTTTGGTAGAGCATGCAAGCGAGCCGTTGTTATTACCAAACCGCTCAAAAATGTTTTAGTACGACTTTGCTAAGCTACGAAGCCGCACCACTTGATGGAGTGTCGGAGCATTTTAGCTACCGTAGTCAGGAGCTTCGCGGAGTGATACGTACTGTGCTTCAACGTAATATTAGCGTATGCGTATGTATAACCTCTTTTTAAGTTTTGTGGATATTATACATGGTTATGCTGAGGATATGTCGGCCAATTTCCACTGGAAATGCCTTTTAGTTAAACTGTCAGCAAGGAATTTGTATTTACACTGTTAAATTTTTATATAACTTTAATGCACTTAAAAAAAGCTGCTTGTTTAAGTGAAAATACATTGATGGGGTTTTTTGCACTAATAAAGTTGTGGAGTTGTAAAGTATTTTGTCAATTATATTGTCGGTAACATCGTTATTGCAAATTTTCAAAAATATCATGATAAATATTTTTGGCCATATTGCCCTGCCCTGTTATCAACACTGGGTCCTGGATTACACTTATATTGGTGACCACATCAAGGTCTTGTGAAGAAAAAGAAATACAGGTTTTTGTGTTAAACTGTGTTAACTTTATATTTGGATTAGAGCCGTAACAGAAATCTTTAGTGAATGAGCCTTTATGATTCAAGCACAAATAAGATGCATCACGTGAACTGTGCCTCCAAGAAACAGCCTGTTGTTTCCTACAACATTCACTGAATTGTGCACTGTGAATTCATCCCCCAGGGGCAGACTGAAGGGTCGTTCCAACTCAGAGCAGCTAAGTTTTAAAACATTTTCTGCTCGACCTTCTGTTTTCCTACAAACTTTATGGTCCAAAGTTTGGAAACACATATTTTATGTAACACATAAACACATATAGATTCATATAACAAATAATCTCCCAAGATTTTTTTTCTTCTTCTTTTTGCAAAATGGTCCCTCAACATATTTTTAGACTTTTTTTTTTTTTTTTTTTTTTCACACGTTGAAATCTGAGGCAATGCTTGAATATGTACACGTCAAAAACTCTTGAAGATAAAAGGAGAAATTTTCCCTGATACTTCTCACCAAAGAAATGAATCAAGATTTATAATTTGGGACAGATTTTGGGCTTTTATCTGTAATAGTTTTTGAGTTAATCATGTTCAAACATTGCCTCAGATTTCAATTTGTGAAAAAATCGCCTGAAAGTGGTTGACAGATAGAAAAGATAGATAGGTAGGCAGATGGATCTTGAAAAGTATAGCTAAAATTTCACAGCAATCACTGCAAATTGGGGAGCAGTAGGCCCACCTTAATTTGAGATGGAATAACCCTGTAAAATCTTGAGAAGTCAGAAGAACATAAAGCACAAATGACCTGAACCGTGGCACATGTCAACATGTACCAACTCAGTGAAAATGCAGACATTTTTCATTATTTACCAATGTAATTGTTATCCTTCACTGATCCTGTTTCAGATTTGGGACCCTTAAACTTCTTTTTCTTCTCTAAGATAAAAAGAAGGGCTGTTATTTTGATACTGTGGATGAGTTTCAGTGGTTATCAAAAGTGGTGCTTGATGCTCTTAATGTCCACAGGAAAGCAGTGCTGTCTGACAGTGCAGAGTTGCGTGTTGAGTGACAGGAAATTGAGTTGCTTACTCATGATTTGCTTAAGTTAAATTAAGCTACTTTATGCAAATACAAGCGTTCCAGTGAGAGACAGCAGCTCTAAAAACTCTTGAGAAGCATTAAAGTAGCCATTGTCAATCTAAAATCAGTTTAAGCAATCAGTTTCTTTCTCACCTTACATCTTTTTCCTATATGTTGGACTGTTTTTATTTATGAAGAGAATACTTCATGGCAAACAAGCTGCCATGTTAGTTTCATCCAATCAGGCGTTTGCTCAGTGTTTGCACAGCTGGACGAGGCTGGAAAAGAGGGACGGCACCTGTCAGTCTATTCTATTTTGTCTCAGTCTGGTGGCTTGCAAAGCAATTCCTCACTTATAAAAACACTCAGTTGACATGTACCATAAGTGTGGGAGGAGCATTTTGAGTGGTATATCCATAAACAAGAAGATTATGTCAAAGAACATAAGGGCTATATGTAAATCTGGTATGTTTTTAATGTTTAGGTGTGGACATGGAGCACTTTAGTTGCTTTTTAAAGAATCAATACAATATTATCTATCTTTCCAAGGTTTAGTAAATTGCTTTATTTTTCTGTTGTGTTCCATTATATTCAAAGTAAACACAATATGAATGCATAAAAATAAAATAAACAATAAATGAAGTTATATTAATGCGGTGATAAAATGAGGAAGGGAAATGAGTGATGGTGGTCCACTGTCTCTGTAGTTTTAAATTCCTCCCCCTCCTGTCCTCCTGTTAACAGGAACGCCAAGCCCTCTGGTGGCCACCTCTTTCTCTACAGCACAGAGTAAGTCTAACCACACCTCTGCCTTAAACAAATATATGCATGTAAGCACGCACCTTGCTTATTTTGCCATTTTCTCTGTTTTCCTTGATTTTTTTTAAAAATCTGTTGTTATTTAGTGAAAATCTTTCTTTATGTAATTGTGGTGATATATTTTTCTTCTTTTGGCTTGACTATAACAAGAAAGTGTCTGACCAAGATGCCCATTGTTAGTCTTACTGACATCTGACAACTTAGCATTGCCTCCTATGGGCAGCAACATTTTACCGTATTAGGCTCACTGTTATTGTTAAGTATTAAATATCTCTATAAAAAAATCATAGATTTCATAAATGCTTTTTCAAAAGGAGTCACTTTTACCACATACTGGCGTGCCTGAGTTTCGGAGCTGCTGTATTTTGCAGAAATCCAGTGCACGTCAGGGACAGACCATATTTTAATTTTTGCCTCTGACAAAGAGTCAACACTCTTCTGGGCCTTGTGATTTTTTTAGAACCGTACACTTGTGGTGCCTGTGGCATCCAGTTCCAGTTCTACAACAACCTGCTGGAGCACATGCAGTCCCATGCTGGTGAGTCCACGACTACAAATGCATGTAAAGCACGACAGCAGAAAAAGTACGTAACGTGAACGCAGTAGCAGTGGCTGCAATACATTCAAAACTGCCATTCATCACATATCACCACTGTTTAATTAGTATTCCGTGTTACTGTACATAATATTTCTATATCTGCCAATAATGAGGGTTGTTGCAGATCTGGATCTGAGTTTGCTGGAAATAGTGTTGCAAAGATTTGATGCATCATTTGTCACTGTGTGTGTGTCTGTCTGTCTGTCTGTCTGTCTGTCTGTCTGTCTGTCCATGTGAAAAGAGAGTTTTCTCTAGACTCTGTGCAGTCCTGCAAGAAACACCTTTACTGCATCTACAAACTTTCCAGGGGTAAATCCGAAAAGGTTTAACCCAAAAGCTACATCTCAGACTTTACATAAAGGCCTCAGTTATCATGTTAAATGTTAAAGTTTATGACAGGACAATTCGAAAAGGACTGAATAAGTAGGGCTTGTTTGGAAGGTTTGCCAGAAAACAGCCTCTTCTCTCTAAGAAGAGCATGACAGCACAGCTTAGGTCGAGACATTTGCATCTAAACAAGCCACAAAAACACAATGTCCTTGGGACAGATGAGAAGAAAGAGGAGATGTTTGGCCGTAATGCACAAGTGAACCACATTTGGCAAAAAAAACAGACACGCCTTATCTGCACAAACACCTCAATCGAACACTGTGGTAGATACAGATATACCTGTATCATTTTGGCTTGTTTTGCAGCTACAGGACTTGTGCGTGTGCTTGTGGTGTGATAAAGTTAACTGTGAACTGCAACATGATGCAGCAGAACAGTATACTGACAGACCAATCAGAGCAGCAACAGATCGGCTGAAAAAAAGTCCAGACCTTAACCCAACTGAAATGTTGTAGGGGGACCTTAAGATAAATGCCTGCAAACCTCAATGAAGTAAAGCAATATTGCAAAAAAGAGTGGGCCAGAGGTTCTTCACAGCGATGTGAGAGACATAAAGTCATGCAGAAAAGGATGACTTCAAGTTCTTTCTGCTAAAAGTGGTTCTGTAAGCTACTGAATCATGGGGTGTGCTTCGTGTCCCAGGACTGCACAGAATAAAGTTGCATTCTCTGCTCTGCTTTTATGTTGTCAGTTAATCATAAAATGTCAATGCTGATTTTTTTTTTCCCAGTTCTGAAGAAAATCAGTTTTTAAGCAATTAAGCCAAATATTCTTGCAAAACTTACTAACACAAAAATAAATAAAGATGCAAACCAGGAAAGCAAGAAAGTATCTGTCTTTGAGCCTTTTTATTTAATATTTAATGTTGAAAGTGTTCAACTGTAAGTAGTTATCCTGTTAAGTATGAATCATGTTCCCTGTCTTCAGCTGGAATTGTATGATTATTAGTCAGATTCAGCTGTGAAACAAATTATATATCAGTTGGATTTGAGGTTTTTTTTTTAATATTGCCGAGATTGACTTTGGCAAATTAATTACCATAGATGGAACGCTGTGTGATCTTATAATGAGAAACAACTAGGAAAATAATTCTTTAACTTGTGGTATTTATTTTTAAGGTGCAATTTGTCAACCACAGGGAGGCCAAGTTATTGGTTCTTTTAAAGACAGTTGTTTTGTGTCATGGTTTTAATCTTTACATTTTCTTCCACTCAATACAATTAACTTGTGCTTTTTTCCATTAACAACTCAGCCAGCTCTTCCATCTCTCTGTCAACAGCTGATAATGAGAACCACACCAAAGGGGACTCTCCCAAAACCTCTTCAGTATCGGGTCCTCAGGAGCAGCTGTGGAGAGGCTCTCAGGCTCAGGCCCATTCCTCAGTTAAACTACAAATCCAGCCTCAAAGTATCTCCCAGAGAAACCATGCTCTCACCCGTAAGTACCGCACCTTCATTAAGCCTGGTGGTTAAGAGGCTTCCCATATGTAATATCCCACTGGGCAATTTTCTTGCATACCTGTCTCTTTCACAACATTTTCTGCCTTTATCGCTACTGAATAAGTAAAAATAAACAGAAATAAAACATTTTGGACATTTGGATTGTTTTCTGTGTAGCACTAAAGCACTATGCCAACAGCTCTTTGAAAGTACAGTAATGTTGCATTCGTGCTGTAGCTCTCATCATGTCATTGGTTTATTAAATAAGCCTACTAGGAACATTAACATAGAAGCCATCTATGTCTCTGATTAATAAAGGCAGCAGTGGTGTCTGCTCTGTGTAGCTTTTCCCTTTGATTGCAATGACTTCACACTATGTCATAATCCCTCTCTGATTGTTTTTATATCCTTTTTCTTATTTTAATGTTTCTGCCAGAATATCCAAGGAAACATAAACACTAATTGTCTTTCTTATCATTTGTTCTGCTTTCCTAACCATCCATCTGCTGTCTGTCCTGGCAGAGAATAATGGACTACCTGAGAAGGAGCGCCAGCAGGTGGCTGAACGCCTATTACGGGTAATGTGTTCAGATCTGAGCATGCTAAATGTGCTCAACAGCAAGGACTTCCTGAAGTTGGCACAGACCCTAGTGGATACGGGTGCTCGTCATGGTGCCTACTCAACCCGTGATGCTCTTGGCAACATGAGTGCCTTGGCACTGCGGCAGCTGCCCCGCATGTACAACCAAGTAAAAGTCAAGGTCACGTGTGCTCTAGGCTCAAATGCTTCGCTTGGCATCGCCGTCACCTGCCACTCCCAGACATCTGGCCCAGACGCTTGCTACGTTCTAACAGCCTACCAGGTGGAGGGCTCGAGACTAAAGCGTTACGTGCTTGGTGTAAGGGAGGCTGAGCTGAGGGAAGGGCCAGAACAGGTTCATCACTGGGTGCAGAACGTGCTTTCTGAGTTTGTGATGTCAGACATCCGCACTGTGTATGTCTCTGAGCCCAGAGTGTGGGCGGCAGGATTTGGAGGGTCACCACTGGGAGGCGGGGGCCGGGGGCGGATATGTTTGCGCTGCGCAGGATGCTCACTCGGTGCGGTTGTTCAGGCCGTTCTTGGGAAGCGAAGCCTCCAGGCTCGAGGGCTTCATGAGCTGGCTGAGCTTCTCTCCACATGCAGAGATATCTCCTCCTCTACCACACTCATTCTCCGTGATGAACAGTGTACCAACACATCCACAAGCACAACTGAGGAAGGTCCACAGGGCAACCCTGCACAATGCCCCACCCCTCCTTGTTGGGATCGTATGGCCGAAGCTCTCCTGCAGGTCCATGCCCACTTTGAACAGATTTGTGAGGCTTATGGCCGCAGTAAGGCCACAGCCCCGCTCCTCCAAGGTCTCAACAAGCATCTGCTAGGCACCCTGGCTTGTCTGCTGGCACCTCTGCGCCTGGCAGCTCTGGAGCTGAGCAGCCAGAGGAGACCAACTTTACAGCAGGTGCTGCCCGTCTACCTGCGCTTGGAGAAGTTCTTCACATCCAAAGCTGGAGAGGCTGGAACCGGCACAGCTAGCAAACTCTGCCACTATTTCCTAGAAGCACTCAAGGAAAACTTCAAGGTATTAAACTGGTATTCCTTACACTTAATAACTTCTGTATTGCTAAATGAATGTTTCTTTTATCTTAATTTAAATAAGTTACATTAGAACTGGCTTGTTCTGTGTAGCAATTCAAGTTTTTATTTTATAAAATTCATTTCACCTGATATTTGCATCTCGATTGTACAACAGCGGTCCCCAACCTTTTTTGCGCCACAACCTCAACTCTCACGGACCGGTACTGGTCCGAGGCCCGGGGGTTGGGGACCACGGTTGTACAATACACAGTGTTTAACAACAACAAGATAAAGGGAGTATTTTCTATGAGTAAGTACTGACAGTATCATTTTACCTTTTTGCCAGGTTGAACGAGCTCACCAGGTTGCTATGGTCCTGGACCCACAGCTCAAGCTGCGTTCAGTGCCAGCCTACCAGCATGAAGACATAATCTCTCGTGCGTGCGAAATGGCTGCTGAAACTAGGGATGGTGGTATCACTGGTGGTGGAGGTTCAGGTGGTGACGAGCGGGACGCCGATGGCCCCCCCACTCCTAAAATAAGCCGAGTAGAGGGAAGTGGAAACAATGGTGGCCCCTCACGCGGGTCCTCCTCATCTTGCACCGTGTCTGGTAACGATGACAGCCAAAGCCAAGTTAGACAAGAGATTTTTCAATACCTGGCTGAGCCTCTCCTCCAAGGTGCACCTGATCTCTTCCAGTATTGGAGCTCAACAGTGGGCGAGAAGTTCCCCAGGCTCGCTCGCCTGGCACTGTGGCTACTTGCAGTGCCTGCTGTGGGCATACGCAGAGAGTGCGTGACTGTGTGTGAGCAGAGCTTGGCTATGAAGAGGAGGCAGCAGGTAACTGCTGAGGAAATGAACAAACTAATTTTCCTTCACTCTAACATGGGCTAGAAGAAAACCTAACTAACCTAATCAACCAAACCTTCACCTCCAACCAATGACTCAAGACTATTATTTATATATTTTAGGTTTAGCCTAACTGTAAACATAAATGTGTATGGACATTAAATACTTCTCGAGACAAATATTTAAAGATAAAGTCACATTGTTAAGGTTGCAAACACCCATAAAACAATATGGTGTATTACATATTTTTTATGGAGTTGTTAAGTACTGTGGCCAAAATGTAGGGGTGGAACAGTAACTCTCAAAAGATTGTCCTGTTTGGTACTCTGCCCTCGGTTTGGGATGCACACATAAGCAGGATGAGTTTAGTCTTGTCACAGCCAGTGATTTGATTTACTCCAGCCTATTAACTAAACTACTACAAGGCTACAATGCTGTTATTCTCACTGGATGACAACATTTTCAGGTAAAGAATTCATTGCTTGAAGCTCCTGTCATAGACCTCTGAAAATTGACTGTCAAAGTTGACCAGGTCTTTACAATCTCTAAAGTAATATTCATTGGTGTATGACAAAAAAAATCAAGCGGTGGATCTTCACTGCCATTGCACCTCTGACAAATAGGTGTACTAGGTTTATCATTTATTATCACAAGTCATGGAAATGTTTATTTTTCAGCACATTCAGCCACGGGCAGGTAACTGAGAGCTTAATCATTGCAGTTGACTTTGATGGTTGCATCAGTGTCCTAAAATGTAGCTGCAGATGATTCGCATGCAGTGCATGCAACTTTTTCATTTAAAAAAGTAAAAAGTAGCAGAAAAACACAGACAAAACAAGTGTGATGCTTTTCTTTTTTTATGTTACCAATGGTAAAGAAAAGTGATCCAACGTTTTCATTCTAGATACAAGTCTTATGCTGCTAGATATAAAAGTCAAACTCACTGACTTGCACAGAAGAGACGAAATGATAAACGTTATCTTTGGTGGACATTTCTTTACAAGTGATTTTCATACATCTACACAGAGGAAAACATCACATTAGAATCTGTTTGTGGTTCGATTTCAATCAGCTGTACCATATCCTAACAGGCAGTTACAAAAACGTGATTAATCCGTACATTATATCGAGCAGTGACAGCATTATGTGACCCTTTTGACTATCTCATTGTTAGTTTCCAGTACGGCTACATCACTCAGCTCTGTAGCCGATTAAGAATTGCGTAAGTTGTTTTTACACTGAAGACATTTTACCTTTGCATTTCCCTCAGATGAAAGGCTGTCGCTTGGAGGCAAAATGCTAATTGATACTTGCATAAATCTTTGTTTGCGCCTATAAATCAAATTTTTTTTAAGCTCAGTCTGAAAAGACTTGTCAGTAGGGACTTATGCGCTTCGCATTTATAATTTCGTATATACATGCTGTCTTCCTTTTGTGAGCTACACGTTTCCCGTTTTAAGGCAATAAGCTTTATCCACAGGCCATAGTTTTTCCGACTGTTCTCATCACACTCCTACAGTTAATTATCAAGGATAAACTCTTTCAGTTATTTGTTTGTAAAATCAATGGGATTTTCTCAGGAATGACCATATCCAAGAAGGCACCGCCACTTTTCCTCACTGTACCGAAAAGAAACCAAACTGTGACCTCAATGCCGAGGTATGTACTGAACCGTGACTTTTGTGAAACGTTCCACCCCAAATACAGTTAGTGCCAATCGCAACAAACAAGAGAAGAAACACTGAGGGTTTATTTTTTACAGGACACATTCTGCTTGTGCATTTACTAAAGTCAACGCATGCATATGTCAAGTTATTTATTTTTTTATGGATCCTAGTATACATACACTTGAGCTTTTACCTCCTAAAATGACTTGGATGAATGGAAGCTATACTGTAAATCTTGTTTGTTGCTTCTGGTACTAATTAGTCGAGTACTGGTTTGTTATCTCTGTTTTTTGGGCCTTAAGTCTCTTTCATGCAATCACCTTAAACCCTACAGTCAGAGCCAACATCATGCCTTTATATTACTGTTTAATGGCCTTCTTTTCACTCATCCTTTCAATGGCTTGTAGACATTGTATTTACTTTTTCTTTTATTTGCATAGAAAGGGAAACAAAGCAGTGTCCCAGTGCTCAGACGACTCATGGACAACCACTGTACTTTTAAAGTGCTTGTTGTCAAAATGTCAGATTAACTGAGCATGTATGCTTTCATCTTTTTCATTCCCACGAGGTCAGTAATAATCTTTACAGTAGCACAGTATCCACATGTAACAAGTATCCACTGTATAAACGTACACTGAAATGACTCAGTGGTAGATATCAGAGACTCGTTTTGAAAATTGTCATTTGGCTGATTTTATATTGTTTTAGGGCCTCGGGCTACATCACCTGCCCCTTAAATGCTAACAGCCAACCTAAATATCACTTTATTACACGATTTAAGAGTAAAAAACAAACTTTGCCCAACTTTAAGCCCTCGGGCAACTTCAGGTACAGACATACATGTGTTCCCTCTCAGTATTGTCTCGTTCATTTCAGCTGCTGCTTGTGTACGACAGGTCCATTCAAACATTCATTTCCTGTTTCAGTGTCACTTTTGACCTTGAATCGGTTCATTTTTCCGGCCAATAGAAACACTGACACACTGTATTTGGAACTGATGTCACTACTCTGATGCTTCTGCATATCGTGCTTATTGACTGAAAGGCTGCCCCGTCATCCTCGTAGCGATCGATGCTAATCATCCGCATTTGAACCTAAAGATCACGTCCTTTTTTCGAGGGTTGGTGAAGGACAGTTTACAGTTAAATATAAGGTTAATGTGACTGTAACCTTTTAGTTTGTGAAGAATGACAGAAAACGACACGCAAGAAAAGAGAGGGAGCAGTTATCAGATTATGGTTGGACATCGGATTCTTTTATTACACCAGAATGCCCTTTTTACTTATGTCATAACATTTGTCATCTTTGTTTTAGTGGCATTAAAACTTTAAAACCCTTATGTCAATTAAAGGTCAAAGGCTCTGCATTACAAACTGTTCATAACTACACAAGATGTTTTTTAATAGACTGTAGCCCTCCTTACCTCCAAGCTTTGATTTAGTATTTCATAAATGCTTTTTTTCCCCATAATGGTTTTCTTAATATATCTAATGTGTTTTTTTAAATATATATATTTATATATTTTGGTAAAAAAAAAATCAAAAAAAGAAGAGGAAGAAGAAGAAAAATTGCTGTAAATTGTATTTAATTTTTTAATTACCAATCCAATGTTTTACCTCAGTACTCAGAAGGTAGTGTTGTAATTTAAAGATTGGGAATCAGATGTTCATACAAAAATTTAGGCTCGTCAAAGACATAGTCAAAATACTGTACAATGATTTGTGGTTTCAAGTTATCCTCAACTGAATGATGAAGGGATTTTTTTCTTAGAGTTTTTAAATAAGTATTTTCAATAGGATATGCTCTGGGACAAAATGCCATTGTTGACGTAATGATGTCAACTTAATTTTCTGTAGAAATAGCGTTCTTTTGTTGATTAAACGAGTATATCTAAGATATGCATGCTTTTAATAAGAGTTCTGATATATAACATTATAAGCCAGTGTCTGTCATCAGATGGAAATGAATCATATTGGCTCTCAGTTGATGTTTAAGACACCCCGGACTGAATTCTAACCTTTCAAGGTGGGAGTAGCTGTGCTGATTGTGGACTGGTGTTAATGGGTTGACATCATCCATTTTCAGAGGATGTATTCTGTAAATACAAGAGAACTGCTGTTTTTATGCCACAAGGGGGCACCTTCATTTCAGAGATAAAGTAGGGAGCACCAATAACATTATACCTCTTTTTCTACAGTAGCATTTCAGAAGGTTTTGATATAATAGAAAACTCAACTTAGATACTGTTACTAGAAAACTGAAATCAGCTGTAAGTTTTATTTTGTTTCAGGATTTTAACTTATTCAGATAATAAAAGTTTGGTTGTTAAAATGTGGTATAAGAATGCTAACATGGAGATCTGTTCTGTTTTAACTATGGATTATAGTCTTATTATCAATTCAGGTTAAGAAATTAGTGTTGCTTTCATCCTATTTTACAGGTATTTCTTCCTTTTTATACTCTGCTAAAACGCAAAAAAAGTATGTTTTGATTCTCTTCATTTTGTCTTTTTATCGCACTTTGGCAGCATTTTCCTGTGTAGAGTCAGATCTGAGTTGTCTTATTAGTAAACCTAATTTATACTTTTGTAGCAACACTATTTTTATATAATGGCAAAGAAAGGGTTCGGTGTCTTTTTCGTTGTTTTTGTTTTTTTTTTTTCCTGTGTCATATGACAGCGCTGTTCAATGTTTCTTGAATACATTACCCACTGTAGTATGTTATGTGTGAATAAACTCCAAATCTGTGTCAAACCGTGGTGCAGAAATTTTATTTATCTGCGTGTGAGTGTGACTGGAGAGAGATTACCTGGATAGTATTGTTTGTACTTCTTGTGGAAGTGTGTATTCAAGTGTTGCAGTGAAATAGAACTCTGCTTCTGTGTTTATCAGGCGTGAAACCTTGAAGACGTTTGTGCATATTCCTGCAAAATGAGGCTGCCTGCTTATTTTCAGAACAAATGTAGACTCCCATCCAGAACGAAATGAAGCACAGTCTTTTCCCGGTGGCCGAGGGAGGGGAGGAGGGGACGGCAGGCCTCAAACACATGTAGAGGGGAAAGGAGGTCTTGTTTAAAGAAAAGAGCGACTGAAGACTCACATGGGGAGTGGATATGCAGAGGCTGCTTAACTGCGTGCAAGGGTTCCCCAGGGGCTGCGTATAGGGCTAAAGAGAGAGGGGGTGGGGGGGCCACTGGCAAGCAAGTGTTCGTCATAGCCTTCTGTGTTGGCTTCCCTCTTTTCGCACCCGGGTCAGTCATCCCCCAAGGTGCAAGCAGCAGTCTGCAGCCATGCAGAAACTCCCGCGCTCTTGCCTCCTCCGCTGCTACCAACATGAGGGGCTGCCTGCCTAATTTGCAGCATATGCATCCAAGTTGGCCTCCCCCACTCTTCCTCCAGTGCCTCACCAACCCCCTCACACTCACTCACACACACACACACACACACACACACACACACACTCTCTGCAACCTAACCTCCTCTCTTCAACACCCCTCTGCTGAAGGTGATATTTTTCCACAAGCTATTACTACTTTGACTTGCAAAGTTTGTTTTTGCTTACGGCACCAATTGCTCTATAGCCGGCCCCTCATTTTCAGTCATTTGGAGAAGAAAAATGTAGAAAACAACCCGCCCACTGGACAATTGCTTCCGTTTTGTTCTGGGTTACAGAGAAGTTGCAGATCAGCTCTTTCTGAAGTAAGGAGGAGTGCGTGGGGGCTGCTCTGCGGTCAGCACGCACGCACAAAAGTCATATAGAGAGAAAACGACTTGTTTATTCACTGCTGCCAAGTTCTAAAATTGTGAATTTAAACGTTGTAATGTGAATATGACAAATGTGGCAGCAGATGAATGTAAAGGGGTCTTTCCCCCTGTCCCCCTGAATGTGAACACTAGGTGGCAGAATGTGGCTTTTTATCAACTGCAGAGTGTTTGAATTAAATAATGAACAATACAGTGCAAACCAGCATTTAATGTTACAAACATGAACAAACATTAAAAACTTAGCCCTGGGCACAGCATATTATTGTAGGATCTTTACGATATAAAGCATCTCGATCTGACTGTTGTGATTTGGTGCTATAACATTCAGTTGAATTGAACTACAAACACAGGGCTCAGGAATGGCCATGCATTTGAACCAAAAGTCAAACATTTGCTAAAACTGCATTTCATTTCCTACGATTTCAGAAGAGCTGCACATTTCTACGCACGATGCCCAAATGCCCATTTGCCTGGTTTTATATAGGTGTGTATATATTCTACATACTGAAATAATGAGAGAAAAAGTTATGTTTCTTTTAAACTTGCTTACTTGTTTCATTCAAGTTTAAAGAGGTAAGCAATATCTCTACTTACGCACTCTTGAGCCACTCACTTACTGCTCTGTTGCAGCAACCATTATTTCCTTCAAAGGTTAAGGTTAGCATTTGTTATATTGCATCTATGTTGCAGGTTGTCATGTTAAAACTGGAATGGTAATAACCATTAATTAATGGAGAACTAGGTAAACTTAAGTAGTCTCTCCTATATAATGGCTCATCTCCTGGTGTTTTCTTCCATAGTTGTGATACTGCTGGAAGATACAGCAAACATTCCTGTGACAGCACGCACAGATGTGCCATTGTGGAGAAACTCGTTTACCTCTGAAACCTCAATAGGCTTAATGTACCATCTCAAGCTACCAGCAGTGACAAGGACACTGACAAAAAAGCAAAAGTAGAGAAAAATCAGTAGTGGAGTGATAAGGAGAGCGCAGTGGCCACCATGGGCAAAACCATTCCCTGTTGAGGATGGTCTTCTTGTCACCTCTTTTGTGCACCTGTTGTCGATTTGATTTGCACTAAGGCAGGATTGTCATAGGTGTAGATTATCCTAACTTGGCCCACTGGTATCCCTTGAAGTTTAACTGACTTTGCATTAAACTGTGAGTTTTCCCAGCACTGTTAACAAGCACTAAATAACCGACTGAGAGCACAGTGGTGCAGCGGTTAGCACTGTCACCTCACAGCGAAAAGGTTCCTGATTCAAAACACCTGGTTGGTCAGCTAAGGCCTGTCTGTTGTTGGAGTGTGTGAATGCTCGCCGCGTCTGTGGCAGTTTCCTCCACCTACCCTAATTCCTCCCAAAGACATGCACTTTTTGTTAAATTAACTACTTTTTTCCACCCAAAGTGGAATGAAAGTGCTGTATGACTGCATAATGCTGCTTAATGCTGGGTAGTGCATCTGTAAACATTCTTTGGATATTAGATGTAGCAGGCTCCTATAAAGTTCTGATTGCTGGCAGGTGTCACTAAAGACTGTGAACCTAGAGACTGTGGTTTGTGCCCTGTTCCCTTTGTTTACTTTGATTGCTTTTTCTAGCAGTTAGGTTTAGGCATCATAAATATGACCATTTGAGAGTCGGTCTCACTGTGGTCATCACATGTGCATTACAGAATAATTACTATTGCACTGTTAAATAAGAAAGATTAAAATGTAATCAACTATTCACCTACCTGGTTATTTACAGTGGGTATTATAAAGTTTTAGCTGATATTTATATTGCTAAATATGGGCAATTTGGAACCTTCTATGTGAGCAATTTTGGACAGTGAGAGGATTCCAGAGAACCTTAAAAAAATTCCCTGACTCCAGGAAAACAATTAACATCATTATATCCCACTTACGTTTACCACCTTCACTGCTTTGACTTTTTTGGGCCCGTTTTTATTTGAACTTCTTCTCACAGACCCTTAAAAAAAACGAGCTCATTAAGTTGATAACTGTACTTTAGGCGGTAACACACACGCAGCCATCCAGCAACATTTCTAGTAACAGAGAAAGTTCTGTAGACTTCCTTTTGCCCTTGGCTGTTACACAACAACAAGAGAAGCATCCAGGTTTCATTTTCCCAGTCCGAATCAGGTGGTGCATGTAGCTTTGCTCCCAACCTCTGGCACTGACAAGGTTGGCATCTTCACCCCTGCCCAACCAATACCTATCACAGCTGTCGCAACTCGTCTGCTCAGTGAGCGCTGGAGGGACAGGGAAGGACAGGCGGAAGGAAGTGTTCTCATCCTCCTCTCCTTGTCCTGTATGGAGGACCCGGTGGCACCACCACTGTAGTTTCTCCTGCTCAGCAGGTGCTGACTTTTATCAGTAGTGACATGAATGTACAGAACTGCCAGGGCACATCCACCGAGTTGCTGTCAGGTGTCGTTCCCGCTAACACTCCACCTAGCCCCTGACCTCACAGGCACCCAGTGCGCCTGTCCGCTCGCCTGCCTGCTTCACTCCCTCTGCACACCTGTGCAGGCACACATGTGCACACAGGCACGCACGGCATATACAAGCTCCCAGTCTTCCTGTAGTTGTCCAAAGGATGATGTGGTTTCTCACGATGCTCTCAGAGCATCTGTGCCCTCCCCAAAGCCATGTGAGATATAATATGGTATAAATACTGAAAACTAGATGCCTTTACTGGCACACATGATAAACATCAAGGAGTGTCTGTGTTCCTTGCATGTGTCTGCGGTGCGTTGTTGGAGTAGATAATATTATTTCTGAAGGAGCACAAAAAGAGTCTGACAATAAGGCCTTTCCCTGCCTATAACAGTAGAAATGGTAGCATTTCAATATTTTAGATCCGAGTCTGCTTTGAAGGGACACATTAGGCTGAAAATATGATTCTTGACCTTTGGCTTAAGGAAGGGAAGCTTGGTCACTGGGATAAGAAGGTCAAGGTTAAATTTGCTCTAAGGAATAGATTTAGCCCTCCAGTGATGTCTCCCTGATCTCACCATTATTATTTATTAATGGTTTTCATGATCTCGGGGAGCACTTCCAGCCTCTCCATGCAGGCTCAGAGAGCTGTAGACAATGACAAGAGGCAGACAATTATCTAATCTGAATTTTAGACCCTTTTAATGAAGACCATATATTTTGGGGATCAGTGAATCCGCCCTATTTGTCTTGAGTAAAGACATCATTACCCTTTTGCTGAACTTTTATATTCAGGATTTCTCACACTGGTCTTCACATGCTGTTATTAATGATCTTGTATACCTTCACCAAGAGCTCCTCAGGTTTGACAAGTAGCAGTATATTGAAATAAGATATTATATCGTCTGAGAGTTATTACAAAATGTGAGAAGTCGGGGGGAAAAATGGACTCTTCTGCCTTGGCTTACTATGTCTTATTCTCACACCTTCGGTTTGTAATTCCTCTGTCTGCTGCGCCATTTAAACGTCTTAAAAATGAAACTGCTGAAACAGTAATCAGCAGCTGAATCAGGAGGAAATGGGAATCGAAACGGAGTTGATCAAGATCATTCTGTCTGGTGTTCAGATCCATTTGCAATTTGCAGTATTGTCACAGTAGTGAGGTGAAACTAGTGAGCGTCATCTGAATCACAATGACAGTCAGACACAGTCTCACTAAACTAATAATGGAGAAATAAATTGTACTTTCTATGCCTTTCATTGAACACTTTGATTAAACTTTCACAGTCTAGGCTAGAAGTAAACCTATGTGAACCTCTGTGGTCTAAAAACTACCTCTTGAGGTGCTCCAATCAATGAGATGAGACTGGAAGTGTGGGCTGAAGAGGTACCCATCCCTATAAATAAATGCATACAGGGTGGTTATTGGTAAAACCTGCTCCTCTCAAGAAAGACTGGTTTGTGTGAAGTGTGCCGAAATTGCAGCAACTTCATAAAAAGCATCAGAGAAATTCATGAAGCCTGTAAAGCCTGGAGAACAACTTTTTAAGACCTGAATGTTCGTAATCCAACACAAGAGGATCATGGGTAACAGCAGGAATTGTATGCAGAACAACTTGCTAAAATCTTTATGTGTCCGCTATAAGAAAAAAAGAGTGAATGATATTTCTAAAAGAAGGGTACTGCAAATATAACCACTGTGAAAAATTAGCAAGTGGAATGATGAGATAAAAGCAGAGCTTCTTGGCAAAACGTGTACTACACTACCAGTCAAAAGTTTGGACACACCTCATTAAATGATTTTTGGTCCAACGAAACACAAACCAGATGGGACGGCATCTCGCTGCAGGATGCTGTGATAGCCATGCTGGTTCGGTGTGCCTTGAGTTTTGAATAAATCGCCAACGGTGTCAATAGCAAAGAACCTCCACACCATCACACGTTCTCCTCCATGCTTCATGGTGGGTAGAGACCATCCGTTTACCTTTACCTAAAGGCCTGATTTGCGCAGTCCCCTCTGAACAGTTGATGTAGAGATGTGTCTGCTACTGGAACTGTGTGGCATTGATGTGGGCTCTAATCTGTGGTGCTGTTAACTTTGCGATTTCTGAGGCTGGTGACTCAGATGACTTTATCCTCAGCAGCAGAGATGACTCTTCCTGGGTCGGTTCTCATGTGAGCCAGTTTCTTCGTAATGCTTTTTGGGTTTTGTGACTGCACTTTGGGACACATTCAAAGTTCTTGAAGTAATGGCGTACTGTCGTTTCTCTTTATTTAACCGAGTGGTCCTTGCCATAATATGAATTCTAACAGTTGTCGAATGAGACTGTCAACCTGACTTCTGCACAACACAACTGATGGTCCCAACCCCATTAAGAAGGCAAAAAAATTCCGCAAATGAACCCTGACTAGGCTCACCTGTGAAGTGAAAACCATTTCAGGTGACCACATCATGAAATTCATTGAGAAGGTCAGGGGTTTGCAGTGCTGTACACAAAGCAAAGAGTGGCTACTTCCAGGAATCTAAAATATAAGACACATTTAGAATTATTTATCAGTTTTTTTGCTACATATATCTTGCTTCATATATTTGATATCTTCAGTATGTATCTATCAGAATCAGAAACTTTATTGTCATTGTCACAGGTACAACGAAATTAAGAATGGTCCCCGATCATTGCATCATCCCTAGCAATATCAAAATATATCCAAACATGGAATAGTATTTCCGTCCTCCTTCCCTTTTTGCCCTCGACTCTCCGCTTTTTTTAATGACACACTACATACCATGGTGAGATATGACAACGTTTTCAGGAAATAGCTCTTTGGGAATCATCTTGTTGGTGCAAAAATACTATTTTGAGCCCAGTGAACTGTTATCTTGGGCGTTTTTTGTAGATTCACCTAAAGAAATTGGAACATTGTGTTTTTCTGTGGCAGGCTACCAGTACCAAAGGGTCTAAAGATACAATTTAAATTGGTTGCTTTCTCAGATTTCCATTATGTGTGGACACAACACTGGTTCATGTCTTGAGTTCAGTGCCTTTTCTATGTTTAAGTGATTTATAGGTCAGAATTAAGTGATTAAACGAACAAAGAAATATTTCTCTAAAAATGGTCAGGTACAAGGACTGGACTGAAAATGAGTGGGGGGAAAAAAGGCAAAAAGACAAAGAAAAACTTTAGGACCTTCAAAGAGCCCGGAGAAATATTGCTCAAGAGCACTTAAAAAAAAATACAATTAAGTCTGGAAGGAAAATATATATGAAATAAAATAAAAATCAGGAACGCTGTACTGTATTCCTGAAGAAAGCTTCCCAAACAGAGTTCAGGCTATGTTGAAAATTGTGGGGTTTTTAAAAAAAAAAATGTTTTTAGAGTTGTATAATCTTTGTTTTTACCCCATGTAGTCTATTTCCATGTATGTTTAAACACATTTCAATAAATCACTGCATCTGCTTACCTAAATCTCATTTCCCAGTAAAATATAAAGAAACGACATGTGACTCAAGACTTCTTTTGTTTTTCTTGTTTTTAAGCTGTAGTCTGTTCGCGCAAACCCAAATCCATTTTGATGCTGCATGTCATGACTGTGTTGTATAGCTGCTAGCTTTAAAAGAATTATCTTTCACCTCAGAATCGCCCA
Source organism: Rhamphochromis longiceps (assembly GCF_057381845.1). Lineage (NCBI taxonomy): Eukaryota > Metazoa > Chordata > Actinopteri > Cichliformes > Cichlidae > Rhamphochromis > Rhamphochromis longiceps. The sequence goes on from NC_140563.1 coordinate 47,792,063, forward strand.
TTACGGCACGCCCTTTATGTCTGGCTCTTGGCCAGCTAATGTCATGCAAAGTGTTGCTCGGGAAATGAGGTAAAGAAAGTATGTTTTTGATGATTTGGCACTAATCACCTTTCCTTTCTATATTCCATCATCGCATTTCCATGATTTGTAACTTCTTGGTGGCTGGAATTATTCCTTAGGGAGAATAATTCCTTGGCTCGTAAGCAGCACTCTACTGAAAATACACACTGGGCAATTTTAATTTGAAAGGATCCTTAAAAAAACCTGGCCCATTTGTTAAGACTGTTTGATAATCAAAGCTAATGGATCATTTCAATTTTCTTAACTCTGCAAATGCTAAAAGCTTGCTTGCGACTTGTAATTTAGAAATGTGAAATGAGGTGATTTATAATTAAATGGAAGTAGAAAAAAAGTGGAATTTTTCCATAGTAATGATTAAAGACAAATGTGTACCACTATTAACCTAATATTAGCTCAAAAAATGACCACTAAAGAAGATGAAGACAGCCATTGTCTGTGTGCGCGCGATTGTTATTTCATAGGAAATGGATGACTGTGCAGTTACTGATCTAAATCTCCAACAAAGTGTTGCAAATCTAGAGCAAACACAGAAAGACCCAAGGGCATTACAGGTGCATCACGATGACGCAGGCCACTCATCAATGAGTAGCGCCACTCATTAATGACATTGTCCTCGACAATGTCATTCTAAATTGAGGGGGGAAAAAGGAGGCTTCTGGATTCTGTTCAGCCAGGCAGGCTTGTTTACATTCTGCCTATTCTTAATGCTCCTAATTCTTTCTGGCATTCTTTTTCCCCTCTCTCCCCTTTGTTTTGGTAGAAGCTGGTATCCTATTGGTGGAAACCAAAAGACAACTTGATTGATCATGCTGGGGGGTATCGATCAATCTGATCCTGTGCCATGACCCTTGTCCTTCCAATTGACAGCGGTCTCTAATGAGGCCTCACAAAAGAGACCACAGGGTAGGGGGTTTTAGGAAGGGCATCTATGGGGAAAAAAATAAACCCATGGGGAATGGGTAGTGTGCACGCGCACAGCCCAATCAACTTGGTGCCATTGTTACATTGTGGTGCCCTCGATAACCCCAATTTGCATAATCGGCTTTTGCATTGTTTGGCCCAGACACATTAAGGGGCAGTGTTGCATTGTTGACTCCAAATCAGCACGTGCCTATTGTTTGCTCATCTCGATGTAGCATTATGCGCTGCTGACTTATTCTGCAGCGTGTTTTTCTGCTTACAGACTTTTTGCATTGTACTGAGCACATTTTGTTAAACACATTAAGTTTCCTTTCTTAGTGGACCAGTACTTGCATTACATCAGTGATGTTTGCAACAAAGCACACTAATTACAAATTACACATAAGACCATAAAGTATGTTCTTTACAAAGTCCTGCTTATTTTGTTTCCTGCTCTTTTGCCTCCTTGTTAATGTCTACACCTTTAAAACGTGATAACTCGGTTTCACCGCACAAACCGACCAACCAAAAACACCTGATGCAAGTCAAGAGCGCTTTGAAAAGTTGCCATTCAAACAAAGAGCAGGATGTATACTGTTTTCCATGTAAATGTGAAATTAACTGGTGTTCGCCCATTTACACTGACACACAAAATATTTGTTCATGTTCAAGCTTTGTATTTAACATGCTTCCAGGCTCTCAATGAAGCTATTTCCATTCAGCCACAGTCCTTTCAAAGACAGTCATTCAGATAAACCACAGAGTGCTACATGCACAAGGCCATGACTCTACTGGGACCTCTCCATGCACCTCTGTGCTTTCTGAACATTGTGAACAAAGTTATTCCATTTATTGTTCATGTTAGTGCAAATATTGCCCCGCCAATGAAGCACAAAACCTCAAAGATGTTTAGCAATGAAGCTTGGTTCTATTACTAAAGCGAAAACTTTCATAGCTGTGAAACTTGAAACTTGTAAAATGCTCACAGAGGATACTTGAAAGAATATTGACTTTGTTCATTCTTTAGTAGAACTCGTCCATTTTGTGACAGGCTTCAGTCTTAGTCACTCTTGCATGTACAGCTCATGCAAATATCCCAGTTGTGTTGACTTTTCTGATTGCAGAGCACTAGGGTACTGCAAAACAGTTGTATGTAGTCAATCTGCAAGTGCACACAGTTATTGTGTGTTTTCAGAATGCTGAAGTGGAATATTAACAGTATTATTTGTGTAAAAAAAAAAAAGTTATATCTAATTTTTCAATATTTTTACAACTGTTCTTGCAGCTATTAAGTGCCAGTCTACACAACAATGTAGATACAGAATAGCATTTAATTTATTTCTGTTCACCTGATACACAAATGTACATGTTCACAATGCAAGATGTCGTTACATGAGGTTTCCTGATCAGCCTGATCCAAGCCTGTTGGAACACCTTCTTGATGGTACAGTGTTAAAAACAAATTTCTACAACGTGCGCTACAACACGAGTGGCCATGAATGCATACGCACCTCCCTTTTCTTGCAAAGCACAGAGCATCTGACTTTTGGTCCAGCGAATCTTTTAAATCTCATGCTTCAAATTCACTTGTGAGAAACAGGGAATGGGTGTTGCACGGATTTAGTTTTTGCACTCTCCACAAATCTCTGCTTGCCTTTAAAGCAAGTCTTCGGTCGCCCTAAATGTTTTTAATAAGACCAAGCCATTTTTCTTCTAATGGGCCATATCCCATTCACCTTACCAGACATTTTTCCAGTCTTCCTCACCCAGATGGCTCAGACTACCTCAAGCAAATAGTTCTAGAAGTCTTCCAAGAAATAATTTCTTTCCTTATTTCTTTCTTGGAATGCATTCAGTTTCAGTCATCATTTGGTGAACAGGGGGTTTGTGCCAAATTGTTGTCAGTCCGGGGGACTTGATGCCTCAACCTGGTTAATACCGCTGCAGAAACCGGTCTGCTTTGTGTTTTTATGGACAAGCGTCACTGCAACTGTATTTCAAGTAGGCAGGCTAATGAGCTTTTTAATCATCTCCATATGGACGTGCTCTAAAGTCTAGACGGAGGGGCAGTAGTAGTGGTAAGCGATGGTGTGCTGACTGTGCCGTACTCTGCACCCCTGCACATATAATTTTTCCCCCACAAGCAGTAGAGTTAAACCAAGGGCAAGCCTTGGTTGCCATCGGGGACCTATAATGGGTTATTGTTTACCACACAGCTCACAACAGTGGCTAAAATCCAGGATGTGAAAATGAGGAACACACTGCTAGTGCACATTTATGTATGGAGGCTATAAAAGTGTTCAGTACAATTCTGCATTTGCTTAAAAATCCCGTTAAACAATTTTTCCAGGTATTATACAACTTTTAAAAAATTGCTTCCGTCTCAAGAGGGTCAAAATATCCATCTATAAAGCCACAGTTCAATCTTCAATAAGTTTAAGCCATATTATTCAGACCAGGGGGCAACAACCAGAGTTGAAAAGGTAAGCCAGTAATGTGGAAGCGGCATAAACTGCAATTCCTCTAGGTGCTATTTGAGGCTGGCTCCATAGACGCCTATGTTAAAATGATCAGCTTTAAAGCATTATAAAGCAAATTTATAGCCTGGTACAAAATGTTTTTAGACTGTATGGATTATTTCCCGCTTCACACCATATTTCATGTACCTGAATAACTGAGCTAGGGGTGTGACCATGTTGATTGACAGAATTCACTAGTTACATTTTAGTTACTAGACTGGACCTCCTCACCGTGAGTGTGCTGTTGTAGCCATTTTGGACCATTTTAAAATCAGTTATCTAAAAAATATTATGATTTGCTGTGTAATACAGATCAGCCAGTAAGTTTGTATTTACATTTTGGGGAGTTAAATTCCATTCCACGGAAAAAAATATTCTTTCAAATACTAAAATTCCTTTCCTTTGCCAACACACTCATCCAATTTATATGTAGAAATTTCTTTATGTATATATGAATAGATTAAAAATTTACTAGCTACAAAGTAGCTTTCCCTTAAGCATTCCTTCCTTTACGTTTCATCTACTCTAAGTTTGATCCTAGTTTACTAAATGAACACCCTATATTAAGATATCTATTATTGTGTCTAGAGCTCATGTTACACTCATGTTTTCATGAACTTTGATGTAACTGGGCTCATTTTTGCAGCTGACAAGTCGTCCTCTCCTGGCCATTTAAAAGAATGGTGGTTTAAGGCTTTTCTACACTGACTTTGCTTTTCACACTCTGACGTCGTTAAATTGTTTTATATACAGTCTATGGTCACATCCTGTCTTCCTGCCACTTTCTGTTGCTCTATACCTGGAAGCTATGACTAATAAATTATCTTTCACTTCGATAAGGCAGGACATAGGAGCAGAATGGGAGGCTAGCGAGGATGTAATGTGTCACAGGAGAGGGATGCAAGTACTCCCAGAAGCTATCATTAAATTAAAGATATAAAACAAGCTCCCAATCATGTGCCTGAGTTATTTTTTTGACTATACACTGTCATGTATAGTGACCTGTGATGTGACATGGGACGGTTTGATTTGCTGACCTCAACTGATGTGATTTAAACACACAATTATTGACATTTCACTCTTCATCCACAAAGTATTCCAGTGTATTGATTTTATGTATCATACAAAGCAGTAATCTGACCTGTCCTCACTATGAATAACATTTCCCATGAGTATGCCCATATTCTGATTTTTTTTTTTTTTTGACCATCAACATGCTCTCAGTCTTTAATTTTTGTGTCCATATATAATATTCCCGGTGTCCAGCTAAACTTGCTGTCCGTGCGTACATATAACTTACAGTTGTCAAAAGCATTAAAAGAGATTAAAAGTGATTTATGTGATTATTTACATTGTCTGTTGTCCTTGCAATATTCTTTCTAAAAGTAACAAATCAGAACTGTTTCTGTTTCTTTCTTTTCTTTTTTAACCTGAAAATGTGTGCGTGCCAGTTTTCATGCAATCGCTGACTGAATATCTGGCCTGTTATGTGTTTGTGTGTATCACTGGATTAAACTCTTAAAGGCTTTAATGGGTATTCTGTAGCAGCATTATATTTAGAAAAAGAAACCACCTCACCAGGTTCTGGCACTATTATGAAATCCTGTTGTCAGTGGAGCTTTTCTTTTCACATCTCTCAACCTTTCAGAATTGTCCCCACCCCCTCATATTTACTACAAACCTAATCTGTATTATTCTTTTATGTGTTAACACTGTTGACACTCAAGTGTATATCATTGCATTCTACAGATCATCCACAAAAATGAGGCAAAAGCATTTAGGTTTGCGCTTTAGAACAGCCACAGTAACAGATTAAGCCGGATGCATTAATGGATTATAGGACAATGTGTTTTTTTCCCCTCCTGTTGGACTCGCATTTCTCCATGGTCACGTACTATGTGTAGCAGGAAATACGGGATTATTGTCCAGAACTGCAACCACTTTTCTTTATGCGGAAGAGATGGGAGGACAGCAATGGTCGCATCACCAATGGAGGACGAGAAGCAAAGGCTAAAGTTTCAGTATTCTTGTGACTGTAGTGAAAACAACATTTAAATGGCTGTCGCGCACATGCAGATATTTCTATTGAAAACTGACTTATTGTCCATTTGTGTCGAGACCTCACTCATGTAATCTCTCATGGTTACAAGTGAGTGGTGGAGGGTTATTTAGATATTGAAGCCAAGTAATCCTGATGTCTCTTATCCTTACTACAAAAGCTTTTCTTGGCCTATGTCTTTATGCTGGGATTGTCTTCGCCCTTATACGCCATGAGTATACGATGTGCTGCACTAAGAAAACAAATGATAAAAAAATAGACTGTTACAGTTACAACTTTTCAACTTTGTTAAGCTTAAAATATATCAGTTATCCATTTTGACCACTTTATATGTATATGAAACACACTTTTATTTCTTTTCTTTTGTCCACTCACATGAACCTTGATGACTTTCTGAACTTGACGTTACGCTGCTTTATGATCTAACTCAGATTTTGGTGGAGGATACTGTGACATTATCTAACACAGGGCACTGTGCTTCCTTCCTGCACCATCAAACCCTGGAATAACTTGGAATCGGCCTGTTTTTGAAAAGAAAAGCTATTATGATGCTCCATTACTGACAAATGGGGCAAGAAGGCACACGATTTGAACTTTGAGCACGACGATTCGTTCATTCCCCGAGGGTTCGGACAGTTGGTGCAAGACTATACTAAAACAGTTCAATTCAATCTCCTTGCATAACACAGCAATGGTGAATGACCTTTATGTGAGCATGTTTCACACATAAAGGTCACCCCCCCCCCCCCCCCCCCCCCTCCTCCTCACCCCCACCATCTCCAAATCCTCGCAGTCTGAACATAGTGTACCAACCTGAAAGGATGCTGACTGGGAGACATTATGCCATCTTTTCTTCAGCAGTCGTTTTCCTTCAAAAGTAAAGCAGAAGAGACAGAAAAGGAGAGAGTGACAGTCTGATCTGTGGAGGGAAGAAGTGAAGAATGTAATTACAGGACTGGAGAAGTCTTTCATCGTGTAATTGGATATACCTTAGTAGGTTTTCATTTCAATTTTCCTGCAGTATTAGCACCTGATACTACCCATATTTTATGAAAAAAGTAGATTGAACATAACTATAAACTTGCATTTTGCTCACTAAATGGATACAAGTTGAATAAACTGCATTCCAAAAACAACTCCCCTAAGCTCTCATGTCTGAAAGTGTTTCAGACATACAATCTCACATACAAGGAAAAGTTGGCTCACAAGCAAATAAAGAATATGTGTTAACATTCAGGGTTTGGTCACAAAGTTGCCTGATGTCTTCTACAAAAAGAAAAACAAATAAAATTAAATGGCAAAAAAAAGATCCATGCAAAACTCTACAGTACTTACAGCAACTTTTAAACACCTTTTTCAGCGAGAACCTGGTCAAGACACAAAAGGAAATATGCGACACAAAGTCACAATGCCATATGAAAAAGAAAGCAAATATTTGGTGTTTACACTGTCTTCTCTTTATGGCAGGTTGTAAATTTTGGCTGTCTAAACACACATTTACAACAAACAACTGGAGGAAAACAGAGGGAAATGCTGACATTCCAGCTCTCCGTTTGTATGGAAAGCCACTAAAGGTAAAGGCCTTCTCTTTTCTGTGTGTCAAACTATCCTCAGAGTAACAGTAACACTGACCAAAGGACTGTTTTTATTTCACTCGGCAGCTTGAAACTCATGACTCCTTTGTCCTCGGTCTTAAAGGCTTAGAAAGTTTTGAGTGTGTGGTTTTCAAATTCACATCCATCAAAAGCGATGATCGGTAAACACTACTAAGTGTGAGTCAACCTGAAACTTGCAAATCTCTTACATTTTCTTTTCCCTTTTCACGTTACTTTGAAAAAAATAATAGTCCTTGTGTGGTAAATATAATAGGATAAACATAGCCTGAGTTTAATAGAGTTTGCTAGGTTTCATAAACAAGCTGTTTTAGACTCTTTTTTTTTTTTTTGCTTGTTTAAAAGCATTACGCTGAGGCTTTTAAATAAAAGGAAAAAAAGAATCAACATATAATCTATCAAATTAAGTTAAGTAAATATGAGATTGAAGCTGCCATTGTTCTCCCATTACTTCTCTGATCTAGTGCTTACTTCATTTGGAAATTGCCTTAATGGGAAACATGACTTTGACAGTACAGGACAATTACCTTTCATAAAGTACATTATCCTTCACTTAAAACTGAGGACTTTCCCAGATGACAGTGAGTAGCGACACTTTTTGTTCTTTACCAGTTCCAGATATTATTTGGCTTGTTACAAAATAAATGACTTGACTCCTGCAATGTAAATAATATTTACACTGAGGACTATTTCAGCTTCGGAAGTGGAGGGAGAACGACACAGACTGAACTCGTTTTTTATGACTTCAGAGTGCTTGGTTGAGGTCCTGTGCTGTGGACTCGTAGAAGTGCTGGATTGTTTAAACTGTAACCACTAGAGGGATACATATACGCCTTCCAAACAGCGAAAACATCATCCTTTCACTATGTGCCATAGAGAGAATTACCCTCAGTGAGAGTTGCCTACCTGTGTGACTTCCCACTATGAAAAAAGCACACAAACACACACGCGCGCACACACAGCCCCTGAACATTTGAAACATGACCTGTTCTTTAAAAGACTTTGGAAGTCCTCTAAAGCTGACAACGAGCTCCGACTCCCCCAAGTGTATCTGCTTCAGGCAATCAATGAGGACCGCGATGGTTACTTGTGCAGCTCTCTGTCCCCGTGTCTCTCTTCTGACTAACTAGATATTATAGTACATTTCAACTTTTTATACAGGCACACAGGAAAAGGGAAGTTTTGGATTTCCTTTTTTTTTTTTTTTTTTTTTTTTTTTTAATGACATCTCACCTCTTGTTTTCTGTAATAAATATGAGAGGTCGGTTTGCTGACACTTTCCTTTGGAATTTAATAGTCTATGTGCCATTACTTACTCTCTTTTACGGGTAGGGAAGGAAACAACAAAAAGGTGTGACAAGAGCTTGGCGGACAACTGTGGATTTCTGCAAGTAACTCCTACCGTCCAAAGGGGGATGCGGGGGCATCGGCCGGACCCCCCTCTTGATTGATTACTTATTAGTCATCCCTTTGGCTAAATGGGACCCATTGAAAAGGCACCGTGGAACACATACATGAATGAAATATTCCTGTGTCCCCTGAATGTCTCCAGAGTAGTTTTGCTTAAGAGAGGGGGTCGTGGCTTAGCATTATAAAGAGGGAAAAACAGCATAGCTTTATGGGTTTATTTAGACAGTTTCTACGGTTTGACATTCTACCGCTGTAAAAAGGGAGAAGGAAAAACTCGAGAGGATCCCAAAGAGAAGAACATTGTGGACATATTTTTTGTAGTTATTCCACTGTTTCTTTTATTATTTTTTCCTCATATTTTATTTTTTTTTTTAATTTTTTTAATTTTTTGCTATTTCTTCTCCCGAAAAATGAAACTTTGGACATCACCCTGGGTGTCTTGCCTGGTGATTCTCATCTTGTGTTTTGGATCAGAGTGCGGGATAGTCCGGAAAAAGGGGAGATCCAAGAGGGAGTTGGTGCGCATTAGGGAGGCGAAAGCCACCATCCCAGGGGCTTGTGCCACACGTCTGCCCCGGGGCAAACGCTCTTTGCCCGGCTTGGAGCGACGGGTGCTTCGGCAGCGCCGGCGCTCCTCTCAAGCGGAGGGAAACTCACCAGACCGAGGGAAAGCTGTCTATTTTACCGGCAGGGGAGATCAGCTACGGCTGAAGCCTGGCGTGGAGATACCCAGAGGCAATTTCACTGTGGAGATGTGGATCAAACCGGAGGGAGGTCAACGATCGCCTACAGTGATCGCAGGTAGGCTACTTTATAGCACATCCTCCATCCTATCATCTGCACAACTCCTTTTATTAGTTAAACTTCAAACTGAAGAAAGAATGGAAGATAAACATGCAAACCTTCAGCGTTTTATCCCAGTCTATTTAACAAAGCAACATGCAGTTTCAGCGAGTTGAAAATGAGTTCATCTATCAGACTAGACAATGATGTAATGCTCTAAAAAGTACAGCGGATATTTTAGGTAGTGCAACTATAGGGTCACTGAAGATTTTGATCATATTTAAGATTTCCACCTTACAGAGGTATGATCGCTGCAGTAAAATTTTATAACGCAAATGTGTTCCCCCCTCTGTTTTACCACTTTGTAATGTGTACGTGAGTAATAAGAATTGTAAGTCATGAAATGTAAGTGGGGATTAGTAGCAGCAGATATAGGCTACTGCATCAGTTGACCGTCAGCTGATGTCACTGCGCGTAAAATGTAATCTCTCAACCGACTTGGCTATTTTAAAGCTATGATGTAATGGCCAAAAGTTTGGGAGGGAGCATGTCACGTCAGGCACAAAACGGGAGAGACTCGATGTATGTGGAGGCGCTCAAAGCTCGCAGCTCAAGCCGCAAGCTTGTGCGCGCGCGCGCGTGTGTGTTTCTGTGTCCCCCTCCCCACCCGGCCCCTCCAAATCGACACCTTTGGATTGGCTACCGGAGTTACGAGACAGGACTGAGGGATCCAGGGTTTCCCCCCTTCTTGAGCGAAAATGTGATGCTTATGTTTGCTTATGTTTATGTGGTGTGCTTTCATGGTGTTGTGCACTGTCACCAAAACGCAGATGCTTCTGTGAAATCATGGTCGTCATCATCGGCGAGTTTCTAATTTAAGGCACAATCAGATAGTGATGATGCATCTCTCTATCTAGCGACAGAGCATAGCGGGGTCCAGTCACTTCAGTAAGACCCAGCCGTCAGAGGAAAGCACTGTATCATCTGTGCGCTTTTTTTTCTCCTGTTCTCGAGCCGTGCGTAAAGAAGCACTGAAAAGGCGTTTAAACGGCATTGTTGGTTGTGACCAACGGAGCTTTTGTGCATTACAGGATCGGATATCTTTTTTCTTTTATTTCTTTTCTTTGCCGATAGGGAGCGTAGCAACTCGTTGTCTGCCACAGTACTTGTGCAGATGGCTTTCTTTGAACTGAACTGAATTGAACTCAGTCCTCCTCAGCTTACTCCAAGTCCACACGTCTAGGGGACTTTACTCAACTTTACCAATACATTTACTTATTTACTTGCTTCCTTGCTCCGTTGTTGCCGCATGTGTCCTAATCTATCTACCCAAAACAAACAAAAACAATCAAACAAACACCTCGCCCTCCAAAAGAAACGCCCAGAAAACAAAAACCCTGGTACCACACACACACACACACACACACACACACACACACACACACACACACACACACACACACACACACACAAAATAAAATAATAATAAAAAATTCACTTCTGCCTGCCTGTATTCACATACAGTAGCTAACCCTGGCCAGTTGGCAGGAACATGCTCTGGAAAGCCAGTTCCTTGTAAGAGTCTTAATCTAGAGGAGAGGGGGGTAAGAGGGTCTGTTGTGACCTGAGTGACTCCTGATTTTTTATAGAGGATGGACATGATAACAGGAACATCTGTGCAATATAATGCAATCCAGTAAAGCAATAGCACAAAGGGCGGCCTCCATATTGACCACAGAGTTAAATAAACACATCTCGTACACAATTCTGACAAAAATGAACGTTATAGTTCTTGCAGATGTGGTATGGGATTTCATCATTTTTTACAGGTGTTGTTGTTGTTGTGCCCAGCCCCCCACCTACCACTGCCTTCTAGAGATTACTATTCCTGTATAACCTTGTGTATTCAGTTTTAAGATTTCCTTCCATCAGTGAGCCAGAGATTGGACCTAAAGACAACAAATTTGTCAGTCTAACAATTTCAACTGAGCCTAATCTTTTAAAACCAATTGAGACCTCAAAATCCTTGTGCCCCTAAAATGCTCCATCCCCATGTTTTGATCTAAGCACAGTGTTGTTGGAGGAACTGTTTTTTTATTGTCTTGTTTTTGACTGCCACAATTGCACCCCCCCCCCCCCCCCCCCCTTTTTATACAGTTCTTACAGGATGCTCTTTTCTGTGCAACTGACTAGTTAGAGTGAGCGCAGTCTCAACTGTGAAATATATTATGTTACTTGAGACTCTTTGACCAGTTGGAGTAAGAGTTTCTTTCCTCTGGCCTCATAAAATTATTCTGAATGGGATTGTGTCCAAAATGCCTTCAGTAAGGAAAAATAGATAAAAGAAAACTATCTTCCCTTATTGCACTCAGTATGACTGACTTAGCTTTAAGTTACTTTTATTATATTTATAGAGTTTTTGTTTTGGCAAAATATTAAAATATCAGCATTTAAAGAGGTTTATCAGTTTTTGCAGCCCATATTTGTAGACTGGCTTTTTTTTATTAACTATTTTTTATGATAAAGGAACTATTCAAGCTATAGTTTCATAGTATCTATGTGATCAAATAAAACATTTGTAAATACACATTTGAATAGTTTTCAGCCCCTTAAAACCAATCACAAGACCCCTCTGGGTCACATTTGACAGTTACATGTGGTCAGAATTAATCCCAGGTTTAGTATTTGAACTGTTACAGAGCACCACTCACAAACACACATACCTTTCTAAGCACACAATCAGAACATCAAGTTCTGCGTCCGAATGTTATCCAAATTTGTTGTGCCCGATTAGCCTTTGTATCCAGGTCATGTCGGGTTTTCCCGAAAGAGGAAAATAAATCACAAGAGGAGTGCAGGCTGTCTTCATAACCTGCTGGAGACAATTATGTGCAGTCGCTGGCAGATAATTAAGTTGATAACAGATGTATCTCCTCATTGCAGGACGATACACAATAGATATCATGCTCATAAACTAAGTTTGTTTAAGGTTTTTTTTCATGGCTACTTAGAAAAAGTATCTTATTGGTTTATTAATTTAAGTGTGATACAGTACTGTGCAAAACCTTTGAGCTTCCTCTTATTTTCCTATATTTTGCTTCCAAGGTGCCAGACCTTCCTGCGAATCTTTTAAGCCGTCTTGAGCAATAGTTCTCCAGGCTTTCTGAAGCTCTTTCACAGTTTTTCTTTGGACATTGGCTGCTTTTGCATTAATTTTCAGTCCAGTCCTTGGAGTTGATCATTTGAATAAGAATGTCTTTTTGTTTTTTTATATTTTAACCATAAGCTATGTATCATACATACATAAAAAGACACCTAACTAGAGATATGAACCAATATTGTGCCTGCAGATAACAGACAGCTGAGCAAAGAACTGCCAATCACATCTTTAGGCACTTTGTAAATAGTAACTTGACATAAAACACAATGATTGCTAAAGAGAGATAAGAAGCCATTCTCAAGGAACTAAAACATGGAAATAAGGCTGAGGTTTGCCGAATTACAGGAGAACTGGACTGGACTGAAAATCAATGGCAACAGATCTTAATGGAGTGACGAATCCAAATTTGATTTTTTTTTTTTCGCAATTCCGCAAGTGGTGTTTGGATATTGTCAAAGGTGAGGATGTTATGAACACAGAGAAGTCCTACTGCCAATGCAGTAACGCATTCCTTTATCAGTCATGGATTGGCCTACACAGAGCTTGGACCTCAACATTACTAAAGCAGTGTGGGATCGTTCTGACAGAGACAGAAAACAGTAACAGAGGCAGCCAACATCCAAAGAAGAGCTTTGAAGATCTGCTCATTGAAGTGACAAGAAAGCTTGTCTATGAGAGGCTGCGCTGGTTATTGAGGTTGAAGTGTAGTGTAGTACTCTATGTATATTTGCACATATTTCCATAAATCACAGCAACTAACAACATATTAGACAATAAGGTGTGGCACAAGACTTTTGCACATTGCTGTGTATGATCACAGCTAGTTACCCACAAAGAGGTTGATGCTTAAAGAAGGGTTAAGCTCAGAGTCTAACACTTATTCTTAGCAATCGTTACCTCAACTAGAGGTTTAAACTTCTTATCAGTCCTAAGCATTATTAGCTATGCACCGCCTTATTGTGGCTGAATGGCAGTTTGGAAAAGGGTTTGTTTAATACCCCAAATTAAAATGACTGCAAATTATTTAGCTGAATTAATTTGGAGTGAGACTTGAAAGCTATGTCAAAAGGTAAGTGTTTTAAAGTGCAATGATATTTTTATGAATGATATCCTTGTTTGTTTTAAAATGTCATTGGGATTTTCCATTGTCTGCATGGGGAAATAGCTGGTGGTCACTTAGGTATGACCATGAAAGTGCCTTTCTTTGACCTTTTAGAGCAAAAACAGTTCAAAAGTAAACAGTCTTTAATGTTCCCTTCCTTCCTGCTTTTTATCAAGACCTTGTGACATTTTTCTTTGTGAGGGTATGTGTGTTTTTGTACTTTTCCTTTTTTCCTGAGTGTGTTTTCACAAAAGAAGACAAATGGCAAGTGCAAGGAGGGCTGCATTTGAAGCTGACAGAAACAGTGGTCGACTGAAGCACACGCCAGTCTCTTTGTGTGTGTTTATATGTGAACACAAATGTGCACTTCACTATTTCATTTTGTCTGTGCATATGGCCATGGGTGTGTGTATTTGTTCATGAGAATGTATATATGCATGTCTTTATAAGTATGTGCATATGTGTGCCTAAGTGTTTTTGTGCGAGACCCAGCAGTCACAATATTGGGTCTGGAAAAGCATACCATGTTAGATAAATTGACCATGGCAGAATTATGACAGCTGTTTACACTAGGAGCCCTATGAGCATTTTAGCACACCTTTTTTTTTTTTTTGCCTTGAGTGCTCTAGCTGGCAGATGGGAAGCTTTTTCCTTCCAGTGTAGTGGAAAGCCTGAAAACGTCATCCACTGAAGGACTGACCTTGACGCTGAACCCAACCCTCACCCCTTGAACATTATTCCGTGAAAATACCAAGTTAAGGAACGCACACTGCAGTGTGCATCTAATTAGAAACAGGTCAAAGTTAGCAGGTCTGTACAATTACCATTAGCCAGCCACTTATTAGAGGCTCAGGTAACCTAATCGATGGGCAACAAAGGCACCCAAGTTGACAAGTGAGCTGAGGCCAAGATGTGATCATCAGCTTTCACACCATAATAAAGGCAGCAGAGAAAAATATGAAGGGCATTTACAGGAATTTGAAGCACTCATCGTAACGGCAACTGTAAAGAATACTTCATATCTATATGAGCTGGGTCTTCAGGTCACGGATCGAGTGTCTCTTTGTGGGTAGATATAATTACATAAAAGCGCATGATGTTGGCAATTGTAGAAATTACAAGAGTGCAGTGCAGGTCTATCCCCACCTGTGAACACATACGGTAGATTTCCACAGGCTGAAATGGACCTTATAAGGCGTTTCCCCGTGGTTTTGGAATATTTGCACACTTGGGACTGTATGGATATATGCTCAGAGTCATGAAACGCATTAATAAACACATGCAGTATGCACAGATGTGGACTTGTGTGCCTGCACACATGTACCTCAACAAGTGCTAAACAAACAAACAGTTAGCATTCAGAGATCCCCTAAGAAGTGAAAACACATTACAATGCTTAAGCTGGCATACACAGTCCAAGTAAAACAGGAAAAAGGTGTTTTGGTGCCTCTGCAAAAACATGACTTTAGCAGAAAAGTAGTCTTTTCTGGCTAACCCACTGGCAAGAGACATTTACATGAACTACTTTAAATGTGCTCAGTGTTCATGAAAAGCCTATAGTGAGAGCTTTCCATTGGTTCTCTCTTAGCTAAACAAGCACTTCAACCCAATATTCAGGTCTTAGATTGGAAAAAAAAATCTATTAATATATTTGCTCACTAACCTTGCTTACATTTCCTGTTTCCCCTTAATAAACGACACTTTTACACATATTGCATAAAATATTCAAAAGGTACTGATAATATAGTGAATATATTGAAAGTAATGCTGAAATATTATCACAGGAAAAACTGGTAATGAAACTGACGTACTGTGTTATAGTTATTCTACAAGCCCACTTCTGCATAGCTCCTAGCGCTTCCTCAGGAGATGATGAACTTTTAGTTAATGTGTTCACTTTCTTTTTGTTTAACTCCTGCAAATAAAGGTATTAACATACTGACTGATTTTTCATTCTTTTTTCAGGCCTTTACGACAAATGCTTTTATGCCTCCAGTGACCGAGGCTGGCTGCTTGGCATCCAGGCGGATAGTGAATACGGCGACCGCGATCCCCGCTTCTTCTTCTCCCTTAAAACTGACCGTGCCCACAAAGTGACCTCAATGCGCTCCAACGCTCATTATATACCAAACCAATGGGCACATATTGCAATCACCTATGATGGCGTGTACATGAAGCTCTTCGTCAATGGAGCCCAGGTCGCCGTTAGTCGAGAGCAATCCGGCGATGTCTTCAGCCATTTGACCCAAAAGTGCAAAGTGCTGATGATCGGGGGCAATGCACTCAATCATAATTACAGGGGGGCAGTGGAAAGGGTGAGTCTATGGAGGGAGGCCCGAGGGCAGAGGCATATCATCAGGGATATGCAAGGCCAAGAGGACCCCCAAGATCTACCTAAGCTGATAATTCGTGAAACATTTGAGCACCCAGGTCGTAAGTGGCTGACTGTAAAAGATGGTAGTTTTCCTCAGCCTGAGCACAGAGGAGGTGCGAGGTCAGGGTTTGTGAATGGTGGTGGAAATGGAAATGCTGAGGGATTCCTGGACACAAGCTTGGAACCTCCAACTTGTGGTCAAACTGTCTGTGACAACGTTGAGGTCATTCGAAACTACAACCAACTTTGGACCTTCCGCCGACCAAAGAAAGTTCGATATCGTGTTGTAAATATTTGGGATGATGCAAGGACAAGGCCAACTGTGTCAGACCACCAGATCATTCTGCAGCATCAGCAGCTTAATGACGCCTTCAGCCCCTATAACATAACCTGGGAGCTTAGCATTCACAACGTGACCAACTCTTCTCTACGCAACCGCCTGATCTTAGCTAACTGTGACATCAGCAAAATTGGCGATGATCAGTGTGACCTAGAATGCAACCATCCGCTAACAGGATTTGATGCAGGCGACTGCATATCTAGATATCGAAACAGCTGCCCTGAACACAAGCAGGGTAATGGTATATGTGACCCTGAGTGTAACTGGGAAAACTTCTTCTATGATCTTGGCGACTGCTGCAACCCCAATGTGACAGACGTGACCAAGACATGCTTCAACCGTTCCTCTCCACACAAGTAAGAATACTTTCTTGACATTTCGTATGATACAGTGTTTTCTTTGGTATTTTTTAAATAAACATATTTTACTGTAATCCTCCAAAAAGCATTTACTGATTTTATAGTTCTTTTTTTTTTCTTTTTTTACTCTGACATAGTTGAGTAATTTTGGTAAACCAACTCTGCACTATTGCCTCGAATGCCAAGAGTAAATCAAACAGCCAATCTTTCCATACATGTGTCCCTGTAGAAAGCTTTTCTTTATGTCTACTCCTACTGTTTCCTGACCATTTGGGCTAAGGCTGAGTGTAACTCAACTCCCAGCCTGTGTGGCCCAGGAAATCCTCAGGGGGCAGCAAGTCCAATCTAGCCTTGGACTGGTTCAATCAGTGTTCCACACTTAAGCAGGGTAAAACAAACGCAACTGGATGACTTTCCTGGTAGCAAACGTGCAGGCCAGACCACTCATTCTTGTATCCAGTTTTCACCAACTCTCCCCACCTTTTTCTACTCTGTCTCCTATACCCAGAGGTCTTCATTGAACTGGCTTGATTATAGAAGGAGAGTTTGGAAAGAGTGACATTCTAAACACAGCCTGAGGGCAATTAGGAGTCAAAAGGAGGGTCCAGTATATTTTCTTTCCGTATAGCAAAGGAATTCACTTCAATGAAATACCACTCTTGTGAGTCCCAATGAGACAGGTATGAGTGCCTAAACATCTTCTCGTAAAGAATTATCCATAAAAGAAATGTAAAGAACGTAATTTCACTTGCATGTAATAGCCTCTGTAACAAAATTCCCGAGGCATTTTGCAGCGCTGTATAGGAAGAAGAATATTATGTGATTTCATAACTTCAGGAGAAGACAGGGGTTGCTCATAAATGCATTCAATTTTTTTTTGTTTTTGTGGTAACTTCATTGTGGTTTGTAGATGATGAGTAAAAGCTGGCAAGGAGAATAAATCTCTGGAATTTTGCTGTATTAAGGTTTGCGCCAGACCTCCAATAGCAGGATTGTTTGTTTCTTGGTACACTGAAACTCAACACAGTGGAGTGAGACATTTTTGCGGACAGTGCAGGGGGTCTTTATGGTATGCTAGGAAAAGAGAGAGAAACGGCAAGGCTTGGTCAGTATTTCTTGCCACTGTCATGTGAGGACAAGTGAAAGGGACATAAGCAGGTAGACCTAGTGTGTGGGATTGTTTGGGTCTTTCTGTTAGTATGAATCAAGGAGACGAGGCTGTTTTCAATCACAGCTAAGCTGGAAGCGCTGTCTATCTGGCACTGTCCCGTTGTTTAAAATGACTGCTAAATAGCTAAATAATGACATCTAATTAACAACATCAGAGGGTAATGCAGGTGGGTTTGCCATTGCTTCCATATCTCAGTTCCCACCACATCCCTTCCAACTTAGTCATCATTAGCCACCACTTGATTAATGGGTTTCTAACTACTTCATTTAGACATCAAGTATTGGCAAAATGCGTGCTGTTGCAATTTGAAAGATGGGCTTGTGAAAGGAAGGATCGCAGCAAAAGTGAAAATAAAATGCACAGAAAGAAAGATTTTTGCCTAAAACATAGATATAATCTCCCCAAGTGGTTGCTTATTTTGTTTTGATTATGGTATGTCTGGAGAGAGACTTGCAGAGAGTACAAACAATTTGACATTCCTCCCTAATTATGGAATTCTGGATGAACAATGTACTGCGTATGCAGGAGAACAATGGTTGTGAGGTCCTGCATTTATTTTTGCAGCATTTGGGCCTGTTACCACTTACATGTAGTGTTTTAAAAAAAAAAAAAATCTGGCTAACACAGGACACATGCAGCTCAGTGGTGCTGCATCAGTTTCTCTCCTGAAAATACCACTAATAATATTTCCCCCTCCCCGCTCCACATTTGGCTGAAGAGAATGTTTTGCATTGTTTTCACAGACCTCGGTTTTGACACTTCTTCTGGTTTTGGTGGTATTTGATGTTATCTGACAGCATTCATTTTAAGGCTAAACATTCTCGTGTCTGGAGCCTGATATATCTGACAGTGTGTCTGTAATGCATGCAATGAGAATCCACTTTCTGAATGGTAGAATGAGTATCTATTGTTGGACAAGCTGACATATGTAGACATACGTGCTTGTTTTATTCCCAATTAGAGATTGATATAATTACAGGTACAAAATCACAGGGTACACAGGAACTTAATACATGACATTTTTGAGAGCAACTGATGAAAGAAATCTTTTGGAAACACCTCACAATCAACCATTTTAGCCTTTTAGAAAATGAAGTTCTGGCTTGGCATTGTCAGGAGCGAACAGGTCATCTGTTTTCCCTCAGCCTCTTGCCATCCCTGCCCCCTCCCTCCTGAGTCAATACCTCTCCCTGTGGCAGGTTAATGGATGGAGTGTCTCATGTCTTTCACTCCTTCTCCACGCTGTATTCCAGCTTGGTGCAGGGCTCTTACATAGAGTTTTACAGTTGGTCGTCTAAACCTTAAGCCCCTGTCCCATAAAACATAATGGAGTGCTTGGGTGTAAATACCAGGACTTTTCACTTCCCCTTTAAAGCCATTGCCCACCGGTTGTCAAAGTTTCACCTGCACTCTTGTGGGGGCTGGGAGAAGTGAAAAAGTAGATTTTCTGCATAACTAGAGGACTGAAGGGATTGTGGGAGGTGGGTGGCTTTACGTGGGCTATCGTAGGAATGCAGGGTCGCATCTGGCTTTGACGGGATAATATATAGCCAGATTCTGTTGGTGGTCCTTTGAAAATATGACACATGGGGGAATTCAGCTGATATTGCATTGGCAAGGTGACTGTGGTTCCGAAGTCAAGTAAGGTTCTGATGAAGCGTTTCACACATTTCTGCCAGAAAGTGAGAGAGTTACACTCAGCACTCCATTAAGGGCTTTTACTTCAGATAAGAACTTGGAGAGGTAGAAAGGCCCGGGGCTATCCAATCATCTGTTTCATATGTCTCTAAACAATGATTTAAAAAAAACAAAACTCAGCAACATTTCTTATGCATGTGTCTTCCTTGAAGGGAGAAATATTCCGAGGACTAAGCTGGAAGGTTAAAGAAGAGAGCCTAAGTATAGTAATAAAGACAGAGATGAATGATGGGGCTGTGGTGTTGACCGACTTGATGACAGGGGAGCTGAGGGCCCCCTCTAATTTCAAAAGTGTTCTTGGCTATGAGACTGTCATTGCCATGCCAGCGTGCCCCAGCTTTCACACTTAGCTGCCCTAGACACATGTATACGAGGCGAATTTATGGCTTTATATGAATTATATATGGATGTAAATGGATGAAGTCATAATCCCCCATTTAATATGTATCAGATATAAAAGCATTAACACGACAGTTTGAGCTGCCTCATGGACCCCTGAATTTCCCCAGCAGAGATGCCCTGCAGTGACGCTTCATTATAGTTAGGATCAATTTTCTTCACTCGCCTTACCTTTTGCACTTTCCCTCCCTCGTTTTTTTTTCTCTCCTTCTCTCTCTTTGTAAGTCTTTGAAACTTGTTTTCCCAGGACAAAAGTAGTGTGGTTAAATGCATGGAAAATCCTGTCTCTCCCAAGTGGCTCATCTAAGCTGAAAAAACATGATAAGAGGCAAGAGTGGGAAACATGGGTTAGTGGATGGGGAAATAGTTGAGGGGTCTATGAGAGAGAACATTGGGCGGTTGGTGTAAAGTGAGGTAAAGGGTAATTTGCAGGGAGGTTTGAGTAAGATAGATAGTTCAATTCTCAGAGCAGTTCTGGTTACATCCCTATGATAGTGTCATTGGGGACTGAGTTCCTGTAACGGCAGCAAACGAAAATGTAAAACATCCACGACAACATAGTCAACACTGTGTGAAATCAGAAACATGCACATACAGACATACAAAAGCTTTTTGTATGTTCAGCTTTTGTCAGCTGACTACAGTAAAACTGAGTCTCGCTTTGATTCTCTCTTGCACACTAAAGTGTTAAGGGCCAAGGCTGTTAAAAAAATGAAATTGTGATTAGTAAATTAAATAGAGAATTTCTCCCCTTATTCATTGCTGATGCTGACTCATTCATTTCAGCATCAAAAACCGCGTGACCCCTTTCTCCCAACATGCATGTCCAAAAACTCTGGACAAATATTTTCTGAGGAAATAATGAAATTCCTGAAATTATTAGAAAGAGGGACCTTATATGATCTGTTTTCTCTCTCTCTGTCTATCTCCTTAGACCTGGCCCCTGCGAATGCCCTCTGTTGCTCTTGCATAGGCTTGACGAAAGCATGTAGTACACTAAACCTTTTATTGAAAACGTCTGTTTTAGGGGAGCACTGAATCTTCACTAAGCAGCCCTTATTTGACTTGCGACTTCAGGTAGAAGCAGATTTGTCCAGCAAAACTTGATTTTATGAGGCACTTTGTGTAGCTGCATATAAAATGTGCATTGGTGGTAACTTTAGTAGGGTTACTCCTGTGGGGAAAAATAAATTATCTCACTGGTCAAAATTCTTCCAAAACACTGCCAAACAACAGTGTTACTGACTTTTAAAATACTGTTTTTAGGCTACAAGAACATATGCTATGAGGCATACATTTAAATATTTTATACAGACGTTCCATCACAGGTCAAAAGTTTTCTATTGGATTGAGATCTGGTGACAGAAATATTTTACAAATCTTCTATTGTCAGTGTTAGTTAGCCAGTGTTAGTTGTAGCTTCACTTTCCTGTTCTTAGCTAACAAGTGTGGTCTTCTGCTGCTGTAGCTCATCTACTTCAAAGTTCCATGTGCTGTGCTCTCAGAAACGGTCTTCTACATCCAGTAGTTCAATCCAGTGACGATTTGAGTTATTGTTTTCTTTCTGTTGGTTTCAAGCAGCCTGGCCATTTTCCCCTGACCCCTTGACTCAACAAGGCATTTTCACTGAAGATATTTTCTCTTTTTCCGATCATTTTCTGTGAAAACTACAGATGGTTGTATGGGAAAATCCCAGTAGATCAGCAGCTTGTGAAATACTCAGACCAGCTCATCTGGCATCCAAAAGTCTTGTAAATCACCTCTCTTCCCCATTCTGACTGAACTTCAGCAGGTCGTCTTGACCATGTCTACATGCTAAAATGCACCGAGTTGCATAAGATGTCTAACTCAGAAGATCTCTAGAAGATAGGAAAAAGACCCTGTTTCAAAACACACACACAGATGCAACACACGACAATTAAATAATTTCCCCCAGGGATCAATAAAGTATTCTGATTCTGATTCTGAATTACAATTTAAAGTACCTGATACCATAAATAGGAAAAACAGCATGCAAAGACATATTTTTTCTAATGCTAAAATGCCCATGCAGCTACGCCTATTGGTGCAACCAAACAAAACACTGTAATTCATCTGAAACATGAAGATATCAAATCTGACATCTCCACTTTTAAATGATTACAGGATCGTTCACTTAATTAAACAGCTGTAGTTTGTGACACTTGTTTGTGATAACCTCTGGTGACTTACTTCAGCTGGCATAGTAAAGTAATCAAATCAGGTGCATGCATTCAGTGGAACTATGCACCACCTTACTTCATAGCAATTCAAAACATACTCACCCATTTCATGTATTGAGTGGGAGAGTAAATATAAATAGCTCAGTCCAGGATTACACTTCACAAAGGTATGAGTCTTTGAAGATTTTCCTTTTATCTATATATTTACCTCAGTTCCCTTAAGTGGGACAAATGTAATATGAAATGTAGTGAAAAAAAAAACTTTTACAAATTGATTTGCATGCACGAAAAGTTGGTGCTGGAATCGATTCAACAAATTTTAAAAACAATTTACACTTTTCATGTACTAAGTTAATAAAATCCAACGTGCTCAGGGAAGTCTATGATTAAAATGACACTGAATTAAAGCAAAGTGAATAGCATTTAAATTTGGACCTCCTGTTTTGTTTCTCCTTTCTCTGAGGAGTTTGCCTATGTGGCTGTCCTCCCACAATCCAAAGTTTAAAGTGGTTGTAGGTGTGGATATGTCTTCCTGAGCTAATCATGTGATTGACTGGCAGCCGGGTCTCCAGGGTGCATTTTGCCTTTTGCCCTCTACAAGTGACCACAGAAGAAGAACAGTGAATGAAATCAATTTATTTTTATTTACTGGAGGAGAGTCAGGTTTAGCCTCAGTTCACTTAATCTTATGAGGACATGCAAAATGTGAGCACAAAATAAAAGGCAGGCAAAAGGGTCACACAAAATGGGTCAAAACATCTACAGACCTAATTTGCCATAGTATGACTTGGGTCTTGTTTTGTTTCTGATAAACTCTTGTTTATACATCCACTGAATATCTATTTCAAAAGTCTCCCTAAGCCAAAGGGAAAGAATAAACTATCATTTCAGCATATGCAACAAATTACTGACTCTTCCAAGAGATGACTGAGCTTGTTGATGCTGTTTGCCAGGACCACCAGCCAGGCTCATAGAGAAAACTGTGCTTGACGTGTTCATAAAATGAATGACAGTTTCACTGCTGGAAAGATATCTCATTGTGTTGAGTGATTGCACTCATTTGTACTGCCGTTAATGCTCACAGAGCCTGAGACAGAAGATTATGCCTTGAGAAGGGAGACATCGGAATACCTAAACAATTAATTCAAATGTCAGGCTGACATAAAGTCAGACTGGTCTCAGATTCTCGGTAGAAAACTCATGATGCAGTGAATAGAACATCTTGTTGTAGGACATTATTTCATTCTATGAGCATGCTAAGAATCCATCATATAAATTATAATATTTTTTCTTAATACAAAAGGGTAGAGTAAAATTTTCTCATGCATTGTATAAAAATGTTGGTATTTATAGACATTCAAAGAAAAAGGCTTTCATATTTAAAATATTTATCACAATATACATATATATTTACAACTTTGGAGTGCAATCATGTGGGGAAAAAAGGAAAAAAGTTTTCCCAGGACCCAGTAGTTTTTTGAAAAACCAAGCACACCCACAAGATTCTGTGAGAACTAAAAGGGTAGAAGCCAATTGCTACTAATCAAATAATAAAAACAGGAGTTTTGGAGGTCTGGTGGCCTGGGCTATCACATCTCAGGAAGAGTCAAGAAGTCCCACAAACAAGCCAAAATACAAAAAAAAGAAAACAAGAGCTACATCTCAGACTCTACAGGCCTCAGTTAACATGGTAAAACCTTCCTGATAGAAAGGCTTAACAAGTATGGCTTGGTTGGAAGGGTCGACACAGGAAAACCTCTTCTCTACAAAAGGAATGAGATAGCACAGCTTAAGTTTGCCAAGTTTCATCAACCCACAAGACAGATGAACCCAAAGTGGAAATGTTTTGGCCATTAGGCAAAGTGCCACAAAAAATAAACAGAACACATCAGCACAAACAACTCGCACCAATTGTCAAGCACGGTGGTGGAGGGGTAATAATTTAGGCTTGTTTTGCAGTCACGGGACCTTGCAGCCATTAACTCAGTCAGACCCTTTTAAGGTCATGTGTCTAAAGGATCAAGTTTGGCTGAATTCGGAAATTATGGGACAATGATCTCAAGAAGCTGTTTCAAAGACCCAGTCAAAGTCTAGACTTCAACCCAACAGAAATGTTGTGGCGGGATCTTAGTAGAGCTGTGAGTAAACAAATGTCCACAAACCTCAAAGAACTGAAACAATATCAAGTGTCTAATTTGACTTTCAGCAGTAAAGTATATGTGGCTTGTATGTTGAAATTATAAGGTGCCAGAACCATTTCAGAACTGGCTATTACTTGATTCGTCCTTCAACATAAAACACTGTCATGCACACAAAAAGAAAAACATCATAGTGACTCTTAGCATGCACTGTAGTTCCAGTCAAACTCTGTCAATAATTGCACATTTGGGATTATTATACGGTTTATTGTACTTTCTAAATGATAACGTCAACAACATGGTCTGTACTCTCCCTTCCACCACAAAAATGTAAATGAGCCTTAAAGCCTGAAATTAGTTCAGTGTAAATCAGACTGATGGCAACTTGATTTACAGTGATTATAATAATATAATTATATTTAAAAACATCACAACCCTCTCCTGGTGTACAGTCGCTGGTGAAAGAAAGTAAAACATAATTTTATTGTTATGTAAGTACTTGTTGGCAGTGCCAGATAGTTTGTAGTCAACATTCATTTTGGATGGAGGAAGGAAAACATTCTTCACCCCTAACCAGCTGAAGAAGATGCATTTTATTACGTCCTTATTAATTTGTACACATGGTTTAAAACACTAGCTGGCTTCAACAAGATCATTTATTCTTCTTGGAACTTCATTCTTTTGGTTTCAAGGTCCTTGCAACTGCCAGCACATTAAATAAATATTTTAGTTCATTAGGGACCTAAATCTGAGTTCTGGTTTCGTGAATGATGACACTGCATAAGCTCTTTTGGCTAGGAACAGTGTTTTTTCTTTTCTTTTCTTTTTTTTTGGACTTGGTGAAATCTGGAAATGACTGTCTTAATTGTTAAGCCATTAACTTAATGTGAAATACTGTGTTTGTGTTGTTTTGGGGTTTTTTTCCACAGAGCCTATTTGGATATGAAAGAGATCAAAGAGATTTTGCAGTTGGATGGCTCAACTCACCTGAATGTTTTCTTTGCCAATTCTTCTGATGAAGATCTGGCAGGGGTTGCCACATGGCCCTGGGACAAAGAAGCCCTCACACACTTGGGTAAAAGACAAAGCGCATAAATAAATGCATGCATGCAAACTCACATGCAGTTACATAAGTACAGGCACACATCACCTTCAACTTCTTTGGCAGCCCAGATTGTTGATTTGGAGTAATTACAGTTCAAGCCCCAAGCAGTTTCTGTCTTCATCACAGCTCTAACAGGGAAGAAGGTGATAATGAAGCTGAGGAGGCCCATGAATAATGTATTGTCTGAATCATACCCCTGTGCCACAATTACTTTACACTACATTAGGAAAAGGCATTTGTGTGGTGTGTGATTGAGTGCGAGTGACTTCTTTCACTGTGTTTTTCCAGGTGGAATTGTGCTGAATCCTTCCTTCTACGGCACATTTGGTCACACTGACACAATGGTCCATGAGATTGGTCATAGCCTCGGCCTTTACCACGTGTTTCGAGGTGTGTCCGAGACTGAATCATGCAATGATGCGTGCTTGGAGACTGAGCCCTCAATGGAGACTGGGGACTTGTGTGCAGACACCAAACCCACTTCCAAATACAAAGGCTGCAGCGATCCTGAACCAGGCAATGATACTTGTGGCATCCGTCATTTCACGCATACACCGTTTAACAATTACATGAGTTATGCAGGTGAGACTGGGCCTCTGCATGTGTTGAGCTACTTACCAGAGGAAAACTTTATAGTTACCCTTTTTGTGTGTCACAGCTAATGTATAGAAATTGTCCCAGAGAACTTTTTGAGTCTGTGTGCATAGTGTGTGTAAAAAGTATTAGGGAATCTCAGCATTAGCGAATCTTTCATGGCACTCATAATGTGCTAAAGAATTTTAAAAAGTTATTTAAAGGGAAAATGCTCATAAATTATCTTGTAGCTTGTTAAAGTAGCTTGTTCTCTTCATAGAAAATGGACCTGCACGATGATCAATCTCAAATTGTATCCTCACACTGATTAACTACCTCTTTTTTCTGCAGATGATGCTTGTACAGACTCTTTCACAATGAACCAGGTGGCTAGGATGCACTGCTACCTGGACCTCATCTATCAGACCTGGCAGCCTGCTTCCAAACCTCCTCTGGTGCCAATGGCTCCTCAGGTGGTTGAGCAGCATCATAATTCCATCACCCTGGAATGGTTTCCACCAATTTCCGGACAGTTTTATGACAGGTGAGATGAACTAGATATGTTATAGTTCTGATACATCCATGTATTGTGATGGGAATTTAATACTAAATATCTTGTTTACACAGTTACATACTTGAAAGTGAGTCCAAATCTAAAGGGCTTAATAAGCTTAACATTGTTACAATTGTCTTGTCACTTCTTGTGTTTGTTTATTGCGTATAAATGACGTGTGTTTGGTATGTATCTAAGTTGGTTGCTGTACTGCCTGTTGGTTTCCTAGAGAAGTGGGATCAGTGTGTGACAAATGCACTGAAGGGAGAGTCCTACTACAGTATGCATCAAACTCGTCTTCTCCACGACCATGTGATCCATCTGGTCACTGGTCCCCTCGAGAGGCTGAAGGTACAGTACAGTACTTTATACTTGACTTCTTTTTGACACTGAATTTTCCCAGTATAGTCTGGCTTTTGCTGTGGAAGTGTAACACATCTTTGTTACATCAAAGAAACACATCTTTGATGTCATTCAGACATCTGTCACTTTCTTGATTTTTTGACCTCTTTCTTCTAAAAGCAATTTTTCATATAAAAACCACACCACATCCACAGTTTACAGTACCATAACACAATTTGAGGTAACTTTTTGTTGCTTGTTTGTTTGTTTAATTTGTGTGAGTCAGTACCCCAACATGCAGAAACCTTTGGTGACTGACTCAACCCTAAACTATGCAAATGACTCACTGGATTCATAACACTTGGGCCGTGGGACAACATGGAAGGATCAAGGAGGTCGTTTCCCAATGGATGGTGCTGTATGGTACCACAATTCCCATATGCAGGTTCAGGCCCAAAACCAAGGTCAAAGATCACATGTTAGCCCTAACGCTCTACTGAGAGGAGCCTTGTCTTTCCCTTTTCTAGTCTTGCCCTGGTGCTGAATTGAAAGAAGAGGAATTGGACTGGGACATAAATAAGGCAGTAGAGATGAAGTATTTAAGATTTAAAAATAGTTGCTGTCCCATCTGTGTACCTCTGATCTCACTGTTGTCCTGGCAGTGGCAGCATCAAACATACTTTGGATATTATGCATGCATGTAACTAAGTGCAGCTAAAAGTGCAATAAACATTTGAAATAATATAAACACTCAGCGACCACTTTGTCAGGTGCACCTTATCAACTGCTTGTTGAAGACAGTGTAATGATTAGAGAAACTGCAATAAAACCCAAGAGGTACATCCACAGACCTCAGTTAGCATCTTAAATGTAAAACTCACAACAGCACAATTAGACTCTTAGGCACAATGTCCATTGGGCAGATGAGACCAAAGTGGAGGCATTTGGCCATAAAGCAGAGCAACAAGTTTAATAAAAAACAAACATAGAATATCAGAACAAACACCTTACACCAGCTGTGAAGCATGGCGGTGTAAGGGAGATGATTTGTCCAGCCAAAGGACTTGGGGGCCTTGTAATTATTGAGTTGACCATGACCATGAAGTATTCTAGAGTCAGGCCATCTGTCTTATTGCCAAAGCTTGGCTGGAACAGGGTCATGCAACAGAACAAAGAGCAAGAGCGCTCCAGCAAATGTACTACAGAACGGCTGAAAAAGAAAAGAAATCAAGATGTTGCAATGACTCACTCACAAGGGCGTTTAAACCTTTTCATGGGTGCTCAGGCATCTCTAAATTTCATCATAGCACCCCTAAAAATAACTATAGTAATAATAATAGTAATAATAATGTTTTGTAGTGTTATTGACTTTATCTTAGAAAGTTATATTTTGCCAACTTGTCTACACAAAACAGAATAAAATAAAAACATGGCCCCTTTAGTCTGGTTGTCAAAGCACTCTTGGGCAAGATACTGAACCTCGAGTTGCCTGCAATGCATCAAAGTGTGAGTGTGTGAACATTTGGTTAAAACTGGTTGGGCACAGAAAAAAGTGTGTGTGTGTGGATAGGTGAATGAGCCTTCTTGTAAGAAAGTGCTTTAAATGCTCAAAGTAGAAAAGCGCTATGTGAGCACAGTCCATTTACCAATTTGGACTGTTTGGCTTAATTAGTTTTCGCTTAGTTAAGCGCAATTTGCAGGATCTCATTCGCTCTCATTGCAAATCTCTAAACATATTCACACTCACTAAAACACATTTCGAACAGTTATTCACTTGTGATGTATAATCCTAACTACAGGAGGCAGATGTTAAACACAACTGCAAAACAGATGTCACTTCTTAAACACAATGGCTTGTTGCTGATGTTAACCAACAAATGCCAGCACAGAGTGCGCAGCCAGCAAGAATGAGCTGACGGTTGATACCAACAATAAATCGAAACAATGTGAGGCGCAAAGGAGGAAATGGGAGATCGAGAACAACAATGTCAGATGAAAACTTGGCAATTGGGAATGACCATGTTTGTGTACATACAATGGACAGCCTGAAACGTATAGTATGAGATTTACATGCCTATAATTTACTCACAAAAAATGTCTCATCTTTTTGTTTTTGCTGTAGTGTTTCAGGAATGCTCTGTAGTGTTATTATTTTTTTGACTTTTCTGTCATCTGAAAACTTTGTGCGGTTTTGGGCACAGATAAAATTGTTTTGATGTGATTGTTTGGTTTTTGCCAGTAGAGTCAGAGGTTTTGTTAATGTTGTTTGAAAATTGGGTTTTGTGTTTACAGTTTTCAGAAAAGAGGGGACGGTTTCAGAAAAAAGGATCTTAGCAACTGGGAAAAACCATAATTAC
This sequence comes from Rhamphochromis longiceps, assembly GCF_057381845.1. Classification (NCBI taxonomy): domain Eukaryota; kingdom Metazoa; phylum Chordata; class Actinopteri; order Cichliformes; family Cichlidae; genus Rhamphochromis; species Rhamphochromis longiceps. The sequence continues at coordinate 47,821,300 of NC_140563.1, forward strand.
TAATAAGGTTGTGCAGAACCAGCCCAGAATCCATAACAGGGACGGGCAACCCTGCAGCTTCTGTGACCGAGATCTATTATCCAGTCATTATTAGGCCTTACAATTTAAGAGGCTGGCAAGGTTTTGATTGTTTTGGACAGGTTTTCTTTGGATCTATACTTGTCTCTACTGTGCTTTATTTTAGTTTAAATTGAATATATGTTTATTTATCTCTCATATGAAGCACTATAAGCACTGTTTAATACTGAATTTTTTCAAATTCAATTTTAAATTTAATTTCACAAAAATGTTATTGATGTGATCAAATATATAGAATTACTAGGATTTACATTTTACAACAAACGTTTATTTAAGCAGAGTTATTTAAATATGAGCTTAACTCCTAACCTACAAAATGACAGGAATGCACATATTCATGAAATAACTATGCATAAATTATATAATCCTTCATTAAAAAAAAAAGGAAATTTAGAAACTGCTGATCTACTTGGATTTTCCTGCACAGCCATTTCTAGGGTTTACACAGAATGAGCTGAAAAAATGAAAATAACCAGTGAGTAACAAAAATGGCAGAGGTCAAAGTCCTTTGAGCACATAGGAAGGCAACAGCCCCTCAGAAAACCACATAATACAAAGAAGGTATGCAGAGAAGCGTCTCTGGAATGCATAACATGTCAAACCTTGAAGCAGATGGGCTACAGCAGCAGAGGACCACACTAGGTGCTGTGCTTATCAGGTAAGAACAGGAAACTGAATCTACTATAGTTTGCACAGGCTCACCAAAATTGGACAACAGAAAATTGAATAAACATCCCCTGATCTGATGAGTCTGAATTTCTGCTGTGATATTTGGATGTTGGCATAAACAACATGAAAGCATAGATCCATCCAGTTCAGGGTGCTACTGTTGGTGTAATGGTCTGGGAGATATTTTGTTGACACACTTTGCTCATCAACTAAAAAATTTTTAAATCCCACAGTTCACCTAAATATTGTTGCTGGCCATATCCATCCCTTTATGACCACAGTGCACCCATCCTCTGATGGTTGCTTCCAACAGGACAGTGCATAATGTCACAAAGACCAAATCATCTCAAACTGGTTTCTTGAACATCACAAGGAGTTCAGTGTACTGAAATGACCACCACAGTCACCAGATGTCAATCCAACAGGTGCAGCAATAGGATGTGTACATCCCATGTACCTTTGTTAGGTCCATAGGGTGTACCTTATAAAGCACCTGCTGAGTGTTTATACAGCAGACTCTTATATAAAAATAAATAAATTCAACTTTTACATTCACGTACACATCAGTGACAATAAATATAAATAATAAAGTCATACCTGCGGTAACAGTCAAACCACAACACAAGGCTAGAAATGAATCCTAATCAAAGATGATTAAAATTCTGAATCATGTGTCAGTATGTGTGGATGCTGAACAGCAGCTGCTGAACCTTGCCTTTACACTGGTTATAGTGTGTGAACCAGAGGCAAGTCTGGGCTTGTCTAATATGATGTGTGTTTAAACTGTTTTTTCCCTCTTGGAAAGGGTCTTTGTTTGGTTCTCTCTTAACTCTGCTCGGGCCAGCTTCTCACTGGATACACAGAATACTGCAGCTGCTGTCCCTCTATAATGTTGCAAATGTGATCAGTAGTCACGTTCTGTCATTAGAATGCTAGACATTAAATTACTTGCTTTAAGATTATTATAGTTAGATTACTGGCAAAAATTCCTGTTTTGGAAGATGGGCGCATTGACGTGAATGCAAACATACATGGCACCTGTTCTTCAATGTCTTCCTCCTTATACTACTTGACTGGGAAACACTAGCATGGCCAGGGTGAGCCAGAATGCTTCTCATAAATCTTTACTACTCTAAGCCCTGGAGAAATTTGGCTGAAGTAAAAAAGCAATAATGGGGGGGGGGGGGGCAAAAACACATGGATATGGATTCCAGGAGTGGGTAAGAGAGATTGGGTGGGATCGAAACCACCCAAGATAGTTAAGAGAATTGCATGTGGTTGGTGACATGAGTGAAGGAGGACTGATTGAAAACAGTACTGCACGATGCAAGCGAAAAGGTTCAGGATGTGTATGTTTGACAACTGTATTTTGCTTTACTTTGCAGTGTTTCACTTGCAATCTGTAGCACAAACATTATTTTCTCTAAATATCTATGGATTTAATCCTTTAAACTAAACAGCAAGCATCTGTGAAAAATCAGAGATTGCAGACACCTCACTAAAAGAGTTTTTAAAGATTTGTCTGCCTGACAGTATAAGCATAGACTGCTATTTTGCATTAGGCTCAAACAACAATACAACAACAAACAAACAAACAAAGAAAAACAGCAAGCAGAATGGTGATTAGCACTGCCACCTCACAGCAAGAAGGTCCTGGGCCTGAGTCCACCGGCCAAGTGTCGGGCCTTTTGTCGTGGAGTTTGCATGATCTCCCTGTGCCCGTTTGGTGTCTCTCTGGGTACTTTGGCTTCCTCCCACACTCTATATACACGCTCATTAGGTTAATTTGAGATGCTAAATTTTAGGTGTGAATGAGAGCATGAATGGTTGTCTGTCTCTTTGTGTTAGCCCTGTGACAGACTGGCGGCCTGTTCAGGACCCCTTATCCTGCCTTATGGCACCCGGGAGAGGCTCCAGCCCCTCCAGCACCCCTGATTTAGATAAACGGAAGAAAACAGTTGGATGGAATAAGTACATCTGAAATGGATGGTTTGATAAATGGATGGATTCATTGGGAATTAAACGAGAGGAATGAAGTGAACAGAGCTGATGATATTGGTAGTCTTTCTTGACACTTTGATAGCTTCTACACATGTAATTTATCACTTGTCTTTCATTACTGCTGTCAAATTGACACTACAGAGCACAAAACAATATATCAAAGGATGAGATTATTGTCATCCATCCTGCCAGGATCAAACACAGCGCATTGGTCATTCTGTCACAATCAAAGGACACATTTGCTGCTTCAGCTAAAAAAAATCTATTTAATTCTAACACATTCACCCCAAATTTACAGTGACTTTAGTGTACAGAGAGCATAAAGTCCCTTGTAAATTTTGTAACATTTTCTTATGGTATAACTATTTGAGTTATAGTAGTTAGCTCCTTCACTGTGCACCAAAATAACTTAAAATTTAAAAAAAAGGCTTGTAAATGCTACCTGATTTGATATATATTTTCAAGACAAGAGTGCCCATTGCCTGTATAAGTGAGTCTGTGTGTCTGCAAAGTGTCTCTCTGTTTGTATGTGTCAGGGCAAAAGCATTGGAGGGGGGGACGGGTTGACGTCTGCCTTCTAAGTGAGGAAGTGTGTAGCAGTGTGACAGTGAGTCATCGATAGTGAAAGCCAGAGCCAGACACTTCTTAGAAAGCATAAAGTGTGCATGCCCGGACATATCCCTGTCTGTTTATTCATCCAGCTCTATGGACTTTTTCTGGATCAGTATGATTGTAACCAACATCTATCCTAGAGTTGTACTTCACCGATTACAGCCAGTATTAATTGTCTTGACTTGAAAAGAGCAAAATGTTTCAGCCGCAGTTTTCTGGCCAGTGTCATTGCCGAGTCAGGAATTCCATTTTTGTTGACAAGGAGCCTTTAGGATGCATTTAACAGACAGTTATTAAATAAAGTTTAAATGTGGCAAAAAGCAAGCCTCACAGAGTGTAATACTCTTAAAGTTAAGCATAAACCTCCAAACGAAGGATTTGCTTGATTAGCAGAAAGAAACAAAAAATACATTTGGTAAAAAATATAAATCTCTCCTCATATCAACCAGACAACAACAAAAAAAGAAGTATTGGAGTAACACAAATGGAGGAAATATGCAGGGTTGTCCAGCAAAAAAGTTTAACCTAGCTCAACAATTACTGAAAAATATTTGGCTGCCAGCTGCCATTGGGTCAAAGACAAGGTTCTGCCAGAGGGGTTACACAGAGACAACAGACATTCATACCTATGCCAAAGTTATAATCATCAGTTCATCAGTTCTGCACACAGTAAACAGCTTTTAGAGCAGCATATGCTCACATCCACATGTCTTTTTCGGGGAAGGCCTTGCATTTCAACTGAAAGTATGCTACTTCATGAGTCATTTCTTAATGAGAACAATCAGGGAACTTCCATCACCCCAAATCTCAAGAAGCTGGGACTTTGTGTAAAATGTAAATAAAAACAGAATGCAGCAACTTTCAAAGCTCATTTTTAATTTGATGATGGGGTAACAAAAGATTGGAAAAGTAAGTGGCACTAAAAAGAAACAGCTGGAGGAACATTTTGCAGCAAATTAGGTTAATTGGCAACACCTCAGTGACATTATTGGGTATAATAAGAGCATGTTAGAATGCCAGAGCTTCTTAGAGGTGAAGATGAGCAGAGGTTCACTAATCTGCACAAAAACTGCAGTTACAAATTATATGACAATTTCAAAATAATAATCCTCAATTTAAACTGTGAGGTCTATGGATAGCTCATCATCTAGAGTACATAATCTCATAATAAAAACTTGATAATCTGGAGAAATCTTAGTACGCCTTTGGACAAGACTAGAAATCAAATATTGGATGCCCCCAGGCCTGGTGGCAATAAGCAGGACTGCATTAAAAAACAGACATCATTCTATCATTGAAGTCACAGAATCGCTCAGGAACAGGTCCACAAATCCTTATCCGTGAACACAGTTTGCTGTGCTAACTGGAACTGGGATTAAAGCACTATGATGCAAAGAAGACGCCATGTGTGAACATGATCCAGAAATGCTACTTTCTTCTCTGGGTCAAAGTGGAAAATTGTTTTGTGGTCAAACAAATTGAAATTTGACTGAAGAGTTGAGAGACCATCTCGCTTGTTACCACTGCTCAGTTCAAAAGCCACCATCTCTGAAGGTATGAGCTTGTATTTAGTGACTTTGGACATATGGAAAGGCCCCATCAGTGCTGAAAGGTATATATAGGTTTCGTAAAAAATGTTGTCATTCAGATCACGACTTCTTTCAGCAAGACAATGCTAAACCAATGTGTCACCAAACAAAATATGATAAAAATGACCCAGGACTGAGACAAGAACAGCCAAGAACAACATTTGTCTCCTAAAAGTCTCCCCAGCTCCCACATGTTTATGCGCTCCTGTTAAATAAAAGAAATGGTGGTAAACACTGTCTCTACTTATTTGCGATGTGCTGCTGCCGTTAAATTCATAATGAGGGCTGGTGGTATTTTTCTGTCTAAACATTTGACATGTTTTGTATCTACTACTGTGAATAGCACAAATATTTTTTACACAAATTTTCTTGCAAATTATCCCATTCCTTCTTTCAGAGTTGGGGTTGTAAAAAGGGATGTGACAAATTCAAATTTTTAACAGAAGGGGAACAAAAATTGCAGCGAAAACAAAAAATAACAAGCACTAACCCATTTTACCCAAAACAAAACCTTGTTACAAGAATCCAAATGGCACCAATTTCTTGGAATGTGTAAAATTTGAATGTGGAAACGTCATTTGCATATAAAGCTACATTAAATTCATTTTTAAAACCCCAAAACAAACAAGGGTACTGACAATCAACTTTAAAAACAAAACAAAAAACAGTTTATACTGCCTTGGGTTACACAATGGCACCTCTACTCTTTCTCCTCTTAAATCTTCAACCACATAATTCCTGTGCCAGAGCAGGAGTGGGGCCCACCATAACAGCTGACATTACAAAATATTTTCAGTGGCTACAGCTCCTTTCCTTGCAAACTCAATGAAAATTTACCCAGAAAGCCGGGATTACATGAGCCGAGCAAAGCCAACCTCTTGGAGTACCTTAGTTCATTCTCTTCCAGCCTCCCGCTTTTCTCCCTCTCTTCTCTATTTCTTACTCCCTTTCTCTTTTCTTTAATTCACCTCCACACTGGCCACACACACACACTTACAGTACAATAATAAATGTGTTGAGATAATGTGGCTTGGAAACCATATTCAGTCTTCACTTGATTAAACACTGGAATTTTGCATGGTGCCCAGAAATGAGGTTAGCAAATGGCTTCTTTGGTTGCCAGCTTGGAAATGCACAAAAGGAAATTGAGGGAGAACATAGTGTCTGCCGCTTGCTGGCTTCTAAAAGTGCTTGATGAATGTTAGTGTACGTCACTTGGGATAATCCAAGTTAGCTGTGTGTGGACTCCAAATATGGCTGGAGTGTGACTGTTAGAGGTTGTAATGACTGCGCTGAAGTGAGAACCCTGCACAGGGCCCCTCTCAGAAGGTACACACCTCAGCTCTGCCTTTCCTCTGCAGATGGACTCACAATGAACTCTCAGTTTCACCTCAACCTTGATGTTGCAAGCACTGCAGATACACCAAAAAGATTGTTGATGCGGTTAAAAAAAATAAAAAATAAAAATCTGTCAGCAATCTTTTTTAATATTTAGTTTAAATTTACCTGTTCGGTTATCTTAAAATAGTTCTGTACAATAGTGTATTTGAATTCATCATTATGTGTCTGCATGAGTGTTTAATAATCACCCATAGCTGTATCTAAAATGGTCAACATAAGCTTGTGAATTATTTAAAGTTTTTGTGTTGCCTACGTGTGTGTGTGTGTGTGTGTGTGTGTGTGTGTGTGTGTGTGTGTGTGTGTGTGTGTGTGTGTGTGTGTGTGTGTGTGTGTGTGTGTGACTGCTTTGTAATTTCATCCCATAGGCCCTCCTGATGTGGAGCAGGCTTGTGAACCAAGTGTGCGTACCTGGAGCCCTCATTCAGCAACCGAGCAAGACATCGTTGGCCTGCCAGAGTGCCCTTTACAGGGCTGCATGCTTCAGCTAGAGTTCGCCTACCCACTGGTACCTGACTCCTTGACTGTGTGGGTTACATTTCTTAGCCGCGAGGAAACAGCGCTGCCTGCGATCCATAACATCTTGCTGCTGACCGTCAGTGGAAACAACATTTCACTGGGTCCCAGCAATGTTTTCTGTGATACCCCGCTCACTATGAAGCTGGACATTGAGGAAGAGGTGTATGGGGTACAGTTCTACACTATGGAGCATCATCTGGAGATCGACGCCACTCTCTTGACATCCAAGCCAGACTATAAACTCTGCAACCATTGCCAGCCTTTACGCTACCGCCTGTTGCGTCAGCCACCCTTCACACATGCCCTCAACGGTCTGCTGCTGAATGAACCTACCCACCGATATACAGATAGGTGAGTGACCTGGTAGGTGAATATTTTTCTATGAGTGCCCAAACCTCCACGTAAATCGCCACTCAAAGCCTGTCAGGATCACACAAACATTTCTGAGTGAAATATTTCTGACTTGGCCTGTTCATAGTCAGTGTTGGTCAAGTTACTTAAAAAAAGTAATCAGTAACTAATTACTGATTACTTCCCCAAAAAAGTAATCCCGTTACTTTACTGATTACTTACTTTCAAAAGTAATTAATTACTTAGTTACTTAGTTACTTTTTAAAAACACAATTTACAACCTGAAGAGGTTGTAAATTGAGGAAAAGTCCCTTTTTAAAACTTGTTTTATTAGTTGTAATCTTTTAACTTCATGCATCAAGCAAAAAAAAATTTTGTGTTTACACTCACTCTTTCAAATAGATGCAAGTAAAACACAGCAGAAAATAATTAAAGTCAAAGACTAGCGGTCCTGTTGCACTATTTTCACCTGTAAAGCAGGAGTGGGGTAGGCGGAGGTTTACGCTGGTGCAGGTGTGCCGCGGTCAGTTGAAGAATCCGCGAGTTTCTCTGTCGTATCCCACTCAGTGCTTGCTTGGAAGTTTAGGGGGGTTTCGCTGTAACAAGAAGTTTTCTTCCCACACACAAAGGATGCTAATGTTTTTGTCACTTTTTATGGAATCAAACTTAAAGTAAGGTCAGTACTTCCACGCTTTAAACGCTGCACGCTCATACTCTCTCCCGCACTCGATATAGAACATCGCACTTGCTTACGTCACTGTCACTGTCATGAGACATTCTTGCAAAAAAAAAAATCACGGTTTTAGTAACGCAGTAACGCAGCGTTCCTACGGGAAGTAACGGTAATCTAATTACCGTTTTTGCAATAGTAATCCCTTACTTTACTCATCAGATTGCCCATTTTTGTTCATAGTCCACCAGGTTTTATGTATTTCAGCTTGTCATATGTTTTGTGCAAGCTTGCTGGCAGGTGGGCAGAAAGACAAACAAAACAATTCAAAAAAACCGCTTGTACAATAAGTTTGCAGCAGCCTGAAAAATATTTCTGCAAACGGTTGTTTATGAGAAAAAATGGAGACTTGCTGAGCAGTCACTGTATACCTTCCTTCTTTAGTGTGATGTAATTAGGAGTTTTTTCAGGGCATGCCAGTAAAAAGTGTTTTGTTTTTTTTTATCTGTGGAAACTATTCACTTAGCTACGTTCTCGTAATACAAGATAACCTTTTTAATGCCCCCAGGAACATAAGCAAGCCACCTCTTGTTCTGCAGTTTCAAATCTGTTGCCCAACATTTGTTTCCTATAAGTCATAGGTCAGTTATTGCCCACATTTGCTTCCCCCCCATATTCCATGAAAGGGCAAATAGACGGCCTGTTGAAGGTATTATCTGCACACTGTGGTGAGAATTTAATGCTTTGCTTTTATGGAATGTGCTGACACAGGAAAAAAACATGTTGCTATACATGACAGAGCTGTGTGTTGTGCCATCCCACTATCATGCTGTCAGCCTGGTTCCCATGAGAAGGATAGTGCTTGATAAGAGGCAGAACAGTGAGCACGCACATTATGCAGGATGCAGTGATGATATCTAACTTCCATAAAGTGCCTGTACATAACTTCCCAGTATACAGTGGGGCAAAAAAGTATTTAGTCAGCCACCGATTGTGCAAGTTCCCCCACCTAAAATGATGACAGAGGTCAGTAATTTGCACCAGAGGTACACTTCAACTGTGAGAAACAGAATGTGAAAAAAAAATCCATGAATCCACATGGTAGGATTTGTAAAGAATTTATTCGTAAATCAGGGTGGAAAATAAGTATTTGGTCAATAACAAAAATACAACTCAATACTTTGTAACATAACCTTTGTTGGCAATAACAGAGGTCAAACGTTTACTATAGGTCTTTACCAGGTTTGCACACACAGTAGCTGGTACTTTGGCCCATTCCTCCATGCAGATCTTCTCGAGAGCAGTGATGTTTTGGGGCTGTCGCCGAGCAACACGGACTTTCAACTCCCGCCACAGATTTTCTATGGGGTTGAGGTCTGGAGACTGGCTAGGCCACTCCAGGACTTTCAAATGCTTCTTACGGAGCCACTCCTTTGTTGCCCGGGCGGTGTGTTTTGGATCATTGTCATGTTGGAAGACCCAGCCTCGTTTCATCTTCAAAGTTCTCACTGATGGAAGGAGGTTTTGGCTCAAAATCTCACGATACATGGCCCCATTCATTCTGTCCTTAACACGGATCAGTCGTCCTGTCCCCTTGGCAGAAAAACAGCCCCATAGCATGATGTTTCCACCCCCATGCTTCACAGTAGGTATGGTGTTCTTGGGATGCAACTGAGTATTCTTCTTCCTCCAAACACGACGAGTTGAGTTTATACCAAAAAGTTCTACTTTGGTTTCATCTGACCACATGACATTCTCCCAATCCTCTGCTGTATCATCCATGTGCTCTCTGGCAAACTTCAGACGGGCCTGGACATGCACTGGCTTCAGCAGCGGAACACGTCTGGCACTGCGGGATTTGATTCCCTGCCGTTGTAGTGTGTTACTGATGGTGACCTTTGTTACTTTGGTCCCAGCTCTCTGCAGGTCATTCACCAGGTCCCCCCGTGTGGTTCTGGGATCTTTGTGCACCGTTCTCATGATCATTTTGACCCCACGGGATGAGATCTTGCGTGGAGCCCCAGATCGAGGGAGATTATCAGTGGTCTTGTATTTCTTCCATTTTCTGATGATTGCTCCCACAGTTGATTTTTTTCACACCAAGCTGCTTGCCTATTGTAGATTCACTCTTCCCAGTCTGGTGCAGGTCTACAATACTTTTCCTGGTGTCCTTCGAAAGCTCTTTGGTCTTGGCCATGGCGGAGTTTGGAGTCTGACTGTTTGAGGCTGTGGACAGGTGTCTTTTATACAGATGATGAGTTCAAACTGGTGCCATTCATACAGGTAACGAGTGGGGGACAGAAAAGCTTCTTACAGAAGACGTTACAGGTCTGTGAGAGCCAGAGATTTTCCTTGTTTGAGGTGACCAAATACTTATTTTCCACCCTAATTTACGAATAAATTCTTTACAAATCCTACCATGTGAATTCATGGATTTTTTTTTCACATTCTGTCTCTCACAGTTGAAGTGTACCTCTGGTGCAAATTATTGACCTCTGTCATCATTTTAAGTGGGGGAACTTGCACAATCGGTGGCTGACTAAATACTTTTTTGCCCCACTGTAGTGTGAGTATCCGTGGAAGGTTGCCTACAGTAGGAATGTATTTATTTTGAGGTTTTGGCACACTTCAGTTATTATTGATGTACTGTAGGTAGTTTTACTGCTGTGGTGTATTTCACTAGCTGTGGTTGCATTCCAGCGATGGCTGTCTGTTTTCTGTTGTGAGAGCATGTGCGATCTTGTTTCTGTTAAATGGTCAGCGAAGATCTAGCAAGTAAGTATGTGTGTTCTAGCCATAAAAGTCTGTAGCTCATCCAACTGAAGAAGAATAGTGTGTCTTTTAGGACAATTTATTTGGAAACACTGTGGAACAAAACAAACAAAATAAAAACATACTGTACAACCTCCAAAAGGCAGAATGAAGGGGCATAATGTTTTCACTTTCTTTTACTGATCAGGGCATAAACATTAAATTAGACACGTCGTTTGGAATACTGATGCAGGCCCATTGGCTCGTCACGAAGCATAACGAAACAAACATAACCTCTGACATTGTGAAGGTCACCCAGATGTTTTTGTCCGCCACAAATCCAGCGTAAAGTGCTCCGTTTGACTACCTGAGTCGATTTGCTGAAATGCTTTTCTTGACCACACAGACAGTTGCATCGTCTTGCAGTATGTTTCAGTGGGTTTGACAGACACGGATGATTGACCCTCCACTTTCAGGCTTACTGGCCTTCAGATTAGTTGAGGCAAACTGAGCAAAGGAGATGCCAGAGAACATACCTCCTAAGTATCAACCCATGTATGATGGATTGTTTGGTCAAAGTAACGAGATGCAAAGTGGGAGTTAGGACTACTTGAGGGGTAAATTATGGCCATGATTGGAGGGCAAAGAGGGACAGTATTAGGAGGTCAAGCAAATGTAAGGAAAGAAGGTAGCAGAAGATGGTTCCACTCCTCCTCAAAGGAGGTCGTCCAGTAGCAGTGCTGCTACTGCCCCCTTTGCAATTTAACTCTGGTTCTGTACAGTTCTGCATATTATCTGCCACATTTATCCCTTTAGCTACTCAAGTCTAGATTTGCTTGTTTAACTATTGTGTGGCACTCTTTTTGGCTAATTCTGAAAGCAAGTTAGATCTTAAACCGAGGACTTTATATGTAGTTCTGGTCAAATGGGGGGAACAGCAGTTCTTTCCTTTAAGTCAATCTAATGTTCACACTCAGTTCACACAGCTATTTGAAAAAGTAGGCAATGTTTCTATATCACTTTATTGTCAACACATTAATTTATTTTGTTAATAGAGTTAGGGGATTATTTTTTCTCATAACAAGCAGTAAAAATCACCGATTAGTCGGAAATCCTTCGACAGCAGCTACAGCGATTATTACTTTACTCTCTTCGATCACCTCTTCATTACAAACATAAAAAACATAATCCATAGCAAACCGTTAGTAATCTGGTAAAGTAACTAAGTAAAGTAAAATTTTATTTATATAGCACATTTCTAGATAAAAGATCACAAAGTGCTTCACAAGGTATAAAACAAAATGGTAAATGGCCTGTATTTATATAGCGCTTTAATAGTCCCTAAGGACCCCAAAGCGCTTTACATATCCAGTCATCCACCCATTCACACACACATTCACACACTGGTGATGGCAAGCTACATTGTAGCCACAGCCACCCTGGGGCGCACTGACAGAGGCGAGGCTGCCGGACACTGGCGCCACCAGGCCCTCTGACCACCACCAGTAGGTAACGGGTGAAGTGTCTTGCCCAAGGACACATCGACCGAGACTGTCCAAGCCGGGGCTCGAACCGACAACCTTCCGATTACAAGGCGAACTCCCAACTCTTGAGCCACGATCGCCCCAAAAACAGACAAAAGTTAACAAAATGCAATTCTAAAAAGATGTGTTTTTAGTTGTTTTTAATCTGGTAAAGTCTGGCTTGTAACTGGTAGAAGTCATTAATCAGCTAAGGGTTAAAGGTTCAGGAAGAGCCAGGACATTTCTCTGTCCTTGTTTAGTTTATTTGATCATTTTTCATCAGGCAAATGCAGCTGTTTAGGCAAAAGGAAATAGAAACTACAGACCCGCGCAACCCAGAGGACTTCTAAAAAGGCATACGATTGCCATAAAAATTATTTCCTGTCCTGTTTGAATAATTTATTTTAGCTCTATACATATAGCACAGGTTAGTGTGGGTGTATAATTAACAGTCCTGAAAAGTAAGGCTTTGTTTGGTGATCTTGCAGGTTCAAATTAAGTTGTTTTTTTTCTCAACTTCCATACATTTATCTGTTTTTCTCATCTGGAGTCTTTCCGCCAAGAACAACAAGGAGCTACAGAATGGAAATGCATCTGCACATAAGTGTCCACATATCAGTAAAGGTTGGAACACACAGACGAGCACAGGCACACACCGGCAAACTTCTTGCTATTAGTAGCTTTCACGTATGTTAACTCATGGCTCTGTGTGGTTTTGAATACCTTTGAAATGCATATTACAGGGCTTTGTTCAAGACTTCACAAGAGAGCCACTATGAAAAAAAAAAATTATTCTGGGGTTTTGAGAAGAACAAAAAAGCACTAATGATGAAATCTTATCATGTGACACGTTGACAGTGATTGTAGTAAGGTCCTTTGAGCTATGAGTTATACAGCAGATATTTTACATAGCTATAATTAGTTACAGATAAGTGTGTTTTTATGAATACTGGATAGGAATTCTGATACTAAATTGTTTGAAACCTATAGGTGTGGCTGTTATAAATTCGTCCACAACATCACTATGTGCTTTTGAGGTAGCAAACAAACAAACAAATTAAAAATCTCTATGCTATTTGTTCATTCTTCTCTGCTGCCAGTGGCTTTACTAACATATGACCACATTTAAACTGGTGCCGTTTTTATGCCCGAATCATTCAAAGTTCGGCATTAAGTGGCTCTGAAAATGGTCAGGCACATGGATTGGACTAAAAATAATTCAGTAAGAAAGCATTCAGTGTTCAAACAAAATTTTGAAAGACTTTCCGAAACCCATGCTCAAGATCAGTAAAAAAAAACCCCAAAACAAACAAAAATCCCCACAAAAACACGATGAGAAGAAAGTCTGGCTACTTTGTCAGTGAACGCAAATTCATTGATTAAACTTCACATTAATTAATTAAACAAGAAAATGGGAAAATTAATAACCGTGAACACAAATCAGTAGATTAAATATCGCAGCTATTTCACCCGCTTCCCAGAAGCTGTGTTGTATCATTATATCAGTGACAAGAGGAGAAAAAAATGTTGTGCGAAAGGACAAAGGACCCCACGATGGAGTTTTGCAGATCCTGAGGAAACTGCCTTTGTGCCCCAAGCTGACTGTGATGTATGACACGAGGGGGATCTGATCTCGTGGTGTTTTCTCAGAAAATAACTGAGGATGATATATGGCTCAGTCGACATGAGCTGATAATCTGTTTATTGCTTTTTAAATAAGAAAGTCATGGGGCACGCTTAAATAAAATGTTTGCAATTGACTGCTACAGTATTGACACGGGTAACGAGTTTGCAGTTCTTTGCCTGTATAGACCTAGGCGCCGGACATAACCACAGTCTTTGGCTTAGTCACTCACCTCAGCTTCCTTTCTAAGCCTTTTAATCCCAGCGTGGCTGTAAACCGCCGCTCCAACTTTGCTACTGAAAGAAGAACATGATTCCCCGGAGTCGTGATAATAATAATGAATAATAATAATGGATTGGATTTATATAGCGCTTTTCAAGGCACCCAAAGCGCTTTACAATACCACTATTCATTCACACACTGGTGGAGGCAAGCTACAGTTGTAGCCACAGCTGCCCTGGGGCAGACTGACAGAAGCGAGGCTGCCATATCGCGCCATTGGCCCCTCTGGCCAACACCAGTAGGCAAGTAGGGTAAAGTGTCTTGCCCAAGGACACAACGACCAGGACAGAGAGGCCAGGGATCGAACCGGCGACCTTCCGGTTACAGATGCGATTCCCAACCCCCTGAGCCACGGTCGTGAGCCATTTTTTACACGCTTTTCCCAGCAATCACATCATCGTGCATGCGAGAACCCAAATGCCTGATATAATCGAATCGTGAGATGGTTTTTAACCTGATAGTACACAGTCTAATTGCACCCAGGTAAGAATGTTGGTGGTAACAATCTGGGGAATTTATTTATCTTACCTCACTCCCTACATGTAAGACAGTTGTGTGACCTATCCTGAGAAATTTACCTGAGTTCATGTGTGAAAATTGTCTGTCAGAGAAAGAAGCACGCAGCACTGTTTTTATCTTGATTTTAGTCCCTAAATCAAACAGCATGTTTGTTCAAACAGCCATGTATTGAAAACTACAGCACTGTTTTTAGTTGTATTTGTGAGATGACGGTGAAAAGCTAGAAGGACTGACCATCAGCCTAACGAGAACTAGATTACCTCATTAGATCCAGTCATTAAAATCATCCTTTCTGCTTGTTCTTGCATGAGCAGGCCTCCCATTGTGGCCCAATCAGTAAGTGCTAGTGCTTTTCAGTGCATTGGATTGCCTGAAACCGAGCTGCCCAAATACCTGCCCATCCACAAAAGGGAAAGTTGTGTGCCTCCTTTCAAAGCGGCATCTGTTTCTCTCTTCTTTCCGTCTATTCTGCATGTTTGCTTTGCTCAAAGATAAAGTCTCCCAGAGCTTGACTTTTCCAGAGGCTAAACTAATTCAATTAGAAGGGACATGTTTGAGTGTAACCTAGAGTTGCACCAGTATGAACCAACATTGCGGAACAGGGCATACTGTTGTGCAGATGAGAGTCTGTCAGGCCAAACGTTCTGTGTTGATAATAATAAAGCCAACATAAATAACTAATCTCAGGCACGAACTTTGCTGTAAGAGAATTCATTTTGTTACTTGATCTTTAGGCTTGTCACTTTTTATATTTCGTACTTCATGGCGAACTTGCACTTGGTCTAGGTCTTTCTGTTGGGAATGCCATGAACAAACATGGAAAAGTGAAGAAGAGATTACATGTTTTACCCTAAGCCTCTAATTGAAAACATTTACGTGTTCTCATTCAGTAGTAAATAAAAAAAAGTGCTCAGAAAAGGCAAAGGCTTTCCTGAACCTCATGCAAAGCCTTCTTTGAAGACTCTTTAGTTTAAATCTTTGGGGTACCAGGGAAAGTTCAGTGCTTGATCCTGCTGATGCGTTACATTCACACTCTGGAATATATGGCAGCTTTGGGAATAGTGTGATATGCCTGTTTTAATTAAAGCCTGTGTGTATGCGTCTCTCATTGCTATGTAATTCTATGGACTGTATGCGAGGTGCTTTCTGTAATAGGCATATTTATGGTCCATGTGAAATAATCCATGGCTAAACTATTGGTTCTACTTAATCCCATTCATAGATGCCGTTTTTAACAGATATACCAAAAAAAGGCTGCATGCATACAGCATTCAAGCATTCCCTTTACTTTAAGAACTGAAAGACATCAACATGCGCTACTGCACATTAACTGTTGCGCTGTTTGATTGTACTACAACGTCTTAAAAAGATATATTCAAAAGTTGTATTCTTTAAATGTAAAGTGATTTTTTTATAACGCCTGCAAATCAGAAATCCAGTATCTCAAATAATAACGATCTTTCCTAAGATCAATCAAAAGATACAATACAGAAATGTCCAGCGTTTGTAAGGTATGTTCATTTATATACTCAATACATAAGTCTGTGGCTCCTTTCACACAAATACTTGCATATTTTTGAGTAATTTCAGCGCAGTGTGGGATTGAGGCAATCAGCCTGTGGCCCTGCTGAGGAGTTATTGAAGCCCAGGTTGCTTTGATTGCGACCTTCACCTTGTCTGTATTTTTATGTCAGGTGTTTCTCATCTTCCACTCGACAGCATCCCATACATTCTCTATGGGGTTCAGATCAGGGGAGTTGGCTGGACAATCCAGCTCGCACGCTCAAGACCAATGTTTTAGAAATAACACATCATGTGTTAATTTTTAACACATCTGCGTGTCTTGTTAAGGACTAAACACACGTTGTTTTGAACACCGTCACTGTGTAGCACATTTAGCACATTCTCTGTATTTAAATATTTCTACAAACTGAGCAACAGTCTAGAAGTTTTTCTCCAGGTAAGACGTTTCTAACATTGTCTCGGTTAGCTACAGTATAACAGTTGTAGCTCCTTTCTTGAATCTTCTCCTTGTGAACATCTCACAAGTTCTTCAATTGACTTTTTTTGACAATCCTCTCAAGGCTACAGTCACCCGTGTTGCTTTTGCACCTTTTCCTACCACACATTCCCTTCCAGTCAACTTTCCATTAACATGCGTCGAAACATCCGATTTACTCTGTGAGTAAACTCTATGAACAGCCAGTCTTTTCAGATGTGGTTTACCCACCTCATGGAGGGTATGGATGATTATCATCTGGACAACTGTCAGCAGTCTTCCTCATGACTGTGGTTGCATGTACATATTTTATTGAAAGAAACATGGTATTTATACTGTTTAAACAATAACGGACTCAAAATCAAAATATTCTGATACTCTGAATATATGAACATAGACAAAATTTGACAACGACTTATATTTAAGTTCCCAAATCTTATGCCATGATCACTATCCACCCCCCAAAACCACGAAAGCCTAAGAATGATGAATGAGAAGCCGTACCATAACAAATGCAAATCAAAACTAGAAATGAGAAACCAAAATAATACCAAAAAAAGTATCAAAACAGGAAAAAAAAACCCTTAAACAATACAGATGTAAATGAAGGTGCTTTTGTGATTCAATTATTTTGTTTTTATTGCATGTTTCCAGAACTTTCTTTCGTTGCCTTTACTTATTTTTACTCTTGTTCTTTGTTAAATTGTAATGAGTCATAAAATAACACAGTTGCCTCAGTTTTTAAAGAAAGTAATTCCACTGATTACAGGGACCTGTAGTTAGAAGAGGCAATCTGATTATGATAGAGGTACAACGTAAAGGCAAACAAACCAGAGAGAATAAATAAACATTTTGCAATACTGACTTCCAAAAAGCACCCTCACTTACATATATTATTATTTACTTGTTTTCTTTCCCTGGGATTAATTGCTTGTCTAGTGGTTTTGGTTTCTCATTCATAGCTTTGATTATTTTTTTGTTTATGGCTTTGATTTTCTTATTTATATATTTTCCTTTCAGACTTTTTTGTTTCAGAAATCCTTATCATGGTGCCTCAAAAAACCATTATGGTGACTTAGCCAATCAAAGTGAGTAAGCCTCCATTATTTCTCCCGTATTTCGTCACAATGGTTCCTTGAATCGCTGTGATAAGGAAACACAACAAAGCTGGACATGCAGTGGGTAAAAGCAGACGTATCAGTCGATCGGAAAGACAGATATGTGAAAGTACAAACTTAGAAGTTTACTAGTTGAATAAAGAGACACACAAACTCACCAGTTGACTTAGCAACAATTCTAACAACTTGATCTCCACCGACCTGGTCTTATGAAGGTTTCTCGTATGCAGTCTTTTACTTTTACTTTCTTTGCATGTGGTATTTCTTTGTATTGTCCAGACATATGAACTTACTGTGTTTTTTCTCACTCTTTGTGCAGGGATGTGATACCACATGCTACGTATACTTACCAGGTCCAAACAATCTCCAGGCAAAGTGAGAGTGAGCCATCTCCACCTTTGGTGCATCAACTTGGGGCACCCTATTGTGGTGATGGTCGCATCCAAAGGTAACAGGCACCACGTGTATGTGTGTGTATATATATATATATATATATATATATATATATATAAAAACACCCAGCACGCCCCTGCGGGCGGTTTATCCTTCAAGCTCGGGTCCTCTACCAGAGGCCTGGGAGCTTGAGGGTCCTGCGCAGTATCTTAGCTGTTCCCAGGACTGCGCTCTTCTGGACAGAGATCTCCGATGTTGTTCCCGGGATCTGCTGGAGCCACTCGCCTAGCTTGGGAGTCACCGCACCTAGTGCTCCGATTACCACGGGGACCACCGTTACCTTCACCCTCCACATCCTCTCGAGCTCTTCTCTGAGCCCTTGGTATTTCTCCAGCTTCTCGTGTTCCTTCTTCCTGATATTGCTGTCATTCGGAACCGCTACATCGATCACTACGGCCGTCTTCTTCTGTTTGTCTACCACCACTATGTCCGGTTGGTTAGCCACCACCATTTTGTCCGTCTGTATCTGGAAGTCCCACAGGATCTTAGCTCGGTCATTCTCCACCACCCTTGGGGGCATCTCCCATTTTGACCTCGGGACTTCCAGGTTATACTCGGCACAGATGTTCCTGTACACTATGCCGGCCACTTGGTTATGGCGTTCCATGTATGCCTTGCCTGCTAGCATCTTGCACCCTGCTGTTATGTGCTGGATTGTCTCTGGGGCATCTTTACACAGCCTGCACCTGGGGTCTTGCCTGGTGTGATAGACCCCAGCCTCTATGGATCTTGTGCTCAGAGCTTGTTCTTGTGCTGCCATGATTAGTGCCTCTGTGCTGTCTTTCAGTCCAGCTTTGTCCAGCCACTGGTAGGATTTCTGGATATCAGCCACCTCCTCTATCTGCCGGTGGTACATACCGTGCAGGGGCCTGTCCTTCCATGATGGTTCCTCGTCTCCCTCCTCTTTCTTGGGTTTCTGCTGCCTGAGGTATTCACTGAGCACTCGGTCAGTTGGGGCCATCTTCCCAATGTATTCTGAGATGTTCGTTGTCTCATCCTGGACTGTGGTGCTGACACTCACCAGTCCCCGGCCCCCTTCCTTCCGCTTAGCGTACAGCCTCAGGGTGCTGGACTTGGGGTGAAACCCTCCATGCATGGTAAGGAGCTTTCTTGTCTTTATGTCAGTGGCTTCTATCTCCTCCTTTGGCCAGCCTATTACCCCAGCAGGGTACCTGATCACGGGTAGGGCGTACGTGTTGATGGCCCGGGTCTTGTTCTTACCATTCAGCTGACTCCTCAGGACTTGCCTGACCCTCTGCAGGTACTTGGTGGTTGCAGCTTTTCTAGCGGCCTCTTCATGGTTCCCATTCGCCTGCGGGATCCCCAAGTACTTGTAACTGTCCTCTATGTCTGCAATGTTGCCTTCTGGTAGTTCAATCCCCTCAGTTCTGACTACCTTCCCTCTCTTTGATACCATCCGACTACACTTCTCCAGTCCGAACGACATTCCAATGTCATTGCTGTATAGCCTGGTAGTGTGGATCAGTGAATCGATGTCTCGTTCACTCTTGGCATACAGCTTGATGTCATCCATGTACAGGAGGTGGCTGACAACTGCTCCGTTCCGTAGTCGGTATCCGTAGCCAGTCTTGTTAATGATCTCACTGAGGGGGTTCAGGCCTATGCAGAACAGCAGTGGGGACAAAGCATCTCCTTGGTAGATCCCGCACTTGATGGTGACTTGTGCTATGGGCTTGGAGTTGGCCTCTAGTGTTGTACGCCACATCCCCATTGAGTTCCTGATGAAGGCTCTTAGGGTCCCATTGATCTTGTACAATTCTAGGCATTCCAGTATCCAGCTGTGGGGCATTGAGTCATAGGCCTTCTTGTAATCAATCCAGGCAGTGCACAGGTTGGTCAGTCTGGTCTTGCAGTCTCGGCTGATTGTTCTGTCTACCAGTAGCTGGTGTTTTGCGCCTCTGGTATTCTTGCCAATCCCTTTCTGTGTCCCGCTCATGTATTGACCCATGTGCCTGTTCATCTTAGCCGATATGATGCCTGACAGGAGCTTCCATGTAGTACTGAGGCAGGTTATTGGTCGGTAGTTGGAGGGGACCGGTCCCTTCTTGGGGTCCTTGGGGATCAGGACCGTCCGGCCTTCAGTTAGCCATTCCGGGTGTCTCTCGTTAACTAGCAGCTGGTTCATTTGTGCTGCCAGACGCTCGTGGAGTGCAGTCAGCTTCTTCAGCCAGTAGGCGTGAACCATGTCGGGCCCTGGTGCTGTCCAACTCTTCATACTGGAGACCCTTTCTTGGATATCTGCCACTGTGATGGTTACTGGACCCTGTTCAGGGAGGTCGCTGTGGTCAGCCCTTAGATCCTCTAGCCACTGAGCATTGCCGTTATGGGTTGCATCCTTCTCCCATATGCTCTTCCAGTATTACTCTGTCTCCAGCCTTGGTGGTGCTGTTCTCTTATTGTTCCCTTGCCACTGAGAGTACACCTTTGCTGGTTCTGTGGAGAACAGCTGGTTTATTCTCCTGCCTTCTATCTCTCTGGTGTACCTCCTCAAGCGGCTGGCCAAGGCTGTGAGTCTTTGCTTGGCAGTTTCCAAGGCCTCAGGTATGGACAGCTTGCTGTATTTCTTAGGCACCTTATTTGTCGCACCTTTCTGCAACTCCGTTAGTTGGCTAACCTCCCTCCGTGCTACTTTGATCTTGCCCTCTAGCCTCCTTCTCCATGGAGGGTACTGCCCCTTGTCGCTGTTCAACTTGTAGCCAAGCATCTCACTGATCACTGCTGCCGTATTGTAGATCAGCTTGTTAGTGTCGGTAATCGTGGTTGTAGGTATTGCCCGTAGTGCTGCATTAACATCATCTAGCAGACCTTCTGAGGGTACTTCACGTAATCTTGGTAACCGGCTACGGGGGATCCAGGTTTCAAGCTTGGCCATGATCCTATTTTTCAGGTCAGTTCCTCTCGCACTCAACGATCCTTCTCCTATCCCACTTGGGGCTATGTACCCAATCTCGGGTGGGGGTGATGATATCGCCCCCCTGACCTGGCGTCCTGACTCCTCCTTGCCGTAGCATTTGTGTTGTACCTCGTCAATCTCTAGCTGTGAGAGCAGTCCCTTCTTTCGAATGTTGGAACACTGAGCTACTAGTTGTTTCGCCGTCATTGTGGATGTTGGGTATCGAAGAATCCATAGGTCCCTCATCCTATTCATGTAGCCCCTTCCGCCGGGGTTACTTGCGTAGTAGCATTCCAACAACGCCCTGTTTTCGTCTCTTGCCCACCGATGCCTTCTTGTTCCAGTAGCCCACTTTTCGTCAGGGTGCCCTGGTTCCTCAACACCTGACGCGGACCTTGTTGATCCGGGCGACGTCCGAGCCAGCATGCCTTCATATTTATCTGTCTCGCTCATGTATGTATGTATGTATGTATGTATGTATGTATGTGTATATATATATATATATATATATATACACACACATACATACATACATACACAGGGCTGCATATAAGTGGTCCACCAGTGATGTTCTGGAGGAGGACAGACATTTGTTCAGTACTTCTCAGAATTTCTCGGAATTTCTGGGAATACGACCTTCTTTTAAAGTGGAGGAACACCAAAGTAATTGCTTATGGAGCTTGCTTCTTCGACATCTTCTGAACAAATGTCTGTCCTCCTCCAGAACATCTTATGTACTCAAACGCGCCTTCCAACTTCTTATCTGGTGTGCGTCTTTTATTTTGACAGCAAATGCGCACTGGTGAACCACTTACGTGCAGCCCTGTGTATGTGTGTGTATGTATATATATATATATATATATATATATATATATATATATATATATATATCTGTGTGTATTCTAAGCACTTGTCTCCTGCTCTTTTAGTTCCAAAGGAGAGGAATGTGACGATATGAACTTTATGAATGGGGATGGCTGTTCTAGTCAGTGCAAGAAAGAGCCATTCTTCAATTGTGTTGGTAAGTCTTGAAAATGCTCTGCTGCTATCTGATGCTCTGTCCATAGCTCTGATTTCAGTATGATAGGATGATATAGCAGCGTATGCATAACCATTTAATAGTCTTGAAATAATTCCTTGTGCAAGAAAAGTTAAAAAAACAAAAAAAACAAAAAAAAACAATAAACTGTTTCATTAGTGATCACAAATAAACTTGTTTTAATTGGCAAACGGGACATAAACACACACAATTTTATAAAGGTAGGATTTCTAGTAAAGTATTAACGCTTTAAAAAAAAATTCACATTATTATTATCTGTTTGGATTCCCATGCCTCATTATTTCACAATAAAAAGAGACTGCAGACATTTAAACAAGACTCACTTTGTGAATGAAAGGATTTGACACATCGTCTGGGTGTACTTCAAGTACTCAATGCCTATTCCAAACAAATAAAACACCAGGAGATATCATAATCACTCCAACCTCTTGTATAAAGAAAAAAAAACTAGAAATCATAACTTTTAAATAGAGAAATGTTGGGTCTTTTTTTTAACATAGTTGAAAGAGAGACATCTCCTTTTATAATTTGTTTTTTAAAATTTTATAAATAGATGAATGACTTTTTGTTCTGGGTCCCAGTAGCTGATAATCATATTTCTTCCACTCTTGTGATTCTGTGTATGTACAGTACATGGATACACATGTGTAACCCTCTGTGACGTGGCCACTTAATCCCTGTCAGATTGCTGGATGACTGAACTGGCTGTGCTGTTTTTCCACCAACTGCAGTGCTCTGGGATGCTTGCAAGTGTGTGTATGTTTGTGTGTGTTCAACACTGCTGAGGTTTTACACAGAAATCTGAGACTATAATGAAGGGACCTTCTGTCCATCTGTCTGTATGTGCAAGCAAGTGCCTGCTTGTCAACGAGTTGGATGGACAATTAACAGTAAGTATACAACAGGTCTAGGATGTTACAATCTGGAGGAGCTTTAATAGGCTATCATGATTCAGCTGGTTTAAATCTGGAACTGATGATAATCACAAGTTCTTTGCATACAAACCCACCTGCTGTTACAATCCAGTTGGATTTTAAGTCAGATTTCACTCTTTTCTTTGTCTGTTTGTGCCCACAATCAGAATAATAATTTAAAAAAAATCTCAAAGGCACCCAGTCACAATCTTTTTTTAATTTAATCTAACTAAGTTTAATTTCTATCAAACTCTAATACTAAAGCACACCCCTTCTGACCTTTTTTTCATTCTATTCCTTGTCTCTTTAGCTCACATTCTACCTATTATTCCTCTACCATTCACAATCACTGTTTGAACTTCCTCTTGTCTCAGTCTTACTGCTCCCCTTCTTCCTCGCCTCTGTTGCTGCTGAGTGAGTGGCAGGAGACTTATTCTATATGCCCCCTCAGTAGCCCCTCGTTTTACCATTGCCAGAGCACAGAACTGACTTGAGCTTTTGGCTGTGCTGTAGATGGGTGGAATTTCGAGGAGAAGGCCCTGGCCAACTTGGCACAGAGTGCCGCCTTTCCCCCCAACTGGAACCCCACCGGCTGATGCTGCTTTAGCTGAGACTTGAGACCAGTGAGGCCCAGGCAAACCTCCCTGCTCAGTTCCCCTCTCCTCCACTCCATAAGCTTTCAGTTCCAGCCCCAAACTCCGGGTGGGATGTCTGGAAAAAATACTGCTGTATCTTACTCTACCCATTGACCTTACCCCACTCCACCCCCTCCGCTTTCTGTGCTTGTCTGTTTTGCTCTCTTTCTCTTTTATTCTTTCTTAATATTTTTTGCCCCTTCTGCCCTTATACATCTATATACGCCTTATAATTTGATTCTTACTCCTTTTATCCCTTACATTCATCTCTTGCCTTTATCTGATCTCCTTTCTCTACTCATTCCAAATGAGGACATGCTCAACAAGAGAGATGGGTGGCGGTGAGAGATATGTTTAAGATGAACCACGCTGATATCTTTGATGCACTCAGTCCTTCTGTTTAAGAAGTTATTTTTATCGTACAGATAACTTATTTGAAGTGTGTTGTGTTTTCAAATGCAGAGGAGCCAAGCATGTGCTACTACTATGACGGTGATGGGGTATGCGAGGATTTTGAGCGAGAGACAGGTGTGAGAGACTGTGGCCTCTATACCCCCAGTGGTTTCCTGGACCAGTGGGCTTCCTCTATTGAAGTTTCCCATGAAGAAAAGCCCTATTGTTCTGGTGAAGTTGCTGCTGGATATCCCGCTGTGACTAAGGTAAGGCCAGACCTGTCTTCTCCTACCAATACCAGTTAAAGTTACCGTCATTTAACAAAATTGCTTAACTTAATTTGTCACACCAGAGGTTAACATATATTTTAAATATATTAAGATTATAAATATTGTATCATGCAATCAATCATAAAAAAGAGGTCTTTGAATCTATGATTCTTATGACTGTTGCTTCCTTATTCACACTGTTAAATTCACACAGTGCAGAAGACTCTGCAACACTTAAAAAAAAAAAAAAAAAAAAAAAAGCGAAATAGCTTTTTTTGGCAGCTAATTGGTAATATCGGGACTTTTAATTAGATGTCTCCCAAATTGCATGTACAGGTTTTCTGCTCTCACTGGAGTAATGCTTATAGAAGAAGCATACAAAGCTTTACTTAAGGCTGCTTGCTGCCTTGATGTGTTTCTTTAGAGGCAGGAAAGGGGCTGACTACCTAAATAGAATGATTTACTTTATGGGGGCTTGTCCCCCCTAAACGGAGGTCGGTCCTTACAGTGTGTGCATACAGACATGTGTCCTCACAACATAAGTGATACAAGCACACACACACAAAGCTTCGGACACACACAAATGCATTAGCCTCAATCCTACTTAATCCCCTTCCCCTAATATGGATGATGAAAGATAAGACATGTTGTTGATGTATGTTCTCTCTTTTTTTAAGCCATATTTTATTTTTTGAGGTAATTATTCTGTCATTTTCTCACAAAAAACATTCAGCTAGTAGGTAAGTTGCACTGGTGACATCACTTTATTGTTAAATGCTATAGTGATAAATATACTTTACACTTTGCTTTGTCCTGAAAGACTTTACACCTCTACACAAACTGTGCTGTCTCTTCTGAGGTGTATAATGCTGGAAGTGTGTGTTGTTGGTAGAGCTTGTTCCTACTGCTGATGATGCATTTTTACAAAGCCAATGAACTAGTTTTTCCTGAACAGCTGTGTTAAGGTGCCTTGCTCAAACAGGGATAGGAGATTAACCATCACTTAACTGACAGTTAATGCATTTGATATTTGTATTGCACAACCTCTGTTTGAGTATTAAAAAACAAAACAAAACAAAAAAAACGAGTTTGTTCCAACCAACAACATTGCAGCTGTTTTACTTTCTGAGGGAAACGAGACACCAGTGGAACATGTCCATATAACCATAGAGGAAGGATTTCTACTGTGAAGGACACATTGTTCATTCAAAAAACACTTCTACTGTGAAGAACAAACTGTTCCCCAAGGGTTATATGTGATGACATCACCTCATTATAAGGCCACTGAAATGCAAGCGCCTATGCATGTGTGGAAAATATGCAAACACAGGTTAACAAAACACAACGATCTTGTCGCTGTCTGTCTCTGCTCTGTCCATCTCTCCCTCACATAGTCTTATTTATACAATGAGCTGAAAATCATATATATTCAAATCACCAGTGTTTATGTAAATTGATTTATTTTTCAACTTTTCAACACATCAAAATTTTCTCAAATTGTATTTTAACTTTAAATGAAACTGATTATTCTGTGTTCTTCTGGCTTTAAGCATAAGTGCAGTAACAGTTAAAATATATGATTGCAAATAGGGGTTGAACAAAAAAGAAAGATAACATATCTTGGCTTCCAATAACTGAGTTAAAATCCTCTCCAGGCTGTTCTCCTAAACAGCTGTGCAATTGAACGTGTGTGTGGCATTGCTGACTGCACTGGAGGCTCATGCCTCAGATGAAGCATGTAAAGACTGGTTGTGAAGATGAAGACCAGGCAGTAGGTCTGTCTTTGTTCATACAGTTTAAATGTGACCATGTTAGAACAACACGTAATGCAACGCAGTCACCAGTTGCAAAACACTGACTTTGAAGATTTTACCTATTTCGAAGGAACTTTCGCCAGTGTCCAGCCATTTGGTATTTTAATTGCTGTTTTTGCTCGTAATTGTCCTTAATGGCAAACAACAATTTATCATAGAGTGCATTAGTCATTCTTCAGGCATCTGGATCTAATTCCTTATCTTCTAGTTTCGAACTTTCCTGAGTGCCTTGGAAAGCCTTTTTAGTCAAAAAACAGTTGTGGTAGTTCTGCCAAGTTCCAGGTAGCTTTAAGATGATGGTGATCAATGTGAAAAGTTAAACAATTGCAAATCAGTTCTATGAATTCAATTTTACCATTACACTAAAGGTTGACTCCTTCCTGTAGTAGTTCTAGCACTCCCATTACGTTGTAATTATTTCTGAAAGGCAATGAGCCTTCATTTTGTAGAACAGAGTGATGTTACAGGGAGTCAGATCTGCTGAGCAAGGCAAGTGGTGAGCCACAATTGTGTTTGTGTGGTCAAGAAAACTTCTTTTTGCTGTTACATGGTAGACCATAACACGTGCTACAGTGCAGGTTCTTTCAGCCAAAATGTTCAGTTTTGGACATACCAGGATGTTAATGTCTGCAGCCCTGACGGTGTGGACCAATAATAGCATGTTACTGATAGTGTTCCTGGTGTGATATGTCTTGTTTTCATTAAAAGCTTATAGGCTATTCCAGTGAACACTGCTGTTTGATCACTGGGTCACGGAGCCAACTATAGTCACCAGTTGTAATCATCAAGATGAAGGCTGGGTCAGTTTTACTAAAGAATTTCTTTGCTTTAAGCATAAGTTTGCAAATTGCAAATGTGCACATAACAATTTTCAAATCTGGACTTTAAGGGCATGATCAAAAAGGTTTTCGAAGTGCTGGAAACTGTGTCAATTTGTTTTCCTTTCTCTTGAGAGACAGAAAAACAAGAGAAGATGTTAGGCCAGTCATTGTTTGCTTTATCTGAATCTACTATTACACTGTAAACTGACACATATGGAGGTGAGTCACAGTGTATCTGGGTTCAATACTGTGCCTGAAAGGAAACTTTAATGCCCTTTAAAAATAAATTCCAGTGAAAGTTAAGAGGATTTAAACTATTCCAACTAGTAGAAATGGCTAAAGTTACCTCGCTTACACAAATGCAAATAAAAACAGTGATTTGCTAATCTCGTAAACCCATATTTTATTCATAATAGGACATATTTAGCATTTAAACAGAGTCATTTTACAATTTCATGAAAAATATTTGCTCAGTTTGAATGTGACATCACCTGGCTCTCTTGTAATGTCTGAAAAACATAAATTGGGACAGGGGAACAAAAACTGAAAAAGTAAGTAGTACTAAAGACGATTTCTGTCTCTGGCTGGAATTGAATCATGGGAGAAGCCCCCACCTCAAAAAATGACCCAAGACTTTTGAGCAACTAGAATCCAATATCAGATAACAACAGGACAACATTCCTCTCTGAGTCCAGCAGCTGGTCTTCTCAGTCCCCAGATGTTTACAGAGTGTTGTTAAAAGGAGCGGGGGTGCTACATAGTGGTAAACAACACCCTGTCTTAAGTTTTTTGAAATGTGTTGCTGCCAACAAATTTAGCTAACATTTTCTAATAAAGTGGTAAAACTTCTCAGTTTAAACATTTGCTATGTTTTCTGTCTTCTATTGTAAATAAAATATGGTTTTAAGAGATTTGCAAATCATTGCATTTATATTTCATACAGCGTCCCAACTTTTTTTGGAACTGGGTTTGTAAATGTGCTTGTTGCTACTCATGTCTAGTTGTAAGAGCTTAAAATTGTTTTTTTTCTAATTTATTTTTATTTTTCTTGCTTTTTGAAGTCACTAAAGTATACATGTCTTTTTAAGAAACAAGTACGAAGAGCATTCATTGACCGTGAATAATAATATAAGCTACAGTGGCCACTAAACACTTACTCTCTTTTTCATTCATCCAATCTTTGTACACTTCGTTGTACACCACACTGAAGTTGGGTTTCTCTCAAATAAGTAGAAAGATTCTTATGCACGACCTGATCACAAATAGAGATACAACAGCAGCCTTCCCTTCCTGTTGCGGACCTTCTATTTAGGATAACATTTTGATCTCAGTCAACCACACTCCGGAGACAATACCATTACCATGACACAAAGCCAAAATAACTTCTCTGCTGGAGTTAGTGTCTGGTTAACCACTAGCATTTATCCCATAATATGTACCATGCCTCTTGGTGTACTGGTCTGTGTGTGTGTGTGTTTATGTGTGAAAGTGAGAAAAGTTGCAAACTGAGGCCCAGAAAGAGGTTAAGTTAAAAAGGAGTATGCAAAGAAAAGCACTACAGAGTCCAGGGACACAATGAGACATCTAAACATCTCAATTCAGTGGAATTCAATTTGATTTATATAGCACCAATTCACAACAACAGTTGCATTACGGCACTTTGTATTGGAAAATTGTAAAGTAAAGACCCTATAATATTAAAGAGAAACCCCAACATTGACCAACAACACAACCCTGTATAAGCAAACACTTGGTGAGAGTGGGAAGGAAAACCTCGCTTTTAACAGGAAGAAACTTTCAGCAGAACCAGGTGCAGGGATGGAGAGCCATCTCCTGTGGACACTTGGCAGTGAGGGGAAAGTAATAAGAACAGAGAGAGACAGGAGAAAAGGCAAATCAAGAGACAGAGTTTAATAATCGCTAATGATTAAATACAGTAGTGGTGTATAAACACACATGGGGTGACTTCACCAGTTGTCTTATGCGTCATCCGTCTCCACTGTTCTTTCTAAAAACACTGTGCAAGTAATCCTGTGCTAGCTGCATTCATTAAGGTTTTGTTGTATAAAGTAATGCAAGGTCATGCCTTTTTAATGGTCAAATAAGTCTTTGAAAATTCATTTCAATTCTTTGTCAATTAATTCAGCATACCGAGGACATAACAAGAGTGGTGAAAGGTGGTCAACTTGAGTGTGTGTTCAAATGAAATGGATGGCACAGGCAATATATAATCAATCAGAAACATGGAAATGTCTAAAGTGAGCAGAGTGGCTGGTTTTACAAAGGAGAAAAAAAGTATCAAGAGATCAAACACATAAAAGCTAAAAGCAAGACAGCTGCTGCGGACAAATTAGCACCGTGAGTGTGCATAATAGGAAAAACGCAATGTTGCAGTTTAACATGAAAAGCATTCAGTTTAAGTGTTTTTGTCAGTAACACCAGAAAAGTGGCAAAATATAAGTATAGCCCAGGCTGTGTGAAGCTAAGAAAGAAAGACAGAAAAAATAACGACAATGCAAGCTGACAGACTTGTCAATATCACAACTGTACTGTAAAGAGATGGGCAAATCACTCAGATTACAGTTGTTATTCAGGTCTTATACCAGTGGTGTAATACCTGAGTAAATAAGAGCAAGTAAATAACTTAAATAAATAAACAGGGTTCAGAAATAGTCTGAGCCTGCAATCAAATTATGTTCACAAGTATAACAGTATAAATATAAAATACACTGTTATACCTGTATTTTTACTAATGAATTCTAGTTATGCTGTATAATAAAATTAATGTTCTAGGATTGTTTATCAAGGCTTTTAGAATCAGTATCCTTAATCAATCTCAAATGGAGAGACTGATTTGTTAAAGTTACTCAAAGTATAAATATGAAAGACAGAAAATTATAAACTCTCTATAAAAAAATAATTATAAATAAGGTGCTCCATTTCAGGTAATTATTTGCTGTCTAAAAACAACATGTCTTACTGATGCTCATCAGGAACGACAAAGAACAACAATCTTCAGACCCTCTTTGTATTCTTGCACTGAGATCTGATGGATCTGGTGACCCTACGCTCCTGAGAATACGTCTCTAAGCTCAAACATAAGCAACTCTGGAGCGGGGTTGGTCTGCATAAATTACCATGGCTATCCAATCTGGTAAGAAGCGAGCCGCCTCTGTAATACAGAAAACCCAGGGTTAAATCTTAAGTTGTTTTTTTTAGTTAAGTTAACTTGATAAACCCAAATCCCAAACTGTAGTGCATGCCTCTTATTCAGGACAATCCTAAAGTGTAATGAACTCTGTGTGTTTATGGGTATTTGTTGCTGTTGGGGGTAGGGGAAGTAGATAGCACATCATTTCCTTCAGATCTAGTAAACAACTGCTGTATTGGCTTTGTGTATCAGGTCTGTTTGATGTCTAAAGACTGTGTTGATTCTGTGGGAGAGAGAGCAAGGCGGGCAACAGTGATTGGTATCTTTATGGATGCAAGGAAGCAGCAACAGCACAAGACGGCACTTGAGCAGAAAGAGAAAGATATCGCATATCTGCACGATTCTCAAATGCTGTGCACTGGTCTAAGAGAGAGACGGTGTGTGTGTGTGTGTGTTTTTGTGTTTAGGAGGTGTATACAGATATATTGTATACTTTTGCTGTATCATAATCATCTTCATACACCAGTGCAAAACCAAAGAGAAAGATGAATGACGCTCCAACATGGAACCACTAGGAGTAATTCTTCAACACGAAAATGAATGGTGCAAAGAGTCATTAACACAATCTACCAGTTTGAATAAAATACAGCAGTTTAGTGGCCTGTGCTCCTCCTTATACAATGCAAATGTGATATTTATCTGACTGATACACGTTTTGTTTTCGGTGATAAAGTCTTTGAATTCTTGCACTACCCTGTTTAGTTATGTACTATTGTAGAGGCTTTTTGGATTTGAATGAAAGAGTGGTTACATTAAAAATGAAGGAAATGATATATGAAGATAATTGCCTAAATTACAGATGAAATAATGTAAGGTGGCAGAAACTCAAATGACAAATGACAGATGGGGTTTAAGGTTATAAATGGGGGTAAAATAATCTGGAAATTAACTCAGCCAAAAGTCATACTGCATTCAAAAGAAAATACATAAACGAATAAAAACAATTCTTTTGAAAGCTGAAAATGGTCCAACACCACTCTTACTGGCCATTCCCACATTAAAATGTCCTCAAAAGAATAGTTCAATCCAATCAAAATACCACTAGAAAGTGCATGAAGTTAACATTAATGGCAAAATAAAACATAAAAATGTCATTATTATCATTATTGTTGCTATTAACTTTTTAGCCAGGTTGAATAGTTGTGTGTGTGTGTGTGTGTGTGTGTGTGTGTGTGTGTGTGTGTGTGTGTGTGTGTTGTCATATTGTGAACCTAATGCAACATTTGTAGACATCAAATATAGTATACCTGTACAATGACATAACTTCAAGCTTATGTAAATGATTCAGAGACAAGACAGAAACACCTCGGCAAACACACACACACACACACCACATACACACGCACACATAGTGCCGACTCCATATCAGAATTATAGGGCAGGTCCATAGGGGCCTTAAATGTACTACTGCTCTCTTTGTGGAGCAGAACATAATGTTCCCCCGCTACCACACTGTGGAATATGGTGAGCCAGCTCTACTTGCTCTAGGGGAAATGGAGCTGAGAATTGGCCCTAGCAACTGACCTTTGTCTGTGCGTGTGTGTGTGTGTGTGTGTGTGTGTGTGTGTGTGTGTGTGTGTGTGTGTGTGTGTACCCAAGTGTGCCTCCATTCATGTGTACAGCTTCTCTGTCTTCGTGTACATGTGTGCAAATAACTTTGTGTTTGTGTAGGTGCATTTCGACTTTCAGCTTAAAAAAAGGCAAACCAGGTGATTTCTTCAGAGAGTGCTGCTGCCCAGGTAATCTCTGATGCAACTCCCAGGAACCTCTTGAGAACACTAATCTTAATTATACATAAGCACCAGAAGGGATAACATTTTACATCTCATGTTGCAAGAAGCTGCTTATATACAAAGTTCGCCCATCTTGAGAAAGATGTAAAACAAACATATGTGGATGAGGTTTGGATTAAATAACCCCTACCACATTCATCTTTGCGTAAATGCTTTAGAGGGAAGCAAGAGGGAGAAGGAGGCACTGTAAAAGAACTTAATTCTGTCTAGTAAAACCAGGAAACAATAACTGGCCCGTTCTGTCCTCCCAAAAAAAGCATGCAGCATGTGTTTGTGCACTTAAGTGGAGGATACATGCATACTGTATACAGGCTACTGCAGCGCATACATACATGTTTACATATTCCTTCCTCTTCATATACATGCAAACAAATACACTGGCAAACTTACACCTACTGCTACACTAGCTAAAACACACACACACACACACATACACACACACACACACACACACACACACACACACACACACACACACATAGAATACCCACAAAAACAGAAGTTCATACAGTAGCTGAGCTGTTGCTTTCACCAGTTCAGGAAGGCCAATCTGGCACGGTGTCTTTCACCAACATGCCCCACAAACCACACAGTCCTCATCAGGCAGGGTGCCAGTGACATAAGCGTGCGGTATCATTAAAAAGAAACCTCTGGGGTGGCATTTTTTCCCTCCCTTTTACTTTTCCAGCTTCAGTTATTATTGTGGTTCCAGCATGTGGAAACCTCATTGAAGATGGTGATTTTTTTTATGGCACTGATGACCCCCGCATAACATTTTCAAGCTGTTAATATGCAGGGTTTTAGCACAGTTTTATTATACAGAGGGGTCTATAACTGAGGGACATTCTCCTCAGGCCCATCTGTTTTCAACTTGCTGGCATTGTATGCTCAACAATCCATATACATTAGTTTGTGGTCTATGCTCCCTACCACCCAATCACTGCATCATTGCACCACTTACTAACTTTTACAGCCCCACTCTCAGTAGGCTATGGAAGTTACATATTATTAGCCTTGGACCAATGGGACGGTGAGCTTCAGTAGGTATGGGTGACAGGACATTACCTCACACATCAGGCTCTCACCAGCATTCCAGTAAACCCTGGGATGGTGCTTGGAAAGGCATACTAGTTTCTCTCTGTTTCTCTTTCTCTCTGTTGTCACAAATGCCTCACAGATGCTGAGTTCTGCTTCCAATGTGCAGACTTAAAATAAAATAAAAAAAACAATGATATGATGGTGCAGTAGCTGCAGGGGTTAGCATCAGGAAACGGATCCTGGGTTTGAATCCGCTGACCAGCTGGGGTCTTCTTTGTGGAGTCTTCATAATGTTGTGTCTGCCTGTATTTCTGTATGTCTTTGGGTACTCTAGTTTATACTCATAGTACAATAACATGCATTTTAGGTTAACTGGTGATTCTGAAATGGTCGTAGGTATGGATGTGAGTGTGAATGGTAGTCTGTTTGTGTTGGCCCTGTGACAGAATGGCAATCAGGCCACTGTGTACCACATCTTTTGCCTCATGACAGATGGAAGAAGCTCCAGTAACCTAGTAACTCTAAACCGGATAACTGGTGAAGAAATTGGATATACACATGGATGGATGGGCTTTTTGGAAGGAAGCTAAGACAAACTAGTGTAGAACAAGGCGGTGTGAGTAATTAAATATATTTTTTCAAAAGTTCTCTTGGTGAGGCTGTGGCTGCAGTGGCTCATCTACCAATTTGGAGGGTCAATACACCCCTGACTCCTCCACTCCACATGCTGAAGTATTCTTGGGTAAGATACCGAACCCCAACTTAACCCGGATCCATCCACTGAAGTGTGAGTGACTCTGTGAATCTTAGACAGCACTTATACATAGATAAAAGCACTATATGAATATATGTGATTGCATGGGTGAGGAAGTAGAAAATGCTTTAAGTGCTGAATTGAGTAAAATGGTGCTATATAAGTACCAGTCCTTTTACCAAAAATGTCATCCGAGTCTGAAATTTTTCCAAATATAGAAAAATGCAAAACAATTTGAAGCCTTGTCCACATCAATATGAATATTCTGATAAAAGTAGCTTTTTGTATACATCCACATGTAAACCCCTTCCAGGGGGAAGATTTGCCGAAAGTCCATTTCTGAGTTTACATGTGGAAAACAAAGATGCTGTCTAGCAATGTTAATGTGTTAAAGTTTTTTTTGTTTTTTTTTTACATCAGTCTCCCACAAAATTGGTATGGCCCAGATCTGGCCCACACAATGTGCTTACACATGGCCCACATACCGCAAAGAATGACGACCCTTTGGTGGACCAGATCTGGTTTGCCAGATGTGGCCCACACATGGGCCAGCACAAGGCCAGTTGCAGACACACTGCTGGCCCTGTGCTGGCCCAAAACAGTTTCAGCTCTGGCCCCAGATGTCACCCTACTGTGTACCTTAATCAAGCCATGTAATAACAACATGTGCCGGAATATGATAGCACAAATGAAACATGACAAAACTTTGTTCAGACAGTGAATGGACTGATTCTTACATAGCGCTTTTCTACTCTCCCAGATTACTCATAGTGCTCTATACAACATGCCATTCACACACTTTCTCTAAACTGAGTGCTTACTAACTACTTTCATACACATTCACAATCTTTACATACAGCCTGGAGGAACCCACGGATCGAACCAGTAACCGTCCAATCATTAGATGACCCGCTCTACCTCCTGAGTTACGGCCACCCGGTGGTAAATATAAGTAAACCCTCACTAGGTTTTAGATAAAGTGTACACTCACAAAACTGTCAAACCTGCATTTGAAACGTTGGCTACCATAGCAGTATAGTATCATGACATTTGGCCTTTCTAACTGAAATAGGAAAATAGGAACATAAATAGTACCATCATTGCCAGACCTGGCCTACATCTGGTTGACATACACCCCGCCATGACACCAGTCAGTCAGAGGTGCCAGATTGATGCTGGATCCGGGCCAGACCTGTTTTCTATGAGCCTGGGCCACATAAACCAAACCACAATCGGGCCAGATGTGGCATGCCATCACATAAACAGTGCCATCTACACCAGGCCTGGCCCATATCTGGTTGACATACACCCTGCCATGAAACCAGTCATTCAGAAGTGCCAGCTTATTACCGGATCCGGGCCAGGCCTGTTTTCTATGAGCCTTGGTCAGCTAAACCAAACCACAATTGGGCCAGATGTGGCATGCCATCATACAAACAGTGCCATCTACGCCAGGCCTTGCCCATATCTGAATGACATACCACTTAACATGCCAGAAGTCAGCCAGCAGTGCTGGCTTAACACCAGATCTGGGCCAGACCTGTGTGCTATGTGGGCTGTGTGTCTTCATTGTAGGTTTCTGACTGACCAATATTTCCATATGGTTAGGGTTATATTCTTTGCCATAGTCATGGCATCGTGTTTATTGTGGTCCCATGCAGATAATTTTCAAAATGAAAGCAGAAACCCATTTAAAAAAAAAAAAAAACTTTTACTTGTGGACATAGCCTAAGACACTACCTTGTTTTATAGAGTTTTAAAGTCAGGTGCTGGCCTGCAAGCCACTTCCACCTGCTGTTATGCTGTGTCTGACTTCAGTATCAGACATAGCATCACACTGTCAAATCTGTTGACGCTGTTCTGTTGTAGGGGTCTTGTCGCTGCTTTCCTTGAATGCATTTTAATGTAAACACTCATAAGTGCTTATATATTCCCCATTTTTTGAGTTGGTGGTCATACCACTCAACTTGTGAATTACTGTACTACAAATGTGAAAAAAGTGTTAAAAGATAGTGTGGTGGGGCGTGGTCTGCGGGGCCGTGCGGACGCACCTGCACGGCATCCGCAATCACGCCCGCCGTGTTAAAACACGGGGACTCAGGGGTTGGTGGTGGTGTGGTGTGACGTGAATCAAATAAAGTTGGCTCTGAACGTCGCTCCGTGGTCCCGCCGTGCCTTATTCATGCCACATTGGTGCCGAAACCCAGGAGGCGGCATGGCGGGTACCTACCAGAGCCAGGAAAGGAAAGAGCTGGCCGAGAGGGCGGCCGAAATAGCGGCCACCCAGCGGAAGCAGGCGGCGGAGGTGCGTCGCCAACAGGAAGAGCTGCGGAAGGAGAGCGAACGCCACCTGGGGAAGATGGCAGAGCTGGCAGCGCTGCTCTGGGCCTGGGCGCCACCCCCACAAGTGTGTCCCGAGGACAGTGAAGCGGTGGAGGAGCCGTGTGGGGCACCTCGGCAGCCGGAGGTGGTGGACGAGTCACGCGGGGGTCCGAGCCTGCCGGAGGAGGAGGAGCAGCCGGGTGAAGGGCTGCTCCTGCCGGGAGCGGTGGAGGAGCCGCTCCAATCGGAGGCGGAGGACGAGGCGGGCGAGGGTCTACACCTGCCGGAGGAAGAGGAGTCGCTCCACCCAGAGGTGGACGAGGGGCTGTGCCTGCTGGAGGCGGAGGCGCAGTGCGGGGAGCCGCTCCAAACGGGAGTGGCGGAGGCGGTGGCGGAGCAGCTGTGCGAGGAGACGGAGGTCCCTGCTCCAGGGCAGCCTGCGCAGCCGGAGTTGGAGGCAGAGGAGCGGGACAGCCCCGCTAAGCTGGGGGTCGGCGGGCTGGCTAGTCCAGCCTCGCTGCCACCAGTCGATTCTGCGCGCCTGACGTCTGCCCAGCCGCCTGGGTACAGGAGCTCACGGCCATGCCTGTGGGGCCGTGTCCGCTTGCTACGCGGCCGACCTCCGGACCAACTTCGCCGTTGCCGCTGGATGCGCGGGCGGCCACCAGAATGGACGCTTCCCCGTCGCTTGGGCTGGGGCGCCGATGTTTTGGGCCGAGTCTCGCCCCAGTTTGGGGGGGGGAGTAGGTTCGGCCAGATTGCTCCCCGGCCTCAATCGGGCGACGGGGGTATGTGGTGGGGCGTGGTCTGCGGGGCCGTGCGGACGCACCTGCACGGCATCCGCAATCACGCCCGCCGTGTTAAAACACGGGGACTCAGGGGTTGGTGGTGGTGTGGTGTGACGTGAATCAAATAAAGTTGGCTCTGAACGTCGCTCCGTGGTCCCGCCGTGCCTTATTCATGCCACAGATAGTTTAAGATGTATGTACTAATATCAATAACTAAACCTTTAATACCTATATATGAAAGGTTTAGTTCACTTCGACCACAAATGATCTGTCCAAGATATTAATTAGAAATGTTAGCTAATACAGTAATAAATTTAACATCTGACAACTGGATTTAGCACTTATAGCATTTATAATAAGATAGCATATACATTTGAAAACTGGCAGTCACTGATCATTAAACATTTCAATGTGAAGGTCCTTGAGCTGACTATTGTTACAGTGTTGAGCTATGTAAATAAAACTGAACTAAATTGGATTGCATTTGAACCCCCTGTAGATTCACTGTTATGCTTTGTTTAATGCAGAATGGAAAGAAAGGAGACTAGAGTTTCAGGAAAGTCCTGAACGCTCTTGGGACATTCTCCAATTTTTGAAAGATATGGAAAAGAGCTTTGCAGGGCCTTCTAAAAATGTGATATAAATCTTGCAAGAACATAAAACTCATAGCTCTAGGATTTTCTATGAGATTTATTGAACTGCATTCAAGGCATTTTTAATAGTTTTTTATTATTTATATATTTTTAAAAATCTGTAGGTTTCAACATCTTTAGACTGTATATACCGTGTGATGTGTTTGTTTGCGTATGAGCAGATATATATATTTGTATGTGTATATGGTTAAGTGTTTTGTGCACAGAGGTGATCTAACGTCTCCCTGGCACCAGCGGAAAGGCTTGTTGTTGTTATATTATGCTATTAGAGCCGTTATTGTTATCATCATTACTGTACCTTTGCTAAGAGACCCTCTCTCCATTTCCTACTGTTTATAGAGCACTTTATGACTTTAGTCGATTTTGTTTTCATTGCACACAGTATTTTTAGAGTAATGAGTCTGATAGTTGAACTCTCTCATTCTCATCACATTTATCTGCTTTGGTTTCCCCTTGGCTTAAGTCACTTAGCTCTCCTTTTATCCAAATTGGTGATTTACAAACACCAGTTTGTGTCTGCAGTTCTGTTGTCTGCCAGTCTGACTAGCCAGCTGGTAAATATTAAGACATGTGTGTAACCATGTGTATGTGTGCGTTTGTATTTTGATGTTAAGGACTTGAACTCATCTCCAGTGTTGCTATTTATTCAAGAAAAGCAACAGTTTGTATAGTTTCAGAATGACATTTAAGCATGTGACTTTCTCAAATAACAATCTCCATTTACATGCATTAAATTTGAAATTGATGATTGAGGTTTTGAAGGAAAATAATGTCAACTAGATCTTTGTGTTTAAGGATCCAGAGGACTGCATCTTATAAACAGCTAGTAAATTATGTATGTGACACTAATACCATTTGCATTTCCACACTCAAATCCTATCCTGGTTTACTACATACAATATTAGGAGCAGACTGATTAAGCAGTATCCCTTTTAATTTGGTCTTATTGTACTCAGCTGATGGATTAAAACTAAAGGTTTTCTTTTAATATCTTTCTTCTTTGGCAGACAGAATATTAAGAATTTTTTTTAAAAGGGAATGACAAGAGAAGCTAACTTTAATTTGTCAATAACATTTTCAATACTAGAGTAAGTCATGCAGAGGTGTATTGCAGATGTTAGTGAAGCAGCACCTTGCTTAGTTGGTGGAAGTTGGCTTCATGTATAAATAACTATATATTCTGAATCTGCAGATTCCCATCCCTCTGTCCTACCACCCTTCCTTTTGCCTCCCTTGGGTACTTACTCTTGAGAATACATTTATTCCTGTCCCTGTAAATAATATCAGTTTATTTGTTGGGGATCAGTTGCTGTGGTGTGATTTAGATCATGAGCTGTTTTTCTTTCTCCCCATGCTTTTCACTTCTCATCATTCTGATACAAGTTGATGTAGGTTTAAATTCCCCAGATTTAAAAACTGAGCAGGCTCTTTTTAATATTTTGCAAGATATAGATTATCTGGCAAAGTTGAATCTTCTTCCTAAGGGTAACCAGTGGTTTTAAACCCGCTACATTGACATTCATGAAAGTGAGTCCCTCCTCAATAGTTTTCTTGAGTTTGTTTGAGATTGTGAAGTGGCTTTTCTTTAACAAAGAAAGACTTCTGCAATAGTTCACTTCATTTGTCATCTGTGGTCATCAAGGCTATTTGATGTTCCTAAGCTGACCCGTGCGTTTATTCATTATTTTAAAATATGTACAAGGTTGTAGATTTGGTCAGTCCTAAGAAATTTTATGATCTCTCTCATAGGTTCATTTCGTTTTTTCAGCCTAATGATGGCTGGTTGTAAAATATGTATTTGTCTACAAACCTATGGACCTAATTGTAATTTGAAAAAAATTAAAAAACAATGACAACATAACCTGGTATTTAATATAGCTGACTCACACATGGGGGGTGAATTGCCTTCTGTTGTTGTGATAGGTAGGGTTGTTTTCTTGAGGGTGGGGAAATACAGGAGAATCAGGAGTGTCTAGGGAGTGATATGTGTGTTTACATAAACAAGTACGTGGCTTATACATATAAAAGGTTTTGTCATCCGCTGTCACTGAAGAGTTAGTAATGGAAACAGGCCCGCAGCAAATTAGCAGACCACTGTACAGTGGAAAAAGTAATTATCTGATCCCCTGCTGAATTTGTAAGTTTGCTCAGTTCCAAAGAAATGAAAACTCATATTTTTATGGTAGTTATATTTTAATGAAAACAGGATATCAACCATATATACAGAAAAAAAACACATTACTTAAAAGTTTTATATTGATTTGCATGTCATTGAGTGAAAAAAGTGTTTGATCCTCCACAACCCAGCCAAATTTCTTTCTTCCACTATGTGTCCATGTGGCATATAGATTGCAACTGATCAATCAATCAATCACAGGCACTGTTACAATAAATTACAGATACTACTGATCTCACCTCGTTATATATATGTATATATATATATATATATATATATATATATATATAAAGCACACCCAAATCAATTTCAATGAAGACAGACAACACCAAAGATCTGCCAAAGGATGTCAGGAAGACCATCAGGAAGCTCGGTAATGGCTGTTGGTGCAGCTATTTGGAAATGGAAGAAATACAAAATGACCAGCAACCACCCTTGGTCTGGAGGTCTTGTGTCATGGCGTGAGGATGATAAAGAAAAAGGTGGTGGATCAGCCCAAAACTACACAGGAGCAGCTTGTCAATGATCTGAAGGCAGTTGGAACCACCGTCACCAAGAACACAAAATCCCTACTGACAAACCTGCTGAGCAGCTAGGAACAGGATCTCCAACTGGTACTAAGTTATGTTTTGCTTGGGGATCAAATAATTGTTTCACTCAATGACATGCAAATGAGTTTATAATTTTTATGTTATTAACGGACATATATAATCCTCACAGTGGTGGCAGTTTCATGTAATGTTTATAAGGTTGGGGTGACTTGGAGGAGTGACGAAACGTTTCTCCCACTGAAAACTCTACATATGGATGAACAGAATCAACTTTTTGGGGTTTTATGTCATTTGTTTTTTCTTGATATTCGGTTGCTATTCTTTCTCTTTCCATAAAAATAAAACTACTATAAAAGTTAGGAACTGTTTTCTGTGTGAGCACATTTACAAATTCAGTGGTGAATCAAACAACTATTTCCCTCCATTGTTTGGCGGTATGTGAGGTATAAATTCACACCCTATTTTTTGCATTCAGCAAACTTTCAGCAAACCATTCAGCAAATTTTCTCGTAACTGTTTTCAAAAAACCTGAAGATCATCATGATTGCTTCCAAGTAGTCCCATACCGTCATGGCAACTTATCTTAGGTTTTGTCACCTGCATTTCTCATTTCTGCCGCTTCAGCTCTAATCGGAAAGGTCACGTCAACAGATCCAGGGGACAGATATATGGACAGATAGCTGCTCTGGACAGTTTTCCACAGTGGCAGGATCTTACAGTAGCAAAAGTCTCATGTTACTAGTGTCTTATTTCACTAGCTCAGGGCAGCAAGTGAAACTCACTGCCCTTGGGTATGTGTCCTCTCTTCTCATTATCTGTTTATCTACCACTCAATAGTCTTTTACCGTTTCTCCTATTTATTTTTCTCCATATCACTTAGACATGGCTCGCGATACTGCCAAAGCTAATGAGGTAAATTAATGCACTTTTCTGAACTCCCAGAGGTTAGAGATTTTTTATTATGTTACCAAATGCACAACAGTAATATTATATGATATATTATATGACATATAATATATGTGATTCTGCAGTCATGTAATGTATAACCCCACACAATACTAGCTGTTCATAATTCAGATCTGTTTGCTGACTTTCAGAAATCAAATGTATTTGCAGTCATTGTATACAGCCACACTTCAAAGCAGATAAGGTAAAGAAGAAAAGAAAGAAAAGAAAAGAAACGAGGAATGTTATAGTTTTTCTTTTACCTCTGTGTACCTGGACGATCCTGGCATGATAAATAGTATATATTAAGCTGAGCCTCATTATTGTACAAATCACTTTGGTTAACCAGATACATTTTATTATTATCCATAACATAATACCATGAAGAAGGCAACTGATTAGTCCCAGATTTATTTTTCAACATGACAACAACCACAAACATACAGCCAGTGTCCAAAAAAACTATGTTCTGCAACAAGAAGAGCAACAAGTACTGCAGCAGATGGTACAGTCCAATGGGCAGAAATCTGTGCCATCAGAAACTGAATTTGAATAAGTTAAATTTGAAATGCTCGGATTGAATTACATGTAATACATTTATTACCAACCTGAGAGTTTATCCGCTGGTCATTCGACATGACGAATGACTTCTGAAGTCTTAATTCAGCTCAAGACGCGTAGATTACTGTCAGTAACACTTTCGGTCCGATAGTAAAACGTAGTTCTATTAATCTGGGCTCGATTACTCTTGAACCGGAACCGGATGTAAGTCCCAAAATACTGAATTTTGGAACTGAAATTGAATTGTAGAACTGAAACTGAATGGTGAGAAGTGAATCTGAACTTATTCGAGAGCTAAACTTTTAAAGGATAAAATACGGTTTCAAAGCAAATAAATTCATTTTCAAAATATAAAATTCAATTTTAATTTAGTGATGATCATTTTCAAACCAATAAATTGAATTTCAAATTAGGCTAAGTCATATTCAGTTTTTAAAGGCATTTATTCAAGTTCCAATTCAGATTCAACCGAGCAATTCAAATTTAACTTATTCAAATTCAGTTTCTGATGGCACTGATTTCTGCCCATAATTTTCTTTTTACTTTTATAAAGGTAACAGATACATAATTTAAACTGAAAAATAAAACAGAGTAACTGTCTTTTTCTGCACTTTTTTTTGAGTGAGTAATTTCTGCAACACAAGTCACAAATTAAAGTGCTACATAAAATTTCAAATACTCTCTGAGGGCTTCTAGCGGACGTGCGCGGCATGACAGAGTGGGCATGCTGAGAACATAAAACAGAGACAAGTATAAAAAGAATCAAAGACAGAAAAAGTGGAGGGGGGTGTGGAGCATGTGTCACAACAGGATGCTGGGTTTGTTGACAAAAACAAACAGTCCTGCACACAATGCACGTCAGTTGCACGTCATTCCAAACAGTACACAAACAGTGACGGTGGTGGAAAAGTAGGGGTCACAGCACAGTGAACAAGCTTTTCAGGAATCATCCCTGATAACAGTAGCTGATAGGAATTGACACTGTAAGGGTCTAGATGCTTGCACACTCTATATACAGTACTGAGAAAAATACTGAGTCACCCATCAATGTAAAGGAAATATATTAGGAGGTAGACTTTCTTGTAATTGTTTTAAAGTGGTCTTGAGCAATAGTTCTCCAGGCTTTCTGAAAGTCTTTCGAACCTTTTCTTTAGACATTGGCTACTGACCAATTTCAGGGGAATGTTTCTTTGTTGAACAAGCATTGACCAGTGAATGATTCAAGCATTTAAAAAAGATATCCAGCTCAAGGGATGAATCAGTGTTGTGTCTACACAGATAGCTTATCAAAGAATCCGTTTTCAGATTGTGTCTTTAAACACTAGCAGCTTGTTGCAAGAGAACTTACAAGTGATTCCCTATCAAATGAAAA
Source organism: Rhamphochromis longiceps (assembly GCF_057381845.1). Lineage (NCBI taxonomy): Eukaryota > Metazoa > Chordata > Actinopteri > Cichliformes > Cichlidae > Rhamphochromis > Rhamphochromis longiceps. Next base: position 47,864,440 of record NC_140563.1, read on the forward strand.
CTAATCTCAGCACGTTGTGCAGTGTGTCCCTACAAGATCTGAGGAAACTGGACAAGTTTCAGATGTGTGAATGTGTGTGTGAATGGGTGGATGACTGGATATGTAAAGCGCTTTGGGGGTCCTTAGGGACTAGTAAAGCGCTATATAAAAATACAGGCTATTTACAGGCTAAGTGTAGGACAAACGTGGTAACAGGCCTAGAAAATACAATCTACTGCATCTGAACAGTGTCTGATGTTCATAAGAAATAGGAAAAAAATCCAGCAAAGACCTAACTGGACTGAGTCTAATGGAATAATCAATCAGAATTTTTGTTCAAATCATCACTAACATGTACAGTGAGGTGAGAAGGAAAACAGTGGATATGTACAGTCATCTGTAAATACTCATGGATAAGGCCCTGGAGATACTTCTCCACTTGGGGCACCAACAAATTCCAAATTTGGAATAGATACTCTACACTTTTCTGTCTGAGGTAGATGGCGTCACCTTTGGAAATGCTATTTCTGCTCTTAACTGCTCTACACTTGACTACATTCTGCCCCTTTGCAAGCTGAAGGTCATTACTCAAATAAGCCAACAGAATCACATTTTCTCCAGAAAGCAGAGAAAAGATGCCAAAGTCCACCAAACCCTCCACTTATGGCTTAGTCACAGTAGAGTAAGAATACAACAGCTACCTTCTTGCGAGCAGGAAAAATCACCAGTTGTGATTATACTGAACTTTTTTCACATTCAGCGACAAAATGATTTCCCAGAGGTTGACAATGAAACAGCTTTAACCTCTGGGAGATCACATTGCAACGTGATTGCACAGGTCGCCTGGTGGGAGGCAACCTGCCTCTAAACAATCACAGTCAAACTCAAAGTGACAGCAGTCTGTCTCAGACAGGTTTGTAAATAAGTGCCTTCTCATTTATAAATGCAGACAGATTGCCAACACACTGCAAACAGCCTGACTCATTCTGTGCAACTAGTTCACGATGCATCTCCTTGGGAACTGGACTTAACTGGTTGTCAGATGGTTGTATTCTGATTATATTCCTAAATAAAAGCAAGCTTTTTTAGTGTCTTTCAACTGCAAACTGATAGCAGACTGACTCTGTCTTTCATTGCCATATTGAGACACCAAAGTTTCTTTAAACATGGCAACTGACTGCAAGTGGTTGGAGACCAGCTCCTTATATGTGTGTGCTTTTTAAAAACTTTCTTGACAGTTTTTCTTCTGTGAGAAATTTGGTCTCATTTGTTTAAAAAAAGAAGAACATTTTAACAAAAGGATTTGTACAAAATTGTTCATTCTCCTTTCTTTGTCACTTGTATTTCTCCAGACATGTCAATCCAAGGTGTTTGATCTATCTGATGGAGTGTCGCAGTACGCATGGTTCCCCTGTCGAGTAGCTGATTCAGCCTGGGGATATTATACATACTGGCTCAAGGTAACACCAATATCCATGAAATATAGTTCAGATGACACCTGAAAATTGCGCTTTTGGGTTGAGTGTTCTTTGTAATAATGTCAAACTGCTGTACTGATACTGACAAAGCTTTAGAGAGTAATCAGCATTAGACGCCTGGATTGGGAAAGTATCTGTGTATTAGATACTAAACAAATTAGGATAAATCTAGTTGTACACACAAACACAAACACAAACATGTGACTAATTTTACTTAACTTTGTGCTTTTCCCTTTATTCAGGCCCACTTTTCTCATCCCATGGTGGCAGCAGCAGTAATTATACACTTGGCTGCTGATGGGACTGGCTTCATTGATCAGACACAATGTAATATTACTGTTCAACTGGTGGACACCAAAGAGGGGATCCATAGCCTAGGTGAGAATTATCTTAATGTGTTTTCAAACTACTACTTACCTCTGTATCAGTCTAAGTGAAATGATGAAAGCATACGTCATTTAGAACGCCGCCCCCTTAAGCATGTGTTGCTTTCATCCCTTTGTTTTGTAACTTGATTGGCTATGTCTCAGTTAGAACACGGTATCAGCTTTTCATCACCAGCTCCTTTGTAGGCCTCCTCTTCTTTTTGATCTTTGAGGTTGGTTAACATCTGCTTCTGTCCCCTACCTTCCCTATCTCGACGTCAATGCACAATGTTTTGTCTTCTGCTCTCGGCCCCAATATCCTCTCCACAGGTGAGTGGCGTCTAAGCTGTCGCACAAACCCTTTGGTCATCCCAGTGAGTCATGACCTGTCAGTGGCCTTTTACCACACCAAGGCTATCCTGGTGATGTTTTCCTCTCACCTCGTGGCCATCTCCGGCGTAGCCCTGCGTTCCTTCCAGTCTTTTGACCCCATCACAATAAGTGGCTGCCAAAGCAATGAGATCTACAACCCCACAGGACAGAGGTGAGGCTAAAAATATACAAACGTAACAGCGCTGTAAAAGATGCTAACATATTTAACACAGACGTCAGTCGAAAGCATGCGAAATCACATCATGAACATGTTATATCACACACACGCACGCGCGCACACACACACATGCATGCATGTATAATTTACACTATAGTCAAGTGTTTGTATGTGTTTTGGAGGAATGCGGGTGCATTTATACTAGTTTTTAATTTATTAAACAAAAGAATAAGTCTTGTTTCTGAGTCACAGAGCTTGTTATGATATGTATTTGCTGTCAAGTCACATATTTATGCATACAGACAAACTGTTATTGCCCCCAAACAGCTCTCTTGGAATTTCTTTAAACATTCTTCAGGAAGAGTGCTCCAGGCTTTTTGAAGGACATTGAAAGCTTTACTTTGGATGTTGGCTGCCTTTTGTTGTGTTCAAGAAGATTCTGTACTGTACTTTGTGTTTTTCTATCCAGGTATGCTTTTACTGGATTGGGAGTGTGTTTGAGATCATTGTCATGGTGAAAAATGAAGATGTTGTGTTTAAGGTGGTATTGCAAATGGTACTGCATGGAGAATCAAACTCTGACCATACTTTATGTATTTGTAATTCTAAAACACACAACCCCACTGGCTGAAGTACAGCCACAAACCATGACTGAGCCTCCACCGTGCTTTACAGATGGCTGTAGCCACTCACTCATCATCTGTTGTCATAAATGAGTGAAAAAGGCAGCTAATGTCCAGAGAAAAACTTTGAAAGGACCCCCAGAAATCCTGGAGAACAACTACTTAAATTTATTTAAAAAAAAAAATCTTGATCCTTTACTCAGTACTGCATCAAACAAGCCTTCCAGACTCCAAAGTATTTTCTTCTCTTCATATATTTTGTATAGATATGTTTACATATATATTCAGCACATGCTGTATATATATGTAAACATAAAAGACAAGGAGAACTAAAACCTGTATGTGAACATTTGAATCTGAAATGCATTAACTATGCAAGTTAATGAGAGTTCACAAGTGTAATATCCTTGGCAGTTCATTGGACCTCGTAACTTATAAATTTATAACCAGCTGCCAGCCAGGGTTCAACACTAACTTTTCGTTACAGTTCAATTTGCTGTTGTGTTAAGTTCCAGCTATTTTTTTCTTTTTTCTTTTTTTTTTACAAAATCCAAAAATGTTTTTTCATCTGTAAATTTCTTGCATTGTTCAATAGGGCACTGAGGCTGCAAGCTGCGGTTTCTTCAACTCTAACTTTAAACTGGCCATCAATCAGGCATCAAATTGGAGGCCAAGTACAGAGCACCATTTCTAAATTGGAAATTATACCATGAGATGCATAAAGATTCATAACAGCTGAAAAGAAAGCTTCATAATAACAATAACTATAATAAAAGCCAATAAAGATGCTTACATCATTTTCAACAGCTGCTGGCTGAAACACCAAAACAGTTATTACCTATTTGGCTATAAAATAACAATTTTGAGCCTGCACTACCTCCAAGTACCCACTCACAAACATACCTAAAGAAGACCACACACACAGTCAGAATTGATCAATTTCCACACCACCGTCATGCACGCAACAGTTCACAGAGACGATGATTCCACAAACCTTTCAACAAGAAATGCACTAATACGCACCACAATACCCAAAGAATGGATGGTCTGAAGTTCTGTGTGGAGAGATAGAGCTGTTTGTGGCTTTTGTTGTGTGCCAGTTAGACATCCAAGTGCACCTAAATAGATTAAAACTGCTGTGCATCTGCATCAGCCAGGAAATTGTTTGTTGCCGCACACAGAGGCATAGTTGCTTTCTCCAAGACTTTTTGCCGACTTTTCTTTCTTTCATATTCTCTCAACCTGATCTAATTTCCAGAAGCTCTTGAAAACACTGCTTATATGATGGCAAGCCAAAGAGACAATACCCACTTATCTTCAGAAGCTCTGAACATGCTACAAGCTGAATATGATAATATAGTGCAGCTCAGTGCCGTTTAGACATGAAGAATCCAGGCTTTGTGTTTTTGTGTCTTAAGTCTGTTTTTCTTTAATCAATACCAATTCATCATCTACATTATACTGTTTATATCCCACTTTGAAAGCTGCTTGTCTCTCTTCTACATTTTCTTTTACATCCCGATTCCCTTTCCCTGATTTGTTACATCTCTGCTCCTCCACTACTTCTGGTATCCTTTTCTGTCTTCTCATCCTTTACTTGCACATGACCCTCCTTTCCCTCTAACTGCCATCTTCTTCTTCTTAATTCTCCCCTTTTTTGTGCCTCCTGCGCCCACTTTCCTTCTCTCATTCTCCTGGGCTGAGCAGCATATTTCCCGTAATACTTATGCCTCCACAAAACACCACATCCCCTTTTTCCCTGAGTTGTTAACTACAGGAGCTATTAACATGACTCAGTTTTATGTCCCAAGCTTGTCTGCAAGAAAATGCACGCGCACACACACACACACACACACACACACACACACACACACACACACACACACACACACACACATATATGTATATATGTATATACATATGTGTGTATATATTGGTTTTGTTTCAGTTTGTCACACATTTCTTCTCTTAACTTTTACACTCATCACCAGAGTGAGAACTCTTGGACTTTTATTTGTCCCCGCAAACAACAAAACAGAAAAAGAAACAATATTCACAAAAGTTTTTGTATAGTTCCCTCATTTCTCTTGAATTCTCCTTTCTGTCATACAAACTATTCCCCTGTGGTGTATAATGTATTCTCATTTGCAGGAAAGGAGGCTAGTTTTCCAGGTAGTTAATTGTAATTTATGTCATAAATTCCAGAGTGACTAGCAAAAAACCACAAAGAGATTTTGTTCAAAGCCATAGAGTCCATGAAGCAGCCTCCTAGGTCTCCCAAGCTTGTCCTCAAAGAGTAGACGTAAGGGACCGCTGCTCTTGTGCTTTATAATTATTCTTCACCTGCTCAACGTAGCTTTTTGTCAACATGAGTTAACATACTGGGAGCAAAATAAGGGAAAAAATGAAGGGCATATGGAACAGTATATGTAAACAGAAGGCTTAGATTATTAACAATCTTGAGAAAGAAGGCATGCAGTGCAAAAAATATGTGGAATGAAAGCAGGTAAAATAAGACAGAAAAAAGAAAGATACAAATTCCATTGTTGCAGGACTGAGTTTAACAATGTTTCTCCAGATCTGTATTTTCTTACATACTTTCTCTCTCTTTTCGGTCCCCCACCCCCTCACAGACACGCACACACGCACACATACACAATGACAGAGAAGGAGAGTGAAATACTTTTCCTTCTTTTCTTTCTTCACTTCATAGGGGAACCCTATACTACAGAATGCAGACTGTTGTAAAAAGGTGCCTTGGGCACCCAAGCATTCCAAGAGTGTTAAACGCCTTCTCCATCAGGATCCTAACAGAACTGTGGTCAAACTGCACCATTGTAGCTTGCACAGCATCTATCCCGTTGTTCTTAATTCCCTAATATTCACACTCCGCTTTCATGTGCATTGCAGAATATGGCAGCCTTTTCTCCGTGTAGTTTATTGATTTGGTATGTTAAGCGGTCATTGATGGATGATGTGGCGGATTCGATGTATAATTTGTCTCTTTTGGAGCACTGCTTCCACGTTTCTGAGTTTGCAGTGCTATTATATTCACAAAAAATGTGTATTAGTGGTATTTTCAAATTTGTTTTATTTTTTATTTTTTTTAGCTTTGTCATCTCTGTTGTCTGTTCTTCTTCTTTAACACCCTCCCACCCCTGCCCCCACACACAATGCCTCGTAGTTGTGTACATTATTCGTGTGAGGCCATTGACTGCCAGGAACCCCGGATCCGCAATGCAGAGCAGTGCAGTAGCCCTGGCCACCACTTCTACAATGGAGACCGCTGCACCATCTCCTGCAACTCTGGATATGTCCTGCAAGTCCACCAGGACGATGACATCATCAAGAGTCAGGTGAGCATACAAACACACTGCTGCACACATGTTTAACTACGTATAGGCAGCTACATAGCTCATTTCACACAGAGAAACAAGAACGCATAAACATACAACGCAAGCATTCAAGTGCAAAAATGTCAGAGCTTTTGTGTAGTTACTGGAAAATGCATGCACACATGAAGCCGTCTATGCATATTCAAACAAGCTTTCATGTAAACTCAAATACACAAATGTCAATAAGACAAAAGTGCAAACAAACGTTCTTTCTGTTCTCTTCTCTGTTTATGGATTTACTTTGTCACCTGCAAAAAAACAAACAAAAAACAAAAAAACATGCTTGGCACAGTAACCCTCCAGGGACAATGACATCATAATCTTCCAGGTAGATGAGTGCTGCACTGAAAAGTGGAGCCCCAGTCTTCTCCTTTTTCTAGTTTACTACACATAGACATACAAAGACACATCCACACGCACACACAGACACATGGGCGCGCCACACGCACATGCATTAAACAAGCACAGACATAAAAGTGTTTAGTCTCTTGCTGAGCATGCTGCACCATCACCTCAAACAGTCACTTTGTATTTCTGGTCCACTGGGATGATGACATCATAGCATAGTGTCTGCTCGCTCTCTCTCGCTCCCTCCCTCCCTCTCTTTCCCTAGCGCCATTCCTGCTCATTCTGCACACATTGAAGTCTCTGTTAAAAGGCAGAGATTTGCTGCCACTGTCACAAAGCAGCACATATTAAATGCTTCCATGCAGATACCAACAAACAAACAGTCAAGTACAAGGAGTACAAGGAAATCTCTTTGCATGGAGATGTGGGGAGATACAGTACACACACACAGATGCTTGCACACCACACATAAACAACTGATCTGGGTAGTTTACACCACATTGTAAACCTTTTGGATTTTGACCAAGATGCAATAAAGGCCATATAAATGCTTTATCCTTCTCTATGGCTTTGTAAAGCTGTCTGCAAAACAATCTATTAATGCTCTCTTAGAGAGATGGCACATGTGTATTGTAGCCTGGAGAAAAAGAAACAGTACTCGCCTGTACTGTATGGTATGTTTGGGAGCTGTATGTGGAACATGAATTAAAACAAGAAGGAGAGAGAAGCAAGAGCGGATTAAGGGTATAAGAAGGGTTACACATAATTGCTTTTCTGATGCGTGGTCTGGACTCTGACTTTAATATTGCTAAAGATACTTCTTCTGTTGGTTGTTCCATATGTTGTGTGCAAGCTGTCCTAACTGGACTGGTTCTAGTACCACAAAGTAGTTTACTCATGTATGCACAGAAACAATGTGTGTGTATGTAAAAAAATCCATTAAAAGCTACTGACATACACATTTTATGTACAAAACCTTGGAGTTGATTTTTCTTTGCAGATTTATAATTGCATTATATTTTGATTGACAATGCACAATCTGTCTATTCACCAATGTCAGTTCGTTTAGTGATAATTTATGCTTTTAAGAAAAGGAGAGGCAAAAAGTATGCAGTAAGTAAGCTGTTATGGAAGCAGAAAGGACAGAAGAGGGAGTAGGAAGAGTTTTATGCCAAATATTTTCTTGTGTAGTACTTTGAGTGTTTGCCACAAATGATGATTGACAGTTCAAAGATATTACAAGGACTTGTTATTTATGAATAACTTTTGTATCCATTCAGCCAGATGAAAGGCATGTGCTCAGTTTTGTAGATGTGAGCACATTTTATAGTGGTATAAAGTAAAAGCAAAATTGTGGCAGATGGTTTCTAGTTTGGTAGCCTCAGGACCAGCTGACTGCTTTTTTACTGATATGGTCCTTCTAGTTCCTTTGAGTGGTGACCTCTAACACATGCTGTGTTGGTTTTCAGTCAAATGTTAATCGACAGGGATAAGAATTAGCACTTTCAAGTCTTAGGCCGTGGTTCACAGCGAGGAAAGGGTACCCACTCTGGGTTGGGGGAGGAGTTGCAGCCCCTAGGGGAAGGGGACAATGGAGTGTGAGATTAACATACGGATTGATGTGGCATTTGTTGGGATGATAAGAGCTGAGCTTGAAGCTGTGAAGCTGGTAAATCTATATTCTAACCCTCACCTTTGTCCACAAGCTAGGGACAGTAACTCAAAGAATGAGATCCAGGATACAAGGGATGGAAATTAGTTTTCTGTGTTTGGTCTTGGCCATAGGGTGAAGAGGGAGGGGCTCAGAGTAAAGCCTGGTGGAGGTGATTGAAGTGAGGGGAGTCTGAGCATTTTTGCTTAGCCCTGTGACTCTGACCCAGATGTGGATGGATAAATTGTCCATAATAGAAAGTATGTTGGATCTTTTAAAAGTAGTAGGCCAAGGTCTGATCTTTGTGGGACTCCACAGAGAATTTGAATTAATTTTTTCCCTCCTGGATTATCAGTCACTACAAGTCGGATGAGAATGTAGCCAAGAAAAGAGAATATGTGAATTTGTGAGATGGAAAACAGACATTCATGAACAGATGCAAAATTTACTATAAATACTTGAATATGAAAACATGAATATGAAAGAGAGACATATCCCTTTTTCTACTTTTCTTTGAAGAAAGATTCTACTTGAATTAGCCTTTGGGATCAATCAGTCTCAGATATGTTTTTTTTTTTTTAATTCCAATAACATGAAGATAGAGGTGATACAGTTCATGAGTTCTCAAAATAAACATTCTTCTTTTATTAGTATTTCCATTTTGATTGTTGTCAGCCCTGAGGACACTACCACTGCTGAGGTAACACTAAAGTTTCGATAAAAGTTATCAAAACTGTCCATGAGCATAGAAGTCACAAGTTCTGGCTGCAGACAGTCCTATTAAACATCTATTAAAACATCTTTTGAGCTCTGGGTATTTCACAAAGATTTTATACCACCCAGCACTTCCAAATGTTCTGGGTGGAACTGGAACCGGAAAGCTTTAATTCCAGGAGACATGTAAAATACTCTCAAAAAGTATTTGCCCCCTTCCTGATTTCTTATTAATTTACATATTTGTCACATATGAATGTTTTAGATCATCAAATAAATTTTAATATTAGAGTAAGACAATCTGAGTACTTACAAAATGCTGTTTTTAAATGATGATTTATTTTGTCGAGGGAAAATTCAAACCTACCTGGCCCTGAGTGAAAAAGTAATTTTCCCTATTGTTAAATCATGAATTAACTGTGAATAACACATCATGGCACAATCTAAAGAAGTCATTTCAGAGGCCATGTTGAGAGCCATTATTTACAAATGGAGAAAACTTGAAACTGGTGAATTTGCACAAGAGCAGTCCCAAACTTACTCCAAGAGTGGATCGATGATGGGTCAAAAATGGCATATATGGGAGAGTTCCAAGGACAAAACCTCTGAAGACCAAAAAGAACACCAAGGCTCTTCTCACATTTGCCAAAAATTGATTGGCTTACAGAAGATAGGCAGGGAAATAGTTGGGCCATTTGATGACAGAAACCAGTTTGTGAAAAATCGGAAGTGATGTAAAGAATAGTCTAACGGGCCGAATACCCAGGAATATAGGCAGATGAGTGAATAGAGATTGTCCTTATTGAACCACAAGCGTCTTTACTACTTTCTCGATCCATTTCAAAATCTATTGCAGCTTTGCAATACCTTGCAAAATAGTCTCACAGCAAATAAAATGCACTATTTACTTGAAGCATTACTGCAAATGATCAGTTTTGACATAACTCTAATTTGTTTTAACAGTGGAATGCAACTTTATGAAGGTGTTTGATTGCAAGTTATACAGTCCAATCAGGAGTATAACTTTGACTCCAACGGCAACACAGCTGTAACCTAAACTGTACAACTGCTGGATATAATTGGTAAAATAAAGCAATTCACATTCAAAAGAAAGACTGGGCACATCGTGTCTTAAATGTAATAAACGAAATGTGCTTCGAGTCAAAGCGCTGGTAATAAAATGGTCTGACCAGATTCATAGTGCTCATATGCTCTCATCTTTTTTTCAGCTGCACAGTCCTTGCAAAGACACGCACACCTCCACACTAAGGTTGAAAAGTCCAATGTGAAGCATAATCTTGTCTCATTTCATTAGCCGATTACATTCTTGGTTCACTGATGTCAAAGCGATTCTGGGAACACCAACTTCTTACATAATACTATCTTCAGAACAAATCTGTTTCCCTCACTTGCTTGATTTGTATATGTGTCTTTTATTCCTGTCTGTTTTTCAAATCTTTCTCTTCCTTTGAAGTGGTTAGGGAACACTGTGTGCTGGTACTGAAGAAGTCACATCTATTTTATATAGGCATTCCCTTTTACAGATATGACCATTCCCTGCCATGAAACAGCGTTTAGGTATCTGAATTAAAATAACCCCATCGCAAGTCACCATCTGATAAAAAAGATAATCTCAATGAAGTAAAGTATCTATTATCCTAAATTCATATACATATACAATGTTGTTGTGGACAACACGCTGGTGTGGTGGTTAGCACTGTTGTCACAGCAAGAAGGCCCTGGCTTCAAATCCAGGCGGGGCACTTTCAGCGTATTCTCTTTGTGGCTTCTCTCTGGGCTCTCTAATATCCTGTCATAGTATGTATGTTTTTATACATGAGTTAGGTCAATGGGTAACCCTGAATTGTTCATAGGTGCAAATGCTTGTCTGTATCTCCCGGTTAGCCCTGTGACAGACTGGGGGCCTGTCCTCGTGTCACTTACCCTGTAACCTTTTCTTTTTGTAAATATTAATGGTAATAGCTAGGTGTGCCCCTTAGGTCAGTTGTACACACAAGAGATCTAACCCTCAACTAAATCTGTGTTCATCAAACAAACAAACATGTGCTTGCTATTGGCCCAACAAGGATGTGAGCATGTAAATCCCTTTATAGATTCTTAGGAAAACCTTGTAGATCAAAATGTTGCCTGTAAAATTAAAATCACCCTGCTTGTTGACATGTTACGCTGAAATGCTCCTCACACTTATAAAATATGGGGTCTATGGGTTTCTGACTAAAGTTACATTCTCAGTAGCACGCTGCTGTTGTGACCACACCGTTATCCAGAATCATTTGGGCAACCATTCGCTGATATTGCCAGTATGAATATTTCACAAATACAACCTTTGATTCTTAGAACAGGATTTTCACAAAAAATGTTTTATAAGAGGTTTTCCGCGAGGACTGACACATAAATTATACTTAATTCTTAGTAATTCTACTATTTATCATTGCAGATCTATCTTCCAATTAATGTTCAACCATGCTATAATTTGCTTGTTTGCCATCTATAAGAAGACAAATCCCTAAGTTGAGGAAGGGGTTGTCTGTTGGTTCATTTGTCTGTAGGTCTGTCTGGCTTGAATTAGGAAGCATAGCCAAGGGTTATTAAAATCGCTACTGGAAGAGAAACAGGCAGCTGTAAATTTTTTAAGGGAAGGAAAATTCCCACACATTTACACACATAGTAGCACACACAAACCTACATATATACTCACTTTAGAAAGTGCTCTTCCCTTTTTGCACACCTAGCTGTCTTGTAGATTTTTATTATTAATCTATTTACAAATGCTCCTCACACTTATAAAAGATCAAAAGAATTAAGAGGAAAGTATTTGACTCGTTGTTCTGAAGCAACAGGTCTGTGCTTTAGGTCATTGTTATGCTGGGAGGTTTAGGACCCCCTTCGCCCCATGTCATATCCACCTGGGGTGAAACCCTTTTCAAGAATCTCTCTCTACTTTATCAATCACTCTTTCACCAGTGCCCCTGTCATAACAGGAAGTTTCCACCGCTTTGACCAAAAACATCACATTTATGGAATATCTTCATCTTGCTCTGAGGCCTTTTCATACCAGACTCTAAGTGGGCCCTTATGTGTGCTTTACTCAACTCTCTCTGGCCACTTTACAGAAAAAAATAAATAAAAAGACCTGATAGATGGAGTCATCCTGAGATGGTCATCCCTCTGTCAGATTTTTCCCCATCTTTGCACAGCATTTTTGAAACGCTGTTTTAGTGATAGATGGGTTCTCTATCACCTCCCTCACCAAAGCACAAACACATCTAGGTAAACGTGTGTGTTTATGTGTATTTGTATGTGTAGGGTGTAGTATTGACCACACTTGTGAAGTGCATATTAGCTCGTACCTTATCCCACACATGCACAATTTTGCAAGTGTACTTAAGATTTTCACATATTTTAAAAGAGATGTTTCAATGTTGCTTCTATGGTCCACATTGCTTCTCCACAGCTTCACATCTCAACTGACTCATTCAACTCTTCACCCAGTTGTTTTCCAGAAGGCGCTCACATGCAATGCATATGTTACCTTGTTGGACATCCAAATATGAAAGGAGCTTATTTATTTTGAGGGAACCCGATACTGTTAGGCAGTATCATGTAACGGGATTGAGATGAAAGACAGATATACACGGAAACAGAGAGAAGATTATGAAACAATACATTTGTATTGCCAGCTGAGTCCAGTTTGTGTTGAAGTTTGGCCTCGCTTTAAAAAGATGTGTGTAATTAAAGTCAACCAGTGTAATTGATGGGTTACCCACACAGATTTCTCTTCTGGTTCTGAGAATAAAAAGTCAAAAAGATTGAGCTCTAACAGCTTTGTTGTGAGCTTTCTTGGCACGACTATCGATTTAAACATTCCTGTTGGATTACATGGTTCTACTTAATGGAAGAGGATAAAAAAAAAATTGAGGGTTAACCCATTCAGATAAATTTCGTCTCATCTCTGAAAACCTCACACTACAAGCCAAATAACTGGAGCAATGAGACCTATTTTTGATAGAGAATAAACCTAACACGAGGAAACTTTTCTAGTTAAAAAAAAACAGTTAGAAAGGATTTTGAACTATTCTGATTGCCCTGTCAGTTCTCAGGAGTTCAAGAAAATATTGTTTTCTAATGCTATATTCTCTAGACAATATTCTTCCCTTGAACAGAATGGTTTCACATAGCCATGTGTAGAGTGTGTCCACACACACACACACACACACACACACACACACACACACACACACACACACACACACACACACACACACAATAAATGCAAAACGTCTGGCAATTGAGAAGTAATTTACCTTAATGATAATCCCTTATACTGGAACCTTTATCTTGCTGGCGATTTAAGCATGCCTCTGTATGAAATAGTGGAGCTATGCTGCCACTGCTGGGTTTGCTCTTGTTTGAGTCTGTTTCTTGTGGATTTTGCATGTCCTCCCCATGTGTGAATTTCCTCTTGGTTCTCCGGTTTCCTACCACATTCCAACAACATGTAAAGGCCCAGGCACACAGGATACCCTCTGTAGTCTTTCAAAAGTTGGAGAGGCTGCCTTGATTTTCAGAAGGGAGCAACGGAAAGCCACTTGTTCCTATTTGTTTATGAAATTACAAACTCAGTAAATATGAAGTAACCTTTCTACTTTTTTCCCCCTTTGATTTTGTACTATTTCCAGCATATTGTTTATCTCTTACCTAAATATAATAACGACTTTCTTATGTTTTGTGACTACACATAAATTCAGAAAGAGGATGAATAATGGATGTAGACTAAACCCACAGGGGTTTGCCTTCTATTTGTAGAAGACTTTATGTGCGTGCGTGTGTCTGTGTGTGTTTCTCAGCTGTCACACTTCCACTGAAGTCAATCTGTTTAGGGTTAGGGCTGATTGTGCAGTTGCTGGATATCAGTTGTCTGAAGTACATGACTTGACCTTACAAATGCTATCAGCAGTTACTTGAGCTGCTGAGTGGCCTGTGAGGCTTACTGACATACAGTAAGCTAAGCCCGATCAGGCTTTGTTAGGTTACACGCTGATTAGGAACTTGTTGAAATGATTGCAGAATTGCTGTAGTCATTTTTTTGTGAGGTAAACATTTATAGGACAAGTGCACTACATCAGTCTGTCGCATCAATATGCAAATTAAAGCTTGCATCAATGAATATTATTATATATCTATGTAGACTATGTTGTAAAACTTATATTTCTTTATTTGTTATTTACTTTGTGTTATATCATGTCTTGTTTTCCAGTCAGAGACTTCAGTAACAATAACTTGTGCAAATGGGAAGTGGAACAAACAGGTATCATGCGAGCCTGTGGACTGTGGTTTACCAGACAAGTATCATGTTCATCCTGCCATTTTCAACTTTCCAGAGGGCACTACCTATGGCAAAAAGAGCACATTTCAGTGTCGAGAACCTGCCCAGCTAATGGGTGAGTTGCCTAGCGGAGCACTGACATATCCATGTTCAGATTCATATTTACAGGGTACCCTTCAGAGATCTTTTCCAATAAATATATACACCCGCTGGTCACTTTATTAGTTACACTTGTTGTGTTTGCTAATGCTATTATCTAATCAGTGACTTTGAACATGGTTTGCAGAGAATGGACCAAAAAAGAGAAAATATCCAGATAGCAGCTGTTCTCCTGGCACAAAAGCAATGGTGCCAGAGGTCAGAAACAAAAAAGAATGGCTAGGCTGGTTTTAGCTGATAGAAAAGCAACAGTAACCATGAAGCAAATGGGCTACAGCAGCAGAAGACTGCACCAAGTGTCACTTCTGTCAGCTAAGAACGGGAAACTGAGGCTATGATTCACATGGGCTGAACAAAATTAGACAATAAAACACTGAAGAAACATTCCCTGCTCTAATGAGTCAGGATTTCTGATGTGATACTCAGATGGTAGGTTCAGAATCTGGTGTAAACCAGATAAAAGCATGGATCCATCCTGTCTTGTATCAGTTGCGTAATGGTGTGAGGCTATTTTCTTGTCACACTTTGGGAGCCTTAGTACCAACCAAAGCCTACCTGAGTATTGTTGTTGATAATCTCCATCCCTTTATCATGACGGTGTAATCATCTTCTGTCAGCTGCTTCCAGTATTTGACATTGCCTTTTGAAAATTAGCACCGTATCACAAAATGATCTCAAACTGGTTTCTAGAAGATGACAATGAGAAGAATCTCTGAAGAATTTTTCTGGCACTTTGTTGAATCTATCCCATGAAGAATTAAAGCAGTTCTGAAGGTCAAGGGTGGTCCAACCAGATGCCCCACACATGGATCCCGAATGCCTAGATCTATACAGAATCAAAAGGAACCTAAGAGCCTTTATCATGAACTAAATGTGGATTTGGCCAACTTCAAGCCAATAGCATCAAGTGCAGCATCTACCAAGGAGATCCTTTGTCCCCAATGGTCATTGACAAGACTGGCTACAGATACTGACTATGGAATGGAGCAATCATCAGCCACCTCCTCTACATGGATGACATCAAGCTGTACGCTAGGACTGAATGAGACATTGTTCACTGATCCACACCACCAGGATCTACAGCAACATCATTGGAATGTCATTTGGACTAGATAAATGTAGTCGGATGTTAACAAAGAGAGGAAAAGTAGTCAGAACTGAGGGAATTGCACTACCAGAAGGGAACATTGCAGACATTAAGGACGGCTACAAGTACCTGGGAATTCCACAGGCAAATGACAACCACAAATGAGAAATGGAAACTGCAACCACCAAATACCTGCAAAAGGTCAGGCAAATCCTGAGAAGTCAGTTGAACTGGAAGAACAAGATCCGTTTTAACAGCTACACCCTGCAGGTTATCAGGTTCTCTGCTGGGATAATAAGCTGACCAAAGGAGGAGATAGAGGCCACTGACATCAAGACAAGGAAGCTCCTCATCATGCATGGAGGGTTTCACCCCAAATCCAGCACCCCAAGACGTAACACTAAATGTAAGGAAGATTTGGGGAGTGTCAGAATCACTGTCCAGGATGTGACAACAAACATCCATGAGTACATAGGAAGATGGCCACAACCAAGGATGATGGCCAGAGCTAGCAAAAGAGCCCTGCATGGTGACATCCAGAAGTCCTACCAGTGGCTGGACAAAGCTGGACTGAAAGATAGCGCAGAGGCACTAATCATGGCAGCACAGGAACAAGTTCTGAGCACAAGATCCACAGAGGCTGGGGTCTAGACAGACAGACAAACTGGTGATAGATAATCACACGGACATAGTAGTGGTGGACAAGCAGAGGAAGACAGCGGTAGAGATAGATGAATGATGAAGAAAGTAACAAGTAACCAAGTAACAGAACTATAAGGAAGAAGGAACATGAGAAGCTGGAGAAGTTTCAAGGGAAAAGAACTCAAGAAGATATGGAGTGGGGAGGTAACAGTGGTCCCAGTGGTAATCGGAGCACTTGGTGCTGTGGCCCCCAAGCTAGGCGAGTGGCTCCAGCAGATCCCAAAAACAATATTCGAGATGCGCAGTCCTAGAAACAGCAGAGATACTGTGCAGGACCCTCAAGCTCCCAGGACTCTGGTAGAGCACCCGAGCTTGCAGGATAGAGCGCCCACAGGGGCAAGAGGGGATGTTCTTGCTAATAATTTTAGAGGTTTCTTCCCACTGATTGCCAAGGAACACAGAAAAGACCCTTAAACTAAGACCACCTTTTTTCAAACAACCTCAAATTTGGCTTTGCACTACAACTCATAGTTTTGAAGCCGACTGCATCTGATCTGACCTAGTTTTACTGATTCACTGACCTGTATGCTTTTCCATTTATCCTTTCCTTTTTCGTTTCTCTAGGTACAAACAACACGCTTACCTGCCTCGAGGATGGTCTATGGTCCTTCCCAGAGGCTCTATGTGAGCTTCGTTGCCCAGCCCCTCCTCTTGTACCCAATGCTGTGCTGCAGACAAAACGTTGCCAGCAGTCAGACTTAAAAGTTGGCACACTCTGCAAGTACAAGTGCAGGCCAGGCTACCATGTTACCAATAAACCCAAGCGGTAAAGAAATAAACTGAAATTTTTTTTGTTCATTTTTTGCTACTTTGAAACTTTGTTCCCACATGAAATTAGGGTCTGCACGTGATTCAATTAATCATCTCTCTTTTCCTTTTAGGCGTGCATTCAAACGCCAGTGCACAGAAGACGGCACCTGGCTCGAGGGATCTTGCGAGCCCGTGACTTGTGATCCTCCACCTCCGATCTTCCATGGCTCCTATAACTGTACCAATGGGTTTCGTTTTGACAGTACCTGCACCCTAAACTGCTCTGACCCTGCTGGTAATACTGCTATCGCCGGCACAGGACGCTCTGCCCATACGGTGAGGCTGCTGCACCCTACTTGCAAGCAGGTCTGTCCATCTCTTTCCTCTCTGTCTATTCTTGCTTTGCCAGTGTCCTTGTCTTCTCTTTTTTATCTCTTCTTTGCACCCTCACAGTTCTTTTTTGTTTTGTTTGTTCAGCATAACTTAGTAATAAATAATATAATCACAGATAAATATAGTGCATTTAAAACAATTTGTACCACCAGGCTGATTCTCCAGGATTACTGGTAATGTTGTTTGTTTGGAAATCACTACAGACAAATTGTTATTAATATACTCTTGTGTAATATCATACATAATTACTAATGACCAATGATAATGTACTAAATTAACGAATTAATGACTGAAAAATAAGATACAGCCTTTATCCTGGCTGTTTTTTTCTGATACGTCTTTCTCTGCCCTGCCTGCTTTTCTCCCTGTCTCCCTTAGCCCAACTCAATTTGACGCCATGCTAATTAGATTGCTATTGATTTCCAGAACAGCCCTGCTGCCACAGACTTTTGAAATGTATACACCTTTTAATCTGTTCTGCCTCTTCGACGTTGTGGGTTGGATGCCTACTAAAAATTGGATTGTATTTCCCTGTACAGTGGCATGGCATCTCAGTGTCCTTGGCCTAGTAGTGTTTGTGCACCTGTGTGTATGTCTGTATGTGTATAATTATTTGTCTGTCAATATATGTGTTATTTTCAGGGCAAAGGGTCCAATGAGATCCGCTGTCGAAAAGATGGAAATTGGACAGGGTCGTTCCGCCTGTGCCCACACAGCCAAGGCCAGTGTTCTTTACCTCAAAACCTCCATTATAGCCTGCAATACTCATGCAAACGAGGACACGGCATAGGTCTGTATGCACAAATCTACTGTTACTTAATGCTTTTTTTATACTAGGTTCATCTTTCACACATTGCCAAACCATTGTGACATAGTCTCACAATGGTTTGGCAATGACGAGGAAAATAAATCTCGGCATTCGTGGTGTTGATCTTTCATTAGTGTAATTCTCTCTGTCACTTTGTCACACAAACAAACACAGGTGAGGAGTGTGAGCTGACATGTAGAGAGGGGAACAACGATGTTGTGATCCTCCCTCACAATATGACCGTAGGAAAAGTAATGAAGGAGCACTGGAGAAATCCACCTAAGTTGAAGGTAAGTTTGCATGTGTTTGTGTGCGCCTCACAGCTCTGAGAGACGCACTTCACGAAGTTCTGTGAAGCACAGCTCTTCTCCTTGGAATTTCACATATAGTTCCTTGATCCTGACTCCATCGCTTGCAATGCAAAATGCCAACCCAATGCCATACAAATATTTGGATTAGAGGCATAGCAACCTTTTAAAATTTATTCTTGACAACAAGTATGAAAACCTCCTGCTGCCCACTTTCCTTTCAGTCTTCAAGATGATATAGTAGTAGATATAGTGGAGAGATAATGAGGTACAAGAACTTTATTCCCAAGGTGTAAAGATTTTTTTCTAAATTCCAGTGTATTTGTCTTGCTGAAGAATTGTTGTGAGGCACTTGTTTTCACCCTCACTGCCACTGTGACCAACCTTATTCATTCAGGTTAATCACTGTTAAAGAACACTGAAGCTCACTGGTAATTGGCCTAATTTAGATATACCTTACAGGTACTTAAATAATAAAGTGTTCTTTTTTTGGCAGATAGCAAAACACAGAGGTAGGAGGCTGTGGTGGAGAAGGTCACATAGCACAGGACCGTACATTTTGTCTCTTTTGGGGCTCTCCGACACAACCATGGTGTCATTTGAGATATTCATGAAGATTATGGTTGAGGTCAGCAGCTGTGTAGAGGTACAGCTGGACCGTGTGTGTTGTCTAAATTCTAATTTTACTCTCAAAATGTATCAATGCCACAAATGTTGAATCTGCCTTAAGTACTTTTGTCAGCTTAATGCCCTTTTAGCTGTAGAACAAGAGACAGGTCTTACTAAATAGCATCGAGTTTTGAAACTAGAGAAGTCGCGCCTGACCAAAAGAGTACATTTTATTTTTCTCTTTTTTTTTCTCCGACAACACCTTTTGTTTCTGTTTCAGAGTCACACTGAGTCAGCAGTTGGTGGTGGATGCCGGGGGAGGGGTGGGTTAGGCCATGTGGACACGAAATGATCTGCTTTTATGGATTTGTGTAATTGATATGATTTGTGCTCAGGGGTAATTTCAAACCTGAGGTTATGCTGTTGGGTCCATCTGATAGTGTAAGAGAAGTCAGAGAAGTGATGTTGGTAGGATGACTGTTAAAGAGTAGGAAAGTGTGTTGAGGATAAGCGGTTAGAAGAGGTAAAGCTTTCAAGGTAATGACCACAAGTCTAAGCAAGTGTAATGTTTTGTTTTGTCCCTCCTTCTGCCAGCTCATCCTGTGTTGATATATCATAATTAATGCGAGCACACAGTCTCATCCCGAACATATACACGCAGTCATAAGCAACTACCGTAGCATCTAAAAGGGCTAACAGAAATTTGCCTTATGGCACAGGAGTGGCCAGGGGTGATCATAAATGATAAGAAATCAGTTTATATTCCTCCTAATGACTAATGGTCCTAGTCTGGCCACCCTATAAAAATGGTCTGCCACTCATGTGGCAAGATGTTCCCAATGGTAGCATGTTAGATTTGCGATCACATAATTGTCATAGTGCTATTACTGACATTAATGGTGAACCTTGTTCCTACTCAGTTAATTCTAGTATCAAAAAAAAGATGAAAAATAAAACTGAATGACCACCCAAGAGATAAGGATGCAAAAACACAGAAATACAAGATAAAAAGGGTATTAACAAAACAGAACAGAAGGATACTGCAGTAGTGGGAAGTGAAAAATAATAATAGTCATGGTGAAGGCTAACAGTTGTAATAACACCAGGAATGCTGTAAGTAGGAATTGGCAAACTATCCCTAGAGGGTGGAATTCTTCATGCACCATCTACAAGAGAATTAATGTCCCCACTTTCTAGTTCTACTTTGCTGAGCTGAAAATCAGCGTTGCCCACCTTAGTAAGTGATGTTGATTTATTGCCTTTAAACTAGTTGTATTTTGGTTCTTAGTGTGACCCACTTAGAATTCTCTCCTCCTTCTTTATCTCCACCTTCCCTCTTTCTTTTCCCTGTCTCTCTATCTATGACTACTCTGTGCCCTCAGCACCCTCCTCCCCCTTTATCAGCAAAATTACCCTGTCGGGCTTACTGCAGAATTAGTCATTTTCTATATGACATGACCTCTTCTGTGGTGGTGCTGAGATAGGGATCTATTTTTATGTGGTATCAGTCCCCTGGGGAGGCTTCAGAGGGTGAGGATCCCATACGTAGTGAGGGGTGAGGCCAGGCTACAATCATGGATTATCATGATTTACGACATTGCAGTGAGAGGAAAGAGAGAGAGAATGAGAGAGAAGGGGAGAGTTTCTAGATGACATCATCACTGTAGAGCACAAGAAGGAAAGAAAGAAAAAGTACAGCATTTGCAAAAAGTTTCACCTGAAATATAAAATAATGTTCTCAGTATTCCACCGTATATACTGACCATTAGAGCCCTTCCCTGTAGACGCACAGGCATACACACACACAGCAGGCATGTCTGGACTCAGCTATGCAGTACTATATCACAGTAGTAGAAGCATCACTCTCACAGCTCTCAGTTGCCCTCAGATGCTATGTTGTTGATTCTCTCCACCTTGAAGCCTGTATCTTTCTTTTTGCATTGATTTGCTGACACGACTGTAATGAAAAATACCTTAGTTTGCAGCAACAAAAGAAAAGAATGTCAACTTTGTGAGATATTGGGGCACAATGGATCTGAAAAATGGACCAGCTGAGGTCAGCGGGGTTTTGCTGCAAATGGTGCTTTTGGTCATGGCCAGTACTATATAAGCTCGATTTACATATCCTATAAGCAAAGCATCTGTTTGCCTGTTCACGTACAAATTCCCAACATGGGACACAGACTTTATGAGGTCACAGTCGTGAAATTAAAAATGCCCTTTCATCGTCATGTAACTATTTACACCCTTTACACCCTTATATTCTTGTACAGTGTATGCTTAGAAGGGTGCATTAGCACATATAGCTGTACATTCAGTGTACACATTGCTGTCCACCTGCCCTGAGCACAAATGTGTTCTGCTGCATTTCGAAGAGAAACACAGCAGGAGAACAGAATGGGATTCCACACATTCTGCAAAGATATTAGATAACCTGGTCCTCTTACCTCTGTGCTTCTGTCTTTCTCATGCTTCCAGTTCCTTATCCTCCTGGGGGTATGACTAAGTTATAAAAAACATTTTTTTTTAAGTTATGTCTTTTAAAAATCAATTTACTCGGTTTCAGTGTAAAGCAAAGGAGGCTTCACAAAAAAGCTTCTATGAGTAGCACATGAGCTCTTTTGATAACGTCTATGTTTCCCTGTCTTAGGGGTGTGTCCGTGCACAGCTTAAATGTGCCCATTGAGTTTAGTACGGTTAGGGATTATGTGGCCTGAAATCTGGGAAAAAAGGACAAACTCCTGGCAGGAAATAAATTGTACAGAGCAACTTTTCAAGCGTCAGTGTTTCTTTGTTTCAACCCACAAATGTTGATTTATCTTACAGAGTATTATCTGTACAATGGGGCTGAAATGGTATCCACACCCAGAATTCCTCCACTGCATCAAAGGATGTGAGGTAAGGCATACAAAAATTTAATTTTCATACCTACTTTCTTGACTCAAACACAGGATATATGGTGTGTAAAGCTTTCGGTACTACCTTCTGTACTTAGTCCACCCTGAATGCTTATTAAGAATTAAGAGGGTACGTAACAATCAGGTGCTGCTGATCAAATGCACTTGATTAATTGCTCATCAACAAGTGAGACTGGAACTTTCAGATGTGTGCTAACACAATGCTGCAATCTACTTATAACTGGACATCCGAGCAGATTCATCCCAAGGTCAGAATGTTAAAATTCATAACAGTAGAATTAGAAAAAAGCCTGAACAAGTGTGGCTTGTTTGGAAGGGTTCCTGGGCAAATATGGAACAGCTTAGGGGTGGTGATTTGGGCTTGTTTTATAGACACAGGACCTGGACAGTCACTAAGTTGACCGTAAACTTCTCTCCATAGCAAAGGATTCTAGAATCAAATGTGAGGCCTGTGAAACACCAAAACCTTTCCCAAGACTGGGTCATTCAACAGGACAATGATCCCAAGAATAGTAGCAAATCTACCACAGAATGGCTGAAAAAAGTAAATAATCAAGGTGTTGATTATATCTGCAAATGTTGATTAACTAACATAGTTCTGTAAAGAAGAGTGGGCCACATTTCCTCCAAGTCTAAAAAAGTCTGATAAAATCATATTATCATATTATCATATTACTTGAAATAATAATTTCAAGTAATAATGGTAAAGGTGATAAAGGTGGATATATCCATCCATCCATTCGCTTCCGCTTTTTGTGCATTTTGTGCAGTGAATAGTTTATGGTGTCCTCAGTTTGATTTACGGGTCTGGGCGACTAAGGGCTTAAAGAGTCAGATTGAAGAATGAGGAAAATGTAATGTATCAGATTTATCAGCAAATTTATCCAGAGGCTTCTAAAAGCCCCAAAATGCTCAAGAGAAAACAGCAAAAGACTCTGAGAGTTGTGGCAGCAATTAACAAGGCAGGATGTTCTTAGCTCAGTGTCTGTGCCTAATTGCTTGGCTCTTTCTCTTTGATATAGCCATTCATGGGAGACAACTACTGTGACTCAGTAAACAACAGAGCCTTCTGTAACTACGATGGAGGAGACTGCTGCCAATCGACTGTCAAGACTAAAAAGGTTAGTGGCATTTATTTACCTGGAAATTAGACCCAACCCCCCCCCCTCTCAAAAAAAGTACTTATCCCACCTCCTGCATATGTTTTTATCATTTTACTCTACTGCTATGCATTCGGTGGAGGTTGCATGATATCTTTAATAAGCTTTGATACTTGTGAAAATCCTATTTTCAGTGTACTGTAATGAATCACAGTGCTCTGCTGAAAGGTATAGTATTTCAACCTTTGGACGATCTCTAAACAATTTCTTCCTTCCATTGTCTTGTGTGCACTGGTAGACAGATTACAGACCCTGAATTCAAGAGAGTGGGAGGTTTTAGACTTCATCAATAGTGCTCGCAAAATACCACTTGCTGCGGTATTTTGTTACTTAATCTGTTATTTTGTATAGTGTGTTCACACAATTATGTGAAATTTGGGTAGTAATTTTACTTTATTTTTAGTATTTTTAGACTATTTTAAGTAAAGGCTGTAGTTATTTGATGAGTACATCTTACTTACTTTACTACCTCATTCTAATAATAAAAGAGAACTGTCATTTTATCTATGCATTCGTTTAATCTTTCAAGAATTTTGTTTTCTATTTTTAAAATTCAGCATTGCATTTTTAAAAAATGATGATTTCTGTGGTATTAACTCCCTAAATTCTGAGTGGTACTTTGCCTGTCTCATCCTTGCCAGCTATTGGCAAGAATTATAGATGGATGTGTAGTTTAGCTTCTGGGCTGCAGCATCTGCTTTCCTGGCCTGGCCTGTTTCTCTGAATCTGGTGAAAGACTTTGGTTGTACTCCCGGCATATCCATCTGTATGTCTGGCTAGATTTATATTGAAATTGATGTCTATCACTGGATATGTCACTGTGTCTTAGTGGACAGCTTTGTCGTATCCCAATTTCATGTTTTTGGGATACATATATAAATATTTAGTAAGGTTGTTAGTTAGCAACTTCATCTTTAGCATCTATCTATTAAATCACTATGAATCTATCTTAAAATACAAATTCTTTAATTTCCTTCTTCTATTTATGTGCTATTGGCTTCTATCAGAATGCGATTCAAAATTTGAGTCTTTGAGTTCTTTCTTTTATAAGTTAACTATCAAATCTAAGCCATTGTATTCCAAATGCAGCAGAGAGTTGATGAATTGTTATCAAATTGCAAAATCTTCTGACCCTTTGGGCAGAACTTGCATAACGCACTTTTGTTGATGGATCCTATCAGGAGAACAGGCCTTATTTTTTGAGAGTTAGAAATTATACATCAAAGGGTAGCATGGTCTAATGTTATGTTTGGATGGAGCAACACATCTACAGTTTAAAACTGAAATGCTTTTGAAGGTTTTGACATCTGTGTCTATGTTCCAGAAATTGTTTAGACTAGCTGAACGCTAAAGAAATCTTGAAGCACAATCAAAAAGCAGTGTCCTCCACAAAGGCTTATACTCTATACTCTAAATTTAAGAAATTAAATTTGTATCAAAATTTAATGGGTCCTTCTGTTGCTCATATGCCGCATGCACCAAATTTGATTACATTTCACTAGGTTTCAGGGTAACCTTGCTTTCAACTACACATACACACAAATTACATGGGCCAGTGCCCTGCCAAAACAAATGTCTATGCCCCATCTCAAAACTTCAAAGAAAGCGATCCCCATCTGCACTAGTTTTAGCATTTTTTTCTTTGCCCATACTCTACTTCTTCACCAAGAAATCAATTTGGAAGTTTATGCATGGTCTTGTCAACAAGAAGACAGACAAACCTACAAAACTCAGTAACATCAGAAATACATTTTTGCATTTTGCATTCATTGAAAAATCCTTTTCAAACCATGTGCACAAAGAAGTAATCTCCTCATTTTATAACTGTCAACCACAGAGCCACGTACTGCACAACACAAGATCAACAGATTCAGAGAAACCTTTAACTATATTGACAGCGTACTCTATATTAAACTTGAGCAATAGTTTTAAAGAAAAAGTCTCAGTATATATCAATATAAGAAGACGCATGCGAGAGAGATATACTTTTTAACACACAGTCCCTGAGGTTTACAGGTTTTAAAAGAAAATTGAACAAAGAAACATTAGGCAAAGAGAAACATTTTGTGAAACCACCCTCGTAGTCAGTAACAGCTGATAAAGATCTGCCGATACTTTATTTCTTCCTTGGTGACGCTCTCCAGGCCATTCACCACAGCAACCTTCAGCTGCTCTTTGTTGCCGGGTCACTCTGCCTGTAGTCTTGTTTTAAATCACTATGAATGAATTTTTAATGGGATTTATGGCTGACTTGGTCAGTTAAGGAAATTCTTGATTGTTTTTGGTTGCTTTTGGCTGTTTGTTACAGACCTGAATGATGAAATATCATACATTTATATATATTTGTCTCAGTTTGAACACACAAATATTATTGTAACATCTTGCAACAAAAAAAGTGGAATTGTGTCTCAAGTCCATTTAGTATGTGTGATTCTTAGTATTCAATAGTACAGCATGCAAGTTTACACACAGCTTGTAATCTACAGTTTGTTTATTATGACTTTTCTTCCCCTGCTGGGGCTCAGACCACCTGCTGCTGGTAATCATATATGGACACGCCTCTGCCCAGGCTGAGGGGAAAAGAGCATTTCTAACATTTCCCCAAATAACTTTGTTGCCTCCTAATACTTCAATATATTGGTAATAGATAGAATAGTAGTAATATGCTATTTATCAGCAAAAATGTCGAGCAAAGTATGGTTTTACTTTCCAGAACCTCAATTGTTGTGGAGGAATCTTGCAAGGCTTAATGCTATAGTATTTCTAAGCCAAAGAAACGGCATACTGAAAGTCAATAGTGTGATCCACAAAACTTGTACAAAACTATTACTGAAATAACTACACAAATTAAGCGTGAAACCATCCAGTGAATGCTATTATTACTAATAGTCATACTAGAAATAACAATGAGGTGAAGATAAGCTCCGTGATCTTCACCGCGATCTGCTATAATTCTTAATTTTCAAAGAAATTGGAAAGTTTTATCCGTTTTTCTTAATGACTCTAGGCTGTTCCCCTGGGTTTACACCTGAACAATGCTTGTCCAAATTCTATTTAAAGACATTATGCATGGACTGCAACTACAACTGGCTGGTGTTTTCCACTAGTGGGTCCCCTGCAAATTATTCAAGGCATTTAAAAAAAATTATTCTGAAATAACCAGTTGTAATTTGATTTATCAGATGCCAGGAGCAAGGGGCAAGGAAAGGTTACTGTGGGTGAGAAAGAAAAAGGAAACACTAAGGAATTAAGCTGATATGTGAAATTGATATAGGAACAAAGGAAAACCAGATGTTTGACATTAATCCCTTTTCTTGCGAGCACATTGCTTAATTGATGCTTTTTGCTCGCAAACACATGTTGCTTAATGTCTTGGCCAATATAAACATACCTTGTTTTCACGAAACTCAATTTAACCTGAATGCGAGTTTTAAATGATTACATTTTAACAGCCTTCCTGACAATCTTTATATGTTACTTTGATATCGCTGCCCATATTTCCTCTCTATTTATTGTTTTAGTACTTGCGTTAATAAGACATTTGGATTTAGTTGTTTATCTCATATTCTCACAATCATTCCTTTTTGATCAACTCAGACAAGTCAGTTACAGGGCGTTTTGCACCTGATGCTTATTTTCTACAATCCATGGCGATTAACCCAGGACAGAGATTCATAAAAAAAATATGTTATATATAATAAAAACAAATGTGTAACTCATTACAGATTCTGCTTCTCTGACCTGCTGATTAATGCTTTTCCCAGCTGACAAAGACAGACAGTTTTTATCTCTTCAGAGTGAAATCAATGTTCCCATTCAGACCTCAAATAAAGACATTGTTCCAGCTCGCTTACATGTGCCTAAACACGTATTTCATCAACAAAGGTTTTGTTTCTGTGACACTGTGATTTTTTTTTTCTTGTTGTTAGCTAGAAATTTTTTTTAAGTCATCCACAGTTGTCTTAATCAGAGACAATAGCATAATCCTTTTTTGTCTGTCTTTGATACAGTACATTTACTCTGCTATAATGAAATACAGTTCCACGCATTAAATTAAATGAAGTTATTTGTGAGGTGTAAATTGCATTTTTTTTATATTTAAGTACCTGTGCATTAAATTTACTGACTAGAGACAAAAATAACTTTTTGATTTTTTTTGCAATATCTCCGATGTCTCTTTGCAGTAGGCTCCTTGACCCAGCTGGTTGTATTCTGGTTATATCCTATGTAAAAGCAAGGTTACTGAGTGCACACGTTGGTTTGCCATTAAATAGCCCTCTTCCGACAACTATGTCGCTATTTATGGATGTAAGTGTTGATGTGAATTTCTGTTCAATGTGATTTTCTGTATATGTAGACAGCAACAGTTTCATCAGATGTATAACATGTAATTGCCAACGTTACCCCACTGCACTCTCCAGCTAACTGCTATTTTGTCTCTGTCCTGACAGCCACGTGGTTAATTTACACACATAATGAATTATAAAAGTTGTAATGTAATTGCACTGTAATAAAATTTCATAAATAAAGCAAAACCAACAGATAAATTATTGTGAGAGAAGAAGAAGTGAAAGCTGTGTACTAAATAGAAATGCTGTCATGCAGTTAGCATTTTTTTAACATTAGCGTCAGCATTTAGGAAATATTTACTAGTTGTGGCTCTGGCAGTACAACTAGTACAAACTTTTTCTACATAGACAACAAAACCCAAACGCCAGTCAATGCCGTAACACAAAATAATTGTTCGTTAATGTTGTTTGTGTAAGCTAGCTAGCTTTTGCCATCACCTTCGACGCTGAAAATGAATCTTTCTTCCGCTGGCTTCTTAACGTAGCTAACATGGTGACCATTGAGGGTGAGAAGAGTAGTTTTTAAATACCTTTTTGTCTAGTATGAATAAACTGAGTAAAGGTGGTGCAGTGTAGAGAGCGTGAATGCACATAGGAGCCGTGATAGTAGCCTACAGAAGAATGAGAACCAGCAAAGGCCTTCTCAAAGACTAATGGAAAACTCCATAGGAGCCCAACGCCCCACCCCCATCTCTGCATTCCCTCATTCATTATCTCATTATCATGCAGTCTTCCCTTCACACATTCCCACTTTCAGTCACTTGGGTTGTCTTTTTTTTTCTCACTCTCGCTTAATCTAATTCACACACAAACAAAACGCACCTGAACAGACACAAACCATCAGTTACTGGTCATTCAGTAGGAATTTTACTCTTGCTTGTTATTGTTCCCAGTGTATGTCATTGAACTTACTGGTGCTTTATTTTCATAAAACCACAGACAGATCTTGTTTGCCTGATTACTTCTATTTACTTCTCTATTTTGGTAACAGAACAAAATGGTTTTCCAACATGCACTCATCATCGTATATCTTTTCTATGATT
Organism: Rhamphochromis longiceps; assembly: GCF_057381845.1. Taxonomy (NCBI): domain Eukaryota; kingdom Metazoa; phylum Chordata; class Actinopteri; order Cichliformes; family Cichlidae; genus Rhamphochromis; species Rhamphochromis longiceps. The sequence goes on from NC_140563.1 coordinate 47,893,176, forward strand.
TGAGTCCGTCCAGCAAGTCTGTGGATAATAAATAGATAAATCAACAAGTATTCACCCTCACTTCTTTATTCTGCAACCAAAATCCAAAAAGGTCATGTAATGGTCAGTAGTTTATCATTTTTATGTCAGTTCAATGATGGAAGAGATACAACACAATTCATGAAAACATCTGTACACCCCAGTTAATGAAAGCCGCTTAAAGTGACTTCTTTACCGCTGTTGCACGATTGTTTATTATTATGCTCTCCGGCATCACAATCCATGCCTCTTAAAATGTAAACTGATTCAACAGTTCAATGTGAAAAATCTTAATGTTTGGAATGTAATACAATTTCCTCCAGACACAATCCGGAGCACTTTGTTTTCTTACCAAACAAAATCATATTAAATGAATTATGTAATTTTCACTTAAGTTTTCCAGAGCTTTCTCTTTTTGCATGTTCGTTCAGAATTTATTCCCGATAAGAGCTGAATAACAGCTGGAAGGGGGAAAAAATAAGGGGAAAATGTACTGAAAAGCAACGGACCTCGTTTACTTTTCTTCCACTTCCCAGCAAATACTGCTATATCCCTTTGTTTTGGTAATGATTTGTGTATTAGGAGTTCTGGATGACTTGCTGTGTGTTGTTCAACCCCAGGAGCTTTGAAGGTGCAAGGACTGGCTGCACGTAAGGTCACCACAGGATCTCCCCTTAATAGTTGCAAGCTGTTGGCTGGATTTGGACAGGCAGAGAGGAGAGGAAGTAAGGGTTATGGAGTGTGCCTTTCTGAGGGTTCCCTGCACAAGACCCTTTTTAGCCCCCCCACCACCTATTTTGGAAGGAATTCCTTTCTTGGATATAGTTGGCCTCTCTTTGAGAACATTTTATGAATGTGCCTGTATGTTTTTCTGTCTGATTTGGGTCTCGGGTGGGCGCTGAGATCTTTCCCAGCCCCTCGCCGCTGTTTACCACTCTCAGTCTAGCACAAGTATGCTCAACATATGATTTGCTATGTGTCATGACTGATGCTTTTTGTTCAGGTGACAGTCTGATATCTACTAACCGCTATGGCTGCAATCCATCTTTTGAAACAAAAACAAATCCTGTCTCTATGTAAGTCACCTGGAAACACACAATCTTTAACACATGATCTTTTATGAAAAGTGGCTGTTGCTTTTCCACATGGAGGCCAGTGTACTGTGATAGAATTCAGATTTTAATGGCATAGTTTCCTTTAATTCCTACTATTTATTTGTATGAGTATGGGGAGCAAGGACTGAAGGTGGACTGGGCAAAAAAGCATGAGAGAGAGGGGAATATAAAGAGCAGGGCTTTTCTACACAGCTGAGCAAAGGTAGTTACACAGCTGGAGGACACACTCCCCACAGGTTTTAGGGGTTTAGGCTGGTAACGGATGCCAAGTGCTTGCATTTGAATTGCCAAAAGTTAGTTATGTGTTCTTTGGTTCTTAAGTGGCTCTTTTTCCTTCCATATCTAATCTGTAACAACTTTATTTTTGCCCATTGTTCTTTCTGTCTCTCGCTCTCATTCCAATTTTGTATTTATAGCATAAGTCTGTGACTTTTAATTTAAATTTCTTAATGGCCTCGGTTATCTCAGACTCATATACTTGTAAGATTTCACTGATAATTAATTTTTAGGTTTTTCAGTACACTAGTGCTCTTGGTGCTGTGACAAACAATTCTTTGAAATCTTCAGACCTGTGAATGTAATATATGAATGTAGGAGCATGAACATGCCACTGGTTAGGTTTTGCTTATATCTTAAATTCTAGATAAAGACTGAATAAGAAAGCAAAACATCTGTATTAACACACTCTAATCTATAATGACATGTAAGCAGCCATATATATTTTTATAATTCCCTCTAATAATCTTATTTATGTAATTTACGTAATAAACAGTTTGGTATCTCTAGATCTCTAGATAAGCCATTTCCCTTTCTCCCAGCCCTTTGCCCAAAAAGCCACCTTCTTTCCTTTAAGCGCTGGCTTAAACGCACAAACTGCAAACACAGACATGTCAATAGGAACTCTGTTATTTCGTCCTGTTCCTGAAATTGAAGGATGTGGCTCTGACAAAGTCTGTGTTCTTCTGAAGGGCTTTCATGTTGCTGTCAGTGGGTGTCCTCGCACAGGCCTTCTCTAGCCCAGGGACATAGGGCAGCACGATGGCCCCCAGGCCCACAAGGCCAGTCAGTCAGTCTAATTTCCCAGCCACCCTGAGAGAACCTTAAGTCAGGGCCAGATGTGGCAGCTGGCGCAGCCACCCTGGAGGTCAAGGTCAAAGGAAACCATGTCAAATTTGCCACCCACCATCACTCTCTAGATTGAGAGATAAACAGAACTGCCCTTGGAGGAGAAATAAAGGAATGGGAAGTGTATTGAGATATTGTGCTGCAAGAGAAGGGGAATAATAAAGCAAGACACAGCAAGCGAGACACTCCAAAACAAACAATGTGGAAGTGTGAAACTCAGAATTTTTGTAATTAAACTAGGAAAGAGTTGTACGGGAATGAGGAACCCCATGTTCTTGGCTTCAAAATGCTACAAAGGAAACTCTGGTCATGCATGTTTTTGAAGTGTGTCTGGCCTTGGGCTTGTAAAGTCATCACACGTAGGCCTCATTTTCTCAGAGGAGTCTGGGCACTGCCCACCTGGCCCTGACATTAAGAACACCGCCCCCACACATAAACAACTTATTTTATACCTAATTTTAAAGGAGAACCTGCGTCACTGCTCCTCTGTGACTAGCATGCTCCCCCACAGACCCGCTGTCAATAAAGTCCCAATTCTTAAAATTATTGCCCCTATTTTATGTCATTTGGCACCAATGAAGGTATAACATTTTGGTTGTAAGCATTTTCTTTTAACTGCAATCTAAAGCAATTTCAAATTTTGCTTTTCTAATTTTTTTTTAGAAAAGTACTATGAAATCAAATTTTTTATATATATATTATAAGGCTAGCACGCCTTATTTCAGTCATGCAAGCCTTGAAGCGGGTCACTGACCCCTGGAAACTACTGGCCACTGTGGAAAAGTGTATAGTAGATGTATAATACAAGTTGCTGGCAGCTGCTAGTGTGAAACTGTCACAAACTGGTATGTAGCGGTATATGGCATATTGGTAAATGGCGCTACACAGAAAATCTCTTTGCAAATGCGTCGGTTTCTAGCAGGTAGCTGCAGTCACCAGAAGTTTGCACAATCACCAACTACTAGTGAGTACAAGTAGTTGACATTAGTTTCCAAATTATTGTTAGACAGTAGCTCTCGCTGGTCAGGAAGACTACTGTCGTATCTGCAAACACTCATCAAGTGGTAATGAAATTCTGTACAATGTAAACTGTACACTGGATATGAGCAGATTCCATGCAAAATGAAACGTGTGGCTGAGGAAAAAAGGCTACGCATTAGAATGCTTGACTCCAAACTAAATGCTGTTCCTTAACACTGCAACCAACACATTTCAAAAGATGCAGTAGCCAAATCAATGCTACAGGGTGTTTTTGGTGCAGCACCCTCTTTTTGACTCACTGGAGATAGCCAGCAACCTCCAAAAACCACTTTCCAAGCGATCAGAGGATACATATTTTTCCTAGCCACTGGAAGCTGGTTGACTGATCTTTAAGCCTTTGTGGCTGAAGCTGTAATAGCTTAGAGACTGTTTGCTTATCAGCAGGCCACCTTTCTTCCAGTTTTACCTCACTCTCCCAAGCTTTGGACCTCTGCACTACACAATTCCATTATAGTTAAACTGAATCTAATGAAAACTATCAGAAACTTGAAGATCTGATAAAATTGTTTAGTTGTAGACAGGAAATCAATCAGTGTGTGATTGTAGATCAAATTAAGTTTTTAACAGCATCTTTTAGTTAATGGGAAATTCAAATTTTTAGATAGTATGAGCTCATGGTGTAATTTGTAAGATGGCATAGGAGTAGTCTCAGTAATTATACAGCAGCTACTCTGTATTTAGTTAATAGCACAATGATCCTCTCCTGGAAACAACTCATCCTCTAGTAGCCAGATAGCTTTCACTAATAGCTGTCTTTGTCTTGAGACGTGCTGTTAGAATCTGCTGGTTGCACTGACCAGGTTCTATACATTTTCAGTGTATACTGAAACTCATTGTGCAAAAAATGAAGTATCAGTCTGCTCTAACGTGAAAGAAATGACATTGATAGCAAGCCTAGGACAAAATGCAGACATCCTTGGTTCACCGGCTGCCTTTCACTGCTTGGACCACACGTGTTTCTTGTTTGGCCTGCAGATGAAGGACACATTTTGTGTACCGAATCAGCTGAAGCAGGCCCCCCAAGAGGTGGGCAGACAAGTCAGCAGCAGCTGGTGCTAGTGACGCATTACCATCGTTATCTAGTGACGTCAAAGCCAGAGGCAATGTCCACTGATCTTCCGGTTCTGTGTTCACCTGCAGGATTTCACTTTGACATAAGACTATCAGAAAAAACAAGGGGATCAATTGCTGTAATAGTATGGTTAATATCATGAGTCTTCTATGAGCAGAAAATGTTGAAAAAAAGACCAAACACTTACCTAAAGTCACCTCATAGTAGAATGACACTACTGTTTGATGGCATCACATAAAGTACTGCAAATTTCTAGCATGAAAAGACTTGTTAGATGTAATTGCCCATTAGTTTCATGGTGCTACCCTTCTCAGACATTTTTTTCTTATTTTCATATTTTACCACCCCAATTTCAAAAAAGCTGGAATGTTGTGTAAAATGTAAATAGAAACCAGTTGCTGGACATTTGGGAGAGGAATGTTGTCCAGTTCTTGTCTGATAGAGGATCCTAGCTGCTCAAACAGTCCTGGGTCTTCTTTGTTGTATTTTTCTTTTCATGGTTCGCCAAATGTTTTCAGTTGGTGAAAGATCTGGACTGCAGGCAGGCCAGTTCAGCATCTGGACATTTCAAATCAAATCACTTTTATTGTCACATCACATGTGCAGGCACACTGGCACAGCACATGCGAGTGAAATTCTTGTGTGCGAGCCCCACAAGCAGCAGAGATGTGCAAACACAACAACACAAACGAGCAAAATACAAGAATGGCCAACCTGAAACTAATAAATATATGTACAATATATAATAGTGTATGCATTTCTGGATGTGTATACTAAATATTTTCCTACGTGTGTGTGTGTGTGTGTGTGTGTGTGTGTGTGTGTGTGTGTGTGTATACACATTTTTACAAATTAAATAGTAAAAAAAATAAAATAATAATAATAATAATAATAATAATAAAAAAATATACAGAGTTGAATATGTGCAAAACAAGTGGCATTTATATACAGTATGGAGTGCATAATGTTAAAGTTCCAGTAGTGAAGCTGAGGTGTCTATGACGTGTTCAGCAGTCTGATGGCCTGATGGAAAAAGCTGTCTCTCAGTCTGCTGGTACGGGACCGGATGCTGCAGAACCTCCTTCCTGATGGAAGCAGTCTGAACAGTTTATGGCTGGGGTGACTGGAGTCCTTGATGATCCTCCCCGCTTTCCTCAGGCAGCGCTTCCTGTAGATGTCTTGGAGGGAGGGAAGCTCACCTCCAATTATCCGTTCAGAGCACCGCACTACTCTCTGGAGAGCTTTGCAGTTGTAGGCGGTGCTGTTGCCATACCAGGTGGTGATGCATCCAGTGAGGATGCTCTCAATGGCACAGTGATAGAAGGTCCTGAGGATGCGGGGGCTCATGCCGAATCTTTTCAGTCTCCTGAGAAAGAAGAGGCGCTTTTCTACTATGAAGCCATGTTGTTTGACAGGCCTTCATTAAAAAACATGTCATCCATATGGGAGTATATATTGCTCTAAAACTTGTATATGGCATTCAATATCGATGCATCTTTGCAGATGTGCAAGCTGCCAGTTTACACATCTCTTATGTATCCCATAACATAAGAGATGCAGGCTTTTGAACTGAGCAGTTACATCAAGTGGGATGGTCCCTTTCCTCTTCATGGTCCAGAGCATACAGCATCCATGTTTTCAGTAAATAAATACAAGTTTGATTGCTGTGACCAAAGAGCAGCATTGAACTTTGGTTCATTTAAAATGATAATATGGCTTCTTCTTTGAATGACAGAGCACACAAAGGATTTCTGGAACTGTTCCTGAAATCATGCACTGATAACAGAATCATGCCAGTTTTTAATGTAGTGTAACCTGAGGGCCCAAAGATATCCAGATCTTCAGCTTTGTCTATAGTGCTCCATATTCTTTTGATAATATTATGTAATGTGTCTTGATGCATGCTCAATCCTCCAGATATGGACATTTCAAATAGTTCATCATCTGGTCATTACTAAGTGATGTGAGTGGCTTCCTGTCCTCCATGCTGATGTTGGATGCTAGGGATGCCCAACTCTCTGTGAATGCTACTAATCGTCTTTGATCAGTGGTTGTGATCAACGGTCATGACAATGGACATATTATGATTATGAGACTAACCTCACAGCTCATTGTTTGTCAGTGGTGCTAGTGTCAGTCATTGTGCAAATGTACTGTTTATAAGGTTGGGGAACCCTGCAGTCAGCTGAGACTGAAGAAGTCACTTGGATGAATGATGAAACATTTCTCCACTAAAAACGCTATGTCCAGATGCAAAGAATCAACTTTTTGGGATTATGCATTGTAGTTGATATTTGTTTTGTGTGATTTGGGATCCACTGCCCTTCTATATTCATGAGAAACTCTGCCTGTCTAAGATGCTGTTTTTATGTGGAGTCACATTACTGGATGCTCCCCTTTAACTTAATTAGTTGTAAAATGTTCCTGCAGAAAATGGTACAATGGTTTTCTATCTTCTATTGAAAATAAAACATTGCTTTATGAGATTTGCAAATTATTCCATTTTGTGGGTTTTTGGTTTTTTTACACATCGTCCAAACTCTCTTGGAGCTGGTGTTGTACATTGAGGTTATGAAGAAGTGTTACTATAGTGACGTTGAGGATGTAACGGTTTAGCTTCAGGATTAGGTAGGGTTCAGGTTTTGACTAAGAATATTTGGACAACTTCTGTTTTGAGGATAAAGAGCATGTGTTTGTGTTTGTGAGCTTACAACTTCATAAGCATTAAAAATGGATAGATGGGCTCTAAAGTTGGCAATTACATATGAATTTAAGTTTCTCATTCTCTACGCAGGTGATTCCATTCCCAATGTCCTGTGACTTACGAGATGAGTGTTCCTGTCGGGATCCCAATGCTGTAGAGAACAGAAAGGATGAGCATGTCCACTACCTGGGGTGACCAACCTTAGCAAGGACCCTTTGTTCAACAACCTAGGACCCTTTCCCCAACACCACATAGCCAAAGTGGCTGAGGCAGACTCTCCTTCATCCTCTTCTTGGCCTTCGATTTCCTGCACATGCTGCTTACAAGGCATACCTCTCCATCCATCCATACTGCAACCCCAACCTGCTGAAATGCCTCCATCTCTCCACAACCGAAAGATACAGAAAAGAAGATGGGACTCCATAATACCTTCATTTTTCAGCTTAAAGGAAAGTAACCCCTGCAATACATTAAATCATTAAAGTACACATTAAGCAAAGCAAGAAAAAAAAAACACGAAATAAAATGAATTACATGAAGCAGACATTTTTGAAAAAAAAAAAGAGAAAACAAAACAAAACAAAAAAAAGAACAAAAACAACAACAACAACAACATAACCAAGCCTAGGTAGCATGCCTTTTGTTGAGTTTTGTGCTGGCTTTAGTGTCTATTTTAGTGACCTTACTCTACAATCAAGTGATTGAACCAAAGGTATATCAAAATGCATACGTCAAGGATAGCATTGATTGTGTTTCAGAAATATGAAGGAAGTTAAGACAAATGTTAAAAATAATCCTCACACACTCTGAAAGCTTGTTCAACTTTTTTTTTGGAGGGGCTAGAAGTTGGTGCTGGTCAGATATTCTATATCTGTGTGTCACCATAAGTAAAGTGTGTTTCTTCACTGGCACATCAGAGGCTTTAGGTTATTTCGATCTTGGTGGGGAATAAGAGAGCCATGTTAATTTGGAAGTCGCAGATTCAACACACTCACAAAAACCCAAAATATAAAGGCGCACACAAACCACAGCTAGCCACAGAAACAGTTTCCGAAGACAATTTCATAAGTATAGAGCAAAATCCCAAAAGCATAGTGAAAACATTTTAGGGCTTTCACTACTGCCCATCTTCACATAATAACATTTAACTGGGTTAGACAGCTTTGTCTTCCTTGCTGCTTAAAGTACCTCTTTACAGCATTCATTCACACTTGTATGTTTGCTCATAATACATTTTCTCACATTAACATAGACTGCATTAGAACACATGTTGACAACACCACATATAAAATGCACTAAGAACTTTAAAAGAAATCCAGAACCTCAATTGTCCTTGCGTCTTTCACCTAGTAACTCCCCCCCCCAAAAAAAAGAAAAGAAAAATACAACATACATTGATCACGACTTAAGGAATGTCATCGATAACACCTCACTTTGGGCTCGCATGATTTTAGTTTCAGTTTCAACTCACCCCTTGCGACGCTTGATAAGAACTTTGTTACCTCAAGCCCCGATTCAAACAGTTTAAACTGAAATTAAAAACATCCCAGTCCTTCTCCGAATGTAGTAAGTGCTTTCCTGTAGTCTGTGGCTTCCTTGAGCACACAGTACTGCACAGCACAGTCACACAGGAGTACCGAGTTGAAGGGGTGGATATAGTCTGTGAGAGAGAGCGTAGGTCAAAGACCATATCTGCCCCACAACACATTGCTTATGTACGCAATCATATAAACAGGTTCTCTTTCTCTCCCCCTCAGGACTATTGGATGCCGTAGTATTCTAGCTCTGCAGGCAACAAGGTTGTACATGAAAATGACATTTGGATGTATATGTCAACACGCCATTTGCAGTCACAACACAATCAAAGCTCCCTATGTTTTCTGGCTGTGTCGTCTTTAAGTAATTTTTAAAACTATTCTCTTCAGTACAAAGTGCACTTGCTTGTTCTGATCAGCTCTTCTCAGTATTGTGAATCTTGGGTTTTCTGGCCCCATTGTGCTAGATTTTGTCAGACTACACGGCTGCTACAATAGCACGGTATCTTATTACTCTTCTATCCAAACACATACACACGAGTTTTATTCTCATGCACATTTGATAATGAAGGCTGCTTAGCATATTGGTCCAATGTTTGCTGCTCCTATTTGGCTGAAATCATATTCATGGCTTGAATATACATTTAATTTCATTAAACTTGGGCCAGTGGCACAGTCCCTGTGACAAACATTAGGCTGCTATAGAATTCCAGATCATTCTCATAAATACGTGGTCCTAAATTGTAGTGTCAGCGCAATAGAACCAATAAAACAAGTCAATACCAGAACATAGAAAAAAAGTCAAGGTATTATTTTCCACCAAATATAAAGGAAAAAAAATCAAGATATTGTGTAAATATTGCTATATGTTCTTGGACAGGAGGGTTTTTTGTCCTTTTTCATGCATTTCATTTTAACAAAATGTCATATTAAATCAGTGTTTCTACTATTGACCTCAGTTACTGCACTTTCTAGCTGTCATGTAAGAGGGGAAAAGTAAATATTTCAAAAATGTTTAGACGCTGCTATTGTCAAAATGGTGACCTGAATCAAACTGTATGATATTTGGCCATTTGACTCCTTGTGTTGCTATTCTGTTGTTTTGTTTTTTTCCTTTCTTGTATCTGACCTATATGGTGCATTTGATTTTATTAATGAAGTATGGAGGTGCCGTCGTTGTGAAACATATATTCCTTTATGCATAATCCAATGAAGCCCCAAATCCAAGACAACTGGATACACATTAGTACACATTTAAAAATAGTTATCACGTAATTAAGATCTAGTTAGATTAAAATTTTATTTATCTTTAGTTTCCTTGGTGTTTGTGTAATATGTTATCTAAGGCCGAAGGTGAACGTTGTGCCAGAGAAACCAAGAGATGTTGAAGAAGCGTGTAAATGAAGAAATTCCCGTTAACAGGGACTCTTGAAAGTCTTTGTAAAGTCATTTACAAAGACTTTTAAGATTGCATTTAACACTTTATTGAATACCATATAGTCCTGGTAAAAATGTCTTATATTATATTATCAAATTATATGTAATATTAGTACTCCAGATTCTGCTGCTTTACACAAAACTGTCACCAGTGGGGGGAGACTGACCTACATTCACTACGCCATACCAGTAATATGCAGTACTGTGGTTCATCATTTGCCACTGAGGTTACTGGAAAGCCATTCCAGCTGGGATGAATCTGAAACCTGTCATTGGACCCTTTCCTTCACTCTATAAAAAAGAGTAATCTGTTGTTGCTTCCACATACTTAGAATCATTTAGAAATATCCTCCTCAGCCATTATGTGCATCATCAGCTGATATCTGGATACCAAAACAAGTGATTGTTATCACCAAGAAAGTCTGCAGAATGTGACTGAATGTCAACTTGCAAATTATTTTGTTTATATTTGAAAAGGTACCCATAAGCCATAGCTAACCACGATAGTCATGAGAGAAATTATACAGTCGTGCATTGGATGAGGACGTCACCTCTCTACTGTAGTCATCACACGATCCCTTGCTGTACCTCATGCTTGTAATGTTTGCTGCTTCTATATTTTTGGTATTTTAGCGACATTTTGAGTCTCATAACAATGGTGTAAATAGTAGAACTATTTATTGAGAGTGTTATACTTTTTTAAGTTATATTTAATGTCCATGTAAGTTATTTTTTACGTTGTTCCTATAAACCAACATATTATAGGTTGCAAGTCAAAACTGTCATTCTGTCTCTGTTGTCACAGTATATTGTGATCAATGCTGTCAAGCACTGATAAGACATAAACAGTACAATTTAGACCAACAACCACAGAAAGAACTTCTCTCGTTGCTCAATATGTGTAGATGGATATTGCTTGCAAACAGTGATGATTCACCATATTTAAATGTTACTGAGTGCAGTGTATTTTTTTTAATCAAAACTAGAATGTAAACGTTTCATTTTCTTTGTTTCTCATTTTTTGTAAAACACACACAGAGGCAGACAAGCAATACATTCACACACACACATGCAGTGAGTTTTAACCACATAATGGCTGAGTACAACTACAAATAATGTAACAAGTAACGTTTTGAGAAACCATTGTAATGCACAAGGAACAGGCAGCTGAGGACAGAAGAACGTTGGCAAATGGCAAAGAAAGAGCTTGAAAATTAAGGGGAAAATTGGACTGGAGGTCAGTAGGCAGGTGATGGTGAGCGTTCTTGGATGGCAGAAAAGTAGAAGGTGGGTAGGGGCAGAGGTAGGAACGGGTGGACTGCTTTTCCTGGCCTGTCTTGCTATTTGTCCAGGTGTGAAAATGTGTACTCACAGAGGCTGCCCCTAAGCCAGAGGTGGCCAGCCTGACTGGCAACACGCCGAGGCCAGTGAGTCAGAGTTTCTCCCGGGGTTGGCAACCATATCTCTCTGGGACTCCTACCACCCCTCCCACCCCCTTGCTACCTCTACCTCCCCACACCTCGACACACTGCCTCATCTGTCACTGTCAGGCATGCCTGTTTAGGGCAAGCAGGGTCAAGCTTGCCCTGTGAAAATTAGAGAGGATGTTTGCCCAGCTTACAGAGTCTTTTGAAGCTAGGCTCAAGCAACAACAGTTCGCCTCACCTACAGCATATGCTTATCACATAATATGACGTTTATGGCAACGTTTTTTGCAAGGCTTTAGTAATTCTCCACATCTCCATCAACAACTGTTTGTTTTTTGCTTTTCATTTAACACCTGGCTTTTTATGTTATGTTAAAAAAAATGTCGGAAACGTTGTGTCTAACTCATTTAAAGTGCAGTGGAGAGTGCGAGAAAGTGTGTCTAAATACCTAATGTTTTTGCACAAATCTTTGTGGAGAAAAATACTGGTGTGCCATCTCGTAAGAAATTGTCTATGCATGTTGTAAGACATGAAGTACCTCTCACAGGCCTCTTGTTATAGAATGGTCCCTTATCTCTGTTTCCTAAACCTTCAGTAGATCAATTAAAAAAAAAAAAAAAAGTTGGATTGCCCTTTTTTTCTGAGTTGGACCTACAAAAAAAAGTGTATTTGCATAGTATGTGGGTATCTAGTGGTATTACTGCAATGTTTCGTACTCAGTTGCTCAACAAATATATTTTAAGATGTAAATAGTAATATTATATGATGATTGTATTTGCAAACCATGTACTAACTGTTTGGGAGTAGGTCTCCGATTGATTTTTATCATAACTATTATACAATGAAATGAACCGTGAAATGTTGTGCATTGTGTCAAAGTATCACCTGCAAGACAGAAAAAAAAAAAAAAAAAAAAAACTAAACAAAAAGCAAAAAAAAAAACCCACAAAAAAGTGATGCTTTACCACACCACTTGTCTGCATTTATTTGTTCCTAATGGCTTAATTCTAGTACTGTTGTCAGCTGTCTTAACCATGAATTGAATTTATCCATTGTGTAATAAATTATTTGTTTTTTAGATGAATAATATCATAACAATTTCTTAGCAGTCTGTTCAGATTCATCCTCATAATTAAACTTAACATTAATTGAAAAGTTCCTTTCACATTTGTCTGAGTTGACTGACACTAACCAACAAAAATTTCATTTATCTTCATACTGTATGTTACTGAGTCTTATCCATATGCTTTTGTGTTTGCTGAGAATTTCACCGACACTGTAAAGGTAGCCATCAAACTCAGTGGGCCCTTGCTCCCTCAGATGACCTCCTCTCACTTTTTTTCTTACACAGTATGCACTTTTCAGGCACATATACAACAGACTGGACTTTTATGTTTCAGCCGATTGTTCTCTCTGTTGTCACAGTTGCAATTATATATTTTTTGGTGCTCTGGTACATTGCAAAACATGTCTGATATGTGCTATATTTTCATAAAAGAGTCATAAAGATGAGTATCATGTTCATTTTGCTGTCATTTATTGTGTAGAAATAAAACACTGGTTAAAGTGAGCATAATGCTGGATGTCTGTGGTCTGTTTTTTTTTTTAAAAAGTTCCAATATTTTTTAATCATTGACAGACAACGCTGCATAGACAAAAAGATGTGGGTCCAGCCTTGTAAGTAGCTAGCAACTTCCTTTTGTCAGTGTGTAAGAAGCTTGAACAGATTCAAGCTTCAGTATAAAACCTTTCCAAATGCTGTCCCCAAATTTCAAGGAATTTCAGGTCATTCCTTGAAATTAGATTAGCTTGCTAGGTCTACGCTATAGGTAACATCAGCTGGAAGCAGCGGGCCCTCATGGGGTTTAAATCACACTCAACACTGCACTCCATAAGGGTCCCCAGGCTAGACTCCAATGCAACTTGAGCCTACTTTGGAACATGACAGAGAGACATATAAACAAAGCCATACTGACTTGGATGCCTCTCAGCTTAATACTGTGTTACTGTGCCAGCCAAACCAATGCGAGAGGCTGTAGCTCAGGTGGTAGACCAGGTCATCTACTAATCAGAGGGTTGCTGATTATCAGATACTTTGCTATCTGATACATCCATCATAGCATGAATGCATGTGAATGTCAGATAAAAAGCAATTGCAGACAAAGTCCATAGAAGAAAGTGCTTGTGCGAATAGTTGAATGAGGCAAGTTGTGTAAAGTGCTTTGAGTGCTCAGAGTAGAATAGCGCTATATAAGAACCAGTCCATTTACCCATGTGGTAAATATTGGATGAACAGAAGACCATGTCCACCTTGACCACAAAGGCCCTGGTAGCTCAGTGCTATAATATCAGATAATAGAATAAAGCAACTCAAAACTGGCATCTGGTGGACACAGCAAAATGGCTCTGGAAAACGAAAGCTACTAATACCTCATTTCTAACTGGTCACCCACCTTGCATAATAAGGTGGCCACAGGAACTATGATGGAAGACCAAGTTCCTGCATGGACTGTGCCATGGACAGTGTTGGGTAAGTTACTTTAAAAAAAGTAATTAATTACTAATTACTTAGTCAATATTGTATTTAAAATACTTATCTAATTACTGTGTCAGAAAAGTAACTTAATTACTAAATAAGTAATTTAACTAAATACTTCTTAAAATCCCTATAAACCTTGAGTGGGCAAACAATAGAAATTAAACTCTTTAAATAATAAAAAAAATTTTTGAAGACGGAGACTCTACAGTCTGCAGATGTAGCATCTCCTCCACAATATAGCCTGCAATCATTTTTTTAAGCTCACCTTCAGACGCTTTCTGTGCTGCTGAAGTAAAATCAAGGTTTATATATTTTATTTATTGTTTACTCTATTTAATTTGTAAAATATGTGTACACACACACACACACACACACACACACACACACACACACGTAGAAAAATATTTAGTATACACATCCAGAAATGCATATACTATTATATATTGTACATATATTTATTAGTTTCAGATGTAGCCATTCTTGTATTTTGCTTGTTACATTATTGTATTGTTGCACAACTCTGTTGCTTGTGAAGCTCGCACACAAGAATTTCACTCACATGTACTGTACCAGTGTACCTGCACATGTGATGTGACAATAAAAGTGATTTGATTTGATTTGATTTGAGGTTTGCCTGCTTAGCAGGAGTTGCCGTGGAGTTATCCATGGATGATGAACAAGGATCACTCAGAAGTGTTCATATTACTGTAATATTCTCGTCTGCTTGTTTCAGAAAAGTGAAGAGACGGGAATATGTCCATTTCATAAAACAGCCACTCGCTTCAGCCGAGTCCGACATCTTCCGCTTTAGAATACGACTATGCAGCAAACTGGCGCGAAATGACGTGAACCTGCACTACAGCGATGTTAAAGCGGCAGAGTTTACTTCTACGTTTAGAAGATAAATTATTGAAATTAAACAATGATATTCAGCGAGTTTAATTATTTTACAATGTAACGCAAGTACCTAATACCTAAAAATGAACAGTAATTAGTTACTCTACTTTTTCAGTGGAAAAGTAATTTAATTACAGTAACGCGTTACTTAGTAACGCATTATACCCAACACTGGCCATGGATAGATGCAAGAAGTGGCTGACATCCAGAAATCCAGGCAGTGACTAGAAAAGGCTAACATGAAGGACAACACACAGGCTCTGATCATGGCAGCACAACTACAGGCCTCACTATCCACCACATAGTAGCAGGATATAAGTGTACCAGTACATCTTTAGATTATCCGATCCACTTCTAATCCAGCATATGGGAGACACCAGTGAAGGTGTTGAGAACAACAGGGCTGACATCCCAGTTTTTGGCAGACAAGCAGCTTCTAGCCAACAAACCAGAAAATGGTGGTTGACAAGGAACAGATGTGGCAATTCCAGCGGATAACAACAACAGAAAGAAGGAGCATGAGTTAGGAAAGGAAAACACTTGGGGGAAGGAACAAATGGAGAAGATTTGGAAGGTAAAGCTGTGGTAATAGGAGTATGAGGAACTGTGACTCCAAAGCTGGAAGTGTGGCTCCAGCAGATTCCAGACACAAAATAGAGGTGCCTATCCAGAAGAGTGGAGTCCTAGGAACAATTAAGATACTGCGCAGAATCCTCAGAGTTCCAGGCTTATAGGAGGGGACCTAAGCTTTAATGCACACAATGGAAGATTTTTTATATAGAACTCATTCTTGTTCATTCTGTCATCCTTCATTGATACATTGGCATGGAAATGTGAGTGGTGCTCTTGGCTCTTGAATGAGCCTAATGGCCCAGTTTGTGAGAATGAACATCAAACTACTGATTTTTAAAGTGCGGTTAATGTTGCATGACTGGAAAGAAACTGGATCTGAGCGTAAAGGAATAGTTTGTCGAGGGAGGTGGAAAGAGAAAATGCTTCCCAGCAGCTCACATGAAGACCTTCAGTTAATGACATAATTTAGTGTAATTCATAGGGGATAGCTGGTAGTTCAGTGACTGATTTCCCCCTTTCCAACTCAATGTAAATATTTTTCTGCTAGAGCATGCAGTAAATTGGGTAAAACTTAAGAAATAACAGAATTGCACTCTATTCTACAATTGCTTACAGCCATTTTCATCAGCGCCTCATTTTCCTTTCATTCTAATTAATTGTGATCCAGTTATTGCTCCGATATTGTGCAACTTCATTGTAGTGGTTTGCATACCATGGGCTTCTCTCCTGTGAGGTCCGTGTCATTTCAAGTCAGGCACATTAGTCATATGAGCCACATTTAATTAGCACAACCACAACTATAAAACACCATCTGTGTGTTGATACATGCTGGATATTGATAATCAATACTGCTTACTCCTTCAACCTAATTTTAATTAATTAGATGAAACAAAGTACAATGTAAATTCAAACTATTGTTCCAGTGTAATAAAATCGTGCAAAGACAGATGCTTAGAATAAACTGATTATCTTTTTTTTTGCAGAATTTTTCTGATTCAGTAGCCTGGCAGCATTGGCAACCTTAGTTTACATAATGTTACATCTAACATTATTTTAACAGGTCGTGCTTCCCACATAATTGACCATAGGGAAAACTGCTTGAATCCAAGTGATGTAAATTCCATCATCCACAGGTGAAAACCAGGCAATTTGTGGATGTCAGCCTCATACTCCAATTGTTTGGGTGGACTTGTTTGGCAGAAATCATACAACACCACACTAAACATACATACGTCCTTGAGGCAGACTTCAAGTGGATGTGACACAAGAATAGCAGACATTAATAGTCATCCATGGTGTCTGCAGCAGTCATAATCACTACTTCGGTTTACCATGTCAGCATGCTAAATTTTGTGAAATACCACAAAACATAAAATAAGTGGAAGGTGCTTTAGCTGTGTAGGTAACAGGTCATAAAACAAGGACTACTGAGTGATGTCAGTGCCCATATAATGGATGATGGATCCATGGTTTTTAAATGTTTGAAAAATCTTTGTAATTCTTCAAATAGTTCTTGAGATACGGCACTCAAAACATCCAATATCAAGCTTTTGGATGATCTAGAGGAAAATTACTGTGGATCATTAGTCACTGGCTTTGAAGATTTTTGGAGACCATTACGTACAATTTCATGGTGATCCTTCAAACACATGTTGAGATACTTTATTTTGGGCAGAAAATTGCAGGTCTACACATAAACTAACACTGTGTAAAGTCTCATATCCTATCAGATATGGTTAATATTCTTCCACAGGTGGAATATTACCCCATAGGCAAAGGCATATGGATAAGTTGAGTAGGTGCAGATATTTCAAAAGATGCAGTACTTTCCAACAACCATCATCAGTTGTGAATGTTTTAACACGAAAAAACGTTATACTTACCACAGAAAAAATGATTTCATGAACACTATAGGTTTTAGATATGGGTTTACACGTTTTCTTTTGAAAAACTGAGCAATATTAAACAAGGAAGTGTGAGCGTATCAAATCTGAAAGTACTCAACAGGCTTTTAGGTTTGAAAGTTGTGACAATTGTCCAATCACTCACAGTAATAACTTTGCGAGCGTTATTGTGTTGGAAAGACACATCAAAGTCCCCTTGTCTCTCTGTTTTTTTTTTTATGGATTGCATTAGTTACCAGAAACTGACGTTAACTGAAAAATATGCGCTTCCAAACAAAAGTATTTTTAATTACAACAGTACAATCGCACACCAGGTGGAAAATAACTACCAGGTGGGAAATAACCAATAAAATGAAAATGGGGAAAGCGTTACAAAAAAAAATAAAAAAATCAAATACACAAGGAAAACATTTTATTTGCAGATGTGGCAAAAAAAATTGGAATACATGTTTGTTGTGGGTTTTAGCCACTCACGATGACTGAGTAAGTGGTTCAGATCTGTCTGAGACCCAGGTCTAAATCTAAACGATTAAGTCTGTTGTAGTGGAAAAAGAAAGATCCTCTCATTTTCTACATGTTGTTTTTTTATATTTCACATTCTTCAGAAAAAGACAAAGCCACATAATAATACACATATTTTTTTTTACAATTGAAAATTTACAATATAATAATTTATTATTACAATTCATACAACATGAGATGAACATATTGAAAAGGCATTGTTTATCTTCAGTTAAACAATATCCATGGCTTTGAAGATATGTTATTGGACTGAAAAACAAGAAGATTAAACAGACCACATGTGATTCCTACAATCACTGATTCTTCACATTTCAGTGTACAGTACCTCATGTTTACATCTGGGTCAGCAGTAATTGTCCTGTTTTCTACTGTTGGGAAAATGTTGGTCAGATCTACAGCTTTATTATCACGCTTGCTATATTTATCTGCAAAAACAAAAATATAAAAAATGTATAAATTCTGCTGTGAGGGCAGAACTTTTGAAAACCAGTTAACATTTTCAGTTTTAGCTTTAGATCTGATATAATCTTAGGTCTGTTACTGCTTCTCTTATATGCGTCTCGTATATTTCCAATTTGCAGGACTTATGCTACAATGACAAGTCGTGTTTCAGTCACAAGCAATAACTTATCATTAGATTACAAACACATTACATGAACTTGCAAAAGTCTAGATATAAGATTCGATTTCATCCACCGCCCCAGTATCAGAATTCTTTATACTAATACTAATAGTCTTATATTACTTAAGTAATATAACATGGCTATAGGTACTGCAGTTCGAGAAAGTCATACAAGAAAATGATTCATTCATTTCAGCAATAAAATTAAAGCTAACTCAAAAGTCTGGATATAATGTCTGAATGCCACCTACTCCGTCTTGCATAATAATTTCACTAGGCAAATATCAATCCTGTTACCACACAAGTCCTTGCTGTTTCAAGTGAATCAATCGAAGGTCATGTAAGTCAAACTACATGCTTTCTCACTTACCGATTTTAAATTCCTGAAGCAAAGTGTAGTTATTCTTCTTAATTAATGTGAACTTAAAAACAAGTAAGTGATTTTGGCTTTAACACAGTTCAGTTTCTCCTTTCGAATGAAGGTAGTAAAGGCAAATAAGTTATACTATGGATATTTCCTTTTTTTCCTCTTTCTTTTAAGTGTACCAGGAAAGCTTCAAAGCACCAAAAAGGAACTATGATCTTACATTCAAAGTATTTAAGTCAACCAGTTTTCTTTTGTCTGAATAATATTTTACATGTTCACTCTGCAGTCTCTCATTGATATGTGCAATCACTGGCATCACTGGAGAAATATGTCAGTTCTGGGATTTTTTTTTCTGGGATAATCTTCTTTCTCATAATAAAAGTAGGCCACACAAAAATATTTTTTTCGGTAGCTTTAACACAACGTCCAGTGAATGAAGTCCTGTGAGAGTTTTTTTTTTCTTTCAGCCTCAATCGATTTGCAAAATGCAACAGTCGAGTGAGAGGCAACTGCTGCAGAGTGTACTGAAGAGGTACATCAATCAGTGATGTCATTTTGCAAAAAAAAGAAAAAAACATAAGACGAACTGCTCATTTCGTAACTCCTGTCTCATCGGAGTTTGGTGCTGCTGTATGTGTTACGCTGTACAGAAATAAGCTTTTCCATGCAGGCAGTGCGACTGTCATGTAAAGAGCCATGCCACATATTGGTGGGAGGTCGTGCCTCTTCACTCCGGCAGTAGACATATGCCATGGTGTCGGTGCGGCTCTGGATGTGGGTGCTGCGCAGGAGGGACCGGCAATAGAGGCTAATCTTCTCCACCCTACGTAATATGAGGTTGGCTTTTCTGTTAAAGAAGATAAAATCACAAAAATATGACTTTTATACTTAAATCATTATGTTTTCTTTCAAGTTTGCTGTTCGCAAAACAACTGCAGATTACATGAGATCGCTGGAGCAAAAATTCTTTTAGAGCAAAAGGAATAATCTTGAAGTTTAGGCAACAATGGACACAAGCAGAATTACTGAACAATTTCAAAAATGTATTTCATAATGAATATATACTAGAGCTGTACAGAAAATCAAGGTACTATACATTATATATTTCTGAGGAATATATATCTAATGTATAAATACCTAAGCTTGTCTGGCTGATGTCCATCTTTCTCATCGTAATAATGATGCTTCAGTTCAAGTCATGACCTCAGTGTAAACCACTTTTACCACCTTTATTCAGTACAAAAAACACTGACAGCAGTAATTTGCAGCAACATGTTGTTTCATAGGCTCTCTCCTGGACTCACTGGGTAAGCAAGTGGCAAGGCTTTAGCTATCAAGTAGTACTATAACATGTTATCATGCATTATGGGAGATGTTTGGTTACTTATTAGAGTCTCTCCAAGTCATATCTTTTGCCTCTAAATTAGACAAAGGTAACAAAAAATACCTTATCTTAAGTCATTATGGTAATGCTGTTGTAATTTTAAAGACCACAGAACAACATTTTGTACCCATGTCTTACCAAATGCATCTCCAACAGAGCAACAGCACATGCTTGTTCTGTTGTTCTATGGCTAGGATTTTTATGGAGCACCAAAGAAAGTCATTCATACAAATTATAAGCAGCTGTTGATGAAAATATCTATAAAATGAATTGGGATTATAAAGGCAACAGATTCATCCAGCAGGCACAAAATGCCCTGGTTTAAAGATACCAGTTTGTTCCTAACAAGACCTATTTTTAATGCATTAAAAAGAAAAGTGGTAAAAAGTTAACACATGAATTCAAACAGAAAAAAAAAAAAGAATCAGGATTGTGCCTTTATCTGTGTCTCCACATATGAATTGTCTGCACAAATGTCACCAGATTTCAAAGAACTGCATCTGAGTCTCTCCCATCCATCTGATAAGACTGCCAGTCTGGGTCAAAACCAAGACATGCAATGGCGCATTTTGAGTTCTTGGGTGCTGGTTCTGCTTAACAATACATCAGAGGCAGCTGTCTAGAGTGAGTGAAACAAAGAATTTTGTCTCAAACTTCTGGAGTCTGGAGCTGAAGTTTAAGCCATGACTGAACCATATGCCATGTCAGGTCAGCTCAGATTACAAAGGATTTATATCTACTTATCTATATATATATATACAGAGAGAGAGACTTTACAATACATATGTATGTATATATATATATATATATATATATGCTAAAATGAAAAAGGTCCATACAGAGAAAAACACAATTCACTTTGTTTTGAAAAGCAGTGTCTGCTACATCAACATCTGTCTTTAGTTAAGCAAGGAGTACAGACATCCTTTTCACTTATTCGCTGAAAGGGTGGTGGTGGTGGGGGTGGCATTTTCTCATTTCCCCTAAATTCTTACGTCTGAAACAACAGAATACCAAACACATTATCAAGGCTGACTAGGAAGCACGTGACTCAGGGCATAAAAAACCAAAACAACAGAAAATGAAAAAGGTTGAAAAAGAGAAACTAAATTCATTCAATTATGAAACAAAACAAAGAGATCAAAAACAGAAAGAAGAAAAAACATGCATTTTAAGTTGCGTCTATGGCAACTCCTCGGTTAAGATTTGGCCTTGCATTTATAAATTTCATTAAAAGACTGTTAAGCACTGATTAAGAATGCAGTTTCAGGGCATTCCAGCCGAGGACACTACATAACATTATAAGATGTTTGCATTCAGAGTAAGAGTAAAAGAAAGCATTAACCATGCACACAATGTACAAATACAACCATTGCATGAGGTGCTGTAACAATGGTGGACATGTGGGGGGCCCCTGGGATTCTCAGCTACTGGAGTAGTGCTGACTGTGCTTATGTTTCACTTGGCCATGCTGTTACCTTTTAAAAGGAACCACCAATAGAGTCTGCTTGTAAATTACCACAACGAGGCTCAACCCTGCCAACTTCAGGCAGTAAATAATCTCCACTCACTCCAGCCCTCCACCCCCTCGCAGCTGCCCACACACAAACACGCATAGACAAACACACTATCCAACTACTCCAATGCCTATTCTAAGTCCCAGTGGCTGACCTGTGCCTCCCACCCCCCTTCACCAATCAGAAAGAAGCATAATCAGACCAAAGTTATTCCTTAATTATTATATTATTTATGGCTTGAAAGGAGTACTTTCAGACAGTGGGGGTGGATTAACCAAAACAATGTGCTGTAATTTAAGATCACATGTTGCTAAAATCAGTGCCGGGCCAACTGCCTTCTCAGACTTACATATATCAATGTTTTGTTTTACGTATTTTAAACATTTTGTTTATACTTCCTCTTTTTCTGTTTTGTTGGTTTATACGCTTCTGTTTTCATTTCACCATACAGTCGCGCTGTCTGTTCTAACTATCAGTAGGGGTGACCCTTTAAACGGGGTCATGGGTGACAGGATGTCGGTGCAGTACAGTGCAGACACAGATGAGCTTTTTATGAGAAAAAGAGGAAACGGTGCTGGAGGTTGAGCAGGGTCTTAGCTGAATATCACGTTTAGTGTTTGGCTTGGCTGTCAAACGCTGTTTTGGCATCACCATGGTGATGTAAGGAGCAACTGTAACCCCAAAGGTTTTATGATGACCTTGCCCACTGGCTTTCCAGTAGAAGCAGTTTGGGAGCCTATGTGTGTGTGCATGTTGTGCAATGGTGCTCCTGATTGAGTGTGTGTGAGGGGTGAGGTTACTGACAGACTGGAAAAATAATGAGGATTATTTTTCAAGACAATAAAACATCTGTTACACCTAAAAATCCTCAGATAGTTATTAAAAAATGACAATATGTGAAATATCTTTCAAGTCTGCACAGTTAAAAGCTCTGGTTTCACATTCAAATATTCTCACCTGGGGCCTAGCTCATCCTCGCTACGCCAGACAAAGTCTCCGAATTTTTCATAATGAGAATTGTAGTGATGCTGGACTCTGTAGAGCAGTGGAGGAGGAATCTCCATCAGCAAATTGTAGGCCATCTGCTGCTCTTTGCCGCTGGTGTAGCCATTATACAAGTTGTACACCTTGTCTGCAGTTTCTGTCGGGAAGAATAGATGAATGAATTAGAGACTGAAAAACAGAGAGGGAAGAAGTGAGGAAAGTAAATAAGAGATTAAAATTTTAAGGGAATATGTAAAAATACATGCAGAAAACATACAGAATTTTAAACAACAGGGGTCAGATTGATTATCGGCCATGAAAATAAAACTAAACAAAAGAAAAAAGAAAAAAACAAACCAAAAAAACTGCTGTGCATTTTTTTGAAAGGTACGTTATCTACTTCATCCATATTACACATTTATCGGTAGGAATTCTCCATTCAGACTCAAAACTTGTGGAAGACATGTTACATAGCATTTGAGGTGTTATTCAGTGGAGTTGTTTGTAATATAAGCACTCTGTCTTTAGATAAATTCTGAGCTCCACTTGGGCTATTACATTTACCTGACCTCCAAAACGCCACTCAGTCCCTTGCAATATCTAACAGAAGCATTTGCTCTTATATCAGCACATACACGATTGCCTTTCAGATGCCTCTCCTTAATCTGAATTATTTTGACAGTCGATTACTTGCTCACTTGTTGGATGTACTTGTTTATGCTACTCTTAGGAGACTGTGCTAGTCATTACTGAAATGAACATGCGGGATAGTGTTCATGAATTTGTGCATTTTTAGTAGCAGCTGCCCACCCACAGAACTTTCCACCCCCATTGGTGCATTTTTTTGTGATTACAGCCTCACTCTAATTTGTCCCACCGAGTAAATCTGGCCGTACCTCCTAAAGCACTCTCCTTCCCATATTTTGGATTCTTGAGTACTTTGTTTGACAAATTCTGTCTGCTATAATTAAAAAATTAAATTGACATTACAAATTGGTAGAGTGTGCCTTTACATTTTGCTAACCATAGTGTGCAATCTTGCATGTGCACATTGCATAGGTAAGAGCACAGTAGACAAAGTAGTGGATAAGTAGCCATTCAGGTAAACTGTGATTACATGAAAGCGATGCAAGGAAAAAAGCAATATTAAATAAAGATGAGTACAATAAAGCAGAGTCCCAAAAAATGATGGGTGAGAGTACCTTCTGCTCGCGTGTCATCCACCACTGGACAAGATGTCCGTACTGAGACAAAGCTTGATTCAGAGTAACTACCTCGGCTATCCACTGCATAGAGAGTAAACCTGAAAGTAACAACAACAAAAAAAAATAGCACCAGTAAGCACATCATTTATAAGGTAAAATAAGGTACAAGGGAAACAGGTAAGGTACAAGTGAGCAAAAGGTACTCAATATTGATTTAAAGCCATATGTATGTCCTGTCACCAAAGAAAATACATTGTAATTTGTGGTGTTACTTTCAGAGAGTGAGAAAGCATGCACACAAGGGAAGAAATGCTCTTTAAAAAGTATTGCAATTCATTGTCAGCTACAATTTACCCTAAAGGAAAAAAAAAAAGTCTAAATTCTCTGTCCAGTTGGCATGTGGTTTCAGGAGGTTGTTGGCAGTTGAGAGATTCAATAAACTACCTGTTTAGCAATTGACTGATGGACACAGGTGTGGCCGACTGATGGGAAAACAGAAATTAAGAAAGGAAGCAGAACTAACAACAATAAAAGAAGGTGAGTATTTTTTTTATAATAAAGCAGGAAATGCAGGGCTCCTGTGGGTCATCAGAGTACCCTTTCTTATTAAGAGGCACCTGAACCATACCCCACCCAATTGACCAGATATCAACAACCTTCTCTTCCTTCTGCACCAGGAGCTGCTTGACTACATACATTGACCTGGCTGAAGCATGTTGAGAGGAGGAAAAACAGCAACAAAGCTGACCACCTTGGGGAAGTTGGGAAAGGGCTGCAAAAGGACAGCGAATATGCATAAATTCAACCTGTACAGGCAGATCTTTGGTGGACATCCAGACTTTCAGGCCCATCTAATGACAGGAGCAAGGCTGTTCAAACCTTCCTCCACACAAGGTAGCACCTGCAAATAAGTGGCTAAGCTTAAGGAACTAACACCTCTTTCAGTTATGGAAAGAGCAAAGGCTTGTAACTGTGAAAACACTGGAAAGGTGAGAGACCTGTGAGAAACCTTTTTGGCAGAGAGTAGGTTGAGCAATACGATGAAATTGTTGACAGAGAAAATAGTTGTGTTACCTTCTGAGTTTGGAATAACAGCTACAAAGTCACCAGAAATGTGGAACCACATCCACAAAGGAATAGGAGGGAAGGACATAGAGCGAGCCTACAGGATGATGATTACAAGGTTTAGTTTTTGAGCAGGCTGAACAGAAAGCAATAAAATCTCTCACATCCCCTCTCATTTCTAGCCTGTCACCATGTGACGTGTGAGTATTAATGTCTGTTGATGTCAGTGAATAACTTAAGTGGCCGAGGAATAAAGAATTACTCAAAGGCGCAGCTTCCTGGAACTTTAACATCTTCCAGTACTTACCTCACCTAACTCTCAACCTCCTGGGTAACCAGCTCAAACTGGATGAACATGGGTGTATTATCAGTCTAATGGTGCAGACCAATAACACTCTGTGAAACGCCATGTTATTGTGGTGTTATTATTTGTGTTATCCCAGAGATCCCAGAGACTATGATGTCAGGGGTTTTTGCCCTGGTAAGGTCTCCCTGAGGAAAATTGGCCCTGAAGGGCAGACAATGAACTATCCACATGATCCCTATGCAAGACCAAGGAATCAAGGGACCACTTTACCTTGTCTGAGACAGGGGTACCAGGGGTGCGCCCTGGAGCCACCTTGTGGCTCAACACCCACAGGAGGCTTTTGCGGTTGAGGCCCAACTGCTGGGGCTGACTCTTGGGAAATGAAACATCATCTCTCTTGTGGGGAAGATATCTGAGCTAGCGTGCCAAGTTGAGAAATAATGGCAAAACATAACCTCACCTGGTGCCTCGATGGAGGCTAAACGACATTGAGTCCAAATGACCCATGTTTGGCACCTTAATTTTTGAGGAGGTATGGTTGCAAGGTGGTTAGAGCATTTGTAGTGGTAATCCCAGGACCCAATGATGGACACAGAAGGGAGCTATCAAGATGAGAAAAGGGTCCTCTCAGGTTTGGTTAGCTTGTGGGACTCCAGGGGCAGCTGACTGGTTCTGGGAGACCCAGAGGAATGAGGCTCTGCCAGTAGTTAAAGCAGAGCATTTTGCAAGGTGTGGGAGGAGTTCAGTGAGGCCATGGAACAAGACTTTCAATTGGCCTCGAAGCAAGGTTGTCCTCCCAGAAGAGCACAAGGCTGTCCTCCCAGTAGGAGAGACTGTTCAGGATCCCAGGTCAGCTGAGAGACCTGGGAATGCATTGGTGTTGCCCTGGATGACCCTACAGGAGGTGTCCGATGGGAGGGAAGTCTGGACTTCTCTGATTAGATTTCTCCTCCTTTGACCTGGCCCGTGACACGTGGTAGAAAATGGAAGGATGGATCTTGGGCTAAAGGAATTCACTGGCTTCAGGGAGTGCTCTTTATGTGTAATTAACACCAGATTGTCCAGACTGATATCCATGGAAACTAGGGAATTTAAGTCAGTAGAAAATATAAAGGTGCAAACTCATCTGGGAGACACTTTTTGACATCTTCGCACTTTAGATTTGCTTGGCTAAAATGCACAAAAAGGCATCAGCAAGAGAGACACCAGTCAAGCCACTTTGAACCAAAGTACAGAACTGGAAGACAAAATCTGCCATTCTGCTTTAACTTGATGGATGAGAAAGAGAAAAGGAGCTTTTTCTCTCCCGTGGGTTCCATAATAAAAACTTGCTAGAGAGTAATCTTTAAATGAATGCCTTGCCCACTCAGCTGAAGCTCACTCTTGTGTCCTACCAGTCAGGTAATTCAGTACTGTTATTGCTCATTCTGTGGTATAAGAGAAAGGATTTGGTAAAAAACAAGGGGAGAACAGTTTACCGGGCAAGAGGGTCTCTAACACATTTTTCATTCTAGATTTTTGGATCATGAATAGGTAAGTGCATTCTAAATGCAATGTCCACTGGCCTGTCAACAGTAGCTTGGGCTGATTAGCTGCTACACTTATTCTAAGTCAAACCCTGGAGTGAATCAGATCCTTCTGAGGCATTCATGGCTAGAATCAGTAATGGGCTTGCACCATAGGCAGACTCTGATGCAGGAATTGGACAGAACTTACAGTAAAAATAAATAAATAAACTCCAGCAATGCAAATCTCACAGGAATCAATCAAAAGCAGAAGACAAAACCTGGGAGGACAACACACATCAAGGAATCACTGACAAAAATACTGTCCTGTTAAAATGACACCCCATTATAAAGAAGCTTGCAAAACCATCTTCAGCACTACTGTCACTACTGTTAGCAGCAATAATGTTAAGAAATTATTTTCTGCATGATTTTATGAGTCTCTCACACTGTTGTTGAGGACCTTTGACCTAGTCTTCTTTACAACATTGTTTGAGTTTATTGAGGTTTTGGGCATTGTTTCATGCACAGAGCAATTCCAGCATTGCACACTCCAAATTCAATCAGAGCGAAAGTCTAAACACAATAACAGTAAAAGAAATGCGCTTGTGCAGGGTAAATAATGTTGGTGTTTACTGTGATCACATATTATGGACAAAGTTCTCCCTCTATTAGAGGGAATAATAAATAATATCCAGTTATGTGTCAGATTGATTTTTCAAAGAAAGGAATCAAAAGCAATTAAAAGCATAATATTTTTAAACATTGTTTTCTTTTCCAGTGGGAAAATTTTTAAGAAAGTGAATAAAGTACTGAGAAATATTTAAAAGTACTTATAATATTAACTTTATGCTTTCAGAAGTACTTTCACAGTTACCACTGTAGAGACAACAGAATGGCAAAAAGGGAAACCACATAACAGAAACAAAATGAATGACTAAATTGAACTCAAATGTTAAAAACATTTTGACACACATGAAAAATAAAGAATTAAATTAAACTATTACTAATTTAATAAAAGTTGCATTTTTCCTAAGGCCATTTGGATTTGTTTCATGCACTGTGTTTTGAGATTTGTTCCCTTGCTGTCAAATGACTGTTTTGTTTGTAACATGACCTGTTTGGACATTGCTCACATAGTTTGTCTGGTGTTGTTATTCAGCAGGGTGGATGTGGTATTCCCCAAGAACCTCACTAAAGACACACGGACCTCACTGGCTCCTCTGCCCAGCAAAACAATGCCAGCATGTAACAGTCACATAGTTGAAATTATGTGGTCGCATACCGTGCAGATGGCTATAGTAACATAGGGGAGAATGACAAAGCAAAATGCAGTTTGGTAAGCGTGTTGGGAATAAAGATCTGATATTACAAGTTTCATCTTTTTCCTTTTTTAAATTGCTTAAACGGTTGGATCAATGCTAATTTTTCACCCTGCACAATTTCACAGCAATTGCGAGATTCTTATGTACATTTAAAAACCCATTTAAGTCAAAAGATTAAGCCTCTCAGTGGCTCAGCTGTGGAGAAGAATCACATGCATTAATGATTACAGACAGATTTTAAAGAAAATGTTTACGAAATTTAAAAAAAGACATTAAGATCGTCTTGCACAACAACAATACACGGGGTATTTAACTTCTTAATGGGTCTCATTCATACAATAGTAGAAGCAGAACTATGGGTATAGTGTCCGAACCCCAAAATGGCACTAAGTGATAATAAAGTTCACATAGGAGAAAGAAGCAAATGGCCACCGTCTGGCCTGCCACAAAAATGTCAAATCATCAAGTAAGAGAACTGGCAAGATATGTAAAACCACCAAGACTATCTCCACCTTACCCTAAGAGGCACTTTCCTTTGTCTCTTTGCTTTTCTCTCCACATTGCTTGCATATAGCTCATCACTGTTTATCCCCCATCTCTAATTCAGTGTCTGTCACATCTATTCCAATCTTGTCTGGCTGCACATGGCTTCTTTGGAAGGGGCTTGGTTTTGTCCATGTGCCATAGTTTTGAAAGCTCAGCACACAATGAACTGGACAAATGGCAGATTAATGTTTGAGTAAATTAACAATGTTGCCATTAAAGTAACTATTGTCCTCTAATTTAATGAGACAGTGGAGAGATGGGTGAACAAGAGATGACAAGACCGAAAGCTCAGACACAGCGCAAGGGAGAAGGAGTGAGGGAAAGTGATAGTGAGAGAGGATCAATTAGGGCAGTATTTTTGGCACGCCGAAAGAAGCTAGGGCAGTAGGGAAAGCCTTTTCCATTACATCAACATTTGGACACACATCAGATGACCCTGTCCATAAATCAATCAAAGCCAAAGAATTGTTTTTCATTGCCTGAAGAATTTGTGTCAGCTTACAATATCTCATTACTTTGAAATCCTCCAGCCTGAGTGGCATTAGACTGGTGTACCAGCCCTAAATAAAACTGCCTGCCTTTTAATGTAAATTAGAAAAATTAGCTCAGCTCTGAATGAGCTCATTTGCAGATCACAAAGACTCCACAGTCCAAAGTAATAATGACAACACCCCATTAAAAGTCATTCACTTTTAAATACTGGATATTTCTGGAAACTGGAACGTCAGGAATACAGTGAATGACATCTCACACCCTCAAAGTGATCATTTTGTTGGGTGAGCTAGTCTCTACCATCCACACACATTTTAAATCTGAAATGCATCAGCCCATTTTGACAAAAAAGCCATTTCTGTGTGAAAGAATATTACATGTTAGGGTGCACACCCACTTCTGATTTAACATTTGTCATGTGTTGGCAAAACAAAACTGAAACAAATGTATGTTGTTTGCTGCTGCTTGCTTTGAAGCATGTCACTGGTTTGAGGTTCTCATGCAGCTCTTTACTCTTGATAGCCATGACTATTAAGTTATCATAACCACAAATTTGGCATTTTCCTACTGATTGGTAGCCCAAAATCAATAAGGGAGAAACCAAAAAGAAGGATAGACAAAAATGGAAAATAGTTGGCATTTTTTTTAGAATGCTGTCATTGTGATTTAGTGTGTTGTGATTTAGTTCTGTGTATGTTACCTTTGTAAACCAGTAGCAAGCTGTGAGCAGTCACTGCATGGTTGGACGCACTTGCTAAGGCTTGCACTATGCTGTTGAGTCATGCAATACTGTGACAGATGAGTTATATTTGAAATTATTATTATTATTATTTATTTTTTAAATATATAACAATGTCATAACAAAACGTAATTTGGGAATAAGAAATATTGCACTGTTCATCCTGTTACATTAAAACATGTAACTATGAACTGAAAGTAATAGTTACTGTTTCTTAAAGAGCATGAGACTAGCTACTGAGCCTTGTGCCCACACAGTTAGGCTAGCACATTTCAGACCTGTAAGTGATCTGAACAATTCCTCCAAAGCTCACCAAGTAAATACTGCATAGAAAACAAGCAATGAGGTCTGTATTTAATGAGTGACCAGTGCCTCCAGCACTATAAAAAGGCTTCAATAAGTACTTTGTTCCAAAGACAAAATTGCTATATGAACAAGTTCATATAGAGACTACAGAAGCCTACTGAAAAAGAGGACACTGTTATCAAAACGGAGCTTTGAGTAGGGCTTTGCACAACAAACCTTTGAGAGAAAAGTTAGTTGAGGCATTTCATCACTGTTAGGGAGGATGCAGCCTAATAAGAACTCACCTTTGCAAAAGCTATCACAGTAGCCAGACAGTCACAGACAATAAAGAAGAAACAGACTGGTTTGAGAGGTGACACGAGTGCTAGCCAGGCAACGATGGATGTGGTGCACTTCAAGAGTGGGAAACCGCATAAAAACAATGCCAAGGAGCTGACATGGAGCTATCCAAACACCAAGAAAACAGTGCAGAGCAGATGGGAACATAAAGCATGTCCTAAATGTGGGAAATCACCCTGCCACCCAGCATGGCAGTGCCCTGCTAAGAATGCAGAATGCAACAACTGTGGTAAACAAGGACATTATGGGAAAGTATGTAGTTTCACCACGAAAATTAAAAAAGTTGAAGAGAACTTGGGTGAACTGTTGTTAGGAAAATCACAAGGTACCATGGGTGGCAGATATTAACATATAGGACAGTGAAGTGGCCTTCAAAATACATACTGGGGTTTGTGTTACAGCTGTTCCTAAGCAAGTGTTAGCAAGCACGAGTCAAATACAGATAGCTGGACCTAGAAAAACCCAGAAATTGTCCTGGTGGAGCAAAATTAACTGTAGTCAATTGTAATCTTTATAGTGCCATGTGGACAATATCCTATTGTGAACAATGGAGCTTTGTGAACCGGTTAGGGAAGTTCATACAAAATGTGACTGAAAAAAGATAAACAACTAAGAAACTTTGTGTCCAAGAAGAATCCATGGTGATGGGGTCATAAGGAGTACCAAGGATTTTACAGCCCGAAGCAGGAACTGTTTCTTGCCCCAGGAGCAACAAAAAACTCATCTTATGGTCTGTGTGTGGTGATCAGAGATGGGCAGTAACGCGTTACTATAATCCGATTACTTTTTCAAGTAACGAGTAAAGTAAGGGATTACTATTGCAAAAACGGTAATTAGATTACCGTTACTTTCCTGTAGGAACGCCGCGTTACTGCGTTACTAAAACCGTGATTTTTTGCGGGAATGTCTCATGAAAGTGACGTAAGCAAGTGCGACATTCGTGAAAACAGCTGTGTACAGATCAACAATGGATCATATATCGAGTGCGGGAGAGAGTATGAGCGTGCAGTGTTTAAAGCGTGGAAGTACTGACCTTATTTTAAGTTTGATTAAAAAGTGACAAAAAAATTAGTGTCCGTTGTGCGTGGGAAGAAAACTTCTTTTTAACAGCGAAAAAAAACCCCCTAAACTTCCAAGAAAACACCAAGTGCACTACGAAGTAATGGGAAACTCACAGAGAAACTCGCGGCTTCTTCCGCTGACCGCTGCGGCACACCTGCACCAGGGTAAACCTCCGCCTACCCGACTCCTGCTTTACAGGTGAAAATAGAGCAACAGGACCGCTGAGTCTTTGACTTTATTTATTTCTGCTGTGTTTTACTTGCATCTATTTGAAAGAGTGAGTGTAAACACACACAAAAAAATTATTTTATGTGCTGGAATGTGCAGAAAATAGGTTTAAATATTAAACAAATTTCTTCCAGTCAGCGAATGTTGCATATAATTAAATTTTTGCTTGATGCATAAAGTTAAAAGATTAAAACTAATAAAACAAGTTTTTAAAAGAGACTTTTCCATTTGATTACATTTTGTATGATGGATTATGTAGAAAAAGTAGAATTGGGCTGAAAGATCTATCACTTTATCACCTCTTCAGGTTGTAAATCGTGTTTTTAAAAAGTAACTAAGTAACTAAGTAATTAATTACTTTTGAAAATAAGTAATCAGTAAAGTAACGGGATTACCTTTGGGGGGAAGTAATCAGTAATTAGTTACTGATTACTTTTTTCAAGTAACTTGACCAACACTGGTGGTGATGATACAAAAGATAGAGAGATATGGCCACCATATCTCTACTGATGAAAGATACTAAAATATATGTCAAGTCTGTGCTGGATAATCTTCTAATAAGTGATAGATACCAGTTGTGTGTGAAACTTGTTTGTTTACAAATCGTAAAATTCTGTGTTGAGGCTTTGGCCAGACAGGAACCAGTTGGAGGGATTGGTACAAGACTACTGGACTAAGAGGGCAGGTCTAGGTGTGCATGAAAATCTTTTTACTATGGCCTTCTCAACAATCTTTGGTAAAAATGCAGAGAATGTGATGGTCAGACAGTGTGGTGTCACGGACTAAGCAGTAAGATAGGTGAGTTAGTTCTCAAATACAGCACATGCATCAAAGAAAGGGCAAATGTAAAAGAACCTCTAACACCGATCAAATTTCTAGACAGTTCATGGCAAAAACTAGCTGGGATCTATTCACTCTAAGGGAAAATAGCTTTTTTTATTTTACTATTTCTTCTACATTCAGATCAGCCCACCAAGATTCAGAGATGTAGTCCTTTACTTGACATTGATATTTCCTTAACACAGCATCCGTAAGATACTTCCAAACGACAAAATATCACAGTCCTCAGGACATGAAATGAAAGAGTTTGCAGTTAACTATAGCTTTGAAAATGTAATCAGCAGCCCTAAATACCCTCAAAGTAACACTGAGGCAGTGCATGCTATTCAAACTGTTCAAATCTGCTTAAAAAACTCAGAGACCGTTATCATGCATTGTTGGCCTACAGAGACGTACCTCTGAGAAATGCCTAGAGCTCTAACCAGCTACTCATGAGCAGTTGCCTGAACACCACATACTGGAAGCCTATACTTCCAGGGAGGGTGCAGCCAGCTCTGCCAAACCTGCAATCATTGCAGCACAAGGAAAGGGCACAAAGATGAATGCATGCCAAGTCTTTCAATAGGAGGTACAGAACAAGGGACCTTGCAAAGTTATGACCAAAGGCCATCTTTGGAACTCTGATGTAAAAGCACAAGGCACAGTGATGATCCATACACAACAGCTCACTGTTCAAAAGGGGACACTGAGGAGAAATCCTTACCCTCAGGCTCTTGTACCACTGGCACCAAAGCCTCAGGGTGAGAATTAGCAGGAACACCAACCAAAACTGGAGTGTTCTGCAAAGTTAGGGTCTGGGACTCAGCAAAAACCTCAGAGCACATCTGACATCAAGAGAACAAGGTTACACAGAAAAACAGCAAAGCTGCAGGGACTTACACTATCAAAGCCTAACTGTATATTGTGATAAGGTGATTTTTTAGTGGGAAAAAGAGGTGTTAAAAACATGCCTTGAGAATATTCTGTGTGTTATTGTAGTTGAGTCATAGTTCACCACAATTTTAAAATAAGGCATATGAGCTCTAATATAATCTGCTGGCACTCCATCAGAGAAGAAACAAGATAAAAGAAAAGCTGAAATACAGTGGTTGGTTCAGGAATTCAGGTTGGCAAAAGAATGGACAGAAGGACAGAGGAATTTAGAAAATCTGTCTAACAGGTTAGGTGTCTGGAGACACTGCCATAAATAGTCTGAGGCAATTAGAAACAGCTGAGCATGTCATGGTGCTGGGTCGTTGACCCAGCGTTTTGTGTTTTATGATTAGGGCGATCGTGGCTCAAGAGTTGGGAGTTCGCCTTGTAATCGGAAGGTTGCCGGTTCGAGCCCCAGCTTGGACAGTCTCGGTCGTTGTGTCCTTGGGCAAGACACTTCACCCGTTGCCTACTGGTGGTGGTCAGAGGGCCTGGTGGCGCCAGTGTCCGGCAGCCTCGCCTCTGTCAGTGCGCCCCAGGGTGGCTGTGGCTACAATGTAGCTTACCATCACCAGTGTGTGAATGTGTGCGTGAATGGGTGGATGACTGGATATGTAAAGCGCTTTGGGGTCCTTAGGGACTAGAAAAAGCGCTATATAAATACAGGCCATTTACCATTATTTTCCTCTGTTCTAGTTATTCTGATTTTGGTATTCTTGTGCCCAGTTCGTGTTCTGGATTTCCTGTTTTATTTTGAAGGTCTGTGTGTGTTGTCATTGTGTTCAGCTTTTATCCTCCAGTCGTCTTTGTGTATTAGCATCAGCTGTTCTTCCCTCCTGCGTGTGATTACCTGATTACCTTGTGTGTGTGTATACAGGGAGTGCAGAATTACAGGGAGTGCAGAATTATTAGGCAAATGAGTATTTTGTCCACATCATCTTCTTCATGCATGTTGTCTTACTCCAAGCTGTATAGGCTCGAAAGCCTACTACCAATTAAGCATATTAGGTGATGTGCATCTCTGTAATGAGAAGGGGTGTGGTCTAATGACATCAACACCCTATATCAGGTGTGCATAATTATTAGGCAACGTCCTTTCCTTTGGCAAAATGGGTCAAAAGAAGGACTTGACAGGCTCAGAAAAGTCAAAAATAGTGAGATATCTTGCAGAGGGATGCAGCAGTCTCAAAATTGCAAAGCTTCTGAAGCGTGATCATCGAACAATCAAGCGTTTCATTCAAAATAGTCAACAGGGTCGCAAGAAGCGTGTGGAAAATACAACTTGCCTAATAATTCTGCACTCCCTGTATTAGGCAAGTTGTATTTTTGAGGAATAATTTTATTATTGAACAACAACCATGTTCTCAATGAACCCAAAAAACTCATTAACATCAAAGCTGAATGTTTTTGGAAGTAGTTTTTAGTTTGTTTTTAGTTTTAGCTATTTTAGGGGGATATCTGTGTGTGCAGGTGACTATTACTGTGCATAATTATTAGGCAACTTAACAAAAAACAAATATATACCCATTTCAATTATTTATTTTTACCAGTGAAACCAATATAACATCTCCACATTCACAAATATACATTTCTGACATTCAAAAACAAAACAAAAACAAATCAGCGACCAATATAGCCACCTTTCTTTGCAAGGACACTCAAAAGCCTGCCATCCATGGATTCTGTCAGTGTTTTGATCTGTTCACCATCAACATTGTGTGCAGCAGCAACCACAGCCTCCCAGACACTGTTCAGAGAGGTGTACTGTTTTCCCTCCTTGTAAATCTCACATTTGATGATGGACCACAGGTTCTCAATGGGGTTCAGATCAGGTGAACAAGGAGGCCATGTCATTAGTTTTTCTTCTTTTATACCCTTTCTTGCCAGCCACGCTGTGGAGTACTTGGACGCGTGTGATGGAGCATTGTCCTGCATGAAAATCATGTTTTTCTTGAAGGATGCAGACTTCTTCCTGTACCACTGCTTGAAGAAGGTGTCTTCCAGAAACTGGCAGTAGGACTGGGAGTTGAGCTTGACTCCATCCTCAACCCGAAAAGGCCCCACAAGCTCATCTTTGATGATACCAGCCCAAACCAGTACTCCACCTCCACCTTGCTGGCGTCTGAGTCGGACTGGAGCTCTCTGCCCTTTACCAATCCAGCCACGGGCCCATCCATCTGGCCCATCAAGACTCACTCTCATTTCATCAGTCCATAAAACCTTAGAAAAATCAGTCTTGAGATATTTCTTGGCCCAGTCTTGACGTTTCAGCTTGTGTGTCTTGTTCAGTGGTGGTCGTCTTTCAGCCTTTCTTACCTTGGCCATGTCTCTGAGTATTGCACACCTTGTGCTTTTGGGCACTCCAGTGATGTTGCAGCTCTGAAATATGGCCAAACTGGTGGCAAGTGGCATCTTGGCAGCTGCACGCTTGACTTTTCTCAGTTCATGGGCAGTTATTTTGCGCCTCGGTTTTTCCACACGCTTCTTGCGACCCTGTTGACTATTTTGAATGAAACGCTTGATTGTTCGATGATCACGCTTCAGAAGCTTTGCAATTTTGAGACTGCTGCATCCCTCTGCAAGATATCTCACTATTTTTGACTTTTCTGAGCCTGTCAAGTCCTTCTTTTGACCCAATTTGCCAAAATAAAGGAAGTTGCCTAATAATTATGCACACCTGATATAGGGCGTTGATGTCATTAGACCACACCCCTTCTCATTACAGAGATGCACATCACTTAATATGCTTAATTGGTAGTAGGCTTTCGAGCCTATACAGCTTGGAGTAAGACAACATGCATGAAGAGGATGATGTGGACAAAATACTCATTTGCCTAATAATTCTGCACTCCCTATACAGTGGGGCAAAAAAGTATTTAGTCAGCCACCGATTGTGCAAGTTCCCCCACTTAAAATGATGACAGAGGTCAGTAATTTGCACCAGAGGTACACTTCAACTGTGAGAGACAGAATGTGAAAAAAAAAATCCATGAATCCACATGGTAGGATTTGTAAAGAATTTATTCGTAAACCAGGGTGGAAAATAAGTATTTGGTCAATAACAAAAATACAACTCAATACTTTGTAACATAACCTTTGTTGGCAATAACAGAGGTCAAACGTTTACTATAGGTCTTTACCAGGTTTGCACACACAGTAGCTGGTATTTTGGCCCATTCCTCCATGCAGATCTTCTCGAGAGCAATGATGTTTTGGGGCTGTCGCCGAGCAACACGGACTTTCAACTCCCGCCACAGATTTTCTATGGGGTTGAGGTCTGGAGACTGGCTAGGCCACTCCAGGACATTCAAATGCTTCTTACGGAGCCACTCCTTTGTTGCCCGGGCGGTGTGTTTTGGATCATTGTCATGTTGGAAGACCCAGCTTCGTTTCATCTTCAAAGTTCTCACTGATGGAAGGAGGTTTTGGCTCAAAATCTCACGATACATGGCCCCATTCATTCTGTCCTTAACACGGATCAGTCGTCCTGTCCCCTTGGCAGAAAAACAGCCCCATAGCATGATGTTTCCACCCCCATGCTTCACAGTAGGTATGGTGTTCTTGGGATGCAACTCAGTATTCTTCTTCCTCCAAACACCACGAGTTGAGTTTATACCAAAAAGTTCTACTTTGGTTTCATCTGACCACATGACACATGAGAGTTTGGCCAATCCTCTGCTGTATCATCCATGTGCTCTCTGGCAAACTTCAGACGGGCCTGGACATGCACTGGCTTCAGCAGCGGAACACGTCTTGCACTGCGGAATTTGATTCCCTGCCGTTGTAGTGTGTTACTGATGGTGACCTTTGTTACTTTGGTCCCAGCTCTCTGCAGGTCATTCACCAGGTCCCCCCGTGTGGTTCTGGGATCTTTGCTCACCGTTCTCATGATCATTTTGACCCCACGGGATGAGATCTTGCGTGGAGCCCCAGATCGAGGGAGATTATCAGTGGTCTTGTATGTCTTCCATTTTCTGATGATTGCTCCCACAGTTGATTTTTTCACACCAAGCTGCTTGCCTATTGTAGATTCACTCTTCCCAGTCTGGTGCAGGTCTACAATACTTTTCCTGGTGTCCTTCGAAAGCTCTTTGGTCTTGGCCATGGCGGAGTTTGGAGTCTGACTGTTTGAGGCTGTGGACAGGTGTCTTTTATACAGATGATGAGTTCAAACTGGTGCCATTCATACAGGTAACGAGTTATTGACCAAATACTTATTTTCCACCCTGATTTACGAATAAATTCTTTACAAATCCCACCATGTGGATTCATGGATTTTTTTTTCACATTCTGTCTCTCACAGTTGAAGTGTACCTCTGGTGCAAATTACTGACCTCTGTCATCATTTTAAGTGGGGGAACTTGCACAATCGGTGGCTGACTAAATACTTTTTTGCCCCACTGTATATAGTGGGTGTCGGTCTGTGCTTGTTGTTGGCTCGTTTGTGTTCCATGGTGTTTAGTTTCCTCTCTCTGCGTCTCTCTGTCCCGCACCCCGTTTCGTA
Organism: Rhamphochromis longiceps; assembly: GCF_057381845.1. NCBI lineage: Eukaryota > Metazoa > Chordata > Actinopteri > Cichliformes > Cichlidae > Rhamphochromis > Rhamphochromis longiceps. The sequence goes on from NC_140563.1 coordinate 47,931,334, forward strand.
TGTTCTCAGGTTTGTTATTTAGTTTTCCCAGTTTAGGTTTCTTTAGTCATTTGTCATTTCTCATTGCCTGTTTTGCCACTCCGCCACTTGTAAATAAACGTCACTCGCATCATCAGTCACTGCCTGCATTTTGGGTCCTTTTTCCTCCCACACCACATGGATCGCCCCGGCAGCCGTGACAGTACAAGCTGACCAAACATGGACCCAGTGGCATCTGCACCTTCCGAGGAGCTTCGGGAGGAATTAATCGACTCAATTTTGAGGTGGATTGAGCATGAGGGGAAGGAATTTCGCCACGCCTTGGAAGCCCGGCTACAGCGGCTAATTTCTGACTTTCCCTGGTTGCTCAGCTCACTTCATATTCACTGGTTGCTCACAACTCTTCATATTCATGAAGCAGATGTGAGGAAGCAGTTTAAGAACCTGAATGCTCGGAAAGCTCCCGGCCCAGACGGTGTGTCTCCTGCCACCCTCAGACACTGTGCAAACGAGCTGGCCCCAGTGTTTTCTGGCATTTTCAACTCCTCACTGCAGGCATGTCATGTGCCTGCCTGCTTCAAGTCCTCCACCATAATCCCTGTCCCCAAGAAACCTAGGATCACTGGACTAAACGACTACAGACCCGTGGCTCTGACATCTGTGGTCATGAAGTCTTTTGAGCGCCTAGTTCTCTCCCATCTCAGGACCCTCACGGCCCCCCTCCTGGACCCCCTGCAGTTTGCATATAGAGCCAACAGGTCTGTAGACGACGCCATCAACATGGCCCTACACTTCATCCTGCAGCATCTGGACTCCCCAGGAACCTACGCCAGGATCCTGTTTGTGGACTTCAGCTCTGCCTTCAACACCATCCTTCCAGACCATCTCCGAGACAAGCTTTCCCAGATGAATGTGCCTGATCCCATCTGCCGGTGGATCACTGACTTCCTGACGGACAGGAAGCAGCATGTGAGGCTGGGAAAGAATGTCTCGGACTCCCGGACCATCAGCACCGGCTCCCCTCAGGGCTGTGTTCTTTCTCCTCTGCTCTTCTCCCTGTACACCAACTGCTGCACCTCCACCCACCAGTCTGTCAAGCTAATCAAGTTTGCAGATGACACCACCGTTATTGGACTCATCTCGGACGGGGACGAGTCTGCCTACAGGAGGGAGGTTGAACGTCTGGTGTCCTGGTGCAGCCACAACAACCTGGTGCTGAATGCCCAGAAGACAGTGGAGATTATTGTGGACTTCAGGAAGCACACAGCCCCACTCCCCCCCATCATCCTGACTGACACCCCCATCACCTCTGTGGACTCATTCCGCTTCCTGGGTACCACCATCACCCAGGACCTGAAGTGGGAGCCCACCATCACCTCCGTCATCAAGAAAGCCCAGCAGAGGATGTACTTCCTGAGGCAGCTGAAGAAATTCAACCTGCCAACACGGACGATGATGCAGTTCTACACTGCAATCATCGAGTCCATCCTCACCTCCTCCATCACCGTGTGGTACGCTGGAGCCACTATCAGGGACAAACAGAGACTGCAGCGTGTTGTGCGCTCTGCTGAGAAGGTGATTGGCTGCAGACTCCCATCTTTGCAGGACCTGTACACCTCCAGGACATTGCGGCGTGCAGCTCGGATCTCAGCTGACCCTTCTCACCCTGGACACAGTCTGTTTGACCTGCTCCCCTCAGGCAGGAGGCTCCGGTCCATTCGCACCAGAACCTCTCGCCATAAGAACAGTTTCTTCCCCTCTGCTGTTGGACACATGAACAATAACCATATGACTGTACCCGCCACTAACACATGACCCTACGCTGTGTCACTGCATCATTCCATGTTTGGCACTGATCACCACCTGCACTCATGTATATATCTTTCAACGTAGCACTCTTAATTCTTATTCTCATGTATATATCTCATGTATATCTCATGCACATATCTTTCCACGTAGCACTTTTAATTCTTATCCCTACTTTTATTTTTTTCCATGTCTATTTAAGTGCTATTTATGACACTATGTTTGCACTGAAGCACCGCAGCAATTTCCTAATGTTGTAAACCTGCTCAACATTTGGCAATAAACCCCATTCTGATTCTGATTCACCCACTCGCACAGGATTTCATTCTGAATGAACTTCACCTTCACCCTCCAGCTGCTACCGCTTCCCGACACAGCCCGGCAGTGAATGTTTTGCACGGCCCGCCGGGGAATCTGCGGCCCGGCCCGCCACATGTGGAATTACCCGGCCGGTCAGAGCTATCTCCGAGAAGGAAGCGACGTTCCCGACGCCCATCGCCACAGCCGGGCCCCGAGACTTCTGAGTTGCCGGCTGTGGTGAGTGAAAAAGACACTCATGAGCCTTCCAATTTAGGGACTGTTTATTCTGGGGCTGTGTTTATTGCATTAGCTGCCCAGCCTGAAGCTCAGTTAGCTGCCCAGCCTGAAGCTCAGTTAGCTGCCCAGCCCGAAGCTCAGTTAGCTGCCCAGCCCAAAGCTCGCTTAGCTGCCCAGCAGCATTCAGCTCTGTCTCCAGTGTACCCGCTACCCGTAGCTCAGTCGCCAAATCCACCACTATCATCATCTGGACCATTACTTTAGTCACCCTCAGTTCAATCTCCTGTTCAGTCGCCACCAGCTGTGTCTCCGGTGTCCCCGCTAGCCCAGACATCAATGCAGTCTTCACCGGCTGCCTCTGTACGGGAGGCTGTGTCTGTGCCTCCCATTTTGGACTCTTCTTGTAGTACTTATTTTAGGCAGAGAGACAAACACCTTGATAATGTAAACATTCCTCAAGAGCTGGCCAGTTCCGAGACTGTGATGCACTCCAGGGCCTCCCCAGAGACTGAGTTTCAACCCGCAGTCGACTCTGGACCCCTGGAGGCTAAGAAGTCAGCTGAGGACTGCACCCTACTGTTGCTGCCTGAGCCAAACCCATGTGTTGCTCAGCTCCAGTCAGCATCAACCCTGCCAGAGGCCCGCGCGCTTGCTGGTTCTGTTTTGTCCCTGCCAGAGGCCCCCGTGCCTGCTGGTTCAGCCCTGTGTGTGCCAGGTGCCCCGGTGCCCGCTGGTTCTGTGACTGTTTTCGCTGGTGGGTCAGAGGAGCCCGTCCAGCCTCATGCCTCGTCAGCTGGGGGGCCCGAGGAGCCCGTCCAGCCTCATGCCTCGTCAGCTCGGGGGCCCGAGGGGCCCGTCCAGCTACCAGCAGCTTCATCCACCTTCTGCAGCAGCAGTTTCTTCCGCGTCGCCTGGTCCAGCTTTAGCTTCGCTGTCGCCTGGTCCAGCGGCAGCCTCTTCCGCCTCGCCTGGTCCAGCCTCCGCATCAGCTTCAGCGTCGCCTGGTCCGGCCTCCGCTTCTTCAGCGTCGCCTGGTCTGGCCTCTGCGTCTGCCTCGCCTGGCCCTGCGGTTGTTGCACCACCGACCAAGGTACGTCCAGTACCTCAGCATTGCTGGCCACTTTCTGGGCCACCAGCCGGATGCCATCACCGTCGTGGGCAACCTCCGGACTGGCTTCGTCTGCGTTGCCGCCGTTGCCGTCCGCACGGTCGGCCTCCGGACTTCTGTCACAGCCGCCACCGCCTTCCGCGTGGTCGCCCTCCAGATTTCCTTCGCCTGTATCGCCGCCACTGCCTTCCGCATGGTCTGCCTCCGGAGATGAATTGTTGTAGTCTCCTGAGTTGTCAGCATCTGGGCCGGCCTCCTGAACTATGTTTTGGGACCCTGTTCATGGACTCCAGTATGTATGTTTGTGTTTTGGACATTCGTTTGGATCACTGGAGCTTCTTTTTGTTTGGTTTTGTCAAGTGACTCAGAGAGTAATAGTATAGATATTATACCAAGTTATTCATTAAAAACAGGAAGGAGCAAAAATAGTGTTTCTTACATAATTAAAAACACATCTGAATTAGGCTTTTACATGTTGACTATCTAAAACGGTAATAAATGTATAGTTTTTAGTTGTTTTACAGTCTGTTCGATTCAAATTCATGATTTATTATCTAGTGTCCAGCTCATTAAAGTCTCACCCCACTCTGTATACAGAAGATAGCATTTTGATTAGCCCACTTACTTGCATAAACAAACACAACATAGACGTTTGAAGGTAGTACATGGTGACGAAAGCTGAAAGCCCAACAAGTAAATTTAGACATTATAAAGAATGATTTTCTACCCGGACAAATAAAGTCTGGCTGAACACATGCGACTTTTACTATCTGACTTTTTGGTATCAATGAGTTTTCACATAAATAATGTTAGATTATCCAGTACATTGTTTGTTTTCTGAAATTACATTTTCTGGAATGTGGCTCCAACTTTTTGTAGAGCATTTTAGTCTGCAATGAAACATTAGGGCCCTAGAAGCCTTGGTAATGATCAAGTATAAAGCCAATACCATTAGAGGTCTTATCAGGGCCTTGATTAAGACAAGTGGAGTTGCCTGCAAAAAAAGTGTCCTCAGACGTAATTCAGACGTAAGCTGTGCTCTTATCACAGAAAAACAACACTGCTGAGAATGTCTAAGCAAAGATACCAGTGTTACAAAGTAAACTGCTTGGGCCCTTAATATTGGTGTTTGTTAGTGGAAGCAGGACTTCTACAGATAAACATTATTGTTGTCCTCACAGATTCTTACTTAACTCTGTTTTTAATCAGCTCTCCAAAAAAACTTGGTTCATGAATTTTTTTTACCCCACAGGAGAGTGGGACTTTATTGTAGCTTTAGAGGCTGAATTATATATAAATCCACCAGCCTCTTTAATAAGCACATGTTGTTAGTACCTGGTTGGAACCCCATCTGCCTTCAGAATTGTCTTAATTCTTTGTGGTACAGATTCAACAAGGTTCCGGAAATCTTCCTCAGAGATTTTGGTCCATAGAGATTGAAAATGTGACGTCACTCAGGGGTAAAACCGCAAAGAATTCTGGGAACTCGTGGCAAGAGGTACTAGCGCACGCAGGCTTTCAATTGAAATCAGTTATACAGCGATAAAAAGAAACACAAAAAATGGCAAGAAGCTGTTGTATTATTAACTGCAATAGCCAGTCGCATGACAGCCACGGGAAGCCGACGGGTAAAGAGATCGGTTGTTATCGGATTACGTCGTTGAAGAGAAATTGTTCGAGCCGTGTTTCCGAAGTAACAAAGAGGCGACGGGTGGCCTGGACTGCAGCCATTCATAAATGGCTGCAGTCCATTCATAAATAGTGAATTGTCCTGACACAATATTGCGTTTCGCTTCTGTTATTATGGTACATTGACAAAAACATATACTTTTATTCACAGGATAAAACAGTTGTTTTGTATCACTAATTGTCCAGTGTGATTACAGCATACAATATTATGAGACTGGTAAACTTATGATACGTACGATGGTCTTTACTTTCACGGTGCATTTCAAGGTCCTGTACCCATCCATCGGTAAACTGTTCCTGGGCTTGTTGCAGTGACCTGAAGTTATTAAACTTCATGAGTGTATGCACTCACTCCAAGAACGTATAATTATAAATCTGAGCGTGGTGAAAGTTGGGCAGCACGCTAACGTATTTTGTCCCTCTGCGTGCTCGTAAGGGTGTAACCCTTTCACTGGTTTGATTTTTTTCCTCGTATCTTTTCTTTGACTTTTCATCAAGTCTGTCTTTGTACGGACCGGCATTGTTCTCCTTCGTTTTGTACATACCTTTTTGAGGGCAAAGAAAAAGCAAGAATTTATTGGAACCGAAGAATGAACGTTTTGCGGTGCTGCAAATGCTTGCATTTGATGCGGTACTTGGATTGTTTTGCCACGAGTTCACGGCATGCAATGCGCGAAAGTCACGTGGTCTGTCAATCTCTATATTGACACGATCACATCCGTGATGTGAATCTCCCTTTCCACTACATCCCAAAGGTGCTCTGTTAGATTGGGATCTGGTGACAATGGAGGCTGTTTAAATACAGAAAACTCATTGTTCAAATAAGCAGTTTAAGATGATTTAATAAGATGAACTTTGCTACATGGCCCACTATCCTGCTGAAAGCAACTATCAGAAGATGGGCACACAGATGTGCCAACCAGTGCGGTCTTCTGCTGCTGTAGACCATCTGCTTCAAGGTTCGACAACAACCGTGCCATGTTCTAAGTAAATCACCTTTCTTCCTCATTCTGATGCTTGGTTTCAACTTCAGCAGATCATCGTGGCCATGTCTACATGCCTAAATCTACTGAGCTGCTGCCATTTGATTAGCTGATTACATATTTGCCCTAATGAGCAGTTGTACCTAACAAAGTGGGTTTATATTAATGTGCATAGAGCACAGATAATTGATTAGTTTATTGATTAGTGAAGACAAGACACCAGGGCACCATGACTCTTGATTACACCATGAACAAACCACTCTCTGGTTAAGTGCTATTGGTAAAGCTACAGTATTCAAAATAATATAAAAATAATAAATTAAATAATCACTTTTACTACACATTTCTACCTACAGAAAAATAATAAGAGCAAAATTGCTGAGATGCAGTTTTAACTGAATTTTGTTTAATCTTAGATGCTCAGGTACTGCAAAATTACTACTGCAATTGTGTTGAATTTGTTCTTTGAATTTAAAAATGCTGTTTCTTAAAACCTCTGATCGTGACTGAGAACATTACAGAATGGAAGCATCTGCAGTGTTGACAATAAGTATGCAACCCTGGTTAAGTCAGTCCAGCTGTTGCTGAGGAGAAAGTAACAAAAATGTACCCACTAAAACAAAAAATAATATATGTAGTAGGAAGTGTGCCCTATCCGGGGAGGATGTGGAGTTGCTGGTATTTGCCTATTGTTGTTTTGTTAAGCTGAAAATATAATCACAACATAGTGCTTAATGGAAGGTTTTTAAACTCTATGGTAATGGAAAAAAATGAACATCATAAAAATGAGACAAATCGATTTAGTTGCAATAAATTATGATTTGAAACCCAGAAATGTGCCAGAGAATGACATACAAATTTAAATGAGTATGCTCTCTTGGTGACATACTGCAATCTCTGATGACGTTTAATAATGACAACTTATAATAACCTTTAAATCAGTGTTAGCTGAGCTTACAGGACTATATGCAGTCCTGTGAAACTAACCAAACCCCATGCTTCAGTAGCTTGACAAACCACCTTTAGCAGCAATAACTTGAAGAAATTGCTTCTGTGTGACCTTATCAGTCTCTCACTTTGTTGCAGAGAAATTTTCTTCCCTCCCTTATTTACAGCATTGATTCAGTTTATTAAGATCTGCAGGCATTCTTTTATGCATAACTCTTTATTTAAGGTCATTCCACAGCATTTCAATTGGGTTGACTTCTAGAGTTTGACTGGAGCACTGTAACGTGCGAGTTTAATTTGTATTTTTTTTTTTTTTTTTTTAGATATATGCCCAGATCAAATGGTTAAAAAACAGGCCTTTTTCATCAGACCTCGACTACCTTGAATGACTAGTAATATTGTTTTTCACCAAAAGCGGCACTGTGCATTAGGGCCAGACAACCGTGGCCTGAGGTGTTCAAAAAAACTTGTTCAGTTTTTCTCTAATTGAACTGTCATAAACTTTAGTCTGTCTCAATGTGACAGACTGGTGGCCTGTGTGCCTCCCCTCTCACTCTATGGCAGCTGGGATAGGCTCCAATTCAATTTTAATTATACAGCACCAAATCACAACAGTAGTCGCCTCAAGGCACTTTATAGTGTAAGGTAGACCCTACAATAATACATACAGAGAAAAAATCCAACAGCCCCCTATGAGCAAGCACTTTGGCGACAGTGGGAAGGAAAAATTCCCTTTAAACAGGAAGAAACCTCGAGCAGAACCAGGCTCAGGGAGGGGTGGCTGTGACCGGTTGGGCAGAAAAAAAGAAGACAGGATATGTGAGGTGAGGTCAAAGTCAAAGTCAGCTTTATTGTCAATTCTGCCACATGTACAGGACATACAGAGAATAGAAACTACGTTACTCTCAATCCCTAGATAAAATAGCAAATGAACATTTAAATATAAGAGTGATTAAAAATGCAAGTAAAATAATTAAAAAGTAAAATTTAAATAAATAAATACAATACAATTTTTACATATAACAAGAAAGCTATACAATATACAATATAATGAGTAAATGACATTGAGTGCAAACCAGGCAGAGTAGTGCAAATGGGCAAATAGTGCAAATGGAGATTTGGTAATGTACGGTAAGAGATAGTGTAACAACAAAGTCTTATGAGGTAGTGGCAGTCCAATGCTCCACAAAGTGACTGGTAACTGGTGCAGGCCAGTGAGTGAGTTAGAGAGTGTGTGTGTGTGTGTGTGTGTGTGTGTGTGTGTGTGTGTGTGTGTGTGACAGAGTTCAGTAGGACCGTGGAGGAGAGAGGGGAGAGGGGGCAGAATCGGGAGGGAGTTAAGCTTCCTGACAGCCTGATGGATGAAGCTGTCCTTCAGTCTGCTGGTCCTGGCCTGGAGACTCCGCAGTCTCCTCCCCGACGGCAGCAGCTTGAAGAAGCTTTGCATTGGGTGCGTGGGATCAGCCGCTATGCAAAGGGCTTTTTTAGTGAGACGGGTGCTGTAAATGTCCTGGAGGGAGGGGAGAGAGACACCAATGATCCTCTCTGCAGCTCTCACTATGCGTTGGAGGGTTCTATGACAGGACGCATTGCAGGTTCCAAACCACACAGTGATGCAGCTCGACAGGATGCTCTCGATGGTGCCTCTGTAGAAAGTGTACATGATGGGGGCTGGTGCTCCTGCTCTTCTTAGTTTGCGGAGAAAGAAGAGACGCTGCTGTGATTTCTTGGCCAGTGCTGTGGTGTTGTACGTCCAGGAGAGATCCTCTGTGATGTGCACACCCAAGAACTTGGTGCTGCTCACTCTCTCCACAGACGCTCCGTCAATGGTCAGAGGAGCATGTTGGGTGTGCATTCTCCTGAAGTCCACAACAATCTCCTTCGTCTTCTCCACATTCAGAGAGAGATTGTTGTCAGCACACCACGTGGCCAGGCGTCTCACCTCACTTCTGTAGTCGGTCTCATCCCTGTTGCTAATGAGACCCACCACCGTTGTGTCGTCCGCAAACTTGATGAAGAGGTTGGAGCTGTATGATGGAGTGCAGTCATGGGTCAGCAGAGTGAAGAGGAGGGGGCTCAGCACACATCCCTGCGGGGCCCCCGTGTTTAAAATGATGGTGCTGGATGTATTACTGCCGACCCGTACTGCTTGAGGTCTTCCGGTGAGGAAATCCAACAGCCAGTTGCACAGTGAGGTGTTGAGCCCCAGCTGGACCAGTTTTTGAGTGAGCTGTTGGGGGATTATAGTGTTGAATGCTGAACTGAAATCTATGAACAGCATTCGAACATATGAGTCATTTTTGTCCAGGTGTGTGAGTGCCGAGGTGACGTGATGGTGGTGCTTAAACACAAGGCTGCAGCAATATTTCACGTCGAGAGATAACAATCCTCAGCACAAAGTGTCCTTTCTCCTTCATGTGCATTCAAAGGACAAAAAATACACACTTTCAAGGTTTGAAAAGTTCCAAAGTTTGGACCAAGGAGACAAATGATTTGAGTGAGAAATAGAGGAGGCCAACTTTGTCCACTGGGAACAACTATTATTGAACATAAGAGGTGGCCTCCAACACCAACTATCAGCTACTTGAAAGGCAGTCTTGAGATCACTTCCCAGGCATTTCAACCCCTACTCACACCTCGAACATGTGACCCTTAATATCTCACACAATGGCACAGTGAGGCAATGGCTTACAAAGGATTCACACCTTGATTCCTGTGACTGCAATAACCAATGGCTTAATTCACACCTTGGCTCATGTGACCCCTCACGATTCACATGATGACTGGGGAGTAAATAACTCTCAGGATCACCTCCAAAGAGGACAAAATTATAATGGATGAATTACTTGGAACTCCCCATCAGTTTTTGGAGCTGAGGAAGCCTCTCAGATTAGAAGTGAAATGTCTTCAAACATCTTGAAACATATTCAAGCATTTAGGACTAAAATGATCTGGATGACTAAGAACTTGCACAGACATACAACCAGGAGACTGTGACTCATGTTACATTTGGAAAGTTGAACCAGCCTTAAAATTTCTTTCACTCACTGTCTGGTTATGTTTAAGTATTCAAAGTTTTTTGGTTTAGTTAAGGCACTAAGAAATACAAGGTTACTGGTTACTTTAAACCTAAATGGTGAAAAATGATCCTATCAAGTGTGTGAAACTTTGACACTACAGGGGTCTTTTTCAAGCATGAGTCACACAGTACACCTTGTAGTTATCTATGAAACACAGAAAAATAGCTTTTTGACAGAAGCCATATTTGACACCCTGTGGATGAAAACAGGCTGAATAAGCTTAGATTATTAGATTCCTGAAAGTAGCCACCATTTGCTTTTTTGACAGCGCTCCAAGCCCTTGGCCTTCTCTCGATGAGCTTCATGATGTAGTCACCTGTCAGGGTGCCTTGTCAGGGTTCATTTGTGGAATTTCTTGCCTTATTAATGGGGTTCGGACCATCAGTTGTGTTGTGCAGAAGTCAGGTTAGTACAGTAAAGAGTAAAGAGGAACGGCAGTCTATCATTACTTCAAGAACTTTGAATGTGTCCCCAAGTGCATTCACAAAAACCATCAAACACTACAACAAAACTGGCTCACATGAGGAAAGGAAGACCAAGAGTCACCTCTGCTACTGGCGATAAATTCATCCAAGTCATCAGCCTCGGAAATCGCAAGTTAGCAGCACCTCAGATAAATGCCACACAGCGTTCCGGTAGCAGACACATCTCCACATCAACTGTTCAGAGGACACTATTAATGCATGAATCAGGCCTTTATGGTCAAATAGCTGCAAAGAAACCACTACTAAGGAAAAGCAACAAGCAGAAGAGCTTTGTTGTTCTAAGAAACACAAGGAATGGACATTAGACCAGGGGGAAATCTGTGCTTTGGTCTGATGAGTCGAAATCTGAGATCTTTGGTTCCACCCACCGTGTCTTTGTGCGGTGCAGAAAAGGTGAATATTTATTTGTCAAACGGGACAATGACCCCAAACACACCTCTAGGCTGTGTAAGAGCTATTTGACCAAGAAGGAGAGTGATGGAGTGCTGCGCCAAATGGCCTGGCCTCCACAGTCCTAAACCCAATCGAAATGGTTTGGGATTCTTCTTTAAAGAATCTAGCATATAAAACATGTTTTGAGCTATTTAACACTTTTACATAATTCCATACGTGTTCATTCATAGTTTGGATTATGTAAACAATATACAAAGTTCATTTAGCAAATAAAAGAAGAAGAAAAAAGATACAAATTGAAGCTAATATATTTCAATATTACTTCACCTGTAGTGATTCAGTTACATATCGAAAAGGAGTGGGAAGAAGTACACACTTATTTAATCCCACTCTTTGCCATAAGTTATCAGTCTATATTTAATCAGCTTCCTTACTGATATAATCTGCAGTAATAATGACGAACAGATTTCTAATATAATATAGACACCACATCATATCCTTATGTTTTTGTGATCCTATAACTTTACCTCCACACCAATACCTCCAGTTTCAATGAGCATAAATAAAATTTCCTAAACAGAGACATTGACTGAATTTCAATAATTTCCTTTTCTTTATCACTCATGAAGATCATTTCGTTATAACTCTTTTTGAACTGCTTTTTGTTTGGACATTGCTTCAACTCCATACTCGAACTGCTCCATAGTTTTGATGCCTTCAGTGATAATCTACAATTTAAAGAGTTATGAAAATTAAAAAAAACAAAACATTAAATCAGAAGGTGTTTCCAAATGCTCGACTGGTATTGTATATTGTAGGGTAGTATTTTGTACATTTGCATAGAGGATGTGGAGCTACCTCTTGGCTCTTGGTGAATAATGGAGCAGCAAACAATCTAAACTTGATTTTCATTGTCATGGTGGCCTTCATTGTAAAATTCTAGTTTTTTAGGGCCATTGAGAGAATATGTTTCTGCCCACTGATCTTAAGAGGCAGTGACAAACACCATTGACTTGGTGTAGTTCAATGAGGCAGAGGGCAAAGAAGAGACTTACTTGTAGAGGCTGTCGGGTTCCAGGCACTTGAAGACCACTGAATATAGCACAGAGTGGGGATGGTCTCCACTCCTCCTCCCAGCAACAACACAGGACGAACCCAAACCAGAAAACAGATCATCCATCAAGCTCAGGACCTCACCTTATAAAGAGATAACATTGGAAGGAAAGGGAAAACAATGAAAGCACGAATTGAAGTCTGAACCAAAGAAAGGTTCTTACAAAAAGGTCACTTTGGAAATGTTATTTGGCCTGTTTTACTATTAAATATTTTGAGGGGGGAAAAAATGAACAATTGCAAACGTATCTTTCAACATTGCATTTTATCTATTGTTCCATCTATTGCGAAACAATCCCACATGTTTTGGTTCCACCACATGTTTTAACATAAGAAAAACAACAGTGCAAAACACGAGCTTAGTCATGAATGGATTTCTACATTTAGGCATGGAGCTCTTGTAACTGTGCAATTTGAATGATGTTGTTTCACCTCTGCCTGCTCAAGCCGAGGCCATAACAAATGGGACTTTTTACTGTCAGGAACCCATTCACATTACATTACAGAACTGTAAAGAGAACAGGATTTCATACACATTTTGACTTATTGTACATGCTGCTATTACACTGACACCTCCTTGAACACAGTGGTGTCTCAAAAACAGCTTACTTCACAAGCTGTGCAAGAAAAGCAATGCACAATTGTTCATTTAGACACAGGCATACACAACATCAGTTTCCAGTACTCATGGGGGTGATGGAAAAAAGGCGAGACCTGTCAAACTACTGTGGTTTAAAAGCTCTCAAATAGTTGGATTTTAAACTATTTCTACATGAGGTAAAGGGCAGCTTAATTTTAGCTTATGATACGTGTGCCAAATTATAAACACAGAGAGTCTGGCTGGTGGGGCACAAGGGGATGGTAAGAAAAGGTTGCAAGGAAGAGGAAAAAGAACTGCACGAATGAATGATTTGACCTTTTCACAGAAAGAGCTCTGTGTATAGGAGGTTGCCCCCAAACACATTCCAGCACTATTACACAGGATTACTCCTCCAAAGGTCTTACCTTTCTAAACATCACTCTCAAACTGTGTTAATTTATATTGTTGTTAAAGTCCACGTGAGGCTGAAAGTAAGTTGTGAATACTGGTATCAGTTTTGTTCAAAACAACATCTCAGGGATGTTGGTGGTATGTCCTGTAGCGCACAGTTCAAATAGAAATTAAACTTTATCTTTCACCTTAAGCAACTTTCAACAATAAAAAAACTCAAATAATACCAAATACCAAATCTGTTCCATCACAGAGTCTAAAAAAATTAAAAATAATACAAAAAACACAGCATGCACAAATGTTCAGTAAAAGAAAAAAAGAAAAAAAAGGTCAGGAGAGAACTAGTAAAGAGCGAGGCTGTACAAGAAAAAAGGCAGTGAGTTTTATGATTATGTTTTATGATTTTAGATGTGGTCGTGGAGAAGAATGATGTCGTCAGTGGATGTTTTGATGATCAGGGTAAATCAAAAAGTTGAAACGCCACTAAAGTATACTTCAGAAGTTTTTGGAGAAGTTGGGGAGATTTGTCATTTTTATTTTTATTATTATTATTCTGACTTGCAAAAATCAAGTGGCAGGGCTACTGACAAACTGAGAGCTTAGTCTCTGACAAGTAAGTTATTGTTTGTTGCTAAGACAAAATTGTTTTTTTTATTTGCTTGGTTTAAACGGCACTTTCAAAAACTTGACAGACAACAAAAGTATCTCTCTGAAGATTTGAAATAGCATATTCACACAAACCTTCTAGGACATGATTTTTGCATAAATTAAATAGTGACAAGTAAAAATAGATGAAAGGATTAAATGAAAGAGCTGTAGTAGATTACCCAGTAACTGCCATCAATTCATAACTCACTTATCTTGTATTAGAGATGCACAAGTGAGTTTTCTTAACACTTTAAGTTCTCCATGTGCCTGCATGGGTTTCCTCCAGCTACACTGGCTTCCTTGGACAGTCTAAGGATGTGCTCGGTTTACGTTAATTAATGATTTAGTAAGGTATTACTGGACATACGGTACAGAACGTATATTTAAGTAGCAGCATTTGGTATTAATTAGCTGATCAAAACGACAAATTATTATACAATTATCAATTCAAAGAGTCACCAAAGACCATAGTGGGTATTACATAACTAATAAATATTTTAATTACTCTTACAACAAATTGTTAAACCAATGAACCTACCCTCTTTCCCTACTAATTTACAATACAATTTATGCAGCACAGCACAACACAACCTAGTCCTTTAGACTGATCCTTCATAGGAACACTGACAGTTCTGGCACCTTGAGAGTGGTGAGGAGTACTCTGAAATTTTGCTCACACCATGCAACTATAAAAAAGCAGAGCTAACAAAAATTGAAAGCATTCAGATTTTGTTCAGAATAATAAAGACAGATTACCGTGCCTGATCTCTACCTTGAAAGCAACTCTAAATTCCTTCTAACACGCTTTGAGCATCAGTAAGAGCACGTGCTATATAAATACCAGTCCACTTACAAAAGAGTTGAAAAGAACTTAAAATACACATTTGTGTTTTAGAACTTGGCCTCACAATATCAACATAAGTTAGCATACTAGTTTTGAAACACAATTTTCTAGAGATCATTACCAAAATCTACAAGAAGAATAATTTGCTGCCATAACACATAGTGCAGGATTGGGGTCAAGCATGTGTACTTTGGTAACCCCTTGCATACCACCTTCTGTTTTAGAGAGTATGGAGAAGATGTGCATGTCTATTTTCATCTGGTATCACAGGAGAGGAAACGTGAGGAGGGTTTGTGTGTGTATGCATCCCTAGGAGTGGAGAATGGGCTGATTAACTGAATATGTTCACACGTGCAAAATGATGTATGACTCAACTGCTAAAGTGGAAGTTTTTTTTACAAGCTATTGGCACACATATTGGCGCACATGTTTGGCTGTGTCTATGCGTGTTTTTGATTTCTACTCAAGACTTTCAAATGCGATAGCTTAAAAGGGGATATCTTATAAGTGATTTCATATCAGAATTAGGTAAAGATAATCAAAATCCAATCCATTAACAATAGAATAAGAAATGTGAGCACACCCAGAAGCAGCATTTATTGTTATGAGGGTTCCTCATGGGTAGGCCTGTGGTCCGTCAACATTTCTGTCAATACCGAAGCCAAACAGCTCACAGCTGGCAAAAATTAAGGCCCCTGAAATTCTATTACGGTAAAAGCCATTTTGCGTGTTCTCCAGCTTACATGGCGATTAAAACCTCATGGTAAATGCCAGGTGACCTTTTTAGTAAGCAGAGAGAAGAACAAATAACAGCAAATCATGGGAAAGTGACGTCTTGGGCTGACTGACAGTGTACAAAAGAACCACTCTGATTCAAACACATCCTGGCCTTGTAACTATGATGTAGTTGCAAACAAGTCATGATAAGTTTATTTGTACAGACCGATATCATATACAATGTCTCAAAGAGCTTTGCTGCGCCACAACAGAAACAGTTCCTGACCCAGGCTGGCGCAAAGTCTCTGAAAAAAACAAAACAAAACAAGGAATACCCCTCTCAGAAAACTTTGGTACGTAACAACACAAAAAGGAGGAGGGCAAAAGAGGAAAAGAGAATCAAAGAGGTCCTTCCTTCACGGAAAGCATAAGTAACAGCAAGTGGAAGACACAATAACAAAAATAATTGCAGCACACAAAAACATAACTGTGGTATTATAAAGGAGTAAATGTGTATGCAGAGAAAATCTACACATGTACTATGGACTTTATATTCACGTTTATGTGCATCTTCTGAACTTGGATGTGGAAATGTGTGCACATGTGGAACGGGACATGTGGGGGTTTTCTGTCTTTAAACCAAACTTGCCATTCTGTTATGGCAGACATAGCCTTTCACATACAGTTTCTAATTCATGCACAGTCTAACTGCTTTAGCCATTAGCTGTATTTGTCTTTCTGTATATGTTTTTATTTGAATGAGAATGTATATGCAAATCGTCAAGGTGAGCTGGTTTATGGATTAGATATGTTTAGATATTTTTTCTTCAAGGAGGAAATTTGAAAGTATCAGAAGAAGAAAAAATGTAATTGGAATTGATAAATGAACTTATTCACTTACATACAAGTGAGTAATAACACTAAAGCACTTTTTTATTAAACAAGTATAAGTAGTTGCTTCAAAGTGCTGAATTTGAATAGTATAGCTTTTCATTGCAAGGATATA